>NC_134409.1:69973687-70581637 GCF_038048845.1 Mixophyes fleayi
ACTTACTTAAAAACCATACTCACCTGAAAAATAAGTCTGGATGATCCATTCTCTGATCTATCTCCGGCCTCTGTATAATCCAAATCAGCTGCTGGAATCAGCTCACCTGCTTCACCACTGTCTACTGCTGCTGTTAGCGGTATACTTTGCCACCTTACATGGGGCATAGAGAAGCACACCACCACATGTATCAAGGCAGGCACCTGAATGTGGACTTCAAAAGGCCAAAGGTACCTTCTATCACCCCTCTAGTGGCTGTGTGCCACTCATTATATCTGTGTTGGGCAGGAGACTATGGATTCAACAGAGGGGTCATTAACCAGGATTGACACCCATATTCTGAGTCACCTAAAATGAAACATAAATACATTTAGATGATTAAAACACCCCATAAAAACACCAAACACAAAAATTTTATTAAAAAAAAAAACCACATGGCCTGCGCAGCCTAAGAGGAGTCTGGTGCTGGGGATGTTCGTCTCTCCCTCTCTGTGCTGACTCCAAAATCTAATGTTGTTCCAAAACACCTAACAACATCAACTCCATTTTCAACCACCGTCCGATTAATAGCTATTTGGTTCCTTTTTTTATAGTCATCATTAGCCTGCATAGACCAATGGCTGATGTGTTTGCTAGTTACGCCTATACAAATCAGCGAGTTGGAGTGCTACAAGTATGTACATTAAATGGTGTCCACATCTAGATATATTTAGGTTTGCCACATCATAAACAAATTTGGCCCACTAATTTATTTTTAAAAGAATTTGTCCCCCGAAAGATGATTAACAACTATTTTTGCCCCTCTAAACCAGAAATCATGATTAAGTTAAACTTTTATTGTGCCTCCTGTTATATTAAAATTGACCAGCAGTGGAAAAGTGATGTGTTTGCTAATCTTGTCTATCCAAAGCAGCGTGTTAATTCTGGTGATATTCACATCAATTTTGGGGCGAGTTTGCAAAATCGCAACTTCATACATATGGCGACTTGTATTGCTAGAGTGGCAAAACGTTGGGACTGCGATTTGCAGCGATTTTGGGAATGGCAAATTTGAAAAAAATCACTTTACTGGCGGTTTTCTACTAACTGAGTTATTAAGATCTTGAGCTCGGATCAGTACGTTTTGGCCACTGTGCTTGATCCAAGGTTTAAGACCTACATTGAGTCTTTGCTTCAAAATGAACGAGATGTGAACTTTTGCAAGGAGCTATTGCTCAGCAAGTTGTCCGCTGAACTGGGCCTTGGCTAGACGACGTGTCCTCCTTCAGTTTCTCAAGCTGCTGCTGCTCGTAAAAATTTAATTTTCCTAAACAAAGCAGGGAGGAAGCAGAGGGCAGACCAGAACAGTTTAACATCTGGGCTGGTTTGAAGGATTTTTACAAAAAATGTGTGACCTTGCCCATAACTCCATCAAATATGAGTATTAACATGCAAAGGATGGTGGAGTTTTACTTTCAAGAGGTAATTGATATGGAAATGTCAGACAGTCCCTTTCCTTACTGGGATGAAAAGCAGGCCATTTGGAAACCCATGTACAAACTTGCTTTGCAATACTTAAGCTGCCCACCCTCCAGTGTGTACTCTGAACGAGTGTTCAGCACAGCAGGGAACTTAGTAATAGATCGCCGTAGAAGGTTACTTCCCAAAAATGTGGAGAAAATGATGTTTATAAAAATGAACTACATCTTCCACGAGGAAGGCCTTCACCATCCAAGACATCCAAGCACTGACTGTTCTCTAATGGCGGATTCAAGCGGCGATGAATTGATAGTCTGTGATGATGACGTACACACTGAAGAGGGTGAGGATGAAGCTGAAGATGATGATGATAACATCTTTTTAAAACTTTCTATGTAAGTGTAGGGTGCAATCTACCCCCAAAGAGCAAAGGGACTTGGGGCATTTCCATATCACGTACCGTCTTGAAAGGCTGCTGTTTGGGTTATTTCTCCTTAAGGGTAGGGTATCATACACAGAGTGACCCCAAACTGTCTTTGTCCATTTCTCTTAATATTGTACAGTCTATAACGGCTGAATTTTTTGGTATTTTCTACAAGTGGAGGGGGGCCTATAGAGACAGAAACCAAACTGCCTGTGTCCATTTCTATTAATATTGTACAGTCTATAATGGCTGAATTTTTTTGTATTTTCAACAACTGGAGGGGGGCCTACAGAGACAGAAACCAAACTGCCTTTGACCACTTCTTTACATATTTAAGTATAAGTGTAGGGTGTAATATACATCTAAAGACGATGGCTGCATTGCCAATATTCATAGATGGAGAGGAAGACAATCTGGTTTGTGTGTAGAATTAATGAAGGCCTACCAGGAATGAAACTGTTTTTTGGATAATCTATTAGCTTTACAATTACATTACTTATCCAAGAAACAGGTGGAGCACTAAATTTCGTTATTTTAGGCCCAAAAACATTGTTTTTAAATCAAAATAGCAAAACAAAACCAAACAAAACCAAAACCAAAACACGCAAGGGCGGTTTTGCAAAACCAAAACCAAAACCAAAACACGAAGGTAATCCAGATCCAAAACCAAAACCAAAACCAAAACCAAAACACAGGGGTCTGTGAGCATCTCTAGTTTTTTATGATATGTGGAATAAAGTGTTAAAATTATAATGCACTATTAGTACCTCTCTTTATTCCATACTTGCCAACTCTCCCGGAATGTCCGAGAGACTCCCGAAATTCGGGTCGGTCTCATGGACTCCCTGGAGAGCAGGCAAGTTTCCCGTATCCCGGACCTGCCTAGCCTAAATGAGGCGATTTGCGGTGAATCGCATCATTTTGGCCCCACCCCTCGCAACAAAACGCCAAAATGATGCGTGTGGCCGCGCCCCGCCCCCTCCCGACCTCTAGTCACGTCCTCCTCCCGGAAGACTCTTGCCGAAAGTTGGCAAGTATGCTCTATTCTAAACATATATGTTGGAATGGATATATCATGATACATATATATCTGTGGAAACGGATTACAAGCAGGAGATATTCCTTGCTCTATAGGTGGTTTTCTATTATATAAAGTGGATATTCTATGACAGCAATGCCTAACTGCTGAAATGTGTTATAGCTTTTGAGAAGTTCAGACATAGGATGCAGGACAGCAATAGTGAGTGTCGATCCTAAAACAATATTAGCAGACTTATATAGGAACATATCAGTACTTTTCATAAAACTGGAAATGCACACCCTCCCAAATCAAATAATGTACTTTATTAAGCTACAGAACTGTGTATTTGTATGTTTTGTCTCAAGTTTCTAAATTCAAAATTGTATGTGTTAATCTTCGAGCTTAAATACTCAGGGGAACAATAACACAAAGTTTGCACAGAAACACTTTCCTTAAGAGGTTAATAGGAATTGTAGTGTAGAGATGTCCCTGGGAGCCCTGGAGCCGGTGCCTGGGAAGAGGGCGAAGATCTCCGCTACGGCTGTGCCCCTGGAGGGGCTGAAGAGTGTCCTGGCTGCTGTGCCCTACAAGCGGGTGAAGAAGGAAGAAGACATTTACTTACCAGTCCAGCGATCCAGTTTTGGTGAGTATATCTCCTTCTTTGTAGGTCTGGGCAGCGGAGGATGGATGAGCCAATCAGGGCTCACCTTTCTCCGCTGGTCAATCAGCGGCCGGCTAGGTGAGCCAATCGTGGCTCACCTCCGGCCATTTGAAAGATTGGCGCTGCTGCGAACCAATTAGCGCTCGCGGCAGGGCCTAGTGATGACACTAGCCGGCGCCATCTTGGCAGAAGTGCGGCAGCGGAGAGAGAGAAGGACGTCGAGGGACGTCCAGAGTGGCGGAAGGAGAGACCTTCAAGCAACAGAACGCCGAAAGTGGCAGGGAGCCCTTGTAAGGGCTAAGAGCGACCCTGCCACTAATAATCACCGCCGGAGATGTCGGCGGGGAGCCCTTTTCAGGGCTAAGAGCGCCCCCGCCCAGAGCACTGCCGGAGACGCCGCGCCGAACAGGAGAAGAGGCGCCGCCGGCTGGAGGGTCTGGAAGACCCGAAGAAAGAAGACTGCGAGTCAAGCTGAGTTTCCTGCGCAGAGCAGGTAAGTATCTTCAGCGTTAATTCGGGCACAAGGCCCGTGGGCAATTCGGGCACAAGGCCCATGGCGCAAGTTAGGGGCACAAGGCCCAGGGAGTTGGGAACTAGGCCCCTGTAAGGTAGTGGGCTGATAGCCCAAAGGGAGTATAAGGGCACAAGGCCCTAGTTAGCTAGGTAGGGGCTATGAGCCCATGGTGTATAAGGGCACAAGGCCCTTATAGTTAGTTAGTGGCCTAGAGGCCATAGGAGAGGCCATAAGACCTAGTCAGGGGGCGATAAGCCCATAGTCCGTAAAATGCACAAGGCCCTAGTAGTTAGGTAGATGGTGAGTGCCCATAGCTAGAAAGGCCACAAGGCCTAATTAGGCAGGGGCTAGTGCCCCTAGGTAACAGTGCACAAGGCCCTAGGCAGTGGGCTCAAAGCCCTGAGTTAGAGAGTGGGCTAAGGCCCATAGCTAGAGCGCAAGGCTCTGTAGGCAGCTGGGCAGAGAGGCCCATGGTGTAGGGCATAAGGCTCTGGTGGTGTATTCAGAGGCGTGAGAGCCCTGAGTAGTGTAGGGCGCGATCCCGTGTATGAGGTGAGTACACTAAGAATAGAAGGTACAGTAGAACAGTAAGGCTCCTGTTGGTGCTGTAGCAACCGGCTGGTTGGCTAGCTGCTGTGTACTCTGGTGAGTAGCTTGCAAAATACTGTATTACTGTTTTTATTCTGTCTGTGAGGCGAGTATTGCTTGTATACTGTATTTTTGGTGTGCTACATATTTGTTTCCAGGTGTAAGACATCAGGCCCCCATTAAAGGTAGGCTCTTGTACTTGTTGTTGTCCTGTACTAACCTGCACTGTGGGGATAAGTGTAGTTACCAGCTTGTACACATAGCTAGGGGAGAGCACACGTAGTCTTCCGGTCCTGTAGGTCCCTGGGGTTACGCTGGTTTCCAGAGGGGGTGACTGAGTGAGTCAGTGGAAGTGCAGCACAGCTTGATTCAGTTCCAGGGGCAGCCAGTGGTTCTGGTTGAATGTCCCAAGCCTGAGTTCCGTGCAGGTTCTCTGGTGGTTCCGGGGGGATGGACACGTGTTCGATACCTGGGTGGAGGCAGTCGGGCGGTTCAGTTATGATTGGCTGTTCCGTGCGGCACTCGACGCCCAGGTTAGTGTGTTGTTCCAGTGAGCCTCAGTCGGGCCTTGTGCAGCCAGTTCTTAGGATCCGTGGGTGATCCCATAGTAAGAAGACAGTCTTCTTGGTACAACCTGGGTGAGGGGGTTAGGAACCGCCCTCCGGAGTAGTCTGTGAACACCGGCTGGTGTTCCCCGTAGTGTTTAGTGAGTAGTTCCCGTTAGTACACCACACCCAGTTAGTATTATAGTCTTTTAATTTAGTTGCGTTGCGATCATTAGAGAGTTGTTAGGGTCGGGTCGCCTGTTGTAGTAAATTTAGTGCTGTGGGTATACACCTTAGGCTCACTGATAGCGCAGAGAGAGGCTGTGTGTTCCTTATCATCCGCTGGTGTCGGGGAGGAGCAGGAGAACAGGACCGGAAGTGGGAGTGTCCCGGTGAGTATCATGCTTGATTACCCCTTTTGGTTAGGCCCTCACCGGGAGGTGTGCGAGGTACTTGAGGCGGGACTGTTCCTAGTCTCAAGTGCCTGTAGTCCCCCGCGCCTTGGCAAGAGCAAAGCGAGGAGGCGGCAAGTGAGCTTTGACTAAGAGTGTCTTTGCTCATTGCCGTGGTCTCAGACAGCCCTTTCCTGGTAGGCACGGCCGTAATCTCTGTCTCTTTCTTAGAGGGATGTGGTTGGAGGTGACAAGGGTTGCGGGTGCTGATCTGCTGGGATCGGACAGTGGCTGGGCATCAGAAGCGGACAGGAGGTGACCATCGTTTATAAAGTAAGTTCTTCTATGTGTGTCTGTCCTGTTCCCCGCAGGCTTTTACAGTAGACTTAAAGAAAAACATGTAGGATCAACGGTATTGGTAGCAAATACTGACTAAGAGGCAGGATCCACTGCTGTGACAGTTTGATCTGCTAGAGGGAGAGAGAAAGAACAAGAAGCATTCAGTATTTCTGAGAGTACCATGACTTCTCTTTATCCGTGTAACTTATCTTCTACTGGCTATTTTATCTTGTTTGAAAACATTTATCTTAAACCAATGTTGCAGCGTGTTCTACAGCTATGTGTAAGTATCAGTAGGAGGTGCCCAGTAGGTATTGCTTTAAATAATCTAAGATTACATTTGGGGGTGAAAACTATTTAATTTGCAACCATATTAATCCACTTCTGCATCTCTCTTCAAAAACGCATTCGTTTGACCTTCTGCAAACACAGAAAACAGTTAGTTGGGGTCTATTTATGAAGCCCTAAGCCATGCAGAAACTGATTTTCCCACATGGTTTAAGCATTTGTAAGTAAAATATTACAAACAAATTGAAAGCCTAATGCAGGAGATATCAGAGATATCTCCTGCATTAGACAAATTAGTGCATTAACTGTAGTCCCCATAGTAGTCAATGGGAACTGAGTTCTAGGTAATGAAACATGGCTTACACAATCAGACACTGCCTCCCCTGCAGCCCTTTCCCTTGGTGGCCTCCATTTCTCCCACACCTCGAGACCTGGATGCAGACAATAGGAAATAAACAAGTTAGCGCTCTCTATATTGAAAATAAATGCAGCTCCTATGGTAAAAGATAAAATCAACAAGGACAGGGAGCGCAATTGACCAAAACGGACAAACAAAAAAACATAAAAAGTTTAGACTCTTTTGCAGTGTTAAATGCCAGCATACATTTCCAAAGTAGCTTTCCTCACTTTCCCTATGTCTTACCCTACTCCTTGGTAGTCTCGTGGGTTCGGAGGTAAAGGAAACCAGATGAATCCTCCCGAGATGCTGTCCACACACGTCCCCTGTGTATTCCGGTGGACGCTGTGTAAGCTCCCTCTGACGTTGGTTCCTGTCACTACAGTGAGCTGGATGGGTCAAAAAGCAGACTGATCAACGCGTTTCGTCCAATGTGGACTTTCTCAAGATACTGCTGCACTGTACTGCATGGCTATTTATTAGTATGTCTTGGATTGCTTTATTAATAAAAATGTTTATTGATACTTGATAAATACTGGGAATGTTTCCACAGGCACATATGATATGTGTCCTTCTATATTTTCTCATTCTCCCCTTTGGATATACATACTTATATTTTGTACATCCAGGATAAAGAGAGATGTAAACAAAATTATAAGAACGAAAGATTATAAAAATGTTATAAGGATGTAAAAAAAGGATTTATATATATATATATATATATATATATATATATATATATATATATACATATATATATATATGTGTATCTGTACATAATATATCTGTATATAATACCTCATCCCCATTTCCCCCCTCTCCTCTCCCCCTTTCTTCTGTGCCCTCTGGAATGCCAGATCCGTCCGCAACAAGCTGACTGCTATCCACGACCTCTTTCTATCCAACTCCTTTAACCTTCTTGCCGTTACTGAAACCTGGCTCTCTGATTCTGATACTACTTCCCCCGCTGCCCTCTCCTATGGTGGTGTCACGGGCACTAGGAGTCTTTACCCAGGGATCACCAGGTGATAGGCTTACCAGAGCAGTATAGGTGGTAATATGGTACTCTGGTAGCAGGGTGATCACGGAACAGGAAATAGCAGATGATGAGATGCTCAGGAAAGTCTATGACTAGCAGCACTGGCAATATGGAGGTAGTAATACACGAGGAACTGTATGGACAAAGGACACGTGAAGGTAGTCAGTGGTCTGCGGTAGCAAGTTGTACCACTGCTATAGTGAGGAGGAATGTCCAACAGAAACGAGGGGGTGATGAGAGTCAGCGGTCTGCGGATAGCAAGTTGTACCGCTGTCTGAGTGAAGGAATAGAATCCAAGTGGAGGTATCCGGGGAGTCAGTGGTCTGCGTTAGCAAGTTGTACCACTGCTATGTGAGAGGATACTGGAACAGGTGAAACTGGAAACAGGGGTCAGTGGTCTGCCATTAGCAAGTTGTACCACTGAATATATATGTGAGGAGGTGCACGAGGAGAGACTGCAACACAAGATATACACGGGCACCTTGACTTTGATCCACAGTAATATGCACAATATAAATGTATATATGACTGAACAACACTGCCAATATAGAAAGTCTCTAGAAGTAATCCAGCACGAGATCACACAGTCAATGATGGCAATAGACTCAGCGGATAGCACACTCCAGAGGAGAACCAACACAGTCCAGCAAGGTATGCAATACACAGCACAGTCAATGGGAAGTATGCATACCGTGGTTCAGGAGAAGGCAGTCAGACAGGAGTGCAGAGATACCTGAACGGCAGGAGGCCGGCAGGATGCAAAGTCCCTGGATGGGTGAAGCGGTGGTCTAGCAGGTGCAGCGCACAGGTAGGTAGACCAGCAGGGAACACAGGAAGGCGTGGAGAGCGGATCAGCAGTAGATGGATGAGTAGCGCTGAGGAGTAACAGCAGCGGGTCTCTGCGGGAACACGGAGGTAGCCAATAGCAACCAGCAGGTGCAGTAACGATGGGACACGGGAGCAGAGTTGAACTGGAACTGTTGATCACGGAGAGTAGCGGGTAGCAGTAGTGGCAGCAGACTCAAGGAAACACGGGAGAGTTGACAAGGACTGAAGACTGAAGCGCACAGAGGCAGCGGATAGGAATCAGCCAAACAGTCACGATGAAACACAGACGGGTTGCAGGTTGAAGACTGTAGTGCACGGAGGCAGCGGATAGGAATCAGCTAGCAGTCACGATGATGAAACACAGACGAGTTGCAGGTTGAAGACTGGAGTGCACGGAGGCAGCGGATAGGAATCAGCTAGCAGTCACGATGATGAAACACAGACGAGTTGCAGGTTGAAGCCTGTAGTGCACGGAGGCAGCGGATAGGAATCAGCTGGCAGTCACAATCATGAACAGGTGAGTGGATGTGAATGAAAGACTGTAGTGCACGGAGGCAGCGGATAGGCATCAGCTAACAGTCCCAATGATACATGGTAGAGTTGAAGTGGTTAGAAGACTGTAGTGCACGGAGGCAGCGGATAGGAATCAGCTCACAGTCACGATGATACAGTAGATGGTAGAAGTGGTATGGGAACCACAGTAGTAGAAGTGGTTTGGAAACCACAGAAGTAGAAGTGGTTTGGAAACCACAGGAATCAGCTGGGCTGAATAAACGAGAAAACACAGGAACACCTTCAGAGACTCATGGGGAATGAGACTCCAAGATCAGGCAACGTGGTGTTGACCACAGGTGCTTAATATAGGGAGGTTGCCTGATCTGCCAATTAAGTTAAAGGAACATACACTGAAGGATAGAAAAGGGCTGCGCATGCGCAGACCCTCAGGATGGAGGACGGCCACGGTTCCTAAATGTCCGGGAAGAGGCACTCACGGTCCGGTGAGTGACAGTACCCCCCCTTTTAAAGGTGGGCACAGAACGCCTGGAACCGGGCTTGTCCGGATTTTTGGAATAAAACTTCTTCAAAAGGGCAGGAGCATTAAGATCTTCAGCTTTGATCCAAGAGCGCTCCTCAGGACCAAAGCCCTTCCAATGAACGAGGAAACGGAGGACTCCTCGCGAAATTTTTGCATCCAATACCTCAGTAATCTCGAAATCCTCCTCCTGATGAACTTGAACTGGCTGCGGTGCTGAGGGAGGAGCCGAGAAACGGTTGATAATGAGAGGTTTGAGCAAGGACACATGGAAGGCATTGGAAATCCGAAGATTCTTAGGAAGAAGAAGTTTAACACATACTGGATTGATAACTTGAATGATCCTATATGGACCAATAAAACGAGGGGCGAATTTCATAGATGGAACCTTCAAACGAATATTTTTGGTAGATAACCAGACACGATCTCCAATTTTTAGTGGTGGAATAGCCCGCCTCTTCTTATCTGCGAAAGACTTATATTTGTTAGATGTCTTCTTTAAACAGGTTTTGACCTGAGACCAGATATTTTTGAAGGTCTGACAAGCAGTCTCCACAGCAGGAACTTGGGTGGGCGGGAGGGCAGGAAATTCCGGAAAAGACGGATGGTGACCGTAGACCACAAAGAATGGAGTTTTGGATGATGACTTATGGTACATGTTGTTATGGGCGAATTCAGCCCAAGGGAGCAATTCTACCCAGTTGTCTTGGTTGGCTGAAGAGAACATCCTAATAAAAGTCTCAAGATCTTGATTGACTCGTTCCGTTTGTCCGTTAGATTGCGGATGGTAAGACGATGAGAGTGCTAATCGTATGCCCAAGGTTTTACAAAGGGCCCGCCAGAATCTGGAAACGAATTGTACTCCTCTATCTGACACAATCTCAGACGGACATCCATGGATGCGGAAGATTTCTTTAATGAAATGTTCAGCCAGAGTAGACGAGGAAGGTAAACCGGACAGAGGGACGAAATGAGCCATCTTCGAAAATCTGTCTACCACTACCCAAATAGTATTGTGATTCTTACTTGGTGGCAAATCAGTAACGAAATCCATACTAATATGGGTCCAAGGCTTGGACGGAATGGGTAGTGGTCGCAGCAACCCTGCTGGAGTTCTGCGGGAGGATTTGAACTGAGAACATAAATCACAGGAAGCAATAAACTCTTTGACGTCTCTCCTCATTGAAGGCCACCAGTAACTACGAGAGAGAATCTCAAAGGTCTTGTGTTCACCGGCGTGTCCAGAAAAACGAGAGGCATGGAACCACGAAAGGATTTTCCTCCTCAGAGTAGGAGGCACGAGGGTCTTCCCAAATGGTAGCATTTTGGTGGATGCAGCAGCCAGAGAAATACATTTGGGGTCTAGAATAGCATGGTTGGGAACCTCTTCTACATCAGAGGACGTCACAAAAGCTCGAGATAGAGCGTCAGCTTTCTTGTTCTTAGCGGCTGGTTTGAAGGTTATAATTAATTCAAAACGGGAAAAGAAAAGAGACCATCTTGCTTGACGAGGGTTCAAGCATTGAGCAGATTGCAAATATGACAAGTTCTTATGATCCGTGAAGATCGTCACCGGATGGCGAGCTCCTTCCAACAAGTATCTCCATTCCTCTAATGCAGCTTTGATGGCCAGCAACTCCTTGTCCCCGATAGTATAATTTTTCTCTGCGGGCAGAAGACCCCGAGAGTAGAAGGCACAAGGATGTAATTTTTGTTGCTCCGAGCGTTGGGAGAGAATAGCTCCTAAGCCCACATTAGAGGCATCTACTTCTAGGAAGAAGGGGAGTGTCACATCAGGCTGTCGCAGAATGGGAGCAGACGAGAAGGACTCTTTGAGGATTTGAAAGGCTTGGAGAGCCTCAGATGACCATTGCTTAGTATGAGCCCCTTTCCGAGTTAGGGCCACAATAGGAGATGCAATGGATGAAAAGTCTTGAATGAAGCGTCTATAGTAATTGGCAAAACCTAAAAAACGCTGGATGGCACGAAGAGTAGTTGGCTGAGGCCAATGTAGTACAGCATTTACTTTGTCTGGATCCATCTTCAGGCCAACTCCGGAAACTATATACCCCAAGAATGGAATCTGGGGTAACTCGAATGAACATTTTTCCAATTTACAGAACAATGAGTTTTTCCGTAGTCTGGAGAGGACCTCTGCCACATGTTGGTGATGAGAAGGCAGGTCCTGTGAGAAGATCAATATGTCGTCCAGGTAGACAACGACACATACATATAATAAGTCCCGAAAGATCTCATTGATGAAACCCTGGAAAACAGCGGGGGCATTACACAGCCCGAAGGGCATTACTAAATATTCGTAATGCCCATCTCTGGTGTTAAACGCGGTCTTCCATTCGTCACCGGAACGGATTCTAATTAAATTGTAGGCACCACGAAGATCCAACTTAGTAAATATCCGAGCTCCCTTGATGCGATCAAATAGCTCAGTGATCAGCGGAATGGGATACCGATTCTTGATAGTAATGGCGTTGAGTCCACGAAAATCTATACAAGGGCGTAATGATCCATCCTTCTTTTTGACGAAGAAGAACCCAGCTCCAGCGGGAGAGGTGGAAGGTCGAATGAACCCACGCTGGAGATTCTCCTGTATGTACTCAGATGTGGCTTGAGTTTCGGGTAACGAGAGAGGATAGACCCGACCCCTGGGAGGAGTCTTGCCAGGTAGAAGGTCGATCGGACAATCCCAAGAACGATGAGGAGGAAGACGTTCAGACTGAGCTTTATCAAACACATCGGCAAATGAAGCATACTGAGGAGGGAGTCCCGGGGAGGAAGATGAGATGGAAGATTGCTGTACTTTAAGAGGAATAACTTGAGAGAGACAACGATGGTGACATTCAGACCCCCAAGACATAACTTGAGGGGTGCGCCAGTCAATCTGGGGAGAGTGACACTGAAGCCATGGAAGGCCTAAGACAATCGGACTTGTCGTAACTGGAAGAATTAAAAACGAAATTTCTTCATGGTGTAGTACACCAATCTGAAGGGTTACTGGAGACGTACTCTGGGTGATGAGACCATTGATGAGGCGTGATCCATCTATAGCCGTCACAGTAATGGGTGTTTTTAAAGTGATCACTGGTAGGGACCATTGATTCACTAGTGATTTAGAAATGAAATTTCCTGCTGCTCCGGAATCAATCAATGCCTGTGACTCAAAGGATTTGGTAGCAAAGGAAATCGTAACATCAAAAGCGCAGACTTTAGATTTCATAGACAATGGAGAGGACTCCAGGGACCCTAACTTCACCTCTCCAGAACTAGTTAGGGCCTGGCATTTCCCGATTTCTTAGGGCAAGAGCTGAGCATATGGGTGGAATCAGCACAATAGATGCAGAGTCTATTCTTTACTCTTCGTTTCCTCTCCTCTGAAGATAATTTGGAACGTCCTATCTCCATGGGAATCACAGAGGAGGGAGCTGGACGAAATTGAGGATTTAAACGAAGAGGTGCTTTGACAGCCGTTGTTTTCTCAGACTCTCTTTCACGAAATCTCATATCTACACGATGGCAAAGAGAGATCAAATCTTCTAGTGACGAAGGAAGCTCTTGGGTAGTCAGTGCATCTTTAATTTTATCGGAGAGCCCCTGCCAGAAGGCGGCAACTAATGCTTCAGTGTTCCACTGAAGTTCAGAGGCTAAGATCCTAAATTGAATGACATACTGTCCTACTGTATGGGAGCCTTGTCGCAAACGAAGGATGCTGGAAGCAGCGGAGGTCACACGACCTGGTTCATCGAACACACTTCGGAACGTGGAAATGAATTTGGCACTATCTTGTAGAATTGGATCGTTTCTTTCCCACAGAGGGGAGGCCCAAGCCAGGGCTTGTCCAGAAAACAATGAGATAAGATAGGCCACTCTGGAACGATGGGTAGAAAAATTTTGAGGTTGGAGTTCAAAATGGACTGAACATTGGTTAAGGAAACCTCTACAAGTTTTGGGATCCCCGTCGTATTTTGACGGAGTAGGCAGGTGAAGCGTAGGAACTGTAGACACCTGGGATGGCACTGGGGAAACGGAGGAAAGCACAGGAGCTTCAATATTAGCTGTAACAGTCTGTCCAGATGTTCCTTGGGAGGTTAACGATTGGAAACATTGAAGTAACAGCTGTTGGCGAGCATCCTGTTGCTCCACACGGCTGACCAGATGCTGCAGCATCTCTTTAGCGGTAGGTTCCGTATCTGGGTCTGTCATGGCCTGATCTTACTGTCACGGGCACTAGGAGTCTTTACCCAGGGATCACCAGGTGATAGGCTTACCAGAGCAGTATAGGTGGTAATATGGTACTCTGGTAGCAGGGTGATCACGGAACAGGAAATAGCAGATGATGAGATGCTCAGGAAAGTCTATGACTAGCAGCACTGGCAATATGGAGGTAGTAATACACGAGGAACTGTATGGACAAAGGACACGTGAAGGTAGTCAGTGGTCTGCGGTAGCAAGTTGTACCACTGCTATAGTGAGGAGGAATGTCCAACAGAAACGAGGGGGTGATGAGAGTCAGCGGTCTGCGGATAGCAAGTTGTACCGCTGTCTGAGTGAAGGAATAGAATCCAAGTGGAGGTATCCGGGGAGTCAGTGGTCTGCGTTAGCAAGTTGTACCACTGCTATGTGAGAGGATACTGGAACAGGTGAAACTGGAAACAGGGGTCAGTGGTCTGCCATTAGCAAGTTGTACCACTGAATATATATGTGAGGAGGTGCACGAGGAGAGACTGCAACACAAGATATACACGGGCACCTTGACTTTGATCCACAGTAATATGCACAATATAAATGTATATATGACTGAACAACACTGCCAATATAGAAAGTCTCTAGAAGTAATCCAGCACGAGATCACACAGTCAATGATGGCAATAGACTCAGCGGATAGCACACTCCAGAGGAGAACCAACACAGTCCAGCAAGGTATGCAATACACAGCACAGTCAATGGGAAGTATGCATACCGTGGTTCAGGAGAAGGCAGTCAGACAGGAGTGCAGAGATACCTGAACGGCAGGAGGCCGGCAGGATGCAAAGTCCCTGGATGGGTGAAGCGGTGGTCTAGCAGGTGCAGCGCACAGGTGGGTAGACCAGCAGGGAACACAGGAAGGCGTGGAGAGCGGATCAGCAGTAGATGGATGAGTAGCGCTGAGGAGTAACAGCAGCGGGTCTCTGCGGGAACACGGAGGTAGCCAATAGCAACCAGCAGGTGCAGTAACGATGGGACACGGGAGCAGAGTTGAACTGGAACTGTTGATCACGGAGAGTAGCGGGTAGCAGTAGTGGCAGCAGACTCAAGGAAACACGGGAGAGTTGACAAGGACTGAAGACTGAAGCGCACAGAGGCAGCGGATAGGAATCAGCCAAACAGTCACGATGAAACACAGACGGGTTGCAGGTTGAAGACTGTAGTGCACGGAGGCAGCGGATAGGAATCAGCTAGCAGTCACGATGATGAAACACAGACGAGTTGCAGGTTGAAGACTGGAGTGCACGGAGGCAGCGGATAGGAATCAGCTAGCAGTCACGATGATGAAACACAGACGAGTTGCAGGTTGAAGCCTGTAGTGCACGGAGGCAGCGGATAGGAATCAGCTGGCAGTCACAATCATGAACAGGTGAGTGGATGTGAATGAAAGACTGTAGTGCATGGAGGCAGCGGATAGGCATCAGCTAACAGTCCCAATGATACATGGTAGAGTTGAAGTGGTTAGAAGACTGTAGTGCACGGAGGCAGCGGATAGGAATCAGCTCACAGTCACGATGATACAGTAGATGGTAGAAGTGGTATGGGAACCACAGTAGTAGAAGTGGTTTGGAAACCACAGAAGTAGAAGTGGTTTGGAAACCACAGGAATCAGCTGGGCTGAATAAACGAGAAAACACAGGAACACCTTCAGAGACTCATGGGGAATGAGACTCCAAGATCAGGCAACGTGGTGTTGACCACAGGTGCTTAATATAGGGAGGTTGCCTGATCTGCCAATTAAGTTAAAGGAACATACACTGAAGGATAGAAAAGGGCTGCGCATGCGCAGACCCTCAGGATGGAGGACGGCCACGGTTCCTAAATGTCCGGGAAGAGGCACTCACGGTCCGGTGAGTGACAGGTGGCCTCTCCTTCACCCACTCCGCCAGGCCTGGTGCCCGCCCTGGCGGTGGAGTTGGCCTCCTCCTCTCCTCCACCTGTACTTTTCGTGTCATTCCCCCTGAACCATCCCTCTCCTTCTCCTCTTTTGAAGCTCACTCCATCCGCCTCTTCTACCCCATCCATCTCCGCGTCACTGTCATCTACCGCCCCCCTGGCCCCACCTCCCTCTTCCTTGACAACTTTGCTAGCTGGCTTCCTCACTACCTCTCCTCCGATCTCCCCTCGATCATTCTCGGTGACTTTAATATCCCCATCGACAACCCCACCTACCCTGCTTCCAGCAAACTGCTCACCATCTCTTCCTCCCTTGGTCTCACCCAATGGACCTCCTCCTCTACCCACTGCCTTGGTCACTCCCTTGATCTTGTCTTCTCCTACCTATGTAATCTCTCCGACTTCTCCATCTCTCCCTTTCCTCTATCCGACCACCATCTTCTCTCCTTCTCTCTCTCCTCTTCTCCTGCTCCCCTCCCCCTGCCCAAACCTACTCTGTCCATACGCAACCTCGATGCTCTTGACCCTGCCTCTCTGTCCTCCTCTCTCGATACCCTCCTTTCTCCCCTTTCCTCCCAGGCCTGCCCCAACCAGGCGGTCTCCCTCTACAATCACACCCTCACCTCCGCTCTGGACGCGGTCGCCCCTGCCCACTCCGTCCACCCCCGCTGCTCCAAACCCCAACCCTGGCACTCCAAATTTACCTGCTTCCTCCAAAAATGCTCCCGTTGCGCCGAACGTCACTGGAGAAAATCCCGCTCCCTGGCTGACTTCCTCCACTTTAAATTCATCCTTTCATCCTACAGCTCTGCCCTCTCACTCGCTAAACAATATTTCTTTAAATCCCTCATCTCTTCCCAGTCCTCTAACCCCTGTCGCCTCTTTGCCACCTTCAGCACTCTCTTGGCCCCCTCCCCTCCCCCCACCCCCTCCTCCCTGACTGCCTCTGATTTCGCCTCCTTCTTCTCCTCTAAAATCGAGGCCATCCGACTTGAAATCTCCTCCTCCACTCTCTCTTCCACCCCTCCCACTCTTCTGTCCTCCCCCCCCAACCACCTTCCCCTCCACTCCTTCCGTCCCACCACCGGCGAGGAAGTCCACTCTCTCATTTTATCCTCCCCCCCCACTACCTGCCCCCTGGATCCCATCCCCTCCCACCTTCTTCGCTCCCTTTCCCCCACCACCTGCTCCCACCTCGCTAACCTCTTTAATCTCTCCCTCTCCACTGGCATCTTCCCCTCCTCCTTCAAACATGCTCTCGTATCCCCCATTCTTAAGAAACCTAATCTCGACCCCACTTCTCTCTCGAACTATCGCCCCATATCTCTTCTACCTTTTGCCTCCAAAATTCTCGAGAGGCTCGTCTACAGCCGTCTCACCTCCTACCTTTCTGAATACTCCCTCCTTGATCCTCTCCAGTCTGGTTTCCGCCCCCTCCACTCCACTGAAACTGCCCTGGCTAAAGTCACCAATGACCTCCTCTCTGCAAAAGCCAGGGGCCACTTCTCCCTTCTCATCCTCCTTGACCTCTCTGCAGCCTTTGACACCGTTAACCACCCCCTCCTCCTTCACACCCTCCAGTCTTTCGGCCTCTCCGGCCCAGTCCTGTCCTGGTTCACCTCTTACCTTACTCACCGTTCCTTCTCTGTCACCACCTCTGGGTCTCTCTCCCCCCCATCCACCCTTCCAGTCGGGGTCCCTCAGGGCTCTGTTCTGGGACCCTTTCTCTTCTCTCTATACACCTCCTCCCTGGGTGAACTCATCAGCTCCTTCGGCTTCAGCTACCACCTTTACGCTGACGACACTCAACTATACCTCTCCTCTCCTGATCTCTCTCCCTCCCTCCTCTCTAGGGTGTCCGCCTGCCTCTCTGCCATCTCCTCCTGGATGTCCTCTCGATTCCTCAAACTTAACCTTGCCAAAACTGAGCTCATAGTTTTTCCTCCCTCTCATACCCTATCCCCTTCTGACCTATCCATCACTGTCGACAACACCTCTATCTCCCCTGTCCCCCAACTTCGCTGCCTTGGTGTCATCCTCGACTCCTCTCTCTCCTTTGGCCCCCACATCCTCTCTCTTGCTAAATCCTGCCGCTTCCAGCTGCGCAACATCGCTCGCATCCGGCCCTTCCTCTCCCAAGATGCCACCAAATGCCTTATCCACTCTCTGATCATCTCCCGCCTGGACTACTGCAACCTCCTCCTCACTGGCCTCCCCCACTCTCATCTCGATCCCCTTCGATCCGTCCTTAACGCTGCAGCTAGGCTTATTTTCCTCTCTCGCCGCTCCTCTTTTGTCTCCCCCCTCTACCTAGCCCTTCACTGGCTCCCATTCCCCTTCAGAATCCTCTTTAAGCTCCTCACACTCACCTACAAGGCCCTCGCCAACTCCACTGCGCCCTACATCTCCACCCTCCTCTCTATTCATGCTCCATCCCGCCCTCTCCGTTCTGCCTCTGACCGTCGCCTCTCTTCCCCCCTTATAACCTCCTCCCACGCGCGTATCCAAAACTTCGCCCGCGCTGCCCCCCTCCACTGGAACAAGCTCCCTCCCTCCATCAGAACTTCCCCTAATCTGTCCAGCTTCAAACGGGCCCTAAAAACCCACCTTTTTCTTAAAGCCTTTCTGTCTCCCACTTAACTTCCTACCTTATCTTCTGCCTCTGTCCCCCTACTCTCCCTCTCTCCCCTGTGTCTCTCTGTCTGTCCACCCCTCCCCTTAGATTGTACGCTCCTCTGAGCAGGGCCATCTCTCCTCCTGTTTCCACCACTTCTAACTCTGCTCTCCAGCTACTTAGCCCTCCTCCTCGAGGGTCCTCCACCCCACGTCCACTCTCGCTCCCTCCTCCCCCTGGGGGTCTCCCTGTCTTCCGCGCCCTCCTTCTTGGGCCCCGTCGTTTGCGGATCCTCCCTCCCCCTTCCCCGCCCTCTCTAGCTGTGCATTGAGCGTACTGAGTTGCTGTGTTTACTGTACTGTGCTGTCTCCCATTGTATTGTGTATTGTGATTTTGTTTGTCTCTGTACGGCGCTTAAATATTAATAATAATAATAATAATATAAGTAAAATTAGTAAATTAGAAAAATAAAGTAATAATAAAAATAAATATAAAAATAAAAATAAATATAAAAATAAAAATAAAAATGAACTGAGGATAAAATTAAAAGTCACTACTTTCTGTAATAAATTCCTGCTCCAAAAAATGAATATCATAAAAATTGACTCATAAAAATTGACTCAACTCAAAGTCCAAATTCAGGCCATACGGGGCACGTGTTTTCATATGGAAAATCCATCTGGATTCGGACCTGGCAATTTTTTGCACGTGGTCTCCCCCTTTCCAATCTGGTCTTATATGTTCTATTCCTAAAAATTTAAGGCCCTTGGGGTCTTGATGGTGCACTCTAAAAAAATGATCCGAAACACTGTGGGTTTTAAGTCCCCTTTTGATATTGTAAATATGTTCTGATATCCTTTGCTTCAGCTTTCTTTTTGTCATTCCTATGTACTGGAGGCCACAGGGGCACTCAAGCACGTATATGACTCCTTCGGTGTTATATGATATGTGGGTCTTGATGGAAAAACATTGTGAGTTACTGGTGGACTTAACTTCTTTTATGCTTCTTGTGGTGTTAATATCAAGTTGCTTGCATACATTACAGCCTAAACAAAAGAAGAATCCTTTCGAAGTGTTATTACCACTGCTTCCCATTTGTGGTGGAATGCAACTTGCCGTGAGAATGGATTTGAGATTGTTTGCTTTCTTGTATATTATATTCGGTCTTACTGAAATGATTTTGCTGCACTCTTCGTCCATTTTCAATATGTGCCAATGTTTTTGAATGATGGATCTAAAGACACCTATATTGCTGTTATATTGGGAGATAAATCTAACTTCTTCAACATCCGAGGGAATTTTCTCTTTATATTCCAGTAGACTATATCTGTCAATAGCTTTTACTTCATCTAAACCTCTGTTGACTTTGTTGACATCATAGTTCTGTTCAAGAAATTTCATCTTGAGTGTCTCACTTTGTTCATTAAATATGTCCACGTCTGAACAATTCCGTTTTATACGTCTAAATTGACTGCCTGGAATATTATAGATCCATCTTCCTAGATGGTTACTTGATGGAGGTACAAATTGATCACAATCTACTTCCTTGTGAAAAGTTTTGGTTTTAATTTCTTCATTTTCTATATATATATGGTCAGGTCTAAAAAGCATACTTGTTGTCTACTAGTTTCTACCGTGAACTCCATGTTCAATTGGTTTCTATTCATATATTGAATGAATTCTTCCAGAAGGGATAAATCACCCTCCCAAATGAAGAACAAGTCATCTATGTATCTTTTCCAAATAATAAGATGTTCCTGGTATGGATTGTTCTCCCAGATACAATCATCTTCCCACTTGGATACGAATAGGTTGGCGTAACTGGGCGCAAAATGTGTACCCATAGCGGTGCCAGTTATTTGGTTAAAATAGGATCCATCGTACCAGAAATAGTTGTGCTCTAATATGAATTCTATCCCACTCATAATAAAATTGACCTGGGATGTTTCTAAGTCTGATTGGGAGCATAGGTAATGATGGGTGTGTTCACATCCTTCAGCATGCCTTATACAAGTGTATAGCGATTTTACATCGCATGTTACTAAATAGTAAGAATTCTTCCATTTAATCTTATCTAAACTTTTCAAGATTGCTGTTGTATCTCTAAGATAGCTCCGTTGGGTTTTAACCAGATCTTGTAAATAGTAATCAATATAGCCCGATAGGTTGGCAGTAATACTATTGATGCCAGATACTATCGGGCGGCCAGGGGGGTTATTCTTATCTTTGTGCATTTTCGGTAAGATGCAGACAAGGTGGTGGGGTTGGACTACTTCTCCCCCCACATTGCACATTCACAGACCTACCAAATGTCCCATCACTTAAATTCACATCTTTTGAAGTAGATGCTATCCAGATTTTAAATCCATTCTCTATGCATGTTGCTGTGATCTATCACTCCCCTAGAGCGCACCAACAATTTCTTGAGGATTTCTCTGCATGGCTCCCTCAATTCTTCTCTTCTGATATCCCCACCATCATCATGGGTGATTTCAACATTCCCATTGCTAATCCACCTTTCAATGCTGCTTCCAAACTACTCTCTTTAACCTCCTCACTTGACCTCTCCCAGTGGGTTGAATCCTCTACTCATCAGGATGACCATTGCCTTGATCTTGTTTTCTCTAGACAATGCTCAGTTTCTGATTTCCTTGACATGCCTTTCCCCCTCTTGGATCATCACCTTATCGGCTACATGATCACTCCCAGTACTTTAACTTCTCTGCTGTCAAACTCTACCAAGCCTTGTCATACCTGCAGAAATCTTAACTTTATTAACCTTCAACAGTTTTCCATCTCTCTCCAAAATCTTCTCTCCACAATCTCTACTTTCTCCTCTGCTAATAGGCAGTACCTCATTTTCATCAAAGCATAGCAACAGTCTTTGATCAAGTGGCTCCAGCGAATATTCATACTTCACGTCGACTATGATCTCTAACGTGGCATACTAAAGTAACACAAAACCTTCAATAAATTTCCGGTAAAGCAGAACGTCACTGGCGTAAATCTCGAACCTCTTAGAATTTCCTCACATATACTTCTATCTACCACTGCTATCAAATGCTCTGGACATTGCAAAACAAATATACTACCGATTTCTCATCTATGCTCAGGTGTCCAAATGCCTGTTTAACACATTTAAATCTCTTCTCAACCCTCCCACCTTAAACCCTTCGAGTGCTATTAGTTCCCAGGATCTTGCTTCCTACTTCAAGATTGATAAGATCTGGCTAGAAATGGTACCATATTTCTTGACAAGCAATCAGATCAATTTCTTTCCAGCACCCTCTGACACCCTCTCTTCATTTGATCTCACAAATGAGGATGAAGTTTCTACTCTCTTCTTACTTTACGTCCTGTCCTCTTGTTCCTATACCCTCACAAATTGGTAGATCTCGGTCTCCTTTCCTCATTCAATAACTAAAATCTGTAATCTATCTCTCTCTACTGGTATCTTCCCATCATTATACAAGCATGCAGTGATTACTCCTATTCTGAAAAAATAAAATTCTAACCCAAACTCTCTCAAATTGCTATCCCATCTCTAGGCTCCCATGCCCTTCCAAGCTCACTTCACACACTTCTTTTCCGCAAACTACCTGATTTTGCCAATACCAGCCTAGGCTGGCAGCACTGGGGTTGGTTTGACTTTTTTGGGTGTCAGTTCACCTTTTTTATTTAATTTTTATATATTACAGCCCTTAGTGTGTCATATGCTTTTAACAAGTTTTAAATGTATTTTACTGAAATGTGCATACCATGCAGAAATGCATGTATCTTAATAAACATATCAAGTATATTACATCTTTTAAACGGATGCAATTTACGATTACAGTTAAAGTATAAATTTCGCCCAACTCTATATAAGGCCCTTTATGATTTGTTCAAACAAAAACGCAAATTTGCAAGACAGTGGTTGAATGAGCTGTATAATACATCTCTGGGTCCCAAAAATTATTCAATATCACATCTTAATTCAATATCTTCCACATTATAATATATTTTGAATGCCGCAGTAATTCATTAGATACTAGAGATGGTCACTGACCCCCGTGTTTTGGTTTTGGATTCGGTTTTGGATCTGGATTACCGTTGTGTTTTGGTTTTGGTTTTGCAAAACCGCCATTGCGTGTTTTGGTTTTGGTTTTGTTTGGTTTTGTTTTGCAATTTGTTAAAAAAATTACATTTATTGGTGCTAAAATAACATAATTTAGGTATTATTTTGTAGCTACATTATTATTAACCTCAGTAACACTAATTTCCAGTCATTTTTTATTCAATTTTGAACACCTCATATGTCACAATATGATTTTCATACACTTGAAAAGAAAAATTGTTGCAGTTCTTGCCAGTGATAACAAAAAGGCCATTGTCATGCCTGGGCATAAAACCAAAAATCCACCTCTTAAGTGTGGAATTATTTTTACACGAATCCTGGCAAGACTCGTCTATCCATTTGTAGCATTTTTAAAGCCACACTCAGTAGAGGTAGGGACCTTAACCATCTGGGATCCTCATCCATGTTTCGTCATTTTTCAGCGAGTTATTGGAAAACTGTTGGGAAAATCAGAAACTTCGGTTAAAAAAAATAACAACAAGCATTCAAGCATAATCTACCTCCCTTCTCTCATTTACATCCCAGCACCTGCAATCTTCCCCCCCAACAATTGGCAGTTAAACAATCCTCTGCAAGAGGAAGCAAGAATGAAACCTGTCACCCAGTCGCAAAGCGGATCACAGACGCCCTGGGTACTATGCTAGTGTGTCCAATGTCCACTATTAGTACAGTTGGTTTAAGACATTTAATTGAGGTGTTATGTCCCTGTTAGCAAATGTCATCACTATACCATTTTACTAGAAAAGCTAATTCTCTCCTGTACCGGAAAGTTCCTAAAAATTTCATTATTGGGTGACAAAATGGTATTCTACCCACTCTATACTTAACCACAGATATTTGTACAAGCTTAACTGGGCAAACAAAAGATTATATGACTGTGAAAGCCCACTGGGTTGGTAATTCGCCTTCCCCAGCATGGACAGCAGCAGCATGTACCCAGGTACATCACATTTTTGAGAAGTAGGCTACTCTGTGTATCAGCAGCTTCACTAAGAGGCATACAACTGACAAACTGTTCCAAAAACTAAGGGATGTCATTGAAAGATGGCTAATCCTGCTTGGAGTCTCCTGAGGATATGTCATTTCTGATTACGACCCCAATATTGGTCAAGCATTACAGCGGGGTTGAATTCCATCACATTTCCTGTTTTGCACACACTATCAACTTGGTGTTACAGAACTTTTGAAAAATGACATGCAGGAGATGCTGTTTGTGTCCATAAACATTTAGGGTCAATTTCTGGTTTCTGCAACAGCATGTAGGAGAATGCAGCAGCTGCAAGAAGACTAGCATTTGAGGGGAATATACTTTAGTCCAGAGAAGTAGTTACCTGTGAAGAAAGTGCAGACACGGTTAGCTTGAGTCAAGTGATTGCCTTAATAATAGATTTTGAAAAGGTGCTACATAAAATTATAGTGTGCCATAAAACAAAGTAAATGTGCTAACTATATTTTAATTGTAGATTAAATACTTAATTTTCTTTGCAAGGATCCCAGACTTATCAACATCTTGTTGGGACGTCTTCTCCTTCAGTTTCTCTGGCAACTGCTTGTTGTAAAAGAAATTGCTTTCCCAAGACACCCAGTGGTGATGCAGATTAGTCCGCTAAACATTTTGATATTTGCTGTGCTGTAAAAGAATTGCCCAAAAATCGTGACATCTCTGCCCTAAAATCAACTAGTCATTCCCTTTGGAAGGCCATTATCAGCAATTACATCATACTACACAGACTTCTATGATATTGGGATGAATTAGTATTGTTTGAGGAAGATTATCACTAAACCCTGCCACCTCTCCAGTTTCGCAGTGAGCTATGGTACAATAAAATGTAACTGCAGATTTAGACCAAGACTGTCAGCCCTATTATTTCTATTTCAGCAATTACAATTAGCAATGGAGCAATGGAGCTCTTCTCTTTGGATGTTACCTATATAACACAGCAGAATGTGCCTGCAAATTCTACAGACAAGCCTGCTTGTCTTCCTCTCCATCAATGACTCTTAGCAATTGAGCACTCGTCTTTGGGTGTATATTACACCCAAACATTATTAGTGACAATTATAAAAAATACAGTTTAATCCCTGTTAGGCCCTCCACCATCCTTTGCATGTTAATAGTAGGATTGGTTGCAATTATGGTCAAGGTCACACATTTTTTTGACAAATCCTTCAAACCAGCCCAGATGTCAAACTGTTGTGGTCTGCCACCTGCGTCATCCCTGCTTGTGTTTGGAAAGTGCATATTGGTGCCAGAACCTCACATGCCAGAACTGCTCCCACTGGTGCCACACTGCTGCAGGACTTACACAATCAACCTCATCCTCAACGTCGTATACCAAAATCTCCCCCTCATCCTCTTCTAAAGACAAAGTGTCATCCTCACTTGGTGTATCACCGGCTACACTCGGGCTGTTCAGGCACACATCAGCAGAACTGCTGAAAGGGCCCTTCTTTATGGGTACACTAACAGAATGGTCACGATTAGACATCCCACTGTTGGATGGACTCTCCACAGGGATTAGTGTCATTTCTGATTCAGTGCAAACATTATCCTCTAATGCCTTACTGTTATCTTGCAGCTCGGCTTTGACGCGTAACAGTAGTTGTGCACCAATTTTAGGCTGGGTAACTTTTTGGGATCTGCCACTAATAGCCAAAGGTGAAGGCCTCATTCTCTCTTTGCCACTGCGTGTGTAGAATAACATGCTTGCAATTTTTTTTTTATCGTCACTTAACTTTTGCTCAGTTACACTTCTTTTTCGCTTCAATACAGTAAAAAAAAAATTGTTTTTGTTTTTTGCACTTATTTGGAAACACTCTGTTGTTTGACATCGCTTTGGCCAGATGACGTACTGGGAACACTAACATCAGGACTGGTGACAGAACCTGGTTGCTCATTCTGATCATATGTGGACTGCTTTGAATCCATTCTGAGCGCAAAGCACTGGGGAGTGCTAAAAATTATTTGGTAGATACTGCTGACAGATATGACTTTTGACAGCCAGAAATATTTATGCACAATTAGGGAGGACACCCCAAAAGCACTGAAGAGTGCTAACAATTATTTGGTAGATACTGCTGACAGATATGACTTTTGACAGCCAGAAATATTTATGCACAATTATGGGGGACACCCCAAAAGCACTGAGGAGTGCTAACAATTAGTTGGTAGATACTGCTGACAGATATGACTTTTGACAGCCAGAAATATTTATGCACAATTAGGGAGGACACCCCAAACGCACTGAGGAGTGATAACAATTATTTGGTACATACTGCTGACAGATATGACTTTTGACAGTCAGAAATATTTATGCACAATTAGGGATGACACCCCAAAAGCACTGGGGAGTGCTAAAAATGAATTGGTAGATACTGCTGACAGATATGACTTTTGACAGCCAGAAATATTTATGCACAATTAGGGAGGACACCCCAAAAGCACTGGGGAGTGCTAAAAATTAATTGGTAGATACTGCTGACGAATATGACTTTTGACAGCCAGAATTATTTATGCACAGTTATGGGGGACACCCCAAAAGCACTGGGGAGTGCCAAATATTACATAAATAAAATAAACCTCTATCCTCCTCTCTTCTCTAGCGATTTTTGTTACAGCAATTGGAATAAGAATATTGTATTCTCTGTCCCTGCTCTAATCAGCCTGTGACTACACACTGTTCTCTCCCTCTGTCAAATGGCGATGGATTGCTGTGGAGGCGTGTATTTATAATGTTGAAGTATCGCGAGAACCGAGCCACGAGATCCGACGACGTCACGATGACGTTCGGCTTCGATTTGGATTCGGAACGGACGGGAGAGTACCGAGCTGCTCAGCTCGGTACTCAGATACCCAAAGTTCGGGTGGGTTCGGTTCTCGGGGAACCGGACCCACCCATCTCTATTAGATACACATTAGAAACACTAAGCTACAACAGACTGATACGTCCAAGTAATGATTACAGTAACGGTAAAATGAGACTAGAGTGAAAAAGGATGCCTAAAATGTGTGTGTGACTGAGAACAATTAGACTTCATTCTCTTTAATCATTGTTTAGCTGGTTACCCTGGAAATAGCTGGCCATCATTTCCCAGAATTGATCAACAGAACTGTTCAAACATGTCCAGCACAGACCAGAAAGTTCACTTGTAAAGGTAGCCCTGCATGCAATGCTTCACTACTCTTACAAGTAAACTTTGTATTTGTCTATGAGGAAATGCCATGTGACTACAGGGTAATTAACAAACTACTGCTGTAGCCTCTGAAGATTTGTATTTTGCTTTACATTTTTCTTTAATCAAGTCACTGTGTTTTTGAGTACATTTTGGTTTTTTTTAGTCATTTGTTTTCTCACTTTTATACTGTATGTCTGCTTCTGTAAATACATTTGTTTATTGAGCTATAGTATCTGTGGCATCTCATAAATAAATAATAATAATTTTATTTTATATATTTTTTGGTTACTTTTTAGAGGATAGGAGGGGTCCAGCGCACAGGGCTAAAATAACACCCAACTCCTGATCCCAACATCAGGAGTTGGCTGTCATTTTAGCACCATGGGGTAAATGTATCAAGCTAAAAGTTTTCCGGCGAGTTTGAAAAGTGGAGAATGTACTAATCAGCAACCAATCAGATTCTAGCTGTCATTTTGTAGAATGTACTAAACAAATGATAGCTAGAATCTGATTGGTTTCTCAAACCCGCCGGAAAACTCTCAGCTTGATACATTTACCCCCATGTGTTCAATACCTCATCTGCTTCAGTTAATTTTGTATGAACTCCCTGAAAATGGAAAATGACTTTCATGCACATATATTTTTCATGTTAGACAATATTCTGCACTATGTTGTTTCCAAGGCTTCATTCATTCATTCATTCTTTCATTCATCCATTCATTCATTTATTCTGCTTTGCAAGTTATAGTGAGGCAAGAGAGCTCTCGTACAGGTTGGAAACTGCCTAGAAGAGGGCACAATGCAGTATGCGGCCCAACTAAAGCTGAGCCAGGGCATTTGCATACAACGTACGCTGTTTTCTCTCCAAGTTGAAGTGGGCATAGAGGAGGTTTGTTTTTCTACTAAAATACTGCTCTAGCTAGTCTCATTTATGGCTTAAATTAATAATGGAAAGGAAGGGACATTGAGACTGTCTTTATTACATTCGGTAAGGTTTTTATAGAAATTAGCATCTCTGCTGAAACGTACAATATGCATCCCATTAAAAGTATATCAAGACCCAATCTCCACCTGAACAAAGTATTTTTGTGGAGTGAATTTAGTTGCATGCTCTTTCGCGCAGCAAGGAATGCCAGTGTAAATGTGTCCCCTCCACCCTATTATCTCGTTTGTATAATCTTACTCTACTGCTCCACAGAACAATGTGCCTTCTCTGTACTTAGCAAGGGAAGCCCTCGATGGCCCCCAAATCCTATTATCGGCTGTTTGCTCCTCCGCAAATGCTGCCATCATTATCATTGTTTATTTATAAGTAGTCACAAAAGTCAGTGCTGGATAGTCAATGTAACAAAAAATCATCCAAAAAATAAATCAAATTAAGAAACAGAAAAGGGATGAACAAGGTTGACAGAGAAGGTGCAGACATGAGACAGAGAGAGTCCTGCTAGTGAGAGATTACAATCTACAGGCTTTCTTGCTCCCCTTGTGGTTTGGCAGAAATCTAGGCATACCTGTGCAGTAAATGAGGTATTTATACATACAACACAAAATCCCATTCCTCCACATACATATATGGATGTATATTAAGAGAGAGTATTGATTGTGGCATCATTTTACACATAGTATACAGGTAACAAACAAAACATTGTGAAATTTTCACTGACTATTTGCACATCTTTGTTTCCAGTATGGTAACTATAGAATCTCCAATCAACTAACACCCTCCCTGCATTAACACAGAGAACTGAAAGCAACATTTATTGCGTGGGGTGTTGCTAACTCTGTCAGTAACCAATTGCATTTGGAATGATTAGCATTGAAAACAACTGCCTATCTCCATTTCCATGCACATCTTCCTATTATTCAGCCATTTCACTCTGAAGAGGAGCCTAAGCAAACCAGGAGAATGCTGATTAAGTCTGTATAAATGGAATCCTAGTTTATACAGTAGTATGCAATAAAAATTGAGGTTGTGGATTCTCGTGTTGACAATTTTGAAGAAAGGACGCTATTATTCAAGGAACTCCTCTTGCGGTAAGAACCATTTTCTTTTTAAATTTTACAGATTATGCTCTTTCTGTGAAGAAGTATGTCACTTACTTATACATTTGATATTTCTTGATAGCCAGATTGAAGTAGATGTCACCTACTTCTAAAACCACACTTCACTGTCAAAAAAAAAGATCAGATACAGATTTGTATAGCTAGCACCCTTATTTGCAAATAAAATCAGCACCAGAGCTAATTAAACATATGAAAACATAACATTTCTGAAACAAAGAAAAATTTGGAATGTCTATATCAATGAAAGATGTTACTGGTCAATTATATATATATATATATATATATATATATATATATATATATATATATATATATATTTTATATATATATATATATATATATATATATATATATATATATATATATATATATGTGTGTGTGTGTGTGTGTATATGTGTGTACATGTTATTTTTTTTTTTGATAGAGATCTCAAGTTTACAGCTTAGTATATATGGCTTTATACTGTACTGCCACATTATTGCACTCACCCACTTTATAAGTACAGATTATATAAAAAGTCACTCCTCTGAGATGCTTGCAATTATAAATATGGTTTAATTGTCCATAGCCATGTGTGGCAATGAGTCCATCAAAATATAAAACAAACATTATATTATGCAGGATCCTTGAAATATCCTGGAACTAGGGATCAATACCCTAGACTCAAGCAAAATGCACTGGATGAAATTGTTTTTTTTATTTTTTCATTGATTTATGGCAATCTACTTTTTATATTTTTGGTGGTCACAACTACCTACTTCCTTAGCTAAGGAGGTAGGAGGAAAGTGTTACTGGCAACACTTGCAGCCTGGCTGATCTATCAGCTTCTACTGCAGACAACATTGATTGTTGAAATGGTATAACCAACTGACAAGTCCAGTTTTCAATTTTGTCTGGATTAACATTTATTGCATACTTGCCAACTCTCCCGGAATGTCCGGGAGACTCCCGCATTTTGCGAGAGTCTCCCGGACTCCCGGGCGAGTGTGGCAATATCCCGGATCTGTCCACTTCACTAGGAAGTGCCCACTTCCTAGTGAAGTGGGCAGAATTAGCTACCAAATGCCGCGATTCCTGGTGAATTGTGGCGTTTGGCCCTGCCACCCGCTGTCAAATGACGCATTTGCATCATTACGTCACGGGGGGTGGGTCCAAAAGGACGAGCATTTTGGGGGCCCACCCCCATCACGCCCACCTCTCCTGGAAACCAACTTTGTCAAGTTTGTAAGTATGATTTATTCATCTTGTGCTGAATCATAGCAATTGTATCATGATGTGTGTGTGTTCATGTTTATTGACATGTATTTATAATAGTGTCATATGGAACTATCAGAAAGTTATGTTTCCAGGTCATACTAGGGGGTGCACTACAATACTTTCGACTAGAATGTACCATAGTTAACATTTGAAAATGCACATGGCTTGAAAACCAAAATGTTCATATGAACAAGTATTTTGAGTTTGGCAATTGTGACAATTGAAATGTAGTATTATAAAACAGTTGTGCTTGCTTAGATGTTTTTCAAGAGTTCATTGTCTAAAACTGCTGATTTTTTGCAACACAGGCTGTCGATTTTGATTTTGGAATCAACAACAGTGGACAAAAGTTCAAAAAGAAAATGTAATTATCAGTTTGTTGCACATTATCAGTCTGGCCTGTGAAATATTAAATGTAATTAAACATTTTCTCAAATTTCTCAGAAGAAATACTCTACTTATTAAGTTCATTTATATGTTGATTGATTTTGATCCATTGTGTTTTTATAATTCTTTTAAGTTTTTATTAGTTTTTTACACCCATTAAAATATATTTTTCCAACTTTAAATCCAGCTATATTTTGCTTCTTTTTCTTTCAAACTATTTTTTTCTATTAGTTGCTATACTTTTTTGTAATTACGTATGCCTAGTAATTGCTATTCATGACCTCCTCATCGTCAACTCTCTTAACCTTCTTGCTATCACTGAAACCTGGCTCTTGTCTACTGACACTGTTTCCCCCGTCGTTTTCTCTGATGGAGGCTTCTCCTTCACCCACTCCACCAGACCGGATGACCTTCAATAAGGTGGTGTGAGCCCTCTTTCCCCTAACTGTACTTTTCGGGTCATTCCCACTGTGCCTTTCCTCTTTTTTTTTCTCTTTCAAAGTTTACTCTATCCGTATCTTTCCCCCATCCACCTCCGTATAGCCGTCATTTACCGCCCCCCGGCCTCACTTCCCTTTTCTTGATAACTTTTCAGCCTGTCTTCCCCATTTCCTGTCCTCCGACCTACCTTCCATCAATTTTGTTAAATTTAACATCCCTATTGACAACCCCACTGACCCCGCCTCCATTAAACTTCTTGCCCTTTCCTTCTCCTTTAGTCTCGTTCAGTGGACCTCATCCCCCACCCACTGTCTTGGTCACTCCCTCGACCTTGTTTTCTCTCATCTTTGTCCTCTCTCTGACTTCTCTAATTCCCTCTTTCCTCTCTCTGACAACCACTTCCTCTTCTTTACTCTGTCGTCCTCCCCTGAACCCCCCTACCTAATTCTACCCTCACCAATCCAACCTTGATGCTTTGGACCTAACCTCTTTTTCCTCTTCTCTTGACACTCTTCTCTACCCTCTTCCTACCCTGGTCTGCCCTGACCAGACAAACTCTCTCTACAACCTCTCCCTCACCACTGCTCTGGATGCCCTTGCCCCTGCCTCTTCTGTTAACCGCCTGCATCGGCTGCCCCATCCCTGACACACTAAATTTACCCACTTCCTTCAGATGTGCACTCGCAATGCTGAATGCCTCTGGAGGAAATCTTGCTCCCTGGCTGATTTTCTTCACTTTAAGTTTATCCTCTCCTTCTTCAGTTACGCCCTCTCCCTTGCAAAACAATCCTTCTTTAAGTCTCTTATCTCTTCTCAGTCTTCCAATACCCGTCGCCTCTTTACCACATTTATCTCTCTCCCCAACACACCCATCCCGCTCTCCCTTTCTGCCACTGAATTCGCCTCCTTTTTCTCCTCTAAAACTGAGGCTATCAGACTGGACATCTCCTCGTCTCTCACTCCGGCAACTGCCATTGCTCCAATAACAAACTCTAGTGCTCCTTCCGCCCCATATTGGGTGATGAAGTCTACTCTCTCATTCTCTCTTCTCCCCCATCTACCTGCTAACTGGATCCCATCCCCTCCCACCTCCTTCGCTCACTCTCCCCCACTGCCTGTTCCCACCTTAGATAACTCTTCAATCTGTCTCTCTCTACTGGCATTGTCACCTCCTCCTTCAAACACGCCCCTATCTCCCCTATTCTTAAAAAACCTAATCTGGACACCACCTCTCTAGCTAACTACTGCCCCATATCACTACTCCCCTTTTGCCTCCAAACTACTCGAGCAGATTGTCTGCAACCGCCTCTTCAGTGCCACCTCTGCTAACTCCCTCCTTGACCCCCTCCGATCTGGCTTCTGCCCCCTCCACTCCACTGAAACTGCCCTGGGCAAACTTTCAAATGACCTACTCTTGGCCAAATCCAGGAGTGATATCTCCCTGCTCATTCTCTTGGACCTCTCTGTGGCCTTTGACACCGTGGACCACCTCCTCCTTCTACAGACTCTTCTCTCTCTCTGTCTCTCTGGCACTGTCCTTACTTGGTTCATCTCTTATCTTACCAACCGCCCCTTCTCTGTGTCCACTCCTGACTCATCCTCACCCCCTTCCACCCTCCACATTGGAGTCCCTCAGGGCTCTGTTCTTGGCCCTCTTCTTTTCTCACTGTACACTACCTCCCTGGGCGATCTCATTTCTTCCTTTGGCCTCCAGCACCATCTTTACACCGATGACATTCAACTTTACATCTCTGCCCCCCCTTCTCTCTATTGTTTACGACTGCCTCTCTGCCATCTCCTACTGGATGTCTTCACATTTTCTCCAAATCAACATTGTGAAAACTGAACTCATTGTTTTCCCTCCTTCTAAATCTTCACCCCACTGTAAACTATCCATCATCGTTAAGAACACCACCATCTCTGCTGTATCCCAACTCCGCTGCCTGGGTGTCACCCTCGACTTCTCCCTCTCCTTTGCCCCACACATTTAATCTCTTTCCCAATTCTGTTGCTTCCAACTACAGAATATGTCCCGCATCTGGTCCTTCCTCTCTCAGTATGCTGCCAAAATCATTATCCATGTTCTCATCATTTCCCGTCTCCATTACTGTAACCTTCTCCTCACTGGCCTCCCCCATTCCCATCTCACCCCTCTTCGCTCTATTCGTAATGCGGCTGCTAGACTTATCTTTCTTTCTTTCACACAGATCTTCCTCTGCCTCCCCTCTCTACCTTACCTTGTACTGACTCCCTTTCCCCTACAGAATACTCTTTAGACTCCTCACGGTCACTTACAAGGCCCACACTCCCGCACGTTACCTGCATTCGGCCAAGGACTGTCGCCTTTCCTCTGCACTGATCACCTCATCCCATGCCAGAATTCAAAATTTCTCCCATGGTGCCCCCCCCACTGGAACAACCTCCCTCCCTCCATCTCCTTCAAACAGTCTCTCAAAACCCATCTGTTTCTCAAGGTCTACCAGCTATCCGCTTAATCTTTGCCCTTCTTTTCTCCTCACCGCCCAGCTCCCTGTTTCCTCCTTTGCTTGATCCCCTCTGCTGATTCCTCTTGTACCTGCTGTCTGTTTCCCCTCTCTTTAGTATGTAAGCTCTTATGAGCAAGGCCCTCTTCCCTTCTGTATAAATTCCATTTCTTCTCCTCCTACACCACTGTACTTGCTATGCCTGGAGATATTGAAGTCTTGGTTATACTCGTTTTACTCTGTACTGTTGTACCCTGGTATACTAATTGTATTGTACTTTTGTATTTTGTACGGCGCTGCGGATACCTTGTGGCTCCTAATAAATAATAATAATGATTGATCTTACTATTGCCCTGGCCAATTGCTTTCTATATAAATTGTATATTATTTAGATAGTACAGCATTTGTAAAAGGAAAACTTCTATTCATTGTGTGCCATTGTAAGTATATAACATAATATTGGTTAAGTTAAATATTGATGAAAATTTGCATATTACTTCTTTGGGGAAAAAGGCTATTGTGAGGTAACTAATTAGCTACGAACAAAAATAGAGCTACCATTGGTTATTCATTTGTTTTTTTAATCAAAAACCAAAAGAAAAAAGTACACTGGACTTTTTGTGCCAAATTCTACCAAATACTGACAAGAGATATGATTAGTTAATTTTTCATTATCACTTCATTAATATCTAGATTCACTATTATGGGGCAGATAGTTGGCACACCAATAGTAGTGTAAGATAGGATTCTACAGACCTAGTGGTATGGTAGAGAGACAAAGGTACTCCCAGTAGTGTTGGAATGACACTACTGGGGCACAGTGCTAAAACTGCAGAAACTCGTTGCTTTATTCTCTTTGCTTGTGGTGTAAGATTTTACCATAGTGGCAGATAACTAGTAGTAGTATAGGGAAGTAATACTACAAGACCTTTTATACAAATTGATGCAATATAGACAAACTCTAGTGACAAATGATACTCTCTATGGGCCTGATTCATTAAGGAAAGTAAAGCAAAAAAAATGAGTAACTTTGCATACTGCAATGGGAGGTAAACTTAAAATGTGGGGACAGATTTAGAGTTGGGGAAGGGCATGTATTAGATCATCTTTAATTTTCAGTGTACAAATAAAGCTATCAAGTATTTGTGTGCTACATAGATAAACAGACAGTATTTAACTTATGTACAAAATAATAACTAATTTGCACCCCATGCATTGTAAAATGGTTTTGTCCAGGAGAAAACTTACTCCTTATTTTGCCTTACTTTCCTTAATTAATCAGGCCCTATGTCCCTAGCACTCTGAGTCAGTTTGCAGATAAACTTTGAATACAACAGATAACCTCTCAATAGCAATGTTACAGTTCCAGTCAGAAGTTTTAATAACACAGCTTGATGTCTCACTTGTTTCACTTTAATAACTTGGAACACAGCAAAGCAAACTAAACCATAAACGTATCTGTCTTCATATGAGTCCTGCTGACATCTGATGGGCAGTGGCAAGCTGGGTCTTTTCCTTTACTCCAAAGGTGCTTCCTTCTGGGCTGGCTTTTAACTCTGGAACTTTAGTTGCAAACATCCCTCAAGCAATAGTTCAGCAAAAGCACTCAATAACTCCTTGTGGGTAGATCCTTCATTATCCCAGGCAGCATTAACAGCACAATTCATAGCAACCAACAACCATCCGCTAGCCTTCAGCAGTGCATTTTTGGCCCATCCCCTTTTGCACAAAAATCTCCTGGAGCCTACTAGTACATTCTGGCGCCAAAATGCCCATTTTTCATTGCCTTTTTGTATCTCATTTGAAGACATATCAGACCTTATGCCCCAGCTGTCAGGTGGAGCACAAAGGAGGTGTGGCAAGGATCATTTCATGGAGGAAGATCAACACATGTAGGAGTTGCCTTTTGCAGTGTAACGCCCCCTGCGGGGAAAGACAGGGACAGACGCAACAGAAAAGAACTCACCTTGTAAACGATGGTCACCTCCAGTCCGCTTCCGATTTCCCAGCTGCGATCTAATCCCAGCAGATCCGCAGCCGCAGTCACCTCCAATCACGTCCCTCTAAGATAGAGACAGAGATTACGGCCGTGCCTACCAGGTAAGGGCTGTCCGAGACTACGGCAAAGGACAAGGACACGGTCGGTCCAAGCTCCTTGCCGCCTCCTCAGTTTGTTCTTGCCAAGACGCGGGGGACTACAGGCACTGAAGGCCAAGACTAATCCGAGGACTAATCCCGCCTCAAGTGCCTCACACACCTGCCGGTGAGGGCCTAACCGAAAGGGGGAATCGAGCGTGATACTCACCGGGACACTCCCACTTCCGATCCGGTTCTCCTGCACCTTCCCGACTCCTGCGGATGACAAGAACACACAGCCTCCCTCTACGCTCTCCGTGAAACTAAGATGGCACCCACAAAACTGGACTAACTACAACGGCGACCCGACCCTAACAACGTTCTAATGGTCGGCAACGCAACTAAGTCAACCACTATGACTAACTAAGTGTGGTGCACTAACGGAACTACTCAGTTACACGCTACGGGGAACACCAGCCGGTGTTCACAGCCTAAACCGGAGGGCGGTTCCTAACCCCCTCACCCAGGTCGTACCAAGAAGCTGCCTTCTTGCTATGGAGTCACACACAGGCCCTAAGTACGGGTTCTTTAAGCCCGGCTGAGGCTCAGTAGAACAGCACACTAACCCGCGGGCCGACTGCCGCACGGAACAGCCGATCGAACTGAACCGCCCGACTGCCTGTACTCGGGTATCTCACACGTGTCCCTACGTCCGGAACCACAGGTCCACCTGCACGGAACCGGCCTTGAGGACCCTTGATCAGAACCACGGCCGCCCCTGGAACTGCCTCAAGGTGTGCTGCACTGCCACCAACTCACTCAGCCACCCCCCTTGGGTACCAGTGTGACCCCGGGGACCTAAGGGACAGGAAAACTACGTGTGTTCTCCCCTGACTATGTGTATGCTGTTACTTACACTTATCCCCACAGCACGGGTTAGCACAAGAAAACCACAGGAACAAGAGCCTACCTTTAATGGGGGCCTGACGTCTTGCCCCTGGACAGTTATATAGCACACCAAAATACTGTAATGTAAACTACACTCGCCACACAGACAGAATAAATACAGTCTACAGTACTTTGCCCGCTACTTACCCGAACACACCGCTGCTAGCCAACCAGCAGGTTGCTACAGCACCACAGGAGCCTACGCTCGACCGTACCTCCTAACCACGTGTGCTCACCTCACACAGGACCGCGCCTACTCTCACGAGGCTCCCACGCCTCTACCACACACCACCAGGGCCTTATGCCCTACACACCATGGGTCTCTGCCCAGCTACACACAGAGCCTTGTGCTCTGATTAATGGGCCTCAGCCCCCTCTCTACCTCAGGGCTCTGAGCCCACTCACTAGGGCCTTGTGCCCTACTACCTAGGGGTCCTAGCCCCTGCCTGAGGCCTGTGGCCTCCCTAACTGACTGAGGGCCTTGTGCCCTTAATAGCCTACGGGCTACTAGCCCCTAACCAGGCCCTCTGGCCTTCCTATGGCCTCTAGGCCACTCACTACCTAAGGGCCTTGTGCCCTTGTATACCTGGGGCTCAGAGTCCCCCTCACTAGCTAACAGGGGCTTGTCCCCTTTTATATCAATACAATGGCCTACTGGCCCACTAACACGTTGGGGCCTAGTGCCCAGGTCCCTGGGCCTTGTGCCCCTACTTTAGTGTGCCACGGGCCTTGTGCCCGACTGTGCCCACGGGCCTAGTGCCCGAATTAACGCTGAGTATACTTACCTGCTCTGCGCAGGAGTCTCAGCTTGCCACGCCGTCTTCTTCCGCCTTCTCCGGGTCTTCCAGACCCTCCAGCCGGCGGCGCCTCTTCTCCGGTTCGGCGCTGTTGAGAGCTGCTTGGCGGGGGCGCTCTCAGCCCTTACAAGGGCTCCCCGCCGACGATCTCCGCTCCGGCGGCTTGCTTGAAGTCTTCTGGCGGCAGGGTAGCTCACGGCCCTTACAAGGGCCCCATGCCGCCGCTGCCGCTGGTCTTCTTGCTGGACGTCTTGCAGAGACCTCCTCTCTCTTCTCCGCCGACGGACTTCTGCCAAAATGGCGCCACCCGGCGACTTATATAGTCGCCGGCGTGACGTCATTAGCCGGCGCGAGCGCTGATTGGCTCGCGTCGGCGCCAATCTTTTGAATGGCCCGGCGCGAGCCGCGATTGGCTCGCGCATCCGGCCGCTGATTGGCCAGCGGGGAAAGATGAGCCCTGATTGGCTCATCCTTCCCCCGCGCACAGGACCTGCAAGAAAGAAGTTATACTCACCGCCGCTGGATCGATGGACGGGTAAGTTCTTCTTCTCTTCTTTCTTCCTGCTGGGCACCATCGGGGACCTCTTCAGCCCCTCCAGGGGCACAGCGCTGCCGGACATCTTCGCCCTCTTCACGGGCACCGGCTCCGGCATCTTCTGTCCCTCCACATTTCCGCCGCCTTTTTCCATTGTGGTCCCCACAATCAACGTCTTCTCCTCTACGTCCACCTCCAAGGGTCGCTTACCGGCATCCCTGACTTGCGTCCACCGGATCCTCTGCGGTAAGGTCCTCTCGCGCAGGATCCACCCCATCCTGGCAACCTCCTCGCCCGAAGTCGGTATCCAGGGAGTCTCTTCCTCGGCGCCTGCCGGAACCTCCCATCCGTCCGATACCTCCTCGGTTGTGCGGGAAGCTTCTTCAGAAGGTGACAACATCCACCACTCTCCAGCTGCGCTCTCTAAAGTACAGTCTTCTTCAGGCAGTACTTCTTCAGGCAGTACTTCTTCAGCAGCTCTCTCTTCCGGGGTACTGATGGCTTCCATCCTCTCAGGTACCACCGGGCAGACATCTTCACATGTCTCCGGACACAACGTTGCCCCGTGGAGGGTCTGCTCAGTTCTCCCTTCGTCTTCAGGGACCAACTCTTCCACAGCCACGGACAAGTCGTCTGACGTATCCGACGTCTCCAATACCCCAGCTCCAGCATCCGGCTGTCGTGGGTATTCTTGTCGCGAATCTTGCTTGGACGGGACGATCACCTGCGATCCGACAGTCAGCAGGCTCTGCCGATCCTTCCCTCCAGATTCCGACTTCTCTTGAGACCATGGATGGAAGGCTTCCTCGTCCTTCCACTCGAAGACTTCTACGTCTTCCCATTCATCGGAGACTTCTTCGTCCTCCCATTCACCAAAGAGCTCCTCGGCAACTGGGCACTGGTATGCGAAGTGTCCAGGCAACCCACACTTCCAGCACAGCATTTCTTCCACCGGTTGCCGTTTAGTACCTTTGTTCTTCTTCTTCCTTGTCTCACAACGTTCCAGGATTTGCTTCGTGAACGCTGCCACTTCGTCACGAGAGATGACACAGCTGTATCCCTCGTACAGCGGAATGATCCCCCGATGAGCCATCGTTGATCCTGCCGACTACGCCAAAATGTAACGCCCCCTGCGGGGAAAGACAGGGACAGACGCAACAGAAAAGAACTCACCTTGTAAACGATGGTCACCTCCAGTCCGCTTCCGATTTCCCAGCTGCGATCTAATCCCAGCAGATCCGCAGCTGCAGTCACCTCCAATCACGTCCCTCTAAGATAGAGACAGAGATTACGGCCGTGCCTACCAGGTAAGGGCTGTCCGAGACTACGGCAAAGGACAAGGACACGGTCAGTCCAAGCTCCTTGCCGCCTCCTCAGTTTGTTCTTGCCAAGACGCGGGGGACTACAGGCACTGAAGGCCAAGACTAATCCGAGGACTAATCCCGCCTCAAGTGCCTCACACACCTGCCGGTGAGGGCCTAACCGAAAGGGGGAATCGAGCGTGATACTCACCGGGACACTCCCACTTCCGATCCGGTTCTCCTGCACCTTCCCGACTCCTGCGGATGACAAGAACACACAGCCTCCCTCTACGCTCTCCGTGAAACTAAGATGGCACCCACAAAACTGGACTAACTACAACGGCGACCCGACCCTAACAGCGTTCTAATGGTCGGCAACGCAACTAAGTCAACCACTATGACTAACTAAGTGTGGTGCACTAACGGAACTACTCAGTTACACGCTACGGGGAACACCAGCCGGTGTTCACAGCCTAAACCGGAGGGCGGTTCCTAACCCCCTCACCCAGGTCGTACCAAGAAGCTGCCTTCTTGCTATGGAGTCACACACAGGCCCTAAGTACGGGTTCTTTAAGCCCGGCTGAGGCTCAGTAGAACAGCACACTAACCCGCGGGCCGACTGCCGCACGGAACAGCCGATCGAACTGAACCGCCCGACTGCCTGTACTCGGGTATCTCACACGTGTCCCTACGTCCGGAACCACAGGTCCACCTGCACGGAACCGGCCTTGAGGACCCTTGATCAGAACCACGGCCGCCCCTGGAACTGCCTCAAGGTGTGCTGCACTGCCACCAACTCACTCAGCCACCCCCCTTGGGTACCAGTGTGACCCCGGGGACCTAAGGGACAGGAAAACTACGTGTGTTCTCCCCTGACTATGTGTATGCTGTTACTTACACTTATCCCCACAGCACGGGTTAGCACAAGAAAACCACAGGAACAAGAGCCTACCTTTAATGGGGGCCTGACGTCTTGCCCCTGGACAGTTATATAGCACACCAAAATACTGTAATGTAAACTACACTCGCCACACAGACAGAATAAATACAGTCTACAGTACTTTGCCCGCTACTTACCCGAACACACCGCTGCTAGCCAACCAGCAGGTTGCTACAGCACCACAGGAGCCTACGCTCGACCGTACCTCCTAACCACGTGTGCTCACCTCACACAGGACCGCGCCTACTCTCACGAGGCTCCCACGCCTCTACCACACACCACCAGGGCCTTATGCCCTACACACCATGGGTCTCTGCCCAGCTACACACAGAGCCTTGTGCTCTGATTAATGGGCCTCAGCCCCCTCTCTACCTCAGGGCTCTGAGCCCACTCACTAGGGCCTTGTGCCCTACTACCTAGGGGTCCTAGCCCCTGCCTGAGGCCTGTGGCCTCCCTAACTGACTGAGGGCCTTGTGCCCTTAATAGCCTACGGGCTACTAGCCCCTAACCAGGCCCTCTGGCCTTCCTATGGCCTCTAGGCCACTCACTACCTAAGGGCCTTGTGCCCTTGTATACCTGGGGCTCAGAGTCCCCCTCACTAGCTAACAGGGGCTTGTCCCCTTTTATATCAATACAATGGCCTACTGGCCCACTAACACGTTGGGGCCTAGTGCCCAGGTCCCTGGGCCTTGTGCTCCTACTTTAGTGTGCCACGGGCCTTGTGCCCGACTGTGCCCACGGGCCTAGTGCCCGAATTAACGCTGAGTATACTTACCTGCTCTGCGCAGGAGTCTCAGCTTGCCACGCCGTCTTCTTCCGCCTTCTCCGGGTCTTCCAGACCCTCCAGCCGGCGGCGCCTCTTCTCCGGTTCGGCGCTGTTGAGAGCTGCTTGGCGGGGGCGCTCTCAGCCCTTACAAGGGCTCCCCGCCGACGATCTCCGCTCCGGCGGCTTGCTTGAAGTCTTTTGGCGGCAGGGTAGCTCACGGCCCTTACAAGGGCCCCCTGCCGCCGCTGCCGCTGGTCTTCTTGCTGGACGTCTTGCAGAGACGTCCTCTCTCTTCTCCGCCGACGGACTTCTGCCAAAATGGCGCCACCCGGCGACTTATATAGTCGCCGGCGTGACGTCATTAGCCGGCGCGAGCGCTGATTGGCTCGCGTCGGCGCCAATCTTTTGAATGGCCGGGCGCGAGCTGCGATTGGCTCGCGCATCCGGCCGCTGATTGGCCAGCGGGGAAAGATGAGCCCTGATTGGCTCATCCTTCCCCCGCGCACAGGACCTGCAAGAAAGAAGTTATACTCACCGCCGCTGGATCGATGGACGGGTAAGTTCTTCTTCTCTTCTTTCTTCCTGCTGGGCACCATCGGGGACCTCTTCAGCCCCTCCAGGGGCACAGCGCTGCCGGACATCTTCGCCCTCTTCACGGGCACCGGCTCCGGCATCTTCTGTCCCTCCACATTAGCACCATGTTTTGAACGCCTCAGATGACCCCTGCCCTAATCCTATTGCTGAACGCCGATGAGTGCAGACGTGTGGTTGTGCTCTCCAGCCCCCTGCTGGAGCCCTGCTCAGATAGCCCTAGGTCCCGAATTCCTCACCGGGTAATGCTGCCTTCCACTAACCTCGTCTGCCCCATCCATCCATATGCCCACCACTGACCGCTGCCGCCTCCACTACTACAGGCCGCGGCTTGGGCCTACTACCCCAATAGTTTCTTACCTCCAGTCCTCCAGTGTGACGCCTCCAGCTGCCCCTGGCCTCAGTTGTGTCCCGCTCAAGTCTGTTCCTCCTCTGGCTCCCCTGCTCGGACCCCCGCTCCGTCCAAGCTGCCCCGCTGCGGGCCCCGCTCTGCTTTCTTCTGTGAGGGTGCCTGATATCTGCTAACCGGATCCGCCTGGGTCGCCTCGTGTCTCCTGCTGCCTGGATCCGCCTTCTGTCTCCTGCCGTCTACCCCATCAATCGTCAACATGTGGCTGACCGCCGCCTGCTGACCCCGATCCGCCTAAGCTGTCTGTGTCTCCCTGCCGCCTGGTCTGCCTGGACATCCGCCGCCTGGTCTGCCTGGACATCCGCCGCCTGGTCTGCCTTGACATTCGCTGCCTAGTCTGCCTAGAAACCCGCCGCCTGGTCTTCCTGTCCCTGCTGGTCTCCCGCTGCCTGTCCTAGTGTCTCCCCCGCCTGGTCCGTCGGCCATTTCCTTTGGACACCTGCCGCCTGGTCTGCCGCCATCTCATCTTCTGCTGCCTTGTCTTCGTCCTGCCCCTGCGGGCATGCTGGCCACGTCTCCCGCTGCCTGCTCCTGATCTCTGGTCTACACTACACTGACGACTACAACGACCTGTGGTGATTAGCCCTGCACTCCCCTTCCCCGGTCTCTGGACTCTACAACTGGGACTCTCCCGTTCCTGGACTCTCCCGTTCCTCACACCTGGTACCGGCTCTCTGCAGCCCCCCGTTTAATCCTATTACTTTGATTTATTTTATTTTATGACTTCGATTTATTTTATCGTATTGTAGTGTATTCCATTTTATCTTATGGTTTATCTTATTGCTTTGCATCTTATTTTAATATTGTTTTATTTTAATTTTATTCGCACTGTAATTTTTATTCGCTTTTATTTCATTTCATCCCATTTTTCATTTTCTTATTTCATTTCATGTCATTTCATCTGCACTTTATATTAATTTTACTGCATTGCATTTAACTGCATTTCATATTGTTTTCGCCACTGCCTTTGATCTTGCTCTGTACAATGCCGCCCCGCTCATTTCCCATATCTATCCTCTCCCCCACCCCCCTTCTCTTGCCCAACTCTAACCACCCCACCTCTCACCCCCCCCTCGCTCCTCCAACCCCGACAATCTCATCCGCATCTCCCCTGCTCCCATCCTCCCCTTCTCATGTGCCCTCTGAAATTCCAGGTCCATCCGTAACAAACTATCCTCCGTCCATGACCTCTTCATCTCCAACTTTCTAAACCTTCTTGCCATCACTGAAACCTGGCTTACTTCTTCTGACCCTGCCTCTCCTGCTGCTCTCTCCTACGGGGGTCTTTCCTTCACTCACTCCACCAGACTGGATGAGTGCCCAGGAGGTGGAGTGGGCCTCCTCCTGTCCCCTAACTGTACTTTTCAGGTGATTCCTACTTTTCCTTCCCTCTCCTTCTCCTCCTTCGAAGTTCACTCCATCCGTCTCTTCTCCCCTATCCACCTCCGTGTCTCCGTCATCTACCGTCCCCCACTACCTCGCCTCTGATCTCCCCTCCATCATAATTGGCTACTTTAACATCCCCATTGACAACCGTTCCAACCCTGCCACCATCAAACTTCTCGCCCTTTCCTCCTCTCTTGGCCTCACTCAGTGGACCTCTTCCCCCACCCACTGTCTTGGTCACTCCCTCGACCTTGTCTTCTCTCATCTCTGTGATCTCTCTGACTTCTCTAACTCTCCCTTCCCACTCTCTGACCACCATCTCCTCTCCTTCACTCTGTCCTCCTCCCCTGCTCCCGCCTCGCCTAAAGCCACCCTCACTAGGCGCAACCTTGATGCTATTGACCCTTCTTCTTTCTCCTCCTCTCTTGAAACTCTACTATCACCTCTTCCTTCCCTGGCCTGTCCTGACGAGGCGTCCTCTCTTTACAACCTCTCCCTCACTACTGCCCTTGATGCTGTTGCCCGGCCTCCGCTATCCACAGACACCACCTTATTCCCCAACCCTGGCACTCCAAACTCACCCGCTTCCTCCAAAAGTGCTCTCACACTGCTGAACGCCTCTGGAGGAAATCTCGCTCCCTGGCCGACTTCCTTCACTTTAAACTCATTCTCTACTCTTTCTGCTCCGCCCTCTCCCTTGCTTAACAATCCTTCTTCAAGTCCCTCATTTCTTCTCAGTCCTCCAACCCCCGCCGCCACTTTGCCACCTTCCACTCCCTCCTCTCTCCCCCTCCCCCTCCTGTCCCGCCCTCCCTCTTCGCTTCTGACTTTGCCACCTTTTTCTCTTCCATAATTGAGGCCATCAGACTGAACATCTCCTCCTCCCCTTCTCCCGCCACCCTCATCGCCTCACCTCCCACCAAACAATCAACTCTGGTGCTCCTTTTGCCCCACAACAGGGGAAGACGTTCTCTCACTCATTCTTTCCTCTCCTCCCTTTACCTGTCCTCTCGATCCCATCCCCTCCCACCTCCTTCGCTCTATTTCTCCCACTGTCTGCTCTTACCTTGCTCACCTCATCAACTTATCACTCTCCTCTGGTGTAGTCCCCTCTTCTTTTAAACACGCTCTTATCTCTCCCATCCTCAAAAAACCCAATCTTGACCCCACCTCTCTCGCTAATTATCGACCCCATCTCACTGCTCCCCTATCCCTCCAAATTACTTCAGCGGATTGTCTGCAGCCGCCTAACCAGGCACCTCTCAGTCTTTTCCCTCCTTGACCCCCTCCAATCCGGCTACCGTCCTCTTCACTCCACCGAAACTGCACTGGCCAAGGTTACTTATGACCTCCTATCGACCAAATCCAAGGGTCACTTCTCCCTACTAATCCTCTCCGCAGCCTTCGACACCGTGGACCACCCCCTCCTGCTGCAAACTCTTCTCTCTTTCGGCCTCTCCGGATCTGTCCATGCCTGGTTCACCTCATACCTTGCTAACCGCTCCTTCTCTGTATCCACGTCCGGCTCTTCCTCCTCCCCCTACCCTCTCCCTGTAGGAGTCTCGCAGGGCTCCGTCCTCGGCCCTCTACTCTTCTAGCTCTAGACTTCCTCCCTTGGTGCTCTCATCTCCTCCTTCGGTCTTCAATATCACCTTTATGCTGACGACATTCAACTCTACACCTCTTCTCCTGATCTTTCTTCCACCCTCCTTGTCACGGGCACTAGGAGTCTTTGCCCAGGATATCACCAGATGATGTACTTACCAGAGTAATATAGCTGGTACTATGGTCCTCTGGTAGCAGGGTGACAACGGAACAGGAGAATCAGCAGATGGTGAGAGAATGCTCAAGGAAAGTCTATGACTAGCAGCAGCTGGTAATGACTTAGATGTATGAACACGAGGAACCAGATGGACAAGTAAACGTGAGGAGAGTCAGTGGTCTGCGTACAGCAAGTTGTACCACTGTCTATAATGAAGGAATGGGTTCCAGGTGCAAGTAGGTAACGGGGAAGTCAGTGGTCTGCGTACAGCAAGTTGTACCACTGCTTATGTGAGAGGATACTTGAAACTGGTGCCAATGGGAAACAGGAGTCAGTGGTCTGCGTTCAGCAAGTTGTACCACTGCTATATATATGTGAGGAGGGGCACGAGGAGATGAATGGAATACAGAGGATACACGGGGGGCACACCGAACTTGATCCCACGATGATAAGCACAATACAATAATAACTGACAAGCACTGCTTGAAGTATACAAAGTCACTATAGAGATCCAGGTAATAGGAAACAAAGTCAATAGTAACAATAGCTTCAGTAGATGGAAGACTCCGGAGGTGAACACAACACAGTCCAGACGGATATGCAATACAATAGCAAAGTCAATGGAAAGTATGCATACCGCGGTTCAGGAGAGCAGGCTGTCAAGGAGAAGTGCAGGGATATACAAAAGTGGAAGCTGCTCAAATCAATTTATAGGCCATAACAGGTGCTTGAAAGGGTGGGGTTATCCTGCAAGGAACATACACACAACATTTTTTCCCCCAGCACACTGCTATAGCCAGCAACAGATCTGCCATTTCTACTGTAGATAAAAATGCAAAAGTCTTTGTTGCACACATTTGCAAATGTATGTTTAAGCCATCCGCCACACCAAGGCGCTTTTGCTAATAGGATGGTCCTACTCTAAACAATGAGAGTCCCGTATATTTGGGCCATACATATGTGTTTTTAAATTGAGAGCCAACTTACCAAAGAGGTACCCCAGAAGCCTCCAAACAGCAATTCAGTGCCAGTACCCCCTCTCAACTACTGACACCAACATGCCTCTCAGACAAATACAAAAGTGGAAGCTGCTCAAATCAATTTATAGGCCATAACAGGTGCTTGAAAGGGTGGGGTTATCCTGCAAGGAACATACACACAACATTTTTTCCCCCAGCACACTGCTATAGCCAGCAACAGATCTGCCATTTCTACTGTAGATAAAAATGCAAAAGTCTTTTTAATGCCCGTCTCAGAAGTGCAGGGATACCTGAACGGCTGAACGCCGGCAGGAGGAGAGACCACTGGAGGATGGAAGCGGTAATCAGGTTGGTGCAGCGCACGAAAGGTAACCGGTAATCAAAGGAGCAATACTCAGGAAGCAGTAGTAAGTAAAACTGGAAACATGATGAACACGGGAGAGTTGAGGCTGTCTGGTATCCGGCAGTAGTAGCGAAGGCAGCGGAGGGGAGACACGATGAACACAGGAGAGTTGAGACGGTCTGAGATCCGACAGCAGTAGCAGATAGGAATCAGCTAAGTGCATACACGATGAACACAGGAGAGTTGAAGTGGTCTGGAAACCACAATCGTAGTAGACAGGAATCAGCTGGAGCTGAATACACGAGGAAACACAGGAACACCTTCAGAGGCTCATGGGGAATGAGACTCCAAGATCAGGCAACTAGGTAATGATCACAGGTGGTTTAAATAGGGAGGGTTGCCTGATTATCCAATTAATTAAAAGCAACAGGTACTGAAGGTTTCATAAGGGCTGCACATGCGCAGACCCTCAGGATGGCGGACGGCAACGGTTCCTGAACACAGGAGAAATGGCACTCACAGTCCGGTGAGTGACACTCCTCTCTCGTGTATCTGACTGCCTCTCCACCATCTCCTCCTGGATGTCTGAGCATTTTCTCAAAATCAATATCTCTAAGACGGAACTCATTGTCTTTCCTCCGTCCAGACTCCCATCCCGCCACAACCCCTCTATTGTCGTCAACAACACCACCATCTCCTCTGTCACCTAACTCCGCTGCCTGGGTGTCACCCTCGACTCCTCTCTCTCTTTTGCCCCCCATATTCATGCCCTTGCCCAAGCCTGTCGCTTCCAACTACGCAATATCGCCCGCATCTCTCCCTTTCTCTCTCAGGATGCCACTAAGACTATTATCCACGCCCTCATCATCTCCCGCCTGGATTACTGCAACCTCCTCCTCATCGGCCTCCCCCACTCCCATCTCTCCCCCCTCCGCTCTATACTCAATGCGGCCACGAGACTCATCTTCCTCTCACGCCGCTCCTCCTCTGCCTCCCCTCTCTGCCTTGCCTTACACTGGCTCCCCTTCCCCTACAGAATCCTTTTCAAACTCCTCACCACCACTTACAAGGCTCTCTCCAACTCTACTGCCCCTTATATCTCTAACCTCCTCTCCATTCACACTCCTGCCCGCCCCCTGCGCTCGGTCAATGATCGACGCCTCTCCTCAACTCTTATCACCTCTTCCCACTCCAGAATCCGAGACTTTTCCCGTGCTGCCCCCCTTCACTGGAATGAATTCCCTCGTTCCATCCGCCTCTCTCCTACACTGTGCTCCTTCAAACATGCACTGAAAACCCACCTCTTCCTCAAAGCATACCAACCATCCACATAACCCCGCCACTCGCTCTCAACTCGCTCTCCCCCTTGCCTCATCTGGCTCCCCCTGTGCCTGTTCTGTTTTCCCTCCCTTAGGATGTAATCTCACTTGAGCAGGGCCGTCTTCCCTCATGTCTTCCTACCTGTTCTTCTGCTCCGTTTTTTGCATCAGCCAGCCTGGAGTTTCTGAAGTATTGGTATTGGTCGACTGTTTTGTACTGTGCACGGCGCCGCGGAAACCTTGTGGTGCCTAACAAATAAAGGCTAATAATAAAGGATAATAATAATCTTGCTGCAGTGTCTAACTATCTCTGCATGCTTCTAGTGCAATCTGGGCTCTAAGTTTGTCCACCCCAAAATGGGCGACGCAATTTTCAATGAACTCCCCAGAGGCACTCTAGGAGATGTAGTTTTCTGAATGAATGAATGAATGCATGCAGTAATATACCTGTGATTTGCAGGGTATTACGACTGCAATGCATATAGCGTTACAGATAAGTGGTGATGCAGATAGCCACATCATTGCGAGGAAAGGGGTGTAGCTAGGGCTCCAGATAAATCACAGCAAGGGAAATAAAATTAAACCTCCTTGTACTAAGCACCCCTGAGGGGGGGGGGGATAACAAAGGGGGTTAAATGCCCCAGCTGAGTAAGAGCCCCACAGAGAGGGTTGTTGAACATCAGGGGGAGCCCCTCTGTCAGAGGTTCTCCAGAAGAGGTACCAATTACAGGTGTGTATGCAGGAGTGTAATTTTTGTGAAGAAACAAAAAAGTGGAAAGACAACACTAATGAAGAGTGTCAGCACTCTGGAAGAGGGTTAATGGCCAGATGCCATGGGTGACTGAGATTTATTGTGCCCCTATATAGAAAGAGGTATTGATATACAGCATCACAGTTGGACCTTACTGATAGGTGAGTGATGTGAGATATTGTGAGGCTGAAGTGAAAGAATCCTTGGTCACTGGAATGTAATATTTGAAAGCAGTCCTGATGTTCTCTAAAATATTTGTTGAAGACCAATGGTTTCAGAAGGGAAATGTGGAAAGAATTGTGGATCTTGAGGGATGGAGGAAGTTGGAGCTTATAGGATACAGCATTGATGACCTGAGAAATCGGAAATGGCCGGATGAAACGATCTGGCAAGGTTGGATCTGTTTTTTTGACAGCAGGAACAGGGCACCCAGGAATCTAAGAGAAAGTGGAAATAATAGGATGTCTTCCGAAGACAACAAAGAAGGGGGATTCTCCGGAGCAGCTGTGGAGGTGGTTATTGTTTGTGAATTCAGCACAAGGTAAAAACTCACTCCAAGTTCTTGATTCACGTGTTCTGTTTGCCCGTTTGTCTGGGGACGGTAACCAGAAGAAAATTTAAGTTCAATACCAAGGCTTTTCCAGAAATATTTCCAGAATTTGTAGACAAATTGTACTCCTCTGTCCGAAATGATCTCTTTAGGACGGCCATGGAGGTGAAAAATATTCTGAATGAATAGAGGAGCGAGTTGGGCAGCAGAGGGTAAACCCTTGAGAGGTGTAAAATGGACCATCTTTGAAATATATTCCATCACAACCCAGATTGTATTGAACCCATGACTCTTAAGCAGTTCCGTAATGAAATCCATGGATATACTGACCAGCAATAGGAAGAAGATGGAGCAGCCCTCCAGGAAGACTTCTGGGTGTCTTGTGCCGGACATTAACATGGCAGGCTACAACAAAATCTTGGATATCAGCAGGGAGAAAAGGGCACCAATAACTTGCGTGACAATAAAGCTACTGTACTTTTAACGCCAGCATGACCTGCAAAGTTAGAAACATGAGCCCATTGGAGAACTTTGTGACAGAGATGAGGTTCGACAAAGGAACGACCAACAAGTGGAGTCCTGACCGAGGAGTGGGTGAAAGCAACAATGCTAGTAGGATTGAAGATAACTTTAGGTTCAAATGACATAATGGCATTGGAAATGATCTAGAGAGAACATCGGCTCTGACATTTTTAGATTCAGGACGGAAGGTCAGATTCAGCTGAAAACAGGAAAAGAATAAAGACCAACGAGGTTAAGGCATTGAGCAGTCTGTAAATAAACCAGATTCTTGTGATCCGTAAATATGATAACAGGGTGAAGTGGAAGTCAAGGAGATGTCTCCAATCTTCCAGAGCAGACTTGATGGCTAACAAATCCTTATCACCGATGCCATAATTCCTTTCAAAAGGAGAGAATTTCTTGGACAGGAAGCCACAAGGAAGCAGGGCACCAGAAGAAGATTTTTGGGATAAAACAGCACCAATCCCAACGGCGGAAGCATCGACCTCCAGGAAAAAAGGTTTACTCTGGTCAGGTCGACTGAGGACTGGCGCAGAGAAAAAGGCCTATTTCAATGTGTTGAAAGCGGCAACTGCAGACGGAGACCAGGCACAGGTGAGGGCCATAATAGGAGCGATGATGGTGGAGAAGTTCTTAATAAATTGACAATAATTGGCAAAGCAAATAAAACGTTGAGTGACTTTGAGACCCGAGGGCAGAGGTCAGTAGAGAATTGCATCAACCTTCTTAGGATCCATCTGAAGACCAGAGCTGGAGATTAGATAGCCCAAAAAGGGTACCTGCGGCAATTCAAAGAGACATTTTTCAAGTTTGCAAAAAGATTATTCTCGCGAAGGCGAGAAAGGACTTCACAAATGTGGCTTTGATGGGTAGAGAAATCCTGAGAGAAGATGCGAATGTCATCTAGGTAAATGACAACAAACCGATAGAGCAGGTCCCGAAAGATTTCATTGATAAACTCCTGAAATACAGCTGGAACATTGCAAAGCCCAAAGGGCATGACGAGATTGTCACGGGCACTAGGAGTCTTTACCCAGGGATCACCAGGTGGTAAGCTTACCAGAGCAATATAGATGGTAATAGTATACTCTGGTAGCAGGGTGATCACGGAACAGGCAATAGTAGATGATGAGATGCTCAGGAAAGTCTATGACTAGCAGCACTGGTAATATGGAGGTGATAATACACGAGGAACTGTATGGACAAGGGCAAGTGGAGGTAGTCAGTGGTCTGCGTTAGCAAGTTGTACCACTGCTATAGTGAGGAGGAATGTCCAACAGAAACGAGGAAGTGATGAGAGTCAGCGGTCTGCGGATAGCAAGTGGTACCGCTGTCTGAGTGAAGGAATGGAATCCAAGTGGAGGTATCCGGGAAGTCAGTGGTCTGCGGTAGCAAGTTGTACCACTGCTATGTGAGAGGAATGGAACAGGTGATACTGGAACAGGAATCAGTGGTCTGCCTTCAGCAAGTTGTACCACTGAAAATATATGTGAGGAGGTGTACGGGGAGAGACTGCAACACAGGATGTACACGGGCACATAAACCCGATCCACAGTAATATGCACAATATATATAAATGACTGAACAGGTCTGCAAATGTAGAAAGTCTCTGAAGTAATCCAGCACAAGGTAACACAGTCAATGATGGCAAAAGACTCAGCGGATTGCAAACTCCAGAGGAGAACCAACACAGTCCAGCAAGATATGCAATACACCAGCACAGTCAATGAGAAGTATGCATACCGTGGTTCAGAAGGCAGTCAGACAGGAGTGCAGTGATACCTGGGCGGCAGGAGGCCGACAGGATGAGAAGTCCCTGGATGTAAGAAGCAGGAGTCTAGTAGGTGCAGCGCACAGGTAAGTAGACCAACAGGGACACGAATCCAATGCTGACAGGAGGGTAGCGACCAGGGGAACCAGGAAGGCGTGGAGAGCGGATCAGCAGAAGATGGACGATAGGACTGGCAGCGGCAGCAGGACTCTGCGGACCCACGGGAGAGATGAGATAAGGCTGAGGTGCACCGAAGCAGCGGATAGGAATCAGCTTGCAGTCACGATGATGAACACAGGCGAGTTGCCAGCTGGAGGCTGTAGTGCACGGAGGCAGCGGATAGGAATCAGCTCACGGTCACGATGATGAACACAGGCGAGTTGCCAGCTGGAGGCTGTAGTGCACGGAGGCAGCGGATAGGAATCAGCTCACAGTCACAATGATGAACACAGGCGAGTTGCCAGCTGGAGGCTGTAGTGCACGGAGGCAGCGGATAGGAATCAGCTCACAGTCACAATGATGAACACAGGCGAGTTGCCAGCTGGAGGCTGTAGTGCACGGAGGCAGCGGATAGGAATCAGCTCACAGTCACAATGATGAACACAGGCGAGTTGCCAGCTGGAGGCTGTAGTGCACGGAGGCAGCGGATAGGAATCAGCTCACAGACTTGATGATGAACAGGTGAGTGGATAAGGAGAGAAGGCTGTAGTGCACAGAGGCAGCGGATAGGAATCAGCAAACAGTCACTATGGAATATAATAGCGTTGAAGTGGTATAGGAGACTGTAGTGCACGGAGGCAGCGGATAGGAATCAGCAAACAGTCACTATGGAATATAATAGCGTTGAAGTGGTATAGGAGACTGTAGTGCACGGAGGCAGCGGATAGGAATCAGCAAACAGTCACTATGGAATATAATAGCGTTGAAGTGGTATAGGAGACTGTAGTGCACGGAGGCAGCGGATAGGAATCAGCAAACAGTCACGATGATACAGTTGATGGTAGAAGTGGTATGGGAACCACAGTAGTAGAAGTGGTTAGGAAACCACAGAGGTAGAAGTGGTTTGGAAACCACAGGAATCAGCAGCGCTGAATACACGAGGAAACACCTTCAGAGGCTCATGGGGAATGAGACTCCAAGATCAGGCAACGTGGTGTTGACCACAGGTGCTTAATATAGGGAGTGTTGCCTGATCTGCCAATTGAGTTAAAGGGACATACACTGAAGTATAGGAAAGGGCTGCGCATGCGCAGACCCTCAGGATGGAGGACGACCACGGTTCCTAAATGTCCGGGAAGAGGCACTCACGGTCCGGTGAGTGACAGAGATACTCGTAATGGCCATCGCGAGTATTGAAAACTGTCTTCCACTCATCTTCCTGTCGAATGCGAACCAAATTATATGCTCCTCTGAGATCAAGCTTGGTGAAAATTTGGGCACCATGAATCCTGTCAAATAATTCAGAAATCAGGGGAAGAGGATAGCGATTCTTGATGGTTATAGCATTGAGTTGGCGATAGTCAATCCAAGGTCTCAGTGTTCCATCCTTCTTTTTAACGAAAAAGAATCCCGCCCTCGCAGGAGAAGAGGACTTACGAATAAATCCTTGTCAAAGGTTCTCAGTGATTTAACCCGCCATGGCCTGAGTCTCGGGAAGAGATAACGGACACACTCTGCCTCTAGGAATATTCTTGAAAGGAATAAGGTCAATGGGACAATCCCAAGGCCAATGAGGAGGTAAAACCTTGGAGGCAGATTCTCTAAAAACATCTAGAAAGGCAGAATAAGGCTTGGGTAGACCAGAGATGGTAGCAAGGGAAAGATACGGAATCTTAGGTCTGGCTTGAATGATGCGGGTGAGACAGTGCTTGTTACAAAAGGACCCCCAAGAAACAACTTGGGCAAGATGCCAAACAAACGGGGGGGAATGGGTTCTCAACCATGGTTACCCCAAGATAATGGAGTTGACAGATTGTGATAAAACTAGGAACTTGATCCACTCTGAATGACATATTCCTGCCTGCAGCTGAATGGGACCAGTGATGGATAAGAGAGCCATTAGAGACCCGATTGCCATCAACTGCTGTCAGAGCCAAAGGCTGCGGCAATAGAAACAAAGAAAGATTGAGTTCACTTGTCAGAGAGGAAGAGATAAAGTTCCCGGCGGATCCGGAATCCACAAAGGCAGACAGATGGTGAGAACTCAGGGTGGAGAGGAGGGTAACAGGCATCAAACATTTGGGGTCCCGAGGGAACATTGAGTACAGGATTCGGATCCTGGGGAGACCTTCCTGGTATCATCTAGAAAGGGCGTTTCCCGGTCTCTTTGGACAAGCAGAGAGAACATGTCCAGTATAGACAGAGATGATTCTTGATCCAGCGCACTCTCTCTTCAGGTGTGAGATGAGAATGGCACAGCTGTATAGGTTGCTCCGATGGCATGGTGGAGGGCAGAACAGCAGGTGTCTGGAAGCAAGAAGCTAGCTGGGGAGTAAAGCGACAAGAACAATCCCACTATTGAGAACACTCCCTGTGACGAATGTCTACCTTCACACAGAGGAAGATCAAGTCGTCCAACTTGGTCGGTAAATCCCTGGAAGCAAGGTTGTCCTTAATGCGTTCAGACAAACCCTGCCAGAAGGTGGCAGTTAAGGCTTCAGCATCCCATTTCAGCTCAAAAGTGAGGGTCCGGAACTGGACTAGGTATTGACCAGCGGAAAGAACCCCCTGGCATAAGGCCAACAGACTGGAAGCAGTAGAGGACACCCTACCAGGCTCGTCAAAAACCTTACGAAAGGCCTCAATGAAGGAAGTGGAATTGGAGAGTAGGATGTCATTGCATTCCCACAGAGGAGATGCCCAGGCTAAAGCCTGACCAGAGAGGAAAGAAATGATGAAGGCGACCTTTGCTCTTTCAGAAGAAAAGTTGTCAAGAGCAAGTTCAAAATGGATCAAGCACTGATTCAAATACCCACAGCATTTCTTTGTATCTCCCTCATATTTGTCAGGTGTGGGAATGCGAAGACCCCTGGAACTTGGATTCCTGGAAGCAGAAACCTGGGCAACAGAAACAGTAGAAATTGTGGTGATAGCCTGAAAAGGGAGAGATCCCTACATAGAGTTCAGGCACAAAACTACCCCTTGAATGCACTGCAGCAGTTCAGTCTGGTTATTCTCTTGTTGTTCAACACATTGTGCTAGATGTAACAACAAATCCCAAGCGGGGGGTTCACCTTGTCCATCCATGACCAAAGTATACTGTCACAATAGAAGTGTGATGGAGACTATCTGCTGGTGTTGACGCGACTAAGCAGGGAGGCGCTGAGTATATCGCACCCTTAGTAATCACCAGGGAGACCTGGAGCAAGGAGTTATGGACTTGGCTGCAGAGGGTGCGCATGTTGTGGTTCTCCAAGACAGTCACCAGCGAGATAGGTGAACAGCGGATAGTCAGACAGGCCGAGGTCGTAACCAGGAGGAAGATGCAGTACCAAGTCAGGAACCAAAGACTAGTCAGGGGAGCCAAGTAGTACCAGAAGAGTAGAGTCAGTGCCAAATCAGGATCCAGAGACTAGTCAGTAACAAGCAGAGTCAACAGGATACTATAAACTGAAGGCTGGAGCAAACACTGGAGATCAGGTGTGAGCCTAATACTCTGGCACACTAGTGGTGTCAGAATCAGGTTAAAATAGAGGCAGGGTGCTCTTGATTGGAGTGTATGGAAGCCTGCTCCGGATAGGCAGATGTGTACAGAACAGCCTGCCGATACAGACAGGAAGCGTCCCCGCCGCTAGGCAATGGGGGCAGCCTAGCTTATGCATGAAGACACTGCATCCTATTGCTAGACAACGAGACGCTTGTGGCTGGAAGGAGACGGGGCGTCTGTCCCCAGCAGCAGCAGTACTATGGGGATGGCGCCTGACAAGGGTGATGCGAATGGGATACCACATGACCTCATGGCACCCCAAGTAAATGACCGCACAACACTTGACCAGGTGGGGTTTCACACTAAAATGCATGTTTGATGTTTATTACCTGTAAGGCTATTTAGTGAACAGTGCAATATATAAGTTAACCATTCTCAGACCTGAATAGGAAGTTCACAGGGCAAGAACACTCACTGGACCAAAAGTCTGAAATCTGGGAAAATCATCATATAAGTTGCAGATTTCCATTCTGTGTACTTTAAGGCTTCATATAAAAGTCTATATGTGTTTTTCTAAGAATGTAATTCTTATGGGTCAGACTCAGGGTAGTAAATGGTACAGTTACGGGTTCATTAATGTGCTAGGCTATTTTAGGAGTGCATGTGTATGCACTACAAACATGGGATTATGTGCCTAGTGAAACGAATACTTTTTAAACTGTTATTATAGGGCTTGGTTGATATAAATGAATACATTTTGTATTATTTAGAGTTTTAGAATTTAATAATCTTGATAAATTCATAAATGAATGTAGAGTTTGAATTTTCCGATTTCATTTTGCCCATAATTCTCATATTATATTTCATGTAAGGTGTTATTTAACTACAAAGTGCAAGAGTACATTTGTGCTGTAAACCATAGCAATCACTCAGCAATTAGCTTTGATCATTCTAGTTCAAGTTCGGTAACTAAAGCTAATGTTCTATTAGTTGGAATAGGCTCTTGCTCTTGTACTTTTGCAATTTGTTTATTGTAGTGTGTAATTTATTAATTGTATAGCTTTCTTGTGTCTCTTAATATAGTCTGTTTTCTCTCTTGATTGTGGTTCTGTCTTGTTTGTGCTTTTCTTTCTGTCAACCAGTGCTTTTTGATATCATTTACAATTCATACACTTTTTTAATGTTTGTCAGTTACCCAGATAGTGTTGACTTTTACAAATGTCAGTGTGGTTATACTCCCCATATGTGATATATTTCTAGAGTAGATGTAGGAGCCTGATATCTCAAGCTCTTTGTAAAGATAATCTGTATTGCTTGGTTGACAAAACAAAAGGAATTGTTTTCGTTGTCATGCTAACTTTTACATGCACTGTTTAAACTGCACGTCTTTGTGTTGTGACTTTTCAGGATCCGTGGCATTTAACAAAGCTTCTAACTATGGGAAATATGACCTTCTAGTATATGTGTCTGAGCTTGCCCATAAATTATGTGAATGTTACATTATATTGGATGAAAAGGTTGCTCAATGCAGGTCGGTTTGATGGTTTTGTGTTTATTATGCATAACCATACATGAAAGTTAGTATTTCTGGATGCATGGTTGGGCTTACCTACCGTCCTCTTCTTCTTTCCTTGATCTGATGTAATCCATAGGGAGTAAAACGATCCAGAGCAGCTCCTGTCACATTCAAGTTAATCTCCAGTAAGACTGTCTACTTAATACATTTGCAGCCAATAAGGAGCAATTGTGGGCAACTCCTCGGTAACCAACAAATATGTACATATATATATATATATATATATATATATATATATATATATATATATATGTGTGTGTGTTATGGTGCCTGGCCTTGCTGAAGCTGGGGCTGACTCAGTAGGGGGCATGGGGGGTGGCAGTTGAGGCTATTTCCCCCCTAAGCACACTGCTTCGCTCCCATTGTACAGGAGGCGGCTGTTTTGACTGAACTCCTGAGCAAACTGACATAGAACGGTTGGACCCGGGGACCGCAAGTGACGTCATTCTGAAAACCGTCTATATAACTAATAGAGGTCAGTTATTCAGTTTTATATCACATCTGGGAAGTGACACACTATAGTAAAGCAGACCAATATAGGAATTGATTTTGCAGGAGCACAATAATACACAATACCACCTCCTACGACATGCTGAAGGAATATTAGATGAACAGCTCCCTGCCTGGTGCACACATAGAACAGTGCCCAGCCTGGTGCCCACATATAACATCACCCTGCCTGGTGCCCACACGTAGCATCACTGGGCCTGGTGCCCACACGTAGCATCACATTGCCTGGTGCCCAGACATAGCATCAACCTGCCTGGTGCCCAGACATAGCTGCACCCTGACTGGTTCACACACAAATGATGTAGCACTTAGCCTTGTGTATCAAACTCCTATTGTCCCATAGATTGTAAGCCCTCTTACCTCTTTGTCTGTATGTATTGCACAGTATTGTTTTATTAATGTTTGTTCCCAATTGTAAAGCGCTACGGAATTTGCTGGCACTATATAAATAAATGATGATTATGACGACAACGACGATCAATTAAAGTTACAAAATTATAACACCAGTTATCAGTATGATAATGAAAGTGGCCAGAGGATACTATTCCCTTTCTTTATTGTAAAGGAAACCCTACTACCAAGAAACAAATAGGGGAATTATTATATACGTACTCTATCCAGTCAAAAGATATTACCTTTTTATCTTGTTTCCCTTTGTCTTAATTCTTTTATTGATATACTGGTGTTGGAATACATATGTTAAATTCATCAATATAGTAGCAGTGGAAACAATGTAAATTATCTAATAAATATAATGTCTATTGTTGTTAACAGTAGGCAATACATTTTTGTGAGTGCTTCAACTATAAATATACCAATCTCGTTTAGAAATTAAGTCTCCCCCAGAGGAACCCCATTGGAAAACAATATCAAAAGAATTTTCTTGAAATATAGATTTTCTTTCTCAGTCAATAATGAATATAATACAGCTACAGTGAAATAATGTAATCCATAACTAAGAAGATGAGTTACACTGTATAATACAAAGTGATATTCCATATACAATAAGACCATATACCCACTTAGGGTACACAGAAAAAATATCCCTGGTGCTAAAGGGAGCAGTGTGATGAAGATGGCGTAGTGTGATGAAAATGGGGGCAGCAGTGTGATGTAAATGACAGCAATGTGATGAAAAGGGAGCAGCAGTGTGGTGAAGGGCGAAGCAGTTTGAAGAAGGTGGTGAAGTATGATAAAATGGGAATAGCAGTGTGATGATGGGGCATACCTATCTTTTATTTGTTGTTCTTATTGTTACAATTTTATAGCTATATAGTGGCTTACTTGAAATAAAGCAAAGAACCTGACCGACTTGTATCCTAAGATACACATAGTGTTGGTGGGCACAAGGCTTTTAGGAGTCGGGACTGGAGAAGGGGAGGAGTCTGAGCCTGAGAGGGGAAGGGGTCAGGATTAATCTATAAACCGCCCCCCCCTAAAAAAAAGTCTATATATGCCCCTGTGCTGAAGCCGCCTGTGCTGCTAAAGCTAGGAGAGATGGCTATCATGGTGGGATTGATATGAATCCCATTTCCCCCCACTCCATCCTGAGATGGTGTTAACAGAACCTGGTGGTATAGTCCAGAGCTGGCAATTCCAATGGGGTTATTGATGGCGACAACATGGTTATCAGTAACCCCATTAGTATTTAGGGCAAAACAAGCTCTTTCACCAGTGAAAACGCCCATATTTTGCTAGAAATAATATTTTTATGCTTTTAGAAATAGGCCCCTACGTAACTTTGTGAACTAGTGGGGCAAGTACTACAAACATTATTTTTGCATCTTGGTGCTCAACTAATTAAAATTGTAGTTATTACCATTGAGGTAGGGATAATATGTATTTAAAAAGTACAGGTGAGCCATAGTCACATACGGTGATGAATTCTGCTTGGGCAGTTGAAAGGCATCAGGAATGACATGGAGAAGCACTAAGGGCTAGATTTACTAAGCTGCGGTTTTGAAAAAGAGGGGATGTTGCCTATAGCGACCAATCAGATCCTAGCTTTCTTTTATTTAGTACCTTCTCCAAAATGACAGCTAGAATCTGATTGGTTGCTATAGGCAACATCCCCACTTTTTCAAACCCGCAGCTTAGTAAATCTAGCCCTAAGTCTGCTCATGATGAAGTGTGATATTTGTGAATTTCTGCAGTGCATCCTCATGTCTTTTGAGGGTCTTATTCCTTGTATGGATCAACTGTTCATCCTCCATTAATAGACATATGGTTCCTCTTACATACCTGTTATGCTGAGTACATTTTGCATCCCTGGCATTGTAAGGTTGCTACTTCACACCTGAATGCTCCTGGGTGTATTATATTGCAGTTAGTGCAAACACTTTGTGTCTAGTACTTCATAGAGAATATTTAGCTCTATTCAGGCCCAGATTTGGCTCCCTGAAGTCACTTTTTTATGTGCCATCCCATAAACTCACCATACAGCCATAGCTCTTTGATTCCAATGCTTACTGCACATTATCTGCATATTTTAAATGCATGAGAATAGCTCAATCCTCACAGAGTCTTTGATTAACTGTTTCTAATATGTAAATAATAAATTATTTATATATGCTGTCCATATCCGGTCTATGTGATGTTTCTAGATATCTGGGATTGGCTATTTCATTTTAGAACATAGCTACATTCACCACTGCAATATACTCACTCTTAGTCTTACAAGATTAATAAATCTCATGAGACTTAGAGCTCCTCGGCTTGCTCTGCAGGCTGTGTCCTGTGCGGGACTTGGAGCAACAATCAGATTCCTCCTTCTGACCAGAACTGGATTAAGGCTCCGGGGGCCCAGGGCACTTAAGACAGGGGGGCTCCTATGATGTAATATGGTTATTAGACACATTTTCGACAAATACACTGGCAATACTGTGAGCAATACTGTTAGGTGCACGCAGTTCTGCCTTCACAAGCAGTACAGTGTGAAGCAGGACATATCTCTCAACTGTCCTTGAAGTCAGACCAAATCCTGACTAAGTGGACAGTCACCCACCAAATTCAGGACAGTTGGCAGACTGCCCTGATCTCTCCTACCAGTCTTGTCACTTGTGGCTGCTGGTGTCTTTAGATCAGTTGCTGCTTGTCCTGGAAAGTTGGAGGCCCTATTTGGAAAAAAAAATGAATACATGTAATTTAGAAAACTCCAACCAGCCCTGGTGTTAAATCAATATAGCACCCATGTTTTAAAATTAGGCCTCCCTCCAGCCCCAACATTAAAATAATAGTATTCACATTTGATAAATATATCTATTTCCCTCCAACTAGCCCTGACATTAAATTAATTGTATTCACATTTGATAAATACATCTATTTCACTCGGCCACCAGGAAGTCAGTATAGGGAGGTCCCCATTACTCGGCGCACATACTGTCTTTCACGAGCCGCGGCGTTACGCCGCACCCTTGAGTGAACTAGCAGCCAGGCGCGTGCTTTAGTTTCTATGCTCTGTTATTATCCTTGTGGAATAGATGTAGGAGGGTATAGGGACATCCTCCAACACCAGGGGGAGCTCTTATATGATTTAAACTGGTTCATTTATATTTTTATACATGCTTCCTGGTTTATGTTATTACATATGCTAGTTCTAGCTAGTAATTAATTAGCTGCCTCCTGAGGCTGATTGTCAGCCCTGTCCTCCTCTGTCTTGATTGGCTCTTAGTACTATTTAAGGCGTCCTATCTTTAGTACTGCTGCCTGCTCCTGCTCTATTGTTTGGTGTGGAACCTGTGATTGATTACCCGTGTATGACCTGTACCTGTTCCTGGACTCTGAACCTGTGCTTCTGACTCTGATCTATTGCCTGAACCCGGATTCTGAACCTCTGCTAGTGACCCTGATCTTACGCCTGTCCCTGGATTCTGAACCTGTGCCTGTGACCTTGACCTTCCTGCCTATACCTGACATATCCTCTGGTGCCCTGTCCAGTCCACTGACATCTGGCCTGTCGCTACGCCATGTGCAACCTCCTATACCTGTGCGCTACCGTGTAAGCATAAACTCATACTACTCTGAGCATAAGACCTGGGGCATCTGAGTTCCTGTGAGCACAACCAGTCTCTACGGGAAAGGCGGCTGCTAAAGGTGAAGACCTCTTCTACCTGTTCTATGAGTTTATGCCGCACTGGTGGCCATAACACTGTCATGCCATGTTCCAGCATGACAGTCTGTGCGCCGAGTAATGGGCCCAGCCCATCTAGCAATAGACCCTTCTGGCATTTGCCAGAACTGCCAGATGGCCAGTTCGGCCCTGCACTTGACCCATATGATACAAGATGGAGCTGGCTAGGATCCTCTCTAGGCTTGCAACATTTATAATGCCAACCCACTCTTAATTCCCCCTTAATGCAGCTTGATCCTAATGCACTGGGCTTTTTTGCAGTATTGAAATGTTTTTATTTTTCATGTCACTGTCCATATTCAGCAGCTGATAGCACACACAGCTTAATAAGAGTCTAGAGCGTGCTGAATTCCCATAATGGCAATCCATATTTTCTCATATCTACTGATCATTACCTAACATTGCTGCTCATTGCTGTTATTCACCACTTGATTCAAGGTTGTCAATTGTTTAGTACTCTACCGCTGCAAGAACTGGCAAAGAAGAACACAGTACTTGTGATGCGATAGTGAAAAAACCCACTTGATTAGTATGAGGACACCTAAATCAGCAGACATGGTGGCATAAAAAGGAAGCACCCAGAACATCACAACTCTGGGAACATTAAATACATCTCTGTCATCTTAGGCAGTATTATAGCATTATATTACTATATTCCAACAGTGCTTTATTACAACAAATGTAGGGTATTCCATATTACTGGCATCAAAATGAACACTATATAAGCATGAACTAGTTTTAAGTTATTTATATGTTTAGTTGTTCCTGCTCTTCTATTTTCATTTCATGTGTGATCCTGTCTATCAGTTTTTCCCCACTAGTTCAATTGTTCAAATGTATAAATAAAAGCACATAGTAAGTAACTACAGTGATATTGCACCAGCAAAATATGCTATATAATAAATAAGTAATGTGGAAAGTAATACATCTCTGCTGAGGTTTCTATGCTTTACCACATGTTTGCAAGTATCAATGTAGTCATCTAATTCTCTGATTCATTGATTTCTTGCAATCTGATTTTCCTGAGAAAATTCTTATTACTTGCAACTTCAGGCTGAAACTTCTCACCCAGAGACTTTGCCAGCGTAATAGAGTACTGAACTCTATGAATAACAAGCTCCCAACAATATTTATATGAAAACCAGATAGAACACTTCTTGTGTGAAGCATTGATGACCAAGTGATCTTTTATACAGCCCTCTAACATTTATTTTTACTGCTTTCAAGTAGATTGGGATAGGGTAATTGTTAAAACAATATAGCAGTTAACTTTTACTGTATTCATCTTTCATCAGTTATTTGAAAATACACAGTGTTCTAAATACCTTGGTAACAATATGGATAAGCAGTGGGAAGCTGAGAGGCGTGGGGCTAAAAGAGCAGAGGCTCGGCTCAACAATGGGATTCATGAAATTGAAGAAGCGCAGCATTACCATATGAACAGCATGACCAGAGAACAAAAACGACTGCAAAAAGACCTCATCAGAATAAAGCAAGGTAAGAACTCAATCTCAGTTTTAGTGTTGACCTGTTGAACAAATGGGGTTGTAGTAGTTACCATCTTGTTTGGCAGGTTTCTAGGGTTCTTGTGGCTAGTATTGAGGCAAATACACTTCTTTGTGTGCGCAGTTTACAGGTCCACTTGAAAATGAGCATCATGGAGAGTCTAAAAACATTACTTCAAGGTCCAACCTAATACTATTTAAAGACCACTCCCTTTATTCAATTCAAATTTCTCCTATAATAATCCTTGGTTTAATGTATGTTATAAGAAAAATAATGAGAGTGAGGAGACAACATTACATGTTTCACTTCTGTGTGTAAAAGTGTGCCTATCTTTGAGAGTATAGGAAAAGACCCAGGGGCTCATTCGTTAAGGAGCACAAAGCAAACGTAATGAGCGTATTTTTAAAACATGCATGTAAATCAGGTATACACACATTCGAGTTCCAAAAAGGAGCAGATCTAAAGAAACATTGCTTGATGAATATGGAACTAAGTCACATTCATGACTTAAAAAATGTTGCAGGTAGCAGTGTGTTTTTCTTTGTTCCTCTAGCTAATTCATCGCAGACCTATGTTTGCATACAATATGCATCTGTCTTGCCGATTGACAGTAGAACGCACAGCTGTACAATTCCTTCCTTACACTCATGTTTTGTTATCATAGTTATTATCATAATTTCTTACTAACAGAGCTTATTAACCATTTCTATGATGCTGTATGTATGCTGTTTATATGATATTGCCTGATAAGAAAAATATATGACGATAGTGGGAGAATGGATCTGCTGCCGTATACTGTGTGATTATAATGACCATGCTGCCATATACTGTATGAAGTAAGGAAAAGATTATTACGCAGACAGACTGTATCTCGTTTCTCACACTAATAGGGGACAAGTTACTATACTTTTTATCCCTAGTCCCCTCATCACACAATTCATTATGATAGAAAATATGGTATATATAATGCACAGTCAACAGGGACATATGTATTTCATATATTCAGTTATTTAAGTGAATAAATGTTCAAGTGCTGTTAGCATTAAATACATAGATGGTAATAAGTGAAAAAAGTACTTATGTGATAGGTGAAGATCTGATTCCCTCTTCAGTAAAATATGTTGCATTACAGTGCAATAAACCATGCAAAAAAACAAAAATACAAACACAAACATAGCGTGACACTGTTTACATGTCAGCACAAAAATATGATTTCATATGAACATATGTATATTGATAGTAGATAGTTTCATGAAGATCAATTTGTGGTCATATCCCCTTAGGGAGTGCACTTACTAAAAAAATTAATTAACATGTACCTTATATATAAACATGAATGTATTCTTTCCAATATAGTAATATCTTCTGCATTCACTACACCCTCTTGTGATTGTACTCACAAGCTTTCTATATCAATGAGAGCGTTGTAAACATATTCTTTAGTGATCCTTGTTATCAGAGCCGGATTTAGAACTCATGGGGCCCTAGGCAGGATACTGGTTTGGGGGCCCCCTCCCGGAAACAATCCATAGCACTATATTTTTGTAGCATACCATATACTCCTATAGTTAAGCAGAAGTGAAAGTACGTGCTGCCACTGCGTGGCAGTGTGCTGCCAAAGGAGGTGTGCCCATACCGTTGGAGGCGTGACTTGCATCATTGGGGGCGTATCTAAAATGTGCAAAGATCTAGGCCACCCTCCTACAGAAAAAGGCACCCCTAAATAATTACCAAGCAGTCCCATTTTTTAAGTAGTTTTGTCAAAACAACTTAATAAGTATGTAAGTCAGGGCAGAAATACTTATTAAGTTGTTTGCAAAATAATATGCATAAATCCTGGGAGGGCCCTCTGTGGACCGAAGGCCCTAGGCAGTTGCCTAGGTTGCCTAGTGGTAAATCCGGCCCAGCTTGTTATGATGAGCTGATAAATCCATATCGGTATGTGTATGGAAAACATAACAAATACAACAATATCTAGTGTAATACTGTTTGAAAAATATATATCTTTAATTAATTACAATACAATAATAAAACAATAAGAAATAATAAGTCAAAAATATAAAAGTACCTCTTGGGCAAAATGGGAATATATGGATTCCTACCAGATTACACAGATGTAGTACGTGGTACATATCATTGTAAATCCTAGAAAGTTCACAATCCTTCAGGTGATAGATCTTGGTAGTGAGATTTTCACATGCACACAAGCCTTAACCTCCAACGCATTTCAACCTTTGTGGTCTTTCTCAAGGATATATTCCGTTATATTCCAAATGTCCCTTCATTATAGTACAAATGTACCTTAAATCAAAATTTTGTTATTAAAAATAAAATGCACAAACAATTTTTTAAACAAATAACTTTTTATAAAAAAAAAATGGAGAAAATTTAATTATTATAGGTCCCCCACATTGTAGATTTTTTTGTTATATCTTTTTATTTTTCTAATTTGAACTTGGATGTAAGGGATTTGATCTTGAAGGTGATTAGAACTTAGGTGGGGGGAAAATTTGAACTTGGGTGAGGGGAGGGATTGAACCTACTTCGTATGTTCAGATTCATATTACTATCTTAATATCATAATAATCATACAGACACAAATTAAAATTTGGCAAAAGGTCACAGTGTTATAAAACATAATTAAAATATATATGGTGGCGGCGAGAGCAACGCAGTCATCTAAAACTAAGCGGAAAATCAAACAGAGGAAGGTCAGATTGCCATTACCACAGGTGCTAGGATATAATCCTTTATGATTGGCCGGTGCTAAATCTGGCATCAGAGTGACAATTCAATGGCGTGCCCACACAAAACAGGTCAAGGGGTCCTCCGTACAAAAGGACCAAGAGCCAGGTTGCTTTGAAGGGGCCAGTGACCCACGGCCAATCAGCGGTAGCACCGTATTAATTAGTCGCTGACTGCAATACTCTCCTGCCAACTGTGACTCCTCTGTGACAGGGAAAAAAATATGGTTAACAGTACATCAATACAAAACAATAGTTACAGTAGCACGGTGGGTGGGAGTATTATTCGGTGCAGGAAACAAAAGACCCAGCATCCACTGGGGGTAGGAAAATATATAGGTAAGCCTGGGACCCTCCCTGTGGAACTTATTTGCTGGGGATGCAGGAGACTTAACCCCAGATTGGTTAGTGCATGAAGTTAATCTAAACACATGTTTTTAAGTGTGTTCAGTTTATGGCCTCTATTGTCATGATATCATACTAAAGAAAGAAAAAGTCACATTTTGGATATAAAGGCTTTCTGAGGACTTTTATGCTGTAAAACAAACTTATTAACACTAGACTACATTATATATCAAGATGCTTACATTTTTCTGCAGTGGTCTGGATTAGCTCCATGCCTCCTCCACTTGGGCCTCCTTGTCTTCCGTCACAAGGGCCTCCTCCAAGGCTTTCTGCCTCCTGGATCTCCTCCATTCTCTCCAGGGATTCTGTCCTGTAGTATTCCTCCAGGAGTGGGGAAAGGGCTTGGTAGGGGAGTGGATATTGGGACAGCTCCTTCTGGGCATCCTTCCTTTCATCCTCCTGGGCTTCCTCCCTCACCAGTAGATGTTCCCTGTGTAGGTGGTGGCATTGTTGTAGGTGTTCTGTTGGAAGAAATATGACACATTAGTTTATTTCTAAAAGTTATCTCTGTCTCACACATACATAGAGATATCCAGAAAATGTTAGGTTGCAATGTGAAATATCCAATACCACACATGGATCAACATTGGGCAAAAAACACAGTTCTACACCACTTTCATATGGACTTAAGGAGGGTTTACATTAATCACATACTGATTCTGAAATATCACTAATACATAGCAGGCCTTGTACTTTGTTCAATGAAGGTTATTACAAGCCATATTGCTTTGTAATGGGCCAATTATAATAATAATCTTATATTGAAAAAAAATGTATTTGTTGGGAACTTGCCTCACAATTTCACCCCTCAAATCGGAGAGGAGCTCTGGCTGCTTCCTCCGCAAATCAGTTCACGTGCATTGGAGTTGGACAATGCTGAATCTGCAACTTGTGCTGCAGACACAGCTTTGCTGCCCGGTAGGCATCATAATACTTGCTGCTTATGTTCCAAGCTGTGGGACCAAAGCAACGGTCCATTGCTGCAGTAAGTACCCACAGCTCGACATGAGGGGAACATTGCTTCTCTCACGTTTGCAAGTGAATGAGACTTTACACATTCTCATCACTGACTAGTTGTCAGGCCACATGTGAACGTAAGTATGTCAGTCTCTGATCCCTTCTATACCATATCTAAAATGGCTGACATTGATACCTCAATTAATCTCACTAATGATCCATATTCAGGCAATTAGGGGCATTACAATGCCTAGCCATTCTCACACAGGCAATCACAGAGAACACACGTGCTTAACCTATATAACATTGGAGAGGCAATCATACAACCCTACCATTTTGTGATTTAGAAATTCTATATTGAGAGGTTCTAAATAACACTAATAACTGTTTATGGTTTTTGGTATACAGTTTGGTGAGTTTAAGGACATATGTGAGACAGTTAATAAACCCTTACATGTTTTTTTTTTACTAAGGATTGTGTTTTCCCCATGCTTAGAACACTACACATTCTCCAGCTCACATCATAGCCACCGCCTCCATTTTGGCCTCCAAGCGGAGGCAGCCAAATTTCAATCTAGAAGAGGTGGAAGTGCTGGTACATCTGGTGGCGGAGAGGAACACACTACCAACCAGCAGCTCTCCACCCCAGCTAAAATGAGATCAATGCCATGGCTCCAATTAGAACAAATTAGGTTAAACAATGGTAATTTCATTTTTATTTTCATTGTGTACCTAGTGCAAGTCGTTGTAAATGCTCAAAACCTATAAATAATTATCCAAGGTATGGCAGACCAACATCTTTAATAACTTGAAAATCTAGTACATCATCATTCCTACTTTGCCACCTGTTCTTTAAGTCTTAAAATTAGTTCTAGGTAGCTTTCTCTTATTAGTATATGACCTTTAGGGTCAATACATTTATGTCTATATGTCTACACAAGTTTTTGGAAAATATTTTTGAAAGTACACATTGCAACATTCTTATATTTATACAAATTATACAGGTTGCAGGACTTCAAGTGTCGCCTCAAAGACAAACTGTGTGACCACCGCAGACATGCTAGGGGGATCAGAAGGTGGTCCCCCAACTGTGTTGGACCTCAGTCCCCTGGAGACCACGACATTGGTCCTGCATAGATGAACAATTGGTGCAGGTGGTTGGCAGGATTGACACCGGAGATAGCCCTCCCCCTTAACCATACCAATATCCCACAGAGTGAAAAATACCAATAACTAATGCTTTGTTTACAGAAATATAGACACACCCAACAACAATATCTGCTTTTCCAACAAAAATAGACAATTAAAATGTAACACTTGCCAGTTTGCATGCAAGTAAAACTACTACATCCTTGACACTTATACTGCAACCTGGAATCTGGCCATGGTCTTTAAGACTACTGAGTATTTTCAGATAATATCAATTAGAGATTTCAAAAGGATGCCTAGGTTAAATTCCATTCAAGACACAGATATGCTGATTGTTGTGGTTGTTGACTTTATATGATACAATGATATTGAACTTTTTTTTTTTTTGTACATTTTATTTCTGCAAGGATCAATAGTACATGTCAATCAATGATGCCATGTGTTACAAACAGTGTATGAATATACAGGTAATAAAACAAACAACGTCAATTAGAAAAAATACGGTATAGCTATTGGCTCGATTTTACAATAAGGAGAGAAAGGAGAAACTAAAAAGAAAGAAGTTAGACAAATGAAAGTGAAAAGGGGGGCGGTGTGTCAGGCCACCTAAAGGTGAAAGGAAAGAAGCAGTGGGGTAGAATATTAAAAAGAGGAGGGGAGAGATGGGAAGGGTGAGGTAGAGGGTTAAAGGAAGGATCCAGGTGGATTGATATTGAAGAGTCATTTAACGAAAGGAATTTGAATTTGGAAGTATGAGGTCCACGGTGCCCACACTTTACTAAATGATTTTGAGGTATCACGGATGATACATATCATATATTCCATTTTATACGTGTACCAGATTCTGCCGATAATCGCCTGCAGTGTTGGCGCCATTGGCTGCTTCCAATCAGTGACTATTTGGTACAGAGCAGCAGCAACTATGTGAAGGAACATTTTTATTTAATGTTTGGTAGGAAGGATCCTTCCATTCTGCATCCTCTCCAGCATGTGCTGGACAAGTCTGGGAAGATTTTTTGTAGTTTGGTTGGGACCAAGTACCATCGATAAAGGAGTTTATGAGTGTTTTCCTTCAATTTCACACAGATTGAACTGAAGACTGTGTTACCTCTTATTTCTTCTGAGTTCACATTATCTAGAGGTCCTCCCAGGTCTTTCTCCCAAGTCGGCTATTGAGATTCCAACCTGTCTATATCAGGAACTCTGAGTTCCCAGTATAGTAAAGATATGAGACCCTTGGTAGAGGACGAACGCTGGAGAGAAAGCGACTCAAAAAAGGTCAACGATCTAATACCTAAAGGTAATTTAGTGGTAGAATGAAAATTTCTTAGTTGTAGGTATTGGAAAAAGTATATGTTGAGAATGTTAAGTTTTGTTTTTAAGTCATCAAATGAGGGAAAATAAGTGTCTTTGGTGATATCATTAAGGTAGCAAACATCTTTCTGCTTCCAACCCGGTGGAAATTAGCATTATCAAAGAGTGGAAAGATTGGGCTACGAGCAGGGGCGAGCTTAAATTTTGCATTTGCTCGATCCCAGAGAGATAACGAGTAGGCTACAATTGAATGATGTGAAGTGAGCTGCGGACGATTAGTACGAGAGAGCCACAGGAGAGAGGAGGTGGAGGAAATACCCAAGCTCTTGGCTTCGATCGAAACCCAATTTGTGTAGGAGCTAAGAGAGTTGTGCCGCTAAAAGTCGTGCCGCTAAAAAATAATGTTTAAAAAAAGTTGGAGACTCCTAGGCTGCCACCCCGTGACGATCTCTGTAGGACAAGGAGCCGGACTCTGGGTGATATCTGCCCCATATGAATTGTGATGTGTAATGTTGCAAAAATTTGAAATCATATTGAGGAATGCACATGGGTAGTGCTTAAAACATATATAATAATCTGAGTAAAATGCTCATTTTATCCAAGAAAATGAGATGCTGACTCCAAGTTTCTAGATCAATTTTAATCTGGGAGAATAGTTTTGGGTAAATAGCCTGGAAAAGCTGACTGTATTGCTTAGTGAAGTAGATACCTAAATACTTAATCTTTTTTTGATGCCATGTGAAGGGGAGTTGTTGGATGAGAGAAAATCTCATTTCATCTGTTAGGTAGAAATTAAACATTTCTGTTTTTTGAGGATTTACTTTTTATCCTGAGATGGAGCTGTAGGTTTTAATATCTGCAAGGAGGGGGGTAGAGAGACAGCTGGATCTGAGAGAGTCAGGAGGACATTGTCAGTGTACAACAGCGGTTCCCAAAATGTGCGCCGCGGCTCCCAGGGGTGCCGCGGCGCTGTCACAGGGGTGCCACGGGCAAGCCAGAAAAACAAACAAAAAAAACAAAAAAACAACTGTCAGCTCTCTCCAGCAGCTGACAAGGGCAGAGGAGGCAGCGTGACAAGCGGTAGAGGGGGCAGCATGACAAGGGGCAGAGGAGGCAGCATGACAAGGGGCAGAGGAGGCAGCTTGACAAGGGGCAGAGGAGGCAGCGTGACAAGGGGCAGAGGGGGCAGCGTTACAAGATTCAGAGGGGGCAGCGTGAGTGGATGCAGAGGGGGCAGCGTGAGTGGATGCAGAGAGGGCAGAGTGAGTAGATGCAGAGGGGGCAGAGTGAGAGGGGGCAGCGTGTGTGGAGATGAAGGAGGGCACAGTGTGAGTAAGCTGTCAATTATTCTTTGACAGAAATAGAATTGAAAAAAATATATAAAAATATTCTTTTCCCTTGGATTTATGTATATTATTTTTGCATACAACTAAATAAGAATTTCTGTCCTGACCTACATACTTATTACGTTTTTTGACCCAACTACTTCTAAAACAGGACTGCTCTGTAATTATTTTGGAGGGGTGCCTTGAAAAAATTATGGAGACTCTAAGGTTGTCGCGAACTGCAAAAGTTTGGGGACCACTGGTGTACAAAGATATTTAATGTTCAGATTTCCCTACTTTAATTCCATGAATGGCCTCATTAGATCATATTTTTGCTGGTAATGGTTCAATTAAAAGGGCAAAGATTAAAGGTGAGAGGGGGCAACCTTGCCGAGTCCCATTGGAAATCGAAAAAGGGGAGGATACGACTCCGTTGGCCACCGCCATTGCCCTGGGTGATTGTTAGAGAGCTAACAGACCATCTAAACATTTACCAGTGAAGCCCATTGACCCCAAAACTCAAGACATAAAGGTCCATGAAATACGATCAAATGCTTTTTCAGCATCAAGTACCATGATTAGTGACGATAATTTACCAGAATGAATAAAATGTATGAGGTCAAAAGCATGCCTTGTGTTATCTATGGCTTGATGACCTGGTATAAACCCAACCTGATCCGGCTGGATCAGAGAGGGGAGGAAAGTGTTCAAATGATTAGCTAAAATTTTTGGCATATATCTTAAGGTCCACATTTAGTAACGATATAGGTCTGTAATTAAAACAGGAGGTAGGATCTTTATATGGTTTTGGTATGACAACGATGGAGGCCAAGGTCGTCACCTCATTGAAAGGAGAGCAAGTTAAGATTTTATCAAAGAAGTCTGTCATATGGAGGGCAAGGTCCTTAGCAAAGTTTTGTAATATTGCGGAGTGAGTCCATCAGGACCTGGAGTAGATGATGATTTCATCATTTTAATTGCTGAGATGGTTTCTGTTTGGGAAATATCTGGGTTTAAGAAGGTGAGGTCACTGTCTGAAAGATGTGGAAATGAGATAGATGATAAAAAAGGATGTGATCTCCTCGTCAAGAGAGTCGGCAGAGTGTGAGGCTCCAGGAAGATTATATAGCGCTTTGTAATAATCGTGAAATTCTTGAGTGATTTGCAACGGGTCATACACTGGCTGAGATTTGAATGTTTTTTTAAGTTTAGTGATCAATCCTTGAGTTTTTCTCTGGCACAGTTTGTTTGCTAATATTGAGCCAGCTTTATCTGCCTTATCATAGTGTTTCCGATTTAATTTTTGAGGGTATTTGCAGCCTTGCTGAAGAGGATTTTGTTCAGTTGGCCTCTCACTGCAGTAATTTGTGTTAGAAGAGTCGTAGATGGGTATAGTTTATGTTGGGTAAGCAGAGAGGTTAATTTAGTCTCAAGGAAAAGGATTTCTTGAGAAGCCAATTTTTTGGCTGCGGAAGCTTTTCTTATCAATCTACCTCCAATAGTAGCCTTATGTCACACACCGGCCCCGTGGACGGGTACCGGCATTGTTATCTCTCTCCCATAAGCGGTGACCACGGTATCCTGAACTCAGCTTTGCAATAGTGCTCAATGTCAAGCAGCAGCTGCAAGGGCAAACAAAATTGGCATGCATAAAAAGGGGCATAGATGCAAGGGAAGACATTGTAATTTTGCCACTGTATAAATCGTTGGTAAGACCTCCTCTTGAATATGCGGTACAGTTCTGGGCACCACTCTATAAAAAAGATAATTTGGAACTAGAAAGGGTTCAGAGAAGGGCGACAAAATTGATAAAGTGTATGGAGTCATTAAGTTATGAGGAAAGGTTAGCCAGTTTAGGCATGTTTACTTTAGAAAAGAGGCGTCTAAGGGGAGATATGATCACTATGTACAAATACATTAGGGGTCAATACAGAGAACTTTCATGGGAACTTTTTACCCCAAGAACTATACACAGGACACGTGGTCACTCCCTAAGGTTAGAGGAGAGGAAATTTCACAACCAGCAAAGGAAGGGGTTCTTTACAGTAAGGGCAGTCAAGATATGGAATTCATTGCCAGGGAAGGTTGTGATGGCAGATTTAATAGATATGTTTAAGAAAGGGTTAGACAAATTTTTAGCAAAAAGGTGTATCCAGGGATACGACCGTTAATTAAAATGTAGGATAGTAGTGGATATAGGGTAAAAATAGGACTGCAATATTGAGTCTGGGGGGATTTTCACAATTGAAACAGATTGGCGGTTGCTTACTCTGGATCAATTTCAAATATAAGTGCAGGATTGCAGGAGATCCAAAATAGGTTGAACTTGATGGACTGGTGTCTTTTTTCAACCTCATCAACTATGTTACTATGTTACTATGTATGTATCTATCTGGCAATAACTACCATGTGGAGCTGAGTAATGTGTGAAATCTTTCGCATCATCAGTTTGCCTTTACAAGCCAGCGCCGCTTTAAATTTTAGCTGTGAACTCGCAGATTTCCGGCGAGTTGAAAAAAACGGACCATAATACATTTACCCCTGGGAGTCCTTTGAAGAAATGGATGGGGTTTTTTGACTGGGGGGACCGGAAGATCTTTCTAATGTTGGATATAAAATAGTATTAATGTCCCCAGCGAGAAGTATATGACCCTGAACATGGCGCCGAATACCATTAAATGCCTCTGAAAAAAATGAGCTTTGATTCTGATTAGGTGCATAAAAAGTAATAAGCGTAGTTTGCTCAGAGCGAAGTGTGCCAATCAGAATCATATAATGACCGTCTGGGTCTGAATATGATTTAGATAGAAGAAAGAACCCTATTGTGTACTAAAATTGCCACTACACGCTTCTTGCAGTCCACAGAGGCAAGAAAGTGGGTTTCCTGAAGGAAAACTACATTGGCTCACTCTCTCCTGCAGGCTCCCAGGACCACCGCACATTTAGTAAGTGAGTTCAGGCCGTTTATATGGAAAATATACAGCGCAGAAGGGAGAATACACACGTATATATGTCAACGTCAGTCCCTTGACATTAATCGAGAGTACCTTAAGCGCCATGGGTGTTTTGTTAATATACTTGTAAATCAGTTCATCAGGACACTGAAGCATGGGTGGGCACTGCTGAGCTCTTTATTCAGCCATTTGCAGACTCCGGGTACATTGCACACTGCCCCACACCCACTTCCCAGCATTCCCCATGGTCTTAGGGACCATCACTAAAGATTCAAGCTTAAACATATAAGGGAGTGTCTACAAACATTAAGCATATCTAATGCAATAACATCACATCTTCTTTTCTTTAAAGATAAGCCCTGTATCCTTCAGTATAACAATTCAACGATATAACAATAAGAACATCATCTTACACGTTTCAATGAGTCTCTCAGGTCTGCGTATTTCTCTTATGGGTCTTTCACACAAAGTCTGTGTTTCGTCAACCATGTTGGACCTTTCTTCCATCATGGTTTGTTCACCATTATCAAGTCCATCATACATGTCAGATGAAGAGTATTCTTCAGTCGTGTTGCAATCACTATGGTTGGGTTGAGATCTTAAATCGACCCGATTTCTTCTTACTTCTGTTCCACGATCTGTACGTACAATATAAGATCTTGGTGCTACTTGTGCTTGTACAATACCTTTCTGCATCCAAATGCCTTTCTCATGATCTCGGAGACGGACTTGGTCACCTGATCTTAGATCAGATAAGCTTTTTGCTCGCCTATCATGGTACAGTTTCTGTTTCTCCTGTTGACGTACCTTACTCAGTCTCACCAATGCTGAGTTATGCGTATTAAGCAGTTCATCACTTATCGGAAGATTTGCTCTAATCCTCCTTCCCATCAGCATTTGTGCAGGAGAGAGTCCATTCTGTAGAGGTGTACTGCGGTAGATTAAAAGACTTTTGTAGAAATCTTCTTTGCCGTCTTGTGCTTTTTTCATTAGACTCTTTACAGTTTTTACTGAACTTTCCACCAACCCATTTGACTGTGGATAGTGGGGACTCGATGTTGTATGTACAAATTCCCACTCTTCAGCAAATTGTCTAAATTCAGCGCTGGAAAACTGAGGTCCATTGTCAGTGAACACTTCCATAGGTACACCATGCCTTGCAAAGATTGACTTCCTGCAACTGATTACGGCTTTACTAGTAGTTGTAGGTAGAGTCTGCACCTCAGGGTAATTAGAATAATAATCAGTCACGACAATGTGCGTTTTTCCAATACAATCAAACAAATCTGCGCCTACCTTCTGGTATGGTCTCTCTGGCACTGCATGAGGACTCAGCAGCTCGACTTGTTGCTTTGGTCTGTACATAAGACACAGTTCACATGTAGCTGTTGTCTGTGCTATGTCCTGGTTCATTCTTGGCCAATACATCACTTCACGCGCCCTCCGTTTACATTTCTCTTCTCCTAAGTGGCCTTCATGTATCTTGCACAGCATAATTTTTCTTAGTCGTGCAGGTATAACAATTCTATTGACTTTGTAAATAATACCATTGACAACCGTAAGGTCAGTGCGGTACATCCAATAATCATGAATAGACAGTGGGCACGCATTTTTTTTCTGCTGGCCATCCTTTCAGAATGATGTCTTGTAACACTTTCATTGTGATGTCTGTCTCTGTTTCTTTTCTTATCTGTTCTTGTCTTGCAAGAGACACAGGTAGAGAAGCTACAATCAAATTAACATATGCGTCTATCTCTTTATCCATCAGACTTTCGGAACCTTCACTTTTGTTCACAGCACGGGAAAATGTGTCAGCAATGTACATGTATTTACCAGGACAGTACAGCAATTGGACATCATATTTCTGTAGTCTTATAAGCATTTGTTGAATTCTCATGGGACAGTCATGTAACGATTTAGCCATGATAGCTACCAATGGCTTGTGGTCAGTTTCCACTGTAAACGCTTGACCATACACAAATTGATGAAATCGCTCACATGCATATGTGATTGCTAGAAGTTCTTTTTCTATCTGAGCATATCTTGTTTCAGCACTTGTCAATGCTCTTGATGCATAGATTACCGGTTGCCATGTATCCTCATGTTCTTGTAACAACACTGAGCCTAGGTCAAATTGCGAGGCATCTGCTGAAATTCTTATTCTTTTTGTAGGATCAAAGAATCTTAGTACCGGTTGCTCTGTGATGGTCCGTTTCAAGTTTTGCCAACTTTCTTCTTGTTCATGTGACCACATCCACTCATTATTTTTGTCCAACAACCATCTTAGAGGTGCTGTTTGTTCGGAGAGTTGAGAAATAAACTTTCCTAAGTAAGTAATCATTCCTAGGAATCTTCTCACGTCGTCTTTGTTGTTAGGACGTTCCATGTTTATTATGGCTGATATTTTCCTCGGGTCAGGCTTCACACCTTCCTCCGAGACCACGTCACCCATAAAGGTAAGTGTTTTCACACCAAATTCACATTTGTCCTTGTTCAGCTTTAGATTCACCTTCTTGATAAGTTCCATTACTTGTCTCAGTCTAGAATCATGTTCTTCTTTTGTAGATCCCCAGACAATAATGTCATCCATCATTGTTTTAACACCTGGAATGTGTTCAAAAATCATGTGTATCCTTTTGTGATTTACTTCTGGAGCAGACAATATCCCATATTGTAGTCGAAGGAATCTGTATCGACCTTCTGGGGTATTAAATGTACACAGCATTGAGCTGGCTTCATCTAGCTTCATTTGCCAGAATCCTGAAGATGCATCCAATTTACTGAACCATTTTGCGCCCGCAAATTGTGACATGATTTCATCTCTGGTTGGTAGTTTGAAATGTTCTCTTTTAATAGCCTTATTTAAATCTCTTGGATCCAGACATATTCTGAGTTGTCCATTTTTCTTTTCAACAATTACTAAGGAGCTCACCTATTCAGTAGGCCTAATCAACTTTCTGTATCACACCCAAAGCTTCCATGCGGTTTAACTCCTGTTTTAGTTTTTCTCTCAGCGCAAATGGCACTTTTCTACAGGGGTGTATCACTGGAGGAACTTGCGTGTCTAGATTTATCTTATGCTCGCCAGGCAGACAACCTAAACCTTCAAACATGTCTCTGTATTCTGTAAACACTGATTTGCATTCATCTTCTACTTGTGATGTCACCATGAAAACTTTCTTTATCAAGTTAAGCTTCTCACATGAACTTAATCCTAGAATCGGTTGTACATCTTTATCAGTAGAGATGTTTTGAACTTTTGTCCTTTGTAGCTCAGGGTCACTAGGCATGTACCTTTCACAGGAATTTCCTCCCCAGTGTAGCCTGTAACTTTCACATTGGCTGGATGAATTTTAGGTTTTACTCTAAAAGTCTTATAGTCTTGAAACGATATCAAATTCACCTGCGCACCAGTATCAAGCTTAAAGGGAATGACAATCTCGTTCACTGTTAAAGGAACAATCCATTCTTTCTTGTCTGTACTGCAAAGTTCAATACAATTCACAAAAAAATCTTCAGACGTAGCTTGTTCAACGGCATGTACTTTGTTTGTTTCACTATTGGTTCTACAGCATTTGGCAAAGTGATTAAGTCCACCACATTTCATGCAGGTTTTACCATAAGCAGGGCACATTTTAGGATTGTGAGTATTTCCACATCTACTGCAGATTTTCCTATTAGATTGCATTTTAGACTGCTTCATTTTAGAGAATGGTGGTTTGCTTGGCTCTGTTTTCTTCACCACATGTACAGTAGTATCAGATTCCTTGTGTAACTGTTTGGCTTGCAGTCTGGTCATTTCTGCAGATCTGCACATAGTCATTGCCTTGTCTAGTGTTAGGTCTTGCTCTCTCAGCAATCTTTCTCTGAGTCCATTATCAGGTATTCCACAGACAATACGATCTCTAATCAGTGAGTCCTTTAAATCACTAAACCCACAGGTTTTGCTGAGTGATTGCAGTTCTGTAACATACTGATCAAATCCTTCTCCAGACTTCTGATCACAGGTGAAAAACTTATATCTTTCATATGTCACATTTTTCCTTGGCACAAAGTAATCTTCAAACTTTTGCATTATAGAAGATAGCACCATATTCTGCCCTTAAACAAACTGAAAACTGTTATAAATGTCCAGCACATCCTCTCCTATCACATGGAGGAAGATTGATGACTTTGTTTTATCCTCCATTGCATCAGCTCCACATGCAGCAAGATATATATTAAACCTTTTTTTAAATCTTTTCCAGTTTTCAGACAAGTTGCCAGACATGAGCATGCCTGCTGGAGGAGACAGCCTATCCATAGTTACTCACTGTTTGATGTGACCAGAGCACAAGGCAGATATTCAGACACTGCGTGTCACAGCTTTACAGACTTCTGCAGAATCCTTTCACACTCTGAGCTCTAGCAGTCCAGTTAAAACTTCTTCTGACACCATGTTTTGTTAATATACTTGTAAATCAGTTCATCAGGACACTGAAGCATGGGTGGGCACTGCTGAGCTCTTTATTCAGCCATTTGCAGACTCCAGGTACATTGCACACTGCCCCACACCCACTTCCCAGCATTCCCCATGGTCTTAGGGACCATCACTAAAGATTCAAGCTTAAACATATAAGGGAGTGTCTACAAACATTAAGCATATCTAATGCAATAACATCACAATGGGTGAAGGAGGAAACGTAAATCCTAGATAATATCAGCAAAAAAATTACATGAATAAACAAAAAGAAAACATAAGCACCAATCCATCTGGAAGCTTGGGAGCAGGATGGGGAGCGGGGACGGGTGCCACAGTAAGAGGAATATAGAAAGAAGAAAGAGAAGGAGGCCTAATTTGGCCAATACCCTTGGAGAGGAGAGTCCCAGGTACGGTCATCAATGAAATAATCAAACATTGAAGAAAAACATTACAATACAAGTAAGGGTGTGTGCAGGGGTGATTAGTTTAGTGAGACACTGGTGGGCCACATAAGGAGCCAAGTATGTCCAGCATAACAGACTGGAGTTACCAGAATAAAGTTGGAGTGGATATTTGATCAGAGGGAGGGGTGGTAGGAAAGGCGAAGAGGAAAGTAGAGAGGATGGAGTGGGAAAAAAAGTGATGCATTGAAGGAAGAAGTGATGGAAGAGAGGTTGTGGAGGAAATGCAGGAAGATAAGGGAAAGGTAGAGGAGGAGGGAGAAGAGAAATATAAGCTATGCAATATGATCATTTATGCAACATTAAATTTCTAACATCAACATCATAATTAACAAATAAGCCAAGTCCTTAATAAGGATGCCGGATATACAGTAATTTGGCTACTTTCTTACTCCCATGAGGGGATATAACATATGGACACTAGAATACATGAAGTGTGTAGCGGAAGGCATTTTGGTTGTTAAGTGCCCATGGTAATTATAAAGTGAACAGAAACCGAACAAGAGAACTCCTATAAAATAGGGGGGGTAGGGACACAGGGTGTCCATCATGCGTGAAACTGAGTCAACGAAAAAGTATTGATACTGCTAGGGATGTTTGAAGATTTCCAGTCAGTCTGGTGTCGTGGGAGGTCTTGTAAGTCGACGTTCCACCGTTGTCCAATCAGGAGGAAGTGCCAAATCTCTAGCAGGTCCTGGTGAATTGCTACGAGTTGTGGACGAGGTAGTTTCCGGAAGAATTTCAAGTTTGGAGTGAATGTATTAGCAAATTTCATTTTTGGATTTGCACATGTGGTGTTTGCTTTTTACTTTTTGTTGTTTGCTTGCACTAAAACACAATTTTGTTAAAAAAAACGGTTTTCTTGTGTTTTTGTCCATTTGCTTTAAGCATTACATTTGAAACAAAACCCAAAAGGTACTTACATGTAAAGTATGATGATATTCCATATTCTTTATAGCCGGAATAATCTTAGGGATCCCATAAAGAGTAACAAGAAAGTAATAAAACTATTAGTAATGAGTAACAAAACAGATAAACAATTAGTGATCATCTTTTAACATGATATGGTGCTATTTTAATTCTACAATATTTAACAATTGATTCTACAAGTACATGATATTGTAAAGATTTTTATTTTTAGCAAAGGTGCTAGACCTGCCATTTTATGAATACAGTGTATACCAATGTATGTAGGACAATAAAGGTCTACTTTTACATAATGATGTTATGTGAAAATAGTACCTAATATCCACACATCATCATGTGGCCTTGCACCTCCTTGACTCTGTTGCAACCTCTGTTGCAACCTGCGCCCCATGTCTTGCAGATTTTGTAGTCTCCTTGTACATTATACAGTGTATACATCTTTACAAGTAGCATATTAACGCTCATCCCCAAGTTTCTGTAAAATTGTCCAAAAATATATAAAAGTAAGCATGACATGAAATTTAAGAAACTTGACAGTTTAATAAATTAATAGTAATAATAAAAAATGCAAATGCACTACATAGGCGTACATAGTAGAAACCATAGACAAAATATTTGAAAGCTTACAATGCACATGCAACCATGTAGGAACTATACAACCCGCACATAACATTTAAAAATAGACAAGCATTGTTAATGTTCATGCTCTATTGGAATATTCACCTGGACATAAGAACAACAAAATTGGGAAAGATATGGGCAGCATGGTGGCTAAGTGGTTAGCACTTCTGCCTCACAGCACTGGGGTCATGAGTTCAATTCCTTATTTGTGTGGCGTATGTATGCTCTCCCTGTGTTTGTGTGGGTTTCTCCAGGTGCTCCGGTTTCCTCCCACACTCCAAAAACATACTGGTAGGTTAATTGGCTCCCATTAAAATTTACCCTAGTCTCTCTTTCTCTGTGTGTGTGTGTGTATGTTAGGGCATTTAGACTGTAAGCTCAAATGGGGGCAGGAACTGATCTGAATGAGTTGTCTGTACAGCGTTGCGGAATCAGTGGCGCTATAAAATAAATGATTATGATACTCATGTTATAAAAGACAATTTCAACATTGTCAAGTATGCAGGGCTTGTAAAATATAAAATAGTTCTGTGGTGTATGGTCTGGTTCTGCGCATTATAGGCAAAGTATCGCCATTTGCGCTCCTTAATGAATCAGGCCCCCAATCTCCATCACTTTAGAAAAAAGGAAAAGCATAAACTATGGTAATTCTATGGTTACATCATGTCTTTGCAGGCACTGTCTGACACTGACCTTTACTTGATGAATTGTGTAAAGTTTTGCCGTCTTATTTGAATTTTAACGACCGTCCAACTCACTTTTAATTTTTTGATAAAGAATGAATAAATCTTTGAACATTTTACCCTTATTTTAGCTAGATTTATCATTATCTACAAAAGCACTAAGACATTTATTACTACTATGTTAATTTTAAGTGTCTAGAGTACCCTGGCACTTACAGACTATTCCTTATGGTATGGATCACTATAGTATACAAACTACCCGAGGCAGGAACTCAGACTTTAGCCACTGGGAAAGTATATGTATTGTACACTAGCTGCCACCAAATGGCTATATTTTAGACTAGTCATCGGTACTGGAACTGTATTTTACTTTATTCTCCAAGAAAAGGTTTTTTTTGTGTAAAATATTTTATATGAAACACAATTCCTATATTCAATTTTTTTCCAGTGGCAGTTTGTTTTATTTGAATGAGTCTAACAACTGACATTGGGCAATTGGTGAGGTATTGTAGAGTGTGTGGAAACACCTGTGATGCCCAATTATTAGTAGGCTTGTCAGTAATTTTAGTTGGAAAGCGGCCATTATTGGCTTGTGTGTGTCATCTTCAATCAGCTTGAAAGGCTTCAGTTATAGCTGAAGGGGGTGAGGGACTCGATCATCCACTTTTGGCCAAATTGGACACTGATCCTATCAGTGCTGAGTTAAAGAATCAACCATTGTGTGACCAGATACAGTCACTATAAATTCCTTTTGGTAAGTTTGTCTTGAAAATTATATTTGGCAAAATTGTTATTATGAGACTAATGTGCTTCTTATTTTTCAGCTACAGCTAAGAAACCCACAAATCCCAGAGATGTGAAACAAAATCTTAAAACTGAAAATCCACAGATGCATGGAACAATGACTGGGAAGAGGGGGCAACCATCCAGTCTTCATTTTCAAGGTGTAAGGTGAGAATAAAATTCCTACAGCATTTATCTTAAATAACTGACTTTAAACAAAAACTATTGCAGACTAGAGCAGTTCCAAAAATTTCAAATCTATTTTGTAAGTTGTTATACATGTATATATTTAAAAAACACAAAATTAACATTTACAGGCAAGAACCAGCAATATAAAATACTGATGGATGCATCTCTAAAATGTATTGCAGAAAATAATTTAATAACACAGCATCAGCAAGAATAAGATGAGAGTACCAGGTCTAAGAGAAAATATATGTACATGTGTAGAGAATTTGTTGAAGGATTAAAGACAACCCGTAGTTATAAACAGAATATATTCAAACTAAATGAAAGGTATTAGTGATGTACCACAGTCATTAGTAATTAGCCCTGTTCTTTTAAATTATCAACATGTACAGGTAGTAGAAAGTAAGGTGTCTATATTTGCTGATGGCACATGTACAACAAATAGCGGAGGATTCCCTATCACCTGAAGCAGAGACCTGGCTGGCATTGAAGCTCTTGTTGCTGATGGACTAAGCATGTCCATGACTCACAATAGAGATTTGTGAAAATATGGGATCCCTATGCAAGTGCTTCCACAGAGCTCTACTGTAGAGATACAAGTGGCATGTAATGCACTCATTTTCTAGGTCTGTCACCCAGCTTAAGGTAAACATTGGAATCCTCAGGGGCAGGGCATGAAAGTATTGTCCACTTTCTATCTTTCAATACAGATGGAGAACCAATCCTTCAACTGATGTCTTTTCTAAATGATAAAATGATGACATAATGACATAATGACATAAATGTGCCCACTCACTTAATACTCTAAGTGTGGCTCGGCTGGAGGTGTAAGTTTTGCTTTTGGCAATAGGCACCTATTTTTTTTTGGGTGTCCAATAAACTGATACCCTTTGTGTATATTATGGATGATTCTTTAGTGTTGTCAGTACATACAACATTGTATATGTTCTTCAGAGTAGTAATTATTTCCATTGCATGTTGCTCCTAAGACTTTTTTTTATCTAAATTGCTAACAAATATTTTAGTAATTAAATGATAACTATGTGTTCTTCATAGTAACATACAATATATAAGGCTGGTGTCCTTTCTGCAACATTTCTGCAACATCTGTTACAATGACTACTAAAAAGTCATACCCTGTGGAAGAAAGATTAAAATTAACATTCTGTCCTCACATGTGTCCTAATTTCCTGTTAACCAAAACATTAAAGCTAGGTAAACACTACAGAAAATTTCTCACTATGTGATATCTTTAACAATTTTACCAACGACTGAAAGTCCCAATCAGCATGTCGAGTCATGCATACAAATTTACACAATTTTTACATGATTTACCTTGAGATCTCTGCTCTTTCTGTCATAACCATTTGCTGAAAAGATTGTCACTCTGTAAACTGTAGATCTGCCTACACTGCAGGTCATGTGTGCATATACACTTCAGAATTTGCCCTACATTATTTCATCATTTATTGAGATTTTTAGTCCGGTAATAAAATCAAATGAAATGATACAAAGGTACAATAAAGCATGATCATGGGACCATACGAACTAATGCAATGTCAAACTTAAGAGTCATTTATCATGTGATTGGCATGATAATCAGATGAAAAACCTGTAGTGTGTACCTAGCTTTAGTGTGGTTTAATATTTTTGAAAAGTTCAAGGAGTACTTAGCAGGCCTGTGAAACATGACAGTATATGCTTATAGCTATGATTTATTATGCAGCTAAATTTGTAGATTGTATGCAAAATAGGAAAAAGCAGTGTTAAAGAGTAAATGAGAAAAAAAGAATAATTGTAGAGTAAAATATTGGTGATTATATATAGATATACACGGTATATATAAAGATAGATAGATATAATATATATACATACATTTGTATGCACCATATTGTTCAAAATTAAAATCTGATGCTGTTCTTCTGCCTAAGCACAAGAAAACAACCAATAGCTTCTCCAGAGATACCAGTCATGGCTTCCGGCTCATCTATGGCTCTTCAAATGCGTATAAATGACTTCATGGATGGTGTTAGCAGCAGAAAAGGGAAGACAGAGTCTTCTCCTGTACAAAGAAATGGTACTGAATCCTCAGTTTCTGGTACCAATATAACAGATGCTAAGATTTCTACTGGTAGGAGGTTGAGCATTTCCTCCACGACTGAGGACACAATCTCCAAGAATGATGTGCAGGGCAGATTGACTGGGCTTCAGCCCTATATAAACGATAAAACATTTGGCTCCACCAAAAAATTAGAAGACATGCCTTTGAAACAAACAGTTTTAAACCCACAGTTTGCAAGACAAAGACGAGGTTCTCTTTACAAGGAAAAGCCAGCTTTCGATGAAGAAATCTATGCTCCTGACGGGGCACTTCGCACCCTGCACTCAATGCCTGATTTTATGGATTCCCTGGAGGAAGCCAAAAGTGCAAGATATATTCGGCATAAAATCAAACCAGAATCAGAAAAAGAGCTGAGTATTGGTGAAATATTCCAAAGGGATAATACTGATGATGTCCCTAAAGACAAAACAAATGAAAATGCATTTTAAACAGTGACTGAAAAATCTCATCTAGTGCAAAATTAATCCATGATTTAGCCTCCTATGTAAACATTTTTCTCCATGATAGTTCCAGTCTGGACATTATAATTTTAGAAATGATATTTAACTAGAATTCAGACACCAGATGCATATGTATAACCACATTTTATACTGCATTTTGAATCTGTAGGAAAACAGTGGTTTCTATAGACCTCAATATCTTCATGCCACAAGAATGTCCCATTGTGTTTGTCAAACCAGAAAATGTGGTCAATATCTATGAAAAGTAATAAAATACATAAATGCATATCATAAATGCATATCATATGTATGAATGTCCTAAGTATAGATGCATCTTTTGTATCAGTCTGTAATTGATTGTTTACAATTAACATGCAATTTATGTAACTAAACATATGGACCGGTCATCTTGTATATATGCAGCATGATCTAATACTCGCTTAATTGATATAAATGCACGAGTACACAACTGATGCAAATGCACCCACATTAATCTATCCCAATCGCATATTTTTCTATGAAAGTGTACCATAACTAGAGAGAGCAGCACAATTAGCCCACATTTGGTCACACATCTTGGCTAAAAAAACATTGCTCAATCTGAACCTATGTTTTTTATTTCATTTTAGAACCTTGTTGCATATAAAAGTAAAATTGTGTGCTAACCTACTTTAAAATATTTTAATGAGTTTACTACATACAACCAACATAAAACCACATTAGTGTTGCTAAACAACAAATATATATTGCATTAGTTTTCTTGTTGTACATAACACATAAAACTGTAGTATTAATATAACCTTAGAATCTGATTAATCTTCGAGCACAAGTCCATTCGCGTGCTATATCATGCTCTGTGTATGTGCCAGAACTGGACTCACACCAGTGAATGCAATTGCATGACATTCATGTCTGCACACAACCGACTCTTCTGACTATCTACAACTTGAATGGTGGACTGGTGTGGGAAGGGACGGCCTAACGTAGGCAACGTACAGTAAGGGTGTGCTGTGGTCGAGTGCATGTACAGGAGGCCTATTCATATTAAGGGCATCCCTTAGGTACGTATTTTTTAGCTGTATCACTTGCACCAGCAACAGGCAGGTGTAAATGCCGAATCATGACTACACGTATAAGTTCCAGAACAGTTTGGAAGTAAGAGAACTACTTTTTAAAAAAAACAACATTTTTTTTTAATGTTGAACGTAGAGATTGTGGTCAGATTGTGGTTGTGGTCAATCCAAACTTTAACCCCTGCTCCCAAAAGATCTGTCAATTGCAAATTCGCCCCCAGAAACATAGTACACCATGGGAGAGTCTCAATCCAATGTTGACAGCTTCCACTACAAATGTATTTTTTTTCATACTGCAGTGACCTCTCTGTCACTAAGCAACCCTACTTTAAGTCTTTAATATCCCCCCAGTTTACCAAGTCCCTCATCTCTTTGCCACCTTACACTTACTTCTCTGCCCACAACCACCATCCTTCTTCCCTTACTGCTCTCGCCACCTACTTCAACGGCAAACTTGATACTATCCATCAAGAAAGTTCCTCTTGCCAGATCCATCAACTAAAGTTCTTCTTCGCTCCTCTATTCACTTTCAGTTCTTTATCTCCAGCTACAAAGGACAAGTACCTCACACTGCTTTTTTCCTCTTCCCTTTAACTTGTGCTCCTGACTTTATTCCTTCCCAACTCATTCATTCCCTTTGCTCCAATGTTTAACTCACCTCTTCATTTTGCTCCTCTCCTCTAACACTTCAAACACCACCAAACGTGTGCCAATCTCTCCTATCGTCAAGACGCCACCTCTTTACACCAGCTCTTTCCAATTACCACCCTGTTTACTCCCCTTTTCTTCCATACTACTTTAGTGACTTGTGTTCAACTGCAAAACCCACTATCTCAGCTGCCCTTGTGTAATCCTTGATAACACCCTCATCTTTATTTCACATATCCTGTCACTTTCATTGTCATGTTGCCTCCTCACCTAACATTGTCAGAATATTCCCCTTTCCCACTCAAGATGCTACCAAACCCCTTATCCATTATATCTTTTTCTCCCACCCTGACTACTGCAACATCTTCCTCTCTGGATTATTATTTGCAAAAAAATTTTTTTAAAGAAATATTATGGACAATAACAAAGTGGTGCACATCACTAAACTGAAGGCTAGGGTAACAATAGGACTGCAATATTAGGTCTGGGGGGATTTTCACAATTGAAAGAGATTGGCGGTTGCTTACTCTGGATCAATTTCAAATATAAGTGTAGGATTGCAGGAGATCCAAAATAGGTTGACCTTGATGGACTGGTGTCTTTTTTCAATCTCCTCAACTATGTAAGGCTGCCACTTCCATTAGGCAAATTTAGGTGTGTAGCTAGGGTGCCAATGGTTAGTGGAGCACCAAACACTAAATGAATGACAATATTTAATCATCCACATCAGTTCCTGTCCCATTGGAGCTTACAGTTTAAATTATCTACCACACAAACACATACACACACCAAGGGTCCAGTATTGCCAGTATCCAGTCAGCCTAACAGTGTAGTTTGTGTGTGAGGAAACAAAAGCACCCAGAGGAAATCCATTCAAATACAGGGAGAACAAACAAACAACCCCCCCCCCCCCCCCCTCACACGCCCACTTCGGAATCCAGACATTTGGTTTCTGACTTCATCATTTCAAACAATCCCATGGTACTGCTGGAGACTATTCTAGGTTATCTCTCCAATGATCCGAGCATCTGTACAAGTCTGCTGTTTTAAACTCAGGTTTGTATTCTGTGTTTTTCCATTTAGTTGCCCAGTTCTTTAATAACTTCACCTATTTATATTATTTTCTTGTCACATGTTATAACGTTCATGCCATGCCGACACTGATACTCATACATTAAACGATGTACAGTTGAGGAGATCAAAACTGGAAAATAATAAATGGTAAAGAAGGGGTAACACTAAAAAGAAAGCTTAGACAACCTTTGGAAATCTATCTCAGTGGGGCCCTAATATCTATAAATATATAGAAAGTCACAATGAAGATTATCCTATTATTATTATTATTATTATTATTATTATTATTATTATTATTATATAGAACTGTGCAAGTGACAAGGAAATAACCACGCTAAAGGCAGGTGGAGGGGTTCCAACTACCCAGAAACTCCAGCTTTCACTAATCATGGAACCTCCCAGTTAGTAGGTATATTATCATGGCCGCTGCCACTTTTGTCTCTAGTGTATTATTTTTACAGTTTTATATATAGTTCTCTTGTGTTTCTCTGACATAAATTATACAGAAAGTAAATAACCTGTTATCATCTGCAGTGTGATGTGCAGCACACTGGGTAAGTAATTATAACACTAATTTTAATAGTTTTTATTTTAATTGGGTGTGATAGAAGATTCATATTAGTTTTGTAGAGTAGTATTAATTTGGTTAGATGGCTAGATTTATATAAATAAGTGTTCACATTAATGTACAGCTTACCTTATGCCTCATTCTTTTTTTATATAAGATTGTATTACATTTATTTACATCTTACTGTTCTAATTCTATTTTTCATATCTGTATCATATACAAAACGACTTCCTATTTCTGTCTTCTATGCAATTGTGAATTGTTTGCTATGCTAAATGTATGGATGCTGCACCATACCACTTCCCTTAATGTCATTTGTTTGCTATAGATATGTACACTGCACAGTACCGCTTCTCTTTGTCATGTTCATGCTGTACACATGGATGCTGCATAGCTCCACTTCTCTTTATACAATTTTTATGCTGTATATACGGCCTCTACAGCTCACTTGACTTTCATACACAAATTACAGGGTGAGGGAGATATAAAACAGGATGTCTGTAGTACAAATTGTTTAGTAAAGTCTGGAGACCATAAAATGGAACCCGTCACTAAGGATCCGTTTGAAAGTAACAGAAGCAGCCTGAAACTCAGGAGGATAGGCTACCATATTTGGAGCCAAAATTTTTCAGCTGGTCCGTTAAAGGGGCCTCCAATGTAGAGAACTGGGGAATATAGCAGCTTGCCAGTTTTTAAAAGTAGCGCAACTATCTTTTTTGTACAGGGCAAATATGCACCGATCAGCAACAACAATAAAATCACCTTTTATCAACAATGAAAAACAGCTCTGATCCATCGAGGCACGACTCCAAGTGTCCTGTGGTATCTGGCACCAAGACATTAGCAGCAGATCCTTTAAGTCCTGGAAGTTGCTAAGTGGGGTCTCCATGGCTCTGACTAGTTTTTTGAGCACATCCACAGATGCTAGATCGGAATGAGCCCTTGAACTCTTTGTCATGTTCTTCAAACTGCTCCTGAACAATTTTTGCAGTGTAGACAGGGGCATTATCCTGCTGAAAGAGGCCACTTGCGTCAGTGAATACCGTTCTCATGAAAGGGTGTACTTGGTCTGCAACAATGTTTAGGTAGGTGGTCCTTGTCAAAGTAACATCCACATAAGAGGTGGATTGGGAACTTAAAGTGGCACTGGAAAAAATTCTGAAAGTGGCCTCACATGGCCGGGACCAAACAAACGGTGGGCTGGACCAACACAAAAGTAGGCAGGATTAGCTCAATTATCTGTAACCACATCAGTCATCAGCGACAGGCGAGGCTAATGAAACAAGCAGAGGTAGGCGGAGTCACAGTAAGCAGACACAAAGAAAGGCTATAAAGTATTGTGCTACACCCCAAGTATTTATGAATGTAAAACTGAAAACTGGGATGTAAGAGGAGTGTGACTACATTGTGTAAACAAAAAGACATTTGACACAGTGCACAGACAGGCCATGCAAGCCTCCAATCTTTCAGAAAGTTATTCATTCAGAGATCCCTCTCCTCTTCCTATTCCATCATGCATCGAATTCTGACTTAATTGCTCCTCACGTGTGCGAGTATGCGGTAGGTAAATTATATTGTAATCTACACAGAGACTGATGTGCATGAATAAAATGCTAGTGTTCCATACAGATGTAAAGCATGTTCATAATATTTAAACCATAGATTGTAAGCTCGCGAGCAGGGCCTTCCATATATTGTAAGCTTGCGAGCAGGGCCTTCCATATATTGTAAGCTTGGGAGCATTGCCTTCTCACCTCTTTGTCTGTTTTACCCAGTTTGTTTATTACTGTGTTTGTCCCCAACTGTAAAGCGCTACGGAATATGTTGGCGCTATATAAATAAATGATGATGATGACGATAAAGAGTTATAATAATAAGTAAATGCTCTGCAGAAGAGGAACTGTGAGTTTCCAAATTTGCAGTATAATCCATTCAATTTCTAATGAATTTACTTACAATACCTGCTTAAAAGTGACCAGGTAGAGAAATAAAAGAAAGATGCCAGTGCTGGAATATTGCAAGGACAGCAGCACTGTCAGATGTGAGAGTAATACTGTTCTGCAGTAGAATCAGATCATAAATGTGTAACATGGTCTCATAACAAGAATAAAATCCTTAAATACTACTAAATAATGAGGATGAAATACAATTTAAGATGTTATAAGACATAGGAAGATGAAACAGTAGGCTGGCAAGCAGAATTGCTCCACAAGGAAATTCTGTTGCCAATGATGATCTGATATTAGCTCAGTACTCTCTCAGAGTGTTCAGTTCAGGTCACTTACCCATAGTAGTGCGCAGAACACTTCATTAGGCTGTGCACCCAGGGACACCGAACGAGGGATACTCTGTGCTGCAGCTCGCCGCCGGAAGGGCTTGAACAGCAACGTCTAGGGGGAGCGTGCCTAATAGTGCCCCCAGTTCATATAACACCAAACAATAGTGCCTTCTGTTCATAAAACGTCAAACACCAAACAATAGTTCCCCCAAATCACATTACACAAAACAAGTGCCCCCGCAACATATTATGCCAAAGAATAGTGCCCCCAGATCAGATTCTGCCCATTAGTGGCCCCAGATAATTTTATGTAACATAGTAGTGCCCCAGATAATAATATGCCAAGTTGTGCACCCAGATTAGAAAATGTCACACAGTAGTGCCCACAGATGATAATATGCCACACAGTGGGGCCTCCAGATCATCATCATCATCATCAGGTATTTATATAGTTCTACTAATTCTGCAGTGCGGTACAGAGAATTCACTAACATCAGTCCCTGTTCCATTGGAGCTTACAGTTTAAATTCCCTAACACACACACACAGATACTAGGGTCAATTTGATATCAACCAATTAGCCTACTAGTATGTTTTTAGTGGGAGGAAACTGAAGCAACCCACACAAACACGGGGAGAACATAAAAACTCCACATGATAATATGTAACACAGTAGTGCCCCCAGATGATAATATACCACACAGTAGTGCCTCGAAATGATAATATGCCACTCACCTCCACTGATGTTGTCCATTCCTCATTGGGTAATAGAAGAGCTGTGGGCACGCTTATCTGAGCTTCAGGATGTTGAGCTACATGGGATCTCCCTTCCTCCTGCTTGTGCTGACCCTGCAGCACACCCTCAGTGAAAGGCAGCTAGGTGATTTACTTCCAGGACTGCTTCACTGTCTGGCAGCGGTACTCCCCCTTTTGGTCAGATTAAAGACATCAAGCTAAAAAAAACCTGAATGAATGAAAATAAAAAGATAAGATAGCAGAAGGCCTCAGTAGACAACCGGCCTACCGAGAAAATTCCCAATAAAGCCCATGGCCAATCCGTCTCTGATCCACATGAATTCCAGGACCCAAGGTTTCCCAGCAGAACACTGTGCGGAGCATCATATTGCCTCCGCCGGCTTGCCTTCTTCCCATAGTGCATCTTGGTGCCAACTCTTCCTCAGGTAAACGGTGCACATGAACCGCCATACATATTATGTAAAAGAAAACATGATTCATCAGAATAGGCCATATTCGTCCATTGCTTCATGATCCAGATCTGGTGCTCATTTGTCCATTGTAAACGCTTTCGTGATGGACACGGCTCAGCATGGGTACATGGACCGATCTGCGGCTACCCAGCCCCAAAAGCAGCAAAATGCAAGTTGTGTTATGTGGTCTGATACCTTTCTATCATAGCCAGCATTAACTTTTTCAGCAATTTGTGCTACAGTAGCTCTTCTGTAGTGTCACCTCCTACATCCAAATAAACAAACAGCAAACAATGAAAAAGGATAATAGGCGCCTACTTAAATAAAAGCACAAAGAATAAATATATGGAAGAAAAACATTTTTAGTCTCAGTTTCAATAAGAAAATATCTTTCACATATCCCTCTCCAAGAAAAGGAGAGGGATAGGTGAATCTTGTAGATAGTTTAGTCATATGCAGGGGCAGGCTGGGCTGGAGGGCAGGTGGTTATCTGCCCCCTGGGCTGGTCTCATAGTGGGCTACCTTGGGCTAGGTCATTGGGCCACCTCCATTTTACTTCCTTTAAAATAGGCTGCTGAGTCGAGTCTTGCCCCCTGGGCTGAAATTTGCCAACCCTCCCCTGATCATATGAATATCCCAACGCTACTTACAGTACCGTAAATATATATTTTTCAATCCAAATCAATAGGAAGGTCCTTCAAAGGATAGATACAGACCAAACGGTCTGAAAAAGGAAGAAAATCCACAAACGTATGTGTAAATGTAAACTTGTGCTGCAACTTTTATCCGTATGGCTTCTCACTGCAGTTGTTTAATGGGATAAACTCCACCCGACATGAAAGAGGGTGGAGCTAATCAGGGAGCTCGCGGCTCAGCTCGCAGCTCCCTGAGCCGCAAGCTGAAATCCAGCTACATATTACCATATTAACGGTCATAGTTTTTCCGCGGCACAGAAAAAAAAAATTTGAATATGCCCCATAGTGTAATACCGTTAATAAAAGATAAAAAAACTCTGTGCATTTATTCAACTAACATTTAAAACATTTAAGAATGTATAGGTAATAACAGTTTCATGACAATTCCATACATAGACATACAGAGATCCGTACCAGATGTATAAAGGTATAAGGCATCCACAATAGAAACAGTTCCCTCCCAGAAAAAGAGCTGCTAGATCTGGAGCATAAAGAATACTCTGTAATGCTAATGGAAAGTCTTATATCATTCCCATCAAGGCTCCGACCCGTTTCAAGTCATAAACGAGTCTATATAGCGGAGGTAGAGGAAGGAGAAAATAGCCAATCAAGTTCTACATGGCAATCAACCGGTATAAATAAAAAGAAACATCTTCCAAATTTACAAAAAAAACATGAAAATATAAAGTAACATATTATCTTCACACTTATCATATATCAAGAACAATAAAAATACTTCCACACATACACTGCCGATATTCATGCTCTTGAATTAGGCATCTTCCTGATCATGTGACTTCAACAACCAATCATGGGGCTTCCTGATCAAACTTGCCAAATGCATACCCGATCATGTGATTTATATAGCCCCTTCTGAAACTAATGGCATAATGAATAAATAAAATTCCTTTAAAGAATAAAAATAAAAGCGGGTAAATGTTTTTCTTCTTTCCTTATAATAAGACATCAAAAATGTGTCTTACCGTAAAAAGACCTAATTAGCCGGCTGCCTCTTTGGTCACACGACCGGGAGTGCCAAGCACAAGGCTGACATAACGAGCTGATGTAGTAATCTAGCAACTTCCAAACACATTTCTTTACAAGATTAACCATATAGACTTCATGAATCAATAATTAAATCAACTGTTTTACAAGTCACCTGACCTATAAGACAAAATATGTAACATATTAATCCCTTCTCAAGGAAAGGAAATTAATTTTAGACTACACATGGAAATGCACATGAAAATGGAGAAAATGAAAAATTCATTAAAAACATAACCCTTAATCATCAACAAAGGTGTGTATATTTCCAATATTTTTTTCTTCTTTCCTTATAATGAGCCAGTGTGACTGAATCACTTATAAATAACTTATGGTATAAATTTATTTAAAGGAAAAAGCGCAGGGTGCTTATTTATATAATTGCAAATTACTTATTTTTTATATTGTGTGCATTTTGGTAAAGGAAATATCATTATTTCTGAGACCAGGGCATTTTAACTTTGCTAGGGCAAATGCATTATTTCTGAGGTATATACCTGATGCAATAAGCCTTTGTTGAGGAAGGCTTTTGTGTATTTTGGAGTAGGGAAATTACTTGTTTGGGTTTTTGTAGCTTTTCTTTGGGAATGTGTATTCTGCAACTGTTTGAAGAAAGGAACCATGTAATCTCATGTAAATTAGACCTTTTGATGTGTAAGGGTCCACCACCTAAAGGCACAGGAAGGTTTAAATAGACTTGCAGTTAGATTTCCTGTGTCTAAAACAAGATGCAGGAAATCACAGCAAGTTTTAGGATATCACAGATAAGTGTAAATATTGTTAGCTTTCCATTGCGTGTAAATCCATGTTTGGGTATATATATTGCATCCTGTTTCAGAGGCTTAGCCTTTGAGGCTGTGTCCAAAACTGTATAAAAAGCACTGTTTTGCATTGAAAATTATTCTTCTTATTTCATCTGACCTGCTCACTGGTACCTTCAACCAGGGTGAGCAAATAAACATCACTTCCTTCAAAGACCTGCTTGGAAACTTTTCTATTCCTGTGACCTACAGATTAAACCCAATTCTAATCCGTTCCTGGCTGTTTTGAGATTTGGACCCAGCTTTCCTGTACCACCGCCCTGCCCGCTACCCAGCTGCTCTGTCCAGTGAAAAAGGCCAGGGGGGATCTATTCACAGCAACCCTGATCCATGGGAAGAGGTCAGGGGTATCAGCCCAGGTACACCAGTATGGGGTACACTAGCAGTGTCAGTTACTCAGAAGAAACCCGGTATTGGATGCCAGTAAGGAGTCCAGTGGTGGCAGCATTTGTAAGCCCCTTCTACTGCTGTTAGAGGGCGCATTTGGGATAACAAAAGGCAACGTGGCAAAGTAAGCCCAGCTGGTTCTAAGCAACATCAAACAGGGTGGCATAGGCGGTCCATCCTGCCACAGACACCAAAAGTGTGTCTTGCCGTGAAAGAAGTCATTAGTCGGCTGTCTCTGTGGTCACATGTCTATAAAAGTAAGGAAAAGGGGAGTGGGAATGGTCGCACCAATTGTTCAGGAGTGGCTATACCCTTCTAATAAAGAGTTTTGTTCGGATAGTTATATCCAAACAAAACCTTCCAGTCCCCCACTTAACTGCCCTCCTTCCAGTCTCCCCCCCTCCCACTCCTGCCCCCCTTCTGTCCCCCTCCTACCTCCCTCCTCATCGTTCTTCTCTCCCCCTTTCCTCCTCCCACCTGTCACTCACCGGACTGTGAGTGCTTCTTCCCGGACATTTAGGAACCGTGGCCGTCCTCCATCCGGAGGGACTGCGCATGCGCAGCCCTTTCTAATCCTTCAGTGTATGTTCCTTTAACTTAATTGGCAGATCAGGCAACACTCCCTATATTAAGCACGTGTGGTCAACACCACGTTGCCTGATCTTGGAGTCTCATTCCCCATGAGTCTCTGAAGGTGTTCCTGTGTTTCCTCGTTTATTCAGCGCTGCTGATTCCTGTGGTTTCCAAACCACTTCTACCTCTGTGGTTTCCAAACCACTTCTACTACTGTGGTTCCCATACCACTTCTACCCTTCTGTGTATCATCGTGACTGTTAGCTGATTCCTATCCGCTGCCTCCGGGCACTACAGTCTTCTTACCACTTCAACTCTACCATATATTATTGTGACTGTTAGCTGATTCCTATCGCTGCCTCCGTGCACTACAGTCTTCAATCCACATCCACTCACCTGTTCATCATCGTGACTGTTAGCTGATTCCTATCCGCTGCCTCCGTGCACTACAGTCTTCAACCTCCAACTCGTCTGTGTTTCATCGTGACTGTTAGCTGATTCCTATCCGCTGCCTCTGTGCACTACAGTCTTCAACCTGCAACTCGTCTGTGTTTCATCGTGACTGTTTGGCTGATTCCTATCCGCTGCATCTGTGCGCTTCAGTCTTCAGTTCATCTCAACTCTCCCGTGTTTCCTCGAGACTGCTGCCACTATTGCTATCCGCTACTCTCCATGATCAACAGTTCCAGTTCAACTCTGCTCTCCCGTGTCCCATCGTTACTGCACCTGCTGGTTGCTATTTGCTACCTCCGTGTGTCCGCAGAGACCTGCTGCTGCTACTCCTCAGCTCTACTCATCCATCTACTGCTGATCCGCTCTCCACGCTTTCCTGTGTTCCCGCTGGTCTCTACCCGCCTGTCAGCATTGGATTCGTGTCTCTCTACTTACCCCTCTGCTAGACCATCGCCATTCTCCAGGGTCCTCCAGGAGTCCAGTTCCACGCTCTACTGATTCCTGTATATTTGTTTCCCTGCTGGTCTACCTACCTGTGCGCTGCACCTACTAGACCACCGCTTCACCCATCCAGGGACTTTGCATCCTGCCGGCCTCCGGCCGTTCAGGTATCTCTGCACTCCTGTCTGACTGCCTGCTTCTGAACCACGGTATGCATACTTCTCATTGACTGTGCTGGTGTATTGCATATCTTGCTGGACTGTGTTGGTTCTCCTCTGGAGTTTGCTATCCGCTGAGTCTATTGCCATCATTGACTGTGTTATCTTGTGCCGGATTACTTCAAGAGACTTTCTATTATGGCAGTGCTGTTCAGTCATATATATATATATATTGTGCATATTACTGTGGATCAAGTTTAAGGTGCCCGTGTCTATCTTGTGTTGCAGTCTCTCCCCGTGCACCTCCTCACATATATATTCAGTGGTACAACTTGCTAGTGGCAGACCACTGATCCCTGTTTCCAGTATCACCTGTTCCAGTATCCTCTCACATAGCAGTGGTACAACTTGCTAAACGCAGACCACTGACTCCCCGGATACCTCCACTTGGATTCCATTCCTTCACTCAGACAGCGGTACAACTTGCTATCCGCAGACCGCTGACTCTCATCACCTCCTCGTTTCTGTTGGACATTCCTCCTCACTATAGCAGTGGTACAACTTGCTACCGCAGACCACTGACTACCTTCACGTGTCCTTTGTCCATACAGTTCCTCGTGTATTATTACCTTCATATTGCCAGTGCTGCTAGTCATAGACTTTCCTGAGCATCTCATCATCTGCTATTTCCTGTTCCGTGATCACCCTGCTACCAGAGTACCATATTACCACCTATACTGCTCTGGTAAGCCTATCACCTGGTGATCCCTGGGTAAAGACTCCTAGTGCCCGTGACACCACCCTTGCGTCTGTCTGTCCCACCCTCCCCTTAAATTGTACGCTCCCTCGAGCAGGGCCTCCTCTCCTCCTGTTCTCCACCACCTTAACTCTGCTCTCCAGCTCCTTGTCTCTTCCGTGAGGTCCTTCTGCTCCTCTTCGTCTCTCGCTACCCCGATGGGGGCCCTCACCTTTCATCTAGCTGTACTTTGAGCTCTGAGTTACTGTGCTTCTTGTTAACTGTACCGTGCTGTCTCACCCTGTATCGTATTTCTATCTGTCCCTGTACGGTGCTACGGATACCTAGTGGCGCCTGTTGAAGTCATATAATTGGATGAACGAAAGTATATTGGTTTAATATTGGTTTGCCGTGCGTGTTGCGAAGCGTACGCCACGTAACACGTGGCGTGATGCGATCGCACAGTAAAATACGCACGCACACACTCGCATTACAACATTTAGTTATTTATACAATTCATATCGGTTCCGTTACACTGTAGTTTATGAGCAGATAGCATTTGGTTTATTATTAGTTTATATAATATGATTATATGTACATTTTAGTGTTATTAAAGGTTTAGGTTGTAGGAAAGGTGTCATGCCTGATATCATATTGAAGCCCTAATCATCAGCAGCTGTCCGGTGCAGTCGGCGAAGAGATCGCACGTTGCATACTTTAGTTATTGATATTAGGGAATAAACCTTTGTATGATGCTGGCTATGAAAGGAGCAGACCCCCTGGAGAAACGACCCCCTCCTTTGGATTCCTTAGATTGAATCAGCCTATGAACTGTTTACCCTGAAGCCACCCTGTGCCTGGACCTATGGAAGCAAGCTACGTCATCTCTATTGTTCACAATGAAACACTGACTGTATATATTAGCTGCATCCCCCATCATTGTCAGTCAACTCTGACCACAGTTATCTAACAGATACACTGTTCCATTGGGACCCATAGAAGCGCAGCGATTGCAGCGGTATGTATGTATGTAACTTTTGGTATTGGCTGTGCTGTACTGTACTGTATTATAATATGTTAACATATTGAATTGTTGACTATTTACATCTGCTAAAATAAACCACCATGTGCTTTGGACACACATACAATTGATTGAGCAATGCTTATTTTAAAACGATAGAATTACTTTAATACGCCTTATAAATAAAAATTAATAATAATAATCCTTATTATCTCATTTTATGGGGTGCATCAAAACCTCTGATAATATAAAAGGCTAAAAGGTTAGCCTCAAAGGGTAAGCCTATCAAACAATGATCAATGAGATGTGACCAGCGAAACCGACGCACGTTTCGCTGGTAATCTGCTTGTTCACGGCCGTGAACAACCCTTTATTGGGGTTTCACCTTATTCACCTTATCTTGCTACAGTCGATATTATAGTATCAGCATTATAAGAGTTCCATTCAACAATCTTCTAGCTCAATACACTGTGCTCTCAGCAATATACAGATTAGATCAAGTCTGATATGATAAGCTGCAGTGTTATATGAGCTATATTTAATCCATAATCAACTCACTAGTATTAGATTCCTTACAAGTCTGTCCACACCAATTGGTATATTATGTAGAATACCTGAACTGCTCCTATATTCCGTAGAGGGATTATTATAATAGTCATTATATATTGAGACTGTATCTTATCAGATTACCCTATATGATTGATGAATGAGAGATTTATGAGATGTGACCAGCTTTTAAATTCACAATTTCATTAATCTATTTTATTCTGTTGGATATTTCGCTGTTTTAGTAGATTTTAATTTTAACCTAATAAACGTTAAGTTTTACAATGGAGAATCCCTAACTAGGAAGAATTATTCAATTAAGTGGAGTGTTTAGTGCATCTTATTAAACCAATTTTCTCTCTTCTCTGTGGTCACATGGCCAGGAGTATCAATCACAAGGATTTCAGATCGGGCTGATATAATAACCTAGCAACTCCCAAATACATGTCTACAAAAATAAGCATATGGACTTAATGAATCAATAATAGAGTTATCTGTCTTACAAATCACCTGACCTATAAGACAATATATGTAACTTAAAATTCCTTCTCAAAGAGAGGAAATGGTTTTAAAACTTCACATGGAAATCCATATAAAAATATAGAAAATGAAAAACATAACCCATAATCGTCCATACAAATGTGTATATTGCCAATATTAAACCTGTAAAATGTCTAACATCTATGATCACATGACTAAGAAAACCCAAACACAAAATATGATCTTAAACCAGTTTTCACAAAAGCAAATAACCAGCACACTGATATTGAGCACATTATAAAATGGAGAAGTGGATAGCAGAGTGGAAAAATATATTGATCTAAATGTCTTCCAGAAACCATTTCAATTCGAAATCTGAGTTAAGACCAGGAGGTTACAGAGTGTTTAACTGATAAATCCACTTCAGTTCCTTCTTTGCCAAACATACCTGAGTGTCCCTCCTACGCCAATTATTCTCGACTATATCTATAGCCCAGAAATTAGCTAAATCGGAAATGGAACTTCCATGGCACAATTTAATATGTAAAGGGATAGAATGTTTTTCAAAATCATTCCTGATATTGCGGATATGTTCCTCCAATCTTACTTTTAGGGGCCATGATGTGCGCCCTACATAGAACATCCCGCACTTGAACTCCAATAAGTGTAATACATTCTTGGAGTTACAACTCAGGAAATGATTAATCTTGTAACATCGGCCATCAGCCTCAAAAGAGGCGATTTTATTCCTCTGATTACGAAAAGTGGTCTTGCACCCTATACATAACTGCACCTAAAGAATCCCCTAGATGAGATTCCCTTATTGGTACTTTCCATTAAAACACGTTAAACCAATAAATCCCTCAAATTGGGGGCATGTCTATATACGAATTTAGGTTTCTCTGTTAAGATATTACACAACGTAGGATCTTCCTTTAAAACACCCTAACCTTTCACTACCATTTTTTCGATAACTTTATGGCTGGAATTATATTGGGTTATAAATGGCACACAGTCCCCACTCAATTTATCTTTACGATTTTCACTGGATCGGTTCACCAAAAGAGAATCTCTATCTATTTGGGAGACTATGTTCAAAGGCGGTTCTAGGGTACTCATTTTATACCATTTTGATAGAAATTGTTGTTTCATTTGTAAAGTTTGTAAAATGTAGATATCTAATTAAAGTAAGTAGAAAAAAAGAAAGAGAACAAAAAAAGAAAAACCTAGTACTGTCGCACCAGTGAAAGAGAGTATAACCTCTACAATTGGATTGATGATGGCTTAATGATATTGATCATTGCCTAGGGGGTGCACCTAACATAGTAGTTTACATGGATGAAAAAAAAAAAAAAATGTAGATGATGCACAATACTTTCTATTGTGGTATATAGATATTTAGCAGGAGTCCAGAGGAATAATTAAAACTTAACTTTTATTTAATACATGCAGCGAAATAAAACGAAAACCATAACCCAATAAAAACAAATATGTGTTTTAAAATCCGCTGGTGGAGTTATAAGTCTCGTGTGTCATGATATAAGGAATATAGTATAAGGTAGCTAGTATGATCAAAATTTGGTGGTATTTAATAATTCCACATAAAGATTGGCTAATTCGCATACAAAGATCAATTTGAGCGTGATAGCTACTGCTTGTACCAAAGTAATAAACTGTGCTAATAGCTGATCTAAAGTCACTTGGTATTGCTACTAGATGGTAGGAGCGTGGTTGCTAACTACCTAGCTATGCTCCTTCTATCTAGAATCTGAAGGAGCAATAGCCAATGCTAAATAATACTGGAGTAGCAAGAGTATTCTATTGATTAGATCGTGACTTGCTAGCTACCTAACTAATTCTCCTTCTATCTTGGATCTAATGGAGCGATTATCATGGCAAATTTCCCTATTCTAATGCGAGATAACTGATTCCAGCAGCGGAACGCCGACGCGCGTTTCGCTCAGTGTGCTTAATCGTGGCAAACGAGGGTCTGATTTGACAGGTATTAAATACCATTAGTGTGGGACTTCCAATTGTGACGTCAATACTTTGTGGCCAATCAAACGGGCAATAATTTAATTGATAGCGCCATTGATCAATAGTAGTGGAATAAGGTTACGCCCTTAATTTTCTATTGGTTTTGTGTGCCCATAGTTATTGTCATGGCAACAAGAGGTAAACCGCAATGAATATTGAATCAAATTAATATAGATCGGTAACAATAAAGCTATTCAATTAATAAATTAATTGAAAGCCTACCAACTGCATAATGATCCTGTATTAAGGTGAGACATATTATATTATACAAATCATCCATGCAGATAGCCTCTGCAACGGACGTCAGATAATAATTGCAATTAGGGCTGTAAGGGAATGCATCAATTTATTTCGTAATTCGGCAGACTTTAAGTTGACAATAACTTCACTGATAGATTATATTATGCATTTAACAGAGTGATCAGACTACAATGTGATATAAGAAAACCCCCTCCCTCCATTCTGTTTATATTTAAATTAAGGTTATGTAAGCTCGCCATGTCCGATGTTCTAATATTTTTAGATAATCCTGTATGGTACCTAACTCCATAGGTGATTTGGCAGCGATCAAAACTATAAGATAATTAATATAATAAAAGTAATAGTTGTTAAGGGTTAAATAATCGTTGATCTTCACTTTAAATATAATACACATTAATACACGTTAATGGTTTGTGGCCAATCAAGCAGACATCAGTCTGATTGATAGCGCTATTCACCAATTGAGAAGAAATAAAGTTACTCCTTCGGTTTTCTATTGGTTCTCTGTGGCCATGACAATCGTCATGGCAACAAGAGATAGAACACACTGGATGTTAGTCCAAATTGGTATGGAATAGTAACAGTCAAACTATTCAGTTAATAAATTTGTGGAAGGCCGGCTAAACTACATAATGATCCTGTAATCAGGTAAGATATTTTATAACAGACAATTCAACAGTGCAGAAAACCTCTGCAACATACGCCGGATAAAAATATCAAATAGACCTCTTAAAAAGTGAATAAATTTGTCCCCTAGTTTAACAAACTAGTAGTTAATATTAGCCCACAGCTAAAAAAAAAAAATTTGTTATGCATATAACGGATTGCTCAGGCTGCAATATAATATGGGATAATATTCTCCCTCGATGCTATTTATACAAATTAGCCATGTCCAATATCCCAATGTCGCTGAGTAACACTTAATAGTATCTAACTCCATAGATGATTTAGCAACCCTCTAAATTAAAGGCAAACAGCCTAATAAAGGTGGTGGAGGCTAATTTATTATTGATCTTTTCTCGAGTGTAATACATATCAATTGATAATGGTTTAGGATTAGATAAACCATATACAAACTGAATATGAAATATAATCCTAAAATTAATTTATATAAATAGAAAGGGGGTATGACCACCTCCTTATAAATCCCAAACTAGGATCAATAGCCTGTACATTGCCTATAAAGTTGACACACGGTTGAATATTCTAAATAAAACTAGTGATCCCATATATAAATTGGCTGTAAATGAGATGAAGATGTTGTTTTACTTGTCATAACCAATTAGTATAATAAATCCAGGGTTGGACCATGAAAATTAAAAATAATTTAATATGAATGTAATAACAATAAATGTGTAAGGACCCGTGAGGGTCTAGAAAAAAGTGATAAAGTGATAACTAGGCTCATATGAGCTTGCAAATTGAAAAAACACTAACATAAACTAAAATTACTATTATTAAGTGTATAAAAGTGAAAAAAATGAAGATTTATCTTTGGTCTACTGTCCAAAAGAATAAGTAGATAATGTGATGAATATATCTGATCATATGACCAAAAAAATAATAAATGAATGAAGTGCTATATATGATGTGATTCATGTTTACAAATAAAAGTATAAAAAAGATGCATAGAATTTAATTATAACGGTGACATGTCTAAATATTTAGGATCACTGTTGTGTGCTTTATTTTTACCGATCTATATTAATTTGATTCAATATTCAGTGCGGTTTACCTCTTGTTGCCATGACAATAACTATGGGCACACAAAACCAATAGAAAATTGAGGGCGTAACCTTATTCCACTACTATTGGTCAATGGCGCTATCAATTAAATTATTGCCCGTTTGATTGGCCACAAAGTATTGACGTCACAATTGGAAGTCCCATACTAATGGTATTTAATACCTGTCAAATCAGTCCCTCGTTTGCCACGATTAAGCACACTGAGCGAAATGCACGTCGGCGTTCCGCTGCTGGAATCAGTTATCTCGCATTAGAATAGGGAAATTTGTCATGATAATCGCTCCATTAGATCCAAGATAGAAGGAGCATTAGTTAGATAGCTAGCAAGTCACGATATAATCAATAGAATACTCTTGCTACTCCAGTATTATTTAGCATTGGCTATTGCTCCTTCAGATTCTAGATAGAAGGAGCATAGCTAGGTAGTTAGCAACCACTCTCCTACCATCTAGTAGCAATACCAAGTGACTTTAGATCAGCTATTAGCACAGTTTATTACTTTGGTACAAGCAGTAGCTATCAAGCTCAAATTGATCTTTGTATGCGAATTAGCCAATCTTTATGTGGAATAATTAAATACCACCAAATTTTGATCATACTAGCTACCTTATACTATATTCCTTATATCATGACACACGAGACTTATAATTCCACCAGCGGATTTTAACACACATATTTGTTTTAATCATCTAAACTAGGGCGATTCCCCCACCAAATATAAAGGACATCATCTATATAGCTTATCTAGGTCACCAGATTCGGCCCAAGCCCATACCCACTCCAGACACCTTGGTCCTCCCAACATGCCAGAAATAGATTGACATAGCCCTGGGCAAATCTAGTGCCCTTTGCCGTACCGACCTGTTGAAGGTAGTGAGGTCCTTCGAAATGAAAATAGTTACTGGTGAGTATAAATTCAATGCCTTCCAACAGGATATTTTTTAGCGGTACCAGATACTTTACTTTGCCCAAAAGATATCACAGGTCTGCGATGAAAAAGCTTTTCTAACAAGTTTATGTGATACTTATAGATTTTTGGCTTCTGAACACAAAATTGACTCCCAATTTTGCATATCACATCACGTTTTTCTGCAAAACGTGTATTTATGAATAAGTCATTTTTTTCATTTTCTTTAAAATAATAAATGTATTCTTCCGACATTTATTATAAAACATTGTCTTAAATGAATTCAGTCGGTAGTATAGAACATTGCAATTCAGTTATCGTCATAAAACTTCCCCCCGCCCAGTGCCAGATTAAGGTCCACATGGGCTTGGAGCTGAAATTTACAATGGGCCTAAACCCCATACTGTCAAAAGGAACATTGCACACACACACAACTACAACTACAACTACAAGGTGAGCTGGCGAAGGTGGAACTAAATACAACAGATGTAACACAGATTTGCCTTGTGCCGGCTCATTTTAACCCTTGCCTACCACCACATAAACAAACACAGTACACACTACACACACAGTAAATATACATTCATAGATTCTTCAAAAATAAGTTTAAAAGCTGTTTTATTGCACAATGGCAACACATACGCATCAATACCATTAGCACATTCAGTCTATCTTAAAGAAACATATGAAAATGTGAAAACTGTTTTGGAACTGATTGGATATGCAAGACACGATTGGTTAATATGTGGAGATCTTAAAATATTATGCATTGTACTTGGCCAGCAACAAGGTTACACCAAATGCTTATGTTTTCTCTGTGAATGGAATAGCAGAGCTAAAAATTTACATTGGCAAAAAAACAATTGGCCAGCTCGAAAAAGTTTAGAAATTGGAAAAAATAATGTCATCAAATCCAGTTTAGTAGATCCAAATAAAGTTTTACTTCCACCTCTACATATAAAATTAGGACTGATGAAACAATTTGTAAAAGCACTGCCTAAAGTTGGAGAAACTTTCAAATATCTTTGCACCAAATTCCCTAACATATCTGATGCTAAACTAAAGGAAGGCATTTTTACAGGCCCTGACATTAGAAAGTTAATAAAAGATGAACATTTCGGGCGTGTAATGAATATTGTTGAACTTTCGGCATGGACTTTCTTCAAACAAGTGATTTAAAAATTTTTAGGCAATGTCATGGATCCAAACTACAAAGAAATTGTCAGGGAAATGCTCAATAGTTACAGAAACCTTGGCTGCAATATGAGTTTAAAGGTACATTTTTTGAATTCCCATATTGAGCATTTCCCGAATAATCTCGAAGACTACAGTGAAGAACAGGCTGAATAGTTCCACAGTTCCACCAAGACATTAAAAATGTAGAAAGAAGATACCAGGGTCGTTGGGACGTCGGCATGATAGCTGACTACTGCTGGATGATACACAGAGATGACACAGAAAAAACATATAAGCGAAAAGTGACAAACCGAAGTTTGAAGACAAAAAAACAAGATATTAATGATTTTTTCAATAATTATGGTTTTGCGTCTATTATTGTCTGATTTTATTGTTATTTTATAATGTAATTAAGACAAAAACACAGTGATATCATCTACACTTGTTCGTATTTCACAATAAATATGTCAAGAACAATTAAACTTCTTGTTTTTTTAAAAAAATATATGTAACCCCCTTATAGGTAAATGTGATGTGGTAATTTTTTTTATATACTATTTCTTGATGTACACAGGAGTATAATTAAGAATGTAAAAGTATTATTAAAAAAGCTTTTAATACCTTAAATTCCGCAGACCTGTGTATTCAATGGATCTAAGGCCATCTTTATGTGCTATACAGGTATAGAGGGACTTAACATCCACAGTGATTACAAAAAAATGTTCTTCCCATTTAATGTCCTTAAGTTTGTTCAAAATGTCTCTAGTGTCCTTAACATAACATCTATTTTGGACAACTAAAGGATGGAGGTGGTGGTCAATCAATACTGAAAGATTAGAAGCTTATGATTTAGTTCTCGCTATTATACGGCGTTCGGGGTGGTTACTGATATCCTATTGAATGGTAATGTATTCGATTTCCTCTTTCATTAGAGATCCATTTTTACCATGCTTCCCTAATAAAGATGCTAAATGGGAATCAATTTTATTTGTAGGATCTTGAATCAAAGATATGTATTCCAATCTTCCAATTGCCTGTTTACCTCATGTATATATATATATATATATATATATATATATATATATATATATTTATATATAATATATATATATATGTCCTTATCCATGAGGACTATTCTTCCCCCCTTATCAGCAGGCTTAATAACCAGACTTGGATAACCCTGTAGGGATCTTAACGCTTTTCTTTCTTCTTTTTTGAGGTTTTGTTGTCTAATATTCCTTCCTTCTAATTTTTTAATATCTGCCTGTATCATTTGTCCGAAACTTTCAATAAAACAACCTCTATTATGTTGAGGATCAAATGTAGGTTTTTTGTTAAATTTCGTTTTAACCTCCAAATCTTCCCCTGTCGATGTGTGGATTTTAGGATCATCTACTTACTTGGTTCTTTTTTCTTTCTCAAGAAAAAGCTTTTAAAGTGAACGTTTGATTAAAAATTTTTGTAGGTCCACAAATAGGTCAAAAGAATTAATCCTACTGGTCGGGGCAAATTTTAGTCCCTTCCTTAATACCATCTCTTTCTCTGTAGGGAGTACATGTTGACTATGATAAAAAATCTTTACCTCATCTTCCAGTAACATCTATTCTGGACAACTAAAGGCTGGAGGTGGTGGTCAATCAATACTGAAAGATTAGAAGTTTATGATTTAGTTCCCGCTATTATAGGGTGCCCGGGGGAGATTACTGATATCCTTGTGGACTTTAGGGAGAATGTATAATACAGGCGTAGTCAGATATTGAATGGTAATGTATTTGATTTCCTCCTTCGTTAAAGCTCTATTTTTACCATGCTTCTCTAATAAAGCTGCTAAATGGGAATTAATTTTATTTGTAGGATCTTGACTCAAAGCAATATATGTAATCCCATCTTCCAATTGCCTGTTTATCTATTTTATATAGAAGTCCTTATTCATGAGGACTATCCCCCCCCCCTCTCCCTTATCTATTTTTAGGACACTAGAGACATTTTGAACAAACTTAAGGACATTAAATGGGAAGAACATTTTTTCTTGATCACTGCAGATGTTAAGTCCCTCTGTACCTGTATAGCACATAAAGATGGCCTTAGATCTATTGAATATTTTTTTGACAAATCAAAGTTTCCACTACCGTTAAGAAATTTCCTGTTGGAACCCATTTATACTCACCAATAACTATTTTCATTTCAAAGGACGTTACTACCTCCAACAGGTTGGTGCGGTGAAGGCTACCAAATTTGCCAATCTCTTCCTGGCATGTTGGGGGGATCAAGGTGTCTGGAGTGGGCATGGATTTGGGCCGAATCTGGTATCCTGGAGAAGGTATATAGATGATGTCCTTTTAATTTGGCGGGAGAATCGCCCTAGTTTAGATGATTTTTGTGTATCTTAATTCCAATGAAGTTAATGTTGAATTTTCCTACAAAGTCAGTCATGATCAGATCAATTTCTTGGATTCAACGATTTTTACTTCTAATGGTGAGATTTGTACGAAAACATATAAAAAAAAACAATGCATTACAACTCTTATATTATGCTTATAAGTGAGCACCTTCACAGATGGATATTGAATGTATCTACAGGACAGTTCTTACGGCTCAAAAGGAACAGCAATAAGTCTGACATTTTACATGAACAAACTTTACAAATGAAACAATCATTTCTATCGAAAGGGTATAAAATGAGCACTCTAGAAGAATTTTTGAACAAAATCTCCCAGATAGATAGAGATTCTCACTTGGTGAACTAATCCAGTGAAAATCGGCAAGATAAATTGAGTGGGGACTGTGTGCCCTTTATAACCCAATATAATTTCATCCATAAAGTTATTGAAAAATGGTAGGGAAACATTGGGGTGTTTTAAAGGAAGATACCACGTTAATATCTTAACAGAGAAACCTAAATTTGTATATTGACATGCCCCCAACTTGAGGGATTTATCGGTTAGAAGTGCTTTAAAGGAAAGTACCCATAAGGGAATCTCATCTAGCGGATTCTTTAGGTGCGGTTTATGTATAGGGTGCAGGACCACTTTTCGTAATTAGAAGAATAAAGTCGCCTCTTTTGAGGCTAATGGCCGATGTTACAAGGTTAATAATTTCCTGAATTGTAACTCCAAGAATGTAATACACCTGTCACGGCAATAGAGTTTCTGGGATCCGTCTTGGGACCCCAGGGACTAGCTGTGGCTGGAGTGTAGTGGAAAATGTGGGGGGCTGGATGAATGTCTTGCTTATAGAGCTTGCTTGCAGGTACAAAGAAGGTGAATCCACATGAGGAATAACAAACCAAGGTATTTATTTCAGCGGTAGAATGAAGCTGAATTTTCACAATTGGTTAATACTTGATATTCAGGTAACAACAGATGAAGTTGAATTCACACAAATGGTTAATGTTTGCAGTTCATATAATGGCAGCATAGATGAAGTTGAATTCACACAAATGGTTAATCTTTGCAGTTCATATAATGGCAGCAGAAGAAGTTGAACTTACTGAGAGATGTCCATAACATAGCAGAAGGTTGAGGCTGAATACACTCAGAGGTAACGATGAAGATCTGTACAAAGCGGGAGGAGAAGCAGTAAACAGAATGAGGCTGAATACACATGAAGGGTAGAGCTCTGTATACAGCAGATAGTCTGGAGCAGCCAAAACAGCAATTTGTAGATCTGGAACTAGGAAGTGTTGCACTGGCAACTTGCTGAGTGAAGGAGGGGACTCTTATAGTCTGCAGAGGAAGCCAATTGGGGAATGGGATCAGGTGTTCAGACTCAGCAGGAAGCTTAACAAATGTCTCACGCAAGATGGCAGCCTTCAGTGCTGCAGACAGAAGTAACACTTGTCTCAGGATAACATGCTGCATACGACCAGGAAGAAGATGTACGGTAATATGGTACCGCCGAGTGGTGTAAACAGGGCTAAGACCCCGATTCGTGACAACACCTATTGGAGTGCAAGTGCAGGAAGTTCTATGTGGGGCACACATCATGGCCCGTAAAAGTAAGACTGGCAAAATATATCTGCAATATCAGGAATGGTTTTGAAAAACATTCTGTCTCCTTACATTTTAAATTGTGCCTAAATTGTGCCATAGAAGTTCCCTTTCCGATTTAACAAATTTCTGGGCTATAGATATAGTTGAGAATAATTGGCATATGAGGGACACTATGGTATGTTTGGCAAAAAAGAAAATGAAGTGGATCTATCCAGGGTCGGACTGGCCCACCGGTGGACCGGACTATCCACTGGTAGGCCCCGACCCTGAATTGCTCCCCTCTTCATTGGTGGGGGGAGCTAGAAACTTTAATAGTAAAAAAAACAAAAAACTCACGTGACTGCAGCGCCGGCTCCGTTCGCACTGAATGCCGGGCGTGACGTCATCACGCCCGACGTTCAGTGAGGAGCGCCGGCAAGACAGAGGAGAAGAAAAGGAAGAAGCAGATAGAAAAGGTAAGTGATAGGGGAGCATGGAACAGAAATAGGAGTATGGAACAGAAATAGGAGTATGGAACAGAGAAGGGGGAACATGGAACAGAGAAGGGGGAGCATGGAACAGAAACAGAAATAGAAGTATGGAACAGAGAAGGGGGAGCATGGAACAGAGAAGGGGAGCATGGAACAGAGAAGGGGGAGCATGGAACAGAAATAGAAGTATGGAACAGAGAAGGGGGAACATGGAACAGAGAAGGGGGAGCATGGAACAGAGAAGGGGGAGCATGGAACAGAAATAGAAGTATGGAACAGAGAAGGGGGAACATGGAACAGAGAAGGGGGAGCATGGAACAGAGAAGGGGGAGCATGGAACAGAAATAGAAGTATGGAACAGAGAAGGGGGAGCATGGAACAGAGAAGGGGGAGCATGGAACAGAAATAGAAGTATGGAACAGAGAAGGGGAACATGGAACAGAGAAGGGGGAGCATGGAACAGAAATAGGAGTATGGAACAGAGAAGGGGGAACATGGAACAGAGAAGGGGGAGCATGGAACAGAGAAGGGGGAGCATGGCAGAGTGAAGGGGGAGCATGGCAGAGTGAAGGGGGAGCATGGCAGAGTGAAGGGGGAGCACAGACAGTATGGCAGTGTGTGAAGGGGAGCCAGGAGAAGGGTGGAGAAAAAGCAGCATGGAGGGTGCAGTGTGATTATAAGGAGGCACATCATGGTGATGAAGGGGCGCAGTAATGTGTGTGTGATGGCACAACGGGCTTGTGGCAATGTAATGTGTGTGTGGTAGGTGGTGGCTAAATAATGGGTGACGGTTGCAGGAAATAGGTATATTTATTATATGTAAATGTGATTAATTTATTGCAGGGGCTGTCTGTTGGGAGGGAAATAGGTTTATTAAATGGGAATACTATTACTTTTATGTTGGGGCTGGAGGAAGTCCTAAGAATTAAATGTGGGTCCTATTGATTTAACACCGGGGCTGGTTGGAATTTTCTAAATGTACCCATTATTTTTTCCAAATAGGACCCCTCAACATTCCAGGATCCAGACAAGCCGCAGCTAAAGAAACCAGCAACCACAGGTGGTTAAAGTGACAAGAACAGGTAGGACAGTCTGTCAAATGTTCTGAGTCTAGTGCAGGCTTGGCTAACCTGTGGCACTCCAGGTTTTGTGAAACTACAAGTCCCAGCATACCCTTCCAGCAATAGGCTGCTATATATTGGTAAAGCATGCTGAGGCTTGTAGTTTCACAACACCTGGAGGGCCACAGGTTAGTCAAGCCTGGTCTAGTGGGATAATCCCGATTTTTTGTGACTGTTCTGCCCAATCTAAGGTGCAGATCAAGACTGTACTCTTTATACACACTGCATTCTTTATATACTACACTATTGTACTAGCTGTCCTTTGTGGGCTGACCACTCCCCCTCTAGTGTCTGGTCTCGCCTCTTTGATGGTTGGCCACATCCCCTCTAGTGGGCCCCTAGCGTTGCTGTCCCCTGGTGAGCCCTTCATGCCCCAGTCCGACACTGGATCTATCAGTTAAACACTTCATGGCCTTAATTCTGGTTTCAAATTGAAATGGTTTCTGGAAGACATTTAGATCAATATATTCTTCAACACTGCTATCCACTTCTCCGTTCTATGATGTGCTCAATATCAGTGTGCTGGTTACTTGCTTTTGTGAATACTGGTTTAAGATATTATTTTGTGTTTGAGTATTCTTAGTCATGTGATCATAGAGGTTAGACATTACACAGGTTTAATATTGGCAATATACACATTTGTATGGACAAATGTTATGTTTTTTATTTTTTATATTTTTATATGGATTTGAATGTGAAGTTTTAAAACCATTTCCTCTCTTTGAGAAGGAATTTTATGTTACATATATTGTCTTATAGGTCAGGTGATTTGTAAGACAGATAACTCTATTATTGATTCATTAATTGCATATGTTTATTTTTGTAGGCATGTATTTGGGAGTTGCTAGGTTATTATATCAGCCCGATCTCTAATCCTTGTGATTGATACTCCTGGCTATGTGACCAGAGAGGCAGCTGACTAATGAGGTCTTTTTTTTATGCAAGACACACTTTTGGTATCTCATTATAAGGAAAGAAGAAAAAGAATATTGGAAATATACACATATTGATGATTAAGGATTAAGTTTTTAATTTATTTTTCATTTTCTGCATTTCCATGTGTAGTCTAAAAGTAATTTCCTTTTCTTGAGAAGGGATTAATATGTTACATATTTGTCTTATAGGTCAGGTGTAAGACAGTTAATTTAATTATTGATTCATCATGTCTATATGGTTAATCTTGTAAAGAAATGTTTTTGAAAATGCTAGGTTACTACATCAGCTTGATTGTAAGACTTGTAATTGGCATTCCTGGTCATGTGACCAGAGAGGCAGCCAACTAATTAGGTCTTTTTACGATAAGACACATTTTTAATGGCTTATTATAAGTAGAGATGCTCTGGCTCGGTTTTCTAAAAGCCGAACCCACCCGAACTTAGGGGATCCGAGAAGGCTCGCAAGCTGGCTCGGTACTTTCGCGCATCCTCGGATCTGCATTGAGGCAAAACGTCATTGTTGCATTGTCGGAACTTGCGGGTTTTGGATTCCATAAGTACCTCCCTCCCCAGGAGATCCAGCACCATTGCTCACACAGAAACAGGGGTAGCATTGTTCTTGTCACTCTCCATTCTCCAGTGACATTGCTCAGTGCCAATGCTCACACAGAAACAGGGGTAGCATTGTTCTTGTCACTCTCCAGTCTCCAGTGCCATTGCTCTGTGCCATTGTTCATACAGAAATAGGAGGGGTAGCAGTGTTCTTGTTACTTGACAAAAATTGACTAGAAATGACTGAAAATTAATGTTATTGAGGTTAATAATAATGTAGGAACAAAAAAGTGCCAAATCATGTGATTTTAGAAGAAAAAATAGGGATTTTAGAAAAAAATCGGTCTCCAAAAACAAAACAAAACATGTGAGGGCGTTTTTTTTATAAGCAAAGAAGAAAAACATTTACCCGCTTTTGCTTTTATTCTTTAAAGGAATTTTATTTGTTCATTATGTCATTAGTTTCTAAAAGGGTTATATAAATCACATGATCGGGTAGGCATCTGGTAAGTCCGATTAGGAAGCCATATGATTGGCTATTGAAGTCACATGATCGGGAAGATCCCTATTTCAAGAGTATGAATCTCGGCAGTGTATATGTGGAAGTATTTTTATTGTTGTTGATATTACGATAAGTGTGAAGATAATATGTTATTTTCTATTTTTCATGTTTTTTATTGTAAATTTGGAGATGTTTCTTTGTATTTATACCGGTTGATTGCTATGTAGAACTTGATTGGCTGGAGACATCTTTAAATATTTTCTCCTTCCCCTCCATCTGCTACCTTGAGAAAGACTCATTAATGAGCTGAAACACGTTAGAGCGTTGATGGGGATGATATATGACTTTCCATTAGCATTACAGAGTATTCTTTAAGCACCAGATCTAGCAGCTCTTTTTCCAGGCGGCACTGTTTATATTATGAATGCCTTATACCTTTATACATCTAATATGGATCTCTGTATGTCTAAGTATGGAATTGTCATGGAATTGTTATTGCCTGTACATTCTTAATGTTTTAAATGTTGGCTGAATAAATGCACAGTGCTTTTTAACTTCTTAAATGGTATTACACTATGTGTGTGTTTGTTTTTTCCTCTTTTCATGTTGGGTGGAGCTTATCTCATTAAACACTGCAGTGATAAGCCATACGTGTAAAAGTTTCAGCATGAGTGTACATATACACATACATTTGCAAGAAAATGGATTTTCTTCCTTTTTCACACTGTTTAGTCTGTAGCTATCATTTAAAGGACCTTCCTATCGATTTAGATTGAAAAATATATATCTATGGTACTGTGAGTAACGTTGGGATATTTATATGAACTATCTACAAGATTCACCTATGCCCCTCCTATTTCTTGGAATTGAGAAAAAGAAAGATATTTTCTTATTGAAATGGAGACTAAAAATGTTTTTCTTCCATATATTTATTTATTTTTATAACGCCACTAATTCCGCAGCGCTGTACAGAGAACTCACTCACATCAGTCCCTTTCCCATTGGAGCTTACAATCTAAATTCCCTAACACACACACACACACACAGACACATAGACTAGTGTCAATTTTCTTAACAGTCATTTAACCTGTCAGTATGTTTTTGGAGTGTGGGAGGAAATCGGAGCACCCGGAGGAAACCCACGCAAACACGGGGAGAACATACAAACTCTTCATAGAAAAGGCCATGGTCAGGAATTGAACTCATGACCCCAGTGCTGTAAGGCAGAAGTGCTAACCACTTAGCCACCGTGAGTAGGTCTTTTTACATAAAATTCAAGAACCGACTGTTCACTTGCTGCCGAATATATCCTTCCCCTTGTCAGGTGCCATTGTAATGAGATAATCAATGTTGTTCACTTCACTTGTCGATAAGTATTTTTATACATATATACTAGTTCAAATACCCGGCTCTTGGAATTGGAGCACTCAGGAACTTCAGTGAGTTTTAGAAACAATTTCATTCTTATAATAACAAATTATTATTATTATTATTATTATTATTATTATTATTCATTTTTATTTATAGGGCGCCACAAAGTATCCGTAGCGCCGTACAAGGACAAACAATGGCACAGTACAAGGTGAAACAGCACAGTACAAGTAACAGTAAGCACTATAACTCTGGGGGCTCAGGTACAGCATGAAAGAGAGGGAGGGAGGGGAAAAGTGAGTATAGGCAGGTAACTATGGCCCAAGAGGGTGGGCACAGATGACAGGTTGAGAGTCACTGAGAGGAGCGGAGAGAAGCGAGAGGAGACAGAGGGCAGAGGGACCGAGAGGAGGTGAGCAGAGTAGCTGGAGAGCGCAGTTAAAAGTGATGGAAACAGGAGGTAGGAGAGCCCTGCTCAAAGGAGCGAACAATCTAAAGGGAGGGGAAGACAGACAGACACATGGATGAGACGGAGAGACGGGAGAAACGGAGACAGAGCCGAGGAAGGGGGAGAAGGGAAGAAGGGATGAGAAAGAGAGGTAGCCGACCGGTGCGAGTTTAGGCATGAGACTGGAGGGCTTTAAGGAAAAGGTGGGTTTTTAATGTTCGTTTGAAAGAGGACAGATTAGGGGAAGTTCTGATGGAGCGGGGGAGCTTGTTCCAATGGAGGGGAGCGGCGCGGGAGAAGTCTTGGATACGTGCGTGAGAGGAGGTAATCAGAGGGGAATAGAGGCGACGATCGCAGAGGGCGGGAGGGAGTGTGAATAGAGATAAGGTTAGAGATGTAGGGAGCAGTGGAGTTGGCGAGGGCCTTGTAAGTCAGAGTGAGGAGCTTGAAAAGGATTCTGTAGGGGAAGGGGAGCCAGTGAAGGGCTTGGTAGAGTGGGGAGACAGAGGTGGAACGGCGAGAGAGGAAAATAAGCCTAGCAGCGGTGTTAAGTACAGATCTAAGGGGAGCGAGATTAGAGAGGGGGAGGCCGATAAGGAGAAGGTTGCAGTAGTCCAAGCGGGAGATGATCAGAGAGTGGACGAGAGATTTAGTGGCATCCAGGGAGAGGAAGGGCCGAATGCGGGCAATGTTCGAAGCTGGAAACGTCAGGATTTGGCGAGAGAGTGAATGTGAGGGGCAAAGGAGAGAGAGGAATCGAGGATGACACCTAGGTAGCGGAGTTGGGGAACAGGGGAGATAGATGAGTTGTCAACATTGATAGAGAGGTCAGAGGGGAAGGAGGTACGAGAGGGAGGAAAGAAAATTAGTTCAGTTTTAGCAAGATTGAGTTTAAGAAATCTAGAGGACATCCAGGAGGAGATGGCAGAGAGGCATGCGGATACCCTGGAGAGAAGGGAGGGAGAGAGATCAGGAGAGGAAAGGTAGAGTTGAGTGTCATCAGCATAAAGGTGGTACTTGAGGCCGAAGGAGCTTATGAGTGCACCCAGAGAAGAGGTGTATAGTGAGAATAGTAAGGGTCCAAGGACAGAGCCCTGAGGAACCCCGACTGGAAGGGAGGAAGATGGGGAGAGAGAATCAGAGGTGGAAACAGAGAAGGAACGGTCGGCAAGGTAAGAGGTGAACCAGGAGAGGACGGTACCGGAGAGGCCAATTGACTGAAGGGTGTGAAGCAGAAGGGGGTGGTCAACGGTGTCAAAGGCCGCTGAGAGGTTGAGGAGAATCAGGAGGGAGTAGTGGCCCAGGGCTTTAGCCGAGAGGAGATCATTCGTAACTTGAGCCAGGGCAGTTTCAGTGGAATGGAGGGGGCGGAAGCCTGATTGGAGAGGGTCAAGGAGGGAGTGTTCAGAGAGGTAGGTGGAGAGACGGTTGCAGACAAGTCTCTCGAGTATTTTGGAGGCAAATGGGAGAAGGGAAATGGGGCGGTAATTAGAGAGTGAGGTGGGGTCAAGGTTGGGTTTCTTGAGAATGGGTGAGACGAGAGCATGTTTAAAGGCGGAGGGGAAGATGCCGGAGGAGAAGGACAGATTAAAGAGGTGAGCGAGGTGGGAGCAGGTGGAGGCGGAAAGGGAGCGAAGAAGGTGAGAAGGGATGGGGTCCTGGGGGCAGGTAGAAGGGGGGGAAGAAGAAATGAGAGAGTGGACTTCCTCACCCGAGGTGGGGCGGAAGGAGAGAAGGAGTTGGTGGCTGAGGGGAGAGGGGGGAGAGTGGAGGAGGGAGGAAGGGCGAGAGAGGGGGTGGCGTAAGAGTGGGTGGAGGAGGAGATTTCAAGTCTGATGGCCGCGATTTTAGAGGAGAAAAAGGTGGTGAAGTCAGTGGCAGATAAGGAGGAAGGGAGGGGGGGAGGGGGGGAGACAGGAGAGTGTTAAAGGTAGCGAAGAGGCGGCGGGGGTTGGAGGACTGGGAGGAGATGAGGGAATTAAAGAAGGATTGCTTAGAGAGCGAGAGGGCAGAGCTGTAGGAGGAGAGGATAAACTTGAAGTGGAGGAAATCAGCCAGGGAGCGAGATTTTCTCCAGTGCCGTTCATGTAGTGTAAAAACCATTTAAAAACACAAAGTTACAAAATATATTGCATTCACTGGTGTAACAGATATTGAAGTTCCTGAGTACTTCCATTCCAAGAGTGGAAAATTTTATGAAGGAGTAAAAGAGGATATATGTTAAATGATCCTTGGTATCTCACCATCAGGTGAGTACATTTATATCATTGCATTAGATTGGATTGAAAAATAATACACACTTTTGGTGTTTTTCTTTATTCCATGTCCTGACCTGTGCTGGGGATCTTTATGATCCTTTTCTCAGATGTGGTAGTTTCAAACCCTGTATTAAAGTAATTCTATCGTTTTCAAATAAGCATTGCATAGGCGATTGTATTGTGTTTATAACGCACAAAGTGATTTATTTTAGCAGATGTAAATAGTCAACAATTCAATACATTATTATATTATGATACAGTACAGTACAGCCAATACCAAAAGTTACATACATATCGCATGCGCTCGCTGCGCTAACCACGGCCCCCCTGGACAGTGATTCACCTTTGAATACTGTGATCAGTGAAGACTGAGAGCTGGGTGCACAGCTATGATCATATATACACAGTCAGTGTTACAGAGAACAATGCAAATGACGTGGCTTGCTTCTATAGGTCAGACATTAGATGGGTCTAGGCTGAACAGGTCATATGCTGATTCAATCTAAGGAATCCAAAGGTGGGGGTCGTCTCTCCAGGGGATGAGCTCCTTTCTTCCCGCCAATGCTCCAGTTACAATTAGCATTTCATAGCCAGCATCATACAAAGGTTTATTCCCTAATATCAATAACTAGAGTATGCAATATGCGATCTCTTCGGCGATGGAACCGGACAGCTGCTGATGATTAGGGTTTTAATATGATACTAGGCATGATACCTTTCCTATAACCTGAACCTTGAATATCACTGAAGTGTACATATAATCATTATATATATATATATATATATATATATATATATATATAGACTAATAATAAACCAAATACTATGAACCAATATGAACATGAATTATATAAATAACTAAATGTTGTAATGCGAGTGTGTGCGTGCGTATTTTACCGTGCGATCGCACCATGCCACGTGTTACGTGGCGTACGGATCTTTGTTACGTGGTGTACGGATCGCAATCGCACGGCAAAACAATATTAACCAATATACTTTCGTTCATCCAATTATACGACTTCGACAGTCCGCCCTTTGATAGTATAATAAACTATCACCTTAAAGATGTTATATGCAGGATCTGAGTACCACGTTTCATTGCTATGTAATGCAAATCCCCCTTGGGGTATGACCACGCTATTTGTAGATCTAAACAAGTTATCATAAGAGAGAGTCTTAATCCTCAAAACGATTTCTTCTTTTACTATAGACCGTACATTTCTGGAGCTTGGAGATAACCTTTTGTATGCCCTTCAAGGGTGCAATAAAACACTTAATACATTATTTGGAAAGGTACAAGGTACAATAGAACATGTATCAGCTATACAGAATACTCTACTACAGTTCTTCAAGTTTAACAGGTTCTTCTGTCCAACGCATGTCTTTAAGCTCAGAATAGATTTACACACTTCATGTTCATCAATAGCATCATCCTATGTTTATCAATAATGTCATATACAATCTCCTACACCTTGCGTTAATATACACAATTCTAATAATGTCATCAGTTCTTTTTATCAACACTTGTGGGCGGGCTATTGTCTGTTCGTTCTTCTCAGTCTCCCAATACTCAGATTTAACAGTGATTGGCTTGCAAAGCATTGGGAGACTTCAGACTAAGGGACCTAGGTGTCGTACTTTTTCCCCTAGTGACCTCCCAACCATAGTTCGGGTATCTCAAGAATATTTAGTGGGAAGAGAACTAGTCCTACTTGATATAATCACTGAGGTATGTGAGAGCACGCCCAGCACTTTGTTTGGTCTAAAACCTTACCCTCCCAAGAATGATAATCATTCTCAAGGATGCCTGCTCAAGTCCGAATATTACTGGACTGGTATCGCTGGGTGTATCTCTTTTTTTTTAACTATGGGGTATGGACGTAATGCTACTCAGACAATAGCCTCTCGCACTTTCTCCAAGCTCCAGGGTTTCCAAATTTTCCTTTACCTCTGAATTGAATAGAGTAATTGGCTGGACTGATTATGCTACTAACTTCTCCTTCATCCCAAATTCCTCAACATCATTACCTGATCCAGCCTCTGTCCCCTGCTAATAATTAAAAGAATTGACCGTCCCGAGAAGAGAATGAAATGAAAGAGCACAAAACAGGAAAAACTACAACTTCATGCTGGACAACTGTCTTAGCCTTTGGCTCAGGTGCTACTAACTGCATTAGAGGCCTTCCAGAACATACTCATGAGTGCCCTTGGACCCTTCTCTGAGTGTTGGCCCCTCTGCAGTGGGTGGAATGGGCACCAGTGTGTTTCTGCTACCCTTGAAGCCGTGATGCTGGTAGCCTACACCTGGTAACTGTCTGTCAAATAACCTGAGCCTAAGAAATTACTGCTCCACAACTTACTCTCCTGATCCAACATCCTGACAGTTAGTGTGACTTTTCAGGAAACGGTGTTTTGGACGTTCTTGGTTGCTGTCTCACTATTTACCTTCTCTCAAGGTCTAACCTAGTTTTTTCAGTTACAATCTCATCCCAAAAGGGGTCAAGAAAATCTCAAAAATCGTCAGGTTGAGAGGCTACCCAGGAGTGATCTTTTGGTAGCGGGGAAGGACTAGTGGCCAAAGCTTTCAGTCACTTCAATCAAGTTCCAACTCTTATTCTATTCAATTCGTTCTACCTAGTACCACTACTTTATGTTCACACTGGTTTGTGGCTAATTGAAAGTATGTGATCTGTTACCACTACTCATGCATTATACCTCTATTATCAATAACATGAATACCCCTATCATCTATTATAACTCTAGGACTATCACATTGAATAACAAAAGCTTTGAGTATGACACAGTAATACATTAGACACATTTCAATACACCTTTACCCAGACATATTTCATTGGTACACCACTGTATAATTGAGAATCCTGCATGGTGGTAATTGGATGACGTGGATTTGTTTCACCTGGAGAAATTCTTCAGGTAACCCAAATCTTCATATATGTCACGGTTCTCAAACAGAAGTACAGCTAGGAGTCATGAATTCGGTGAAAACACTCTGTTTATTTGCAGAGAGGTGATAACAACAGGTAATAAGGAGCAGTGATAAATACCAGGTTCCAGCTGATGCAGCAAGTAGCATGAATGTCCAGAAACAATCAGGTAAGGACAACAGGAAATGACATAACAGGATGGGACAACAATAACCAGCAATGACTGCTGGGAGGATCAGGTATATATAAGGGGAATGAGACACACCCAGGTGCATGAGATAATTAGTGAACATACAGGTTAACTCCTTAAGCACAAGAATAATGCACAATAGCAGCACCTCTGGGGAAAAGAGGTACTGCTGGAACACAAAATAGAAATACAAATAATAGAATGACAAAAAGGCAGGAGCTGCCATGCAAAGCAGCATGTAATGCATACGCTGTAGGCAGATCATGACAGTACCCCCTCCCTTAAGGGCGGATTCCAGACGCCCAATTACCAAAAATGTCTGAATTCATCGGAATCATAGTCCAGAATTGGGGGCCCGGCAGAAAAGTCCTCGTCCATGGGTGGATGGGCAAAGGAGACTATGCCAGCTGCCAGTTCAAGCTCTGTAGACCTTGCTCTCTTCTTTCGCTTTTTCTTTTTGCGAGAATTCCCTGGAACAGCAGTTTGAACCAATTGGGTGGAGCACAAAGAAATCTCTAGGCCAGGTGAGATGGGTGGACCTGCTGACAATACAGAGGCCCCGTAACAAGGCATAGCGGGAGGTGTTGGTGAAAACTTGTTGATCACTGCCTCGACAAATAGTTGTAAGTCAGAAAGAATGGGGTGATCAGACTCAACAAAAGGGTTTGCCCATTCCATAGCCTCTCCTCTAAAATGTGTTAACAAAAACAAAACTTGCCTCTTTGGGTCACTGGCAAGGCTAGGTACTGAGGGGAAATAAGAAGCACAAAACCTCAGTAGAGCACTAAATTGAGAAAGGTGCCCCTCAAAGGTAGATGACAGCTCACACTTGGCACCCTTGGCAACGGATGGTTCGGACTTGGCAGCAGGCTTGACAGGAGACCCGGACTGGGTGGCAGGCTTGACAGCAGGCCCGGACTGGGCGGCAGACTTGGGAGCAGGCCCGGACTGGGCGGCAGACTTGCCAGCAGGCCCGGACTGGGCGGCAGACTTGCCAGCAGGCCCGGACTGGGCGGCAGACTTGCCAGCAGGCCCGGACTGGGCGGCAGACTTGCCAGCAGGCCCGGACTGGGCGGCAGACTTGCCAGCAGGCCCGGACTGGGCAGAAGGCTTGCCAGGGACAGCGCTTTGAGAAGCCTGAGGGCAGACAGCACTTTGAGAAGCCTGAGGGCAGACAGCACTTTGAGAAGCCTTAGGGCAGACAGCACTTTGAGAAGCCTTAGGGCAGACAGCACTTTGAGAAGCCTGAGGGCAGACAGCACCAAGTGGTAACTCGGGCTGGACCGCATGGACTGGCAACTCGGGCTGGACCGCATGGACTGGCAACTCGGGCTGGACCGCATGGACTGGCAACTCGGGCTGGACCGCATGGACTGGCAACTCGGGCTGGACCGCATGGACTGGCAACTCGGGCTGGACCGCATGGACTGGCAACTCGGGCTGGACCGCATGGACTGGCAACTCGGGCTGGAGGGACAGAACCCCCTCTGGAGCAGACTGTAAGAGCAGCGCCCCCTCTGGAACAGTCGGTAAGGGCAGCGCCCCCTCTGGAGCAGACTGGAAGGGCAGCGCCCCCTCTGGAGCAGACTGGAAGGGCAGCGCCCCCTCTGGAGCAGACTGGAAGGGTAGCGCCCCCTCTGGAGCAGACTGGAAGGGCAGCGCCCCCTCTGGAGCAGACTGGAAGGGCAGCGCCCCCTCTGGAGCAGACTGGAAGGGCAGCGCCCCCTCTGGAGCAGACTGGAAGGGCAGCGCCCCATCTGGAGCAGACTGGAAGGGCAGCGCCCCCTCTGGAGCAGACTGGAAGGTCAGCGCCCCCTCTGGAGCAGACTGGAAGGGCAGCGCCCCCTCTGGAGCAGACTGGAAGGGCAGCGCCCCCTCTGGAGCAGACTGGAGCTCAGGAACAGAGACAGCGGCTGAAGACTCAAAACTGGACACAGTGGCAGGAGACTCGGAACCGGACACAGTGGCAGGAGACTCGGAACCGGACACAGTGGCAGGAGACTCGGAACTGGACACAGTGGCAGCAGGCTCCAAGCTGGAGGCAGATGATGTGACCTCAGAGCTGGAGGCAGATGATGTGACCTCAGAGCTGGAGGCAGATGATGTGACCTCGGCACAGGAGACAGAGGCTGGCACCTCGGCACAGGAGACAGAGGCTGGCACCTCGGCACAGGAGACAGAGGCTGGCACCTCGGCACAGGAGACAGAGGCTGGCACCTCGGCACAGGAGACAGAGGCTGGCACCTCGGCACAGGAGACAGAGGCTGGCACCTCGGCACAGGAGACAGAGGCTGGCACCTCGGCACAGGAGACAGAGGGAATGGGTGCCTCAGGACAGGCGGCTGGAGCTGGCAGATTGGGTCTCTTCGCAGAGAACAGGAATGCTGGAGCATAAACAGATTTGGAGTGCCGAGAGGAAACAACAGGAGATGGTTCAGTAAGCTGACGTGGTCTACGGACAGGGCAGTCCTGCAAGAAATGTGCATTGCTGGCACAGTAGAGACACAGTTTGTTGGTTACTCTGCGCTGTCGCTCCACTTCGGTCAGATGGGGGCGTGGCCCACTTGTGAACCGGGCATTAGTTAAACTGCAGTTGTTAGTTAAATGCAAATTTGACATGGTATTATTGCAAGGTGTTGGCGGCACGGATTCAGCAGCAGACAGAGTTGGCTGTGTCAAATCAACAGCATTAGATTTCAGTGAAACCGTCTCTGATAGTCTCCTGAGTGGGTCCAAAAGCAAAGCGGAAAATCCGGCCAGCTGGGAGCGCAACAATATAATGTCCATTTGTAAGGTTTGTAGCAGGGGTAATTCCATGATAGGTAAAACAGACATGTTGCAAAAGACAAATGAAAACTTGATTGCAGCAAAAAAGTCCCAGAATAAAACAAAACTTTCACCTGACTCCAAAGCTGTTTTTGGGGCTGGTTATACTGTCACGGTTCTCAAACAGAAGTACAGCTAGGAGTCATGAATTCGGTGAAAACACTCTGTTTATTTGCAGAGAGGTGATAACAACAGGTAATAAGGAGCAGTGATAAATACCAGGTTCCAGCTGATGCAGCAAGTAGCATGAATGTCCAGAAACAATCAGGTAAGGACAACAGGAAATGACATAACAGGATGGGACAACAATAACCAGCAATGACTGCTGGGAGGATCAGGTATATATAAGGGGAATGAGACACACCCAGGTGCATGAGATAATTAGTGAACATACAGGTTAACTCCTTAAGCACAAGAATAATGCACAATAGCAGCACCTCTGGGGAAAAGAGGTACTGCTGGAACACAAAATAGAAATACAAATAATAGAATGACAAAAAGGCAGGAGCTGCCATGCAAAGCAGCATGTAATGCATACGCTGTAGGCAGATCATGACAATATATTAACCAATACCTGTATGTGTGCATGTGTGTGTGAGTATGTGTTCTCATTTTAAAACTAAAACAATACAACGAAAAACAAAACAAAACATAGATTTTTTTTAGCTGTCACATAAAACCCTGCTGTCTATTTGACAGCTATGTTCACCCTGGTGTGACAGCCATGTATGGTCGTGTGTGTAAGTGTGGACTTTACTAGCAGTTACTTCAGTTGGTAACTGTGTCACTGTATAAAGTCCTCTATGTAGTGTCCTACTCATGTGCTGGTACTGTTATAAAAAGATTTTTCCGTTAACTCAACATCGCCCCCTAGACTAGCAAAAATGCTGAAGACCAATATATATCAATCGATTTTTCCCTCTGCCAACTCACATGTCATTCTCAGTACCTCACATTCAGCTACTTGACTATGTGAGAAAGACAAAGGGGTCTATTTCTATAACACTTTCTTCAAATATAACAGTATCCAGTACATGTCTGTCTAACAGTGAAAATTATAAAATACGAAAATTCTTCATTTTCTAGGGTTTCACATTATGTTGTATCTTGTCGTAAAAATCCTACTCCAATGTTCTATACAGAGATGCATATCTGTATGCCTATCCTCTAGCAATCTCCTGTCCCCACCCTTTGTGCATCCATATAAAGGCACATTTTTGTACAGGAGGCACGAACCAAAACAAAAACAAAAAAAAACAAAAACGAAAAAACAAAACAGATATGCAATCTATAAACCATGAATCGTACTTCCACAACAGAACCTTTCTGCTTAAAATCAGAAGTTTATATACACATGAAAACAAAACCCCTGACTGTTTCTGTGACTCATGTCAATCTAGTGTGTGTATCCCTGAATTTGTCTTATGTAAAAAATAAAATTATGTCTTAGCCCCATTGATGAGACTGTGTCTGTTTTTATCTCTACCAGAGCAGAGAGAGCGAGAGAGAGAAAGAGAGAAAAAGAGAGAGAGAGAGAGAGAAAGAGAGAAAAATAAAGATAGAGGGGTACTAGCATTTGTGTAAAGAATGAGAAATAAGAAAGCAATGAATAATGGGAATACAAAATTTGAATACAAACATACATGTAGAAAGGGAGATTTTACAACACAAATGACAGCTGGATTGGACTCTATGGGAAAATGGCTGTATTCATTCCACTAATCCCCTTAGCTATTTGCTAACTATGACCCCTCCCCATACTTGACTAGGGGGTCTTAACCGTGCAATCCAGTGTCGTCAGTCATTTGTTCATTAAGAACTCGGTATCATATTGACTTCATACCTTTTCAACGGACTTTCCTAACTTATGATAGAGAAATGTAAAAATTAACTGTTGATGACTCATCTGAGATACATAAAATGATGAGCAAAGCATGTACATACTTCATTGTTGGATAATGATTCTCAGCCAAACAAATTATCATGAGACACTGCAGCTTAAAACAAAGAGTGTTCCAATTGTCTATTGTTAATTTGTCTTTCAAGAGTGATTTTTTTTTCTATTTCTCTATCCCACCCTTGTAAACACTAAGTCTATATTTCTTTTGTGTACCCTTTATCTGTAAGAGGGAAACAAGATAGTTATCTCAAAACAGCAAACAAAACAAACATTTCCATTCTTTACCATCGGCCAGCGATTAGGAAAACAAGCATTTGACAACATAAAACAAACAAACAAAATCAATAAAGATTACCTTTTAAATCAGTTTTTTTTCTTTCTAAACCTGCTCACCAAAACTTACCACAGATTAACTTTAGAATCGGCTATAGTTCTCCCCCAAAGTATTAGTTGCTATGGGGTGTGCAATCAATAGTTGGGGAACCTCTGAGACTTGTGTACGCCTCCTTTGTGGGTGTCTATATGATTTCCAACCCAAGTATCCCTTTTTCTCTCTACACAGTTCCTACTCATGTGTCCCTTCTTAAGGCAGTAAAAACACGTCCTTGTCATGTCTGCACAATCTTTTGCTAGGTGTCCTATTTTATTGCATTGAAAACACTTTCTCAACTCATGTTGTTTCTTTTCCTTAACCCAGGTGTTATTACACTGTGGTCGTGTGTGCAATCCCTCTAATGCTGGGATACTTACCATCATTACCCTATGACTTAGTGCTTTTTCCTCTTTACATATATTTTTATCATGTCCTGTAGCTGACTCCCTGAGAACACTTACAGTACTTCCTCCCCAGTATGGTAATGAAGTTTGTATCCTTCTTTTCAAGTTTTCCCTGAGGCCATCCATTAGAACTTTAACAGCAACCTCTCTGTAGCGTACATTATCCTTTATGTCTGATTTCCCAGTATATTTGGCCATTGCTATCAGAGCCCTGCAAAAATAGTCTGTTGCATTTTCACTATCCTTTTGCTTGATAGTGAAAATTTTACTCCAGTCCACTATCACTGGAAAATATATGGCCAACTGTGTGATTATATATCTAATATTGTCCTGATTATCATCCTCGGTTAAGGATTCATCCTACTCCAACATACAACCCTTAATGAACTTTTGTATATCAGTATTGAGAGGAAGACTGGTCTTCAAAAATACTCGCCAATCGTTATTAGTTGGGTTGTACACATTACCATAATATCTAATAAACTTCTGACATTTGGTCAAATCCTTCCTAGGGTCTGGGAACTCAGATATAATTGCACACAGTTCAGATCTAGTCCATGGACAATGCATTTCTACATGTCTTATGGGAACTACGCCATCTCTGTCTGCCTTCCCATTGGGAACTGCTATTGTGTGGGCAGGATGCAAACCTACTAAATCACTACATTCTGAACTAGTTGCTGGAATTGCTGTTGCAGTATAATGGATGTCTCCCCTTCTATTAATCTCTACATTATTCTCACCGATTTCAGCCGCTGCCCCTGCTGGTGGAACCGTTTTTGTTGATTTAATTAACTGCACTTTATTTCTAACAATATTTAACACCTCTGACTCAAAACTACCCATGTTTGGGAAAGGTCTTTCACAATCCTTGGTCATTTTTTTTGACCCACTTGTCGCAATATGCAGTTGCGTATGCACCATATTTATTAAACATGAGAAATCTTGCTGAACTAACCGGCCATTCATTAGGCAGCACAACACGAACTATCTCTAGCGTTTGCTTCGCATCCATTCTGAAAACAACCTATTTCTCAAACAGAACCTACTAGAGATTTTTATCCGTGGATGGTTTCACAGGCTACGCCCACACACCTCTCAACACAGAAATATCATTGCGGACTAAGGGGCTATCAGCTCCTCGATACCCTTGACTCTACCACAAAATCTGTTTTCACCGTATACCCTGTATACTACTTATTCAAATCACGTGCTTCTTCAATACACCGTATGCTACATAAAAAATCCACATACTACCAATATCACTGCACCGTATGTTACATAAAAAAAATCCACATACTACCTATTCCCACACCATATACAGCTTAGAATACTGTATATTACCTATAACACCGTATGCTACATAAAAATCCACATACTACCTGAACCCACACCATATACAGCTATGAATACTGTATATTACCTATAACACCGTATGCTTCATAAAATTCCACATACTACCTGAACCCACACCATATACAGCTTAGAATACTGTATATTACCTATAACACTGTATGCTACATAAAATTCCACATACTACCTGAACCCACACCATATACAGCTTAGAATACTGTATATTACCTATAACACTGTATGCTACATAAAAATCCACATACTACCATATCACCGTATACCTTGTATACTACTTATAACACCGTATGTTACATAAAAATCCACATACTACCATATTAAACTGCACCGTATGTTACATAAAAAATCCACATACTACCTATAATAGTGTTCTTATTTCAAACACAACCATCCAGTCCCCCTGGTCAGGCAGCAACCGATATCTCTGTCTTTTCAATAGTAAATCACCTCTTTGTCTGTCTTCAGCAGTATGCAAATTCTTCCCTTATCTATCTCTTTTCAACAGTATGCAAACTCTTCTCTTATCTTTATGCATACCATTCACATACAACCTTTTGTTTTCTGCACAGAAAATAGATTTCCCAAACAATGGTAGTTTTACAGAGGTTTTAACAAATGCTTATATAACAGACTATGAACATATTAACACATATGTAGACTATGTTACATATATAACAGACTATGATCATGATTGTTTAAACACGTGGTAACAATACCGGAAGTTCATACACGCTAAACAGGAAGCACACATACACTAGGCAATGCAATACCCTTTAAAACGCAAAACGACAATAAAAAGAAACATTTTTCTTTCTTGTCCCTAGATTCTAGTTAGCATTCCTTCAGATTACGCAACTGCGGACATTCGGCTTCTCAACACAAAATGGACAACGGGTTTTGAACACATTGCATTCTTTCCCATATGAGACGCGTCCGTCAATATCCACCCTTTGTTGAGGAACCGAATTCCGTCAGCGTTGCATACCTTCCGGCAACGTAACCTCCTAACTCAAGAGCCCCCAAATTATTAAAGTAATTCTATCGTTTTCAAATAAGCATTGCATAGGCGATTGTATTGTGTTTCTAACGCACAAAGTGATTTATTTTAGCAGATGTAAATAGTCAACAATTCAATACATTATTATATTATGATACAGTACAGTACAGCCATTACCAAAAGTTACATACATACCGCGCTCTTATCGCATGCGCTCGCTGCACTAACCACGGGCACCCCTGGACAGTGATTCACCTTTGAATACTGTGATCAGTGAAGACTGAGAGCTGGGTGCACAGCTATGATCATATATACACAGTCAGTGTTACAGAGAACAATGTAAATGACGTGGCTTGCTTCTAAAGGTCCAGACATCAGATGGGTCTAGGCTGAACAGGTCATAGGCTGATTCAATCTAAGGAATCCAAAGGTGGGGGTCATCTCTCCAGGGGATGAGCTCCTTTCTTCCCGACAATGCTCCAGTTACAATTAGCATTTCATAGCCAGCATCATACAAATGTTTATTCCCTAACATCAATAACTAGAGTATGTAATATGTGATCTCTTCGTCGATGGACCCGGACAGCTGCTGATGATTAGGGTTTTAATATGATACTAGGCATGATACCTTTCCTATAACCTGAACCTTGAATATCACTGAAGTGTACATATAATCATTATATATATATATATATATATATATATAGACTAATAATAAACCAAATACTATCTGCTCATAAATTACAGTGTAACGGAACCAATATGAATATGAATTATATAAATAACTAAATGTTATAATGCGAGTGTGTGCGTGCGTATTTTACCGTGCGATCGCACCATGCCACGTGTTACGTGGCATACGGATCTTTGTTACGTGGCGTACGGATCGCAATCGCACGGCAAAACCATATTAACCAATATACTTTCGTTCATCCAATTATACGACTTCGACACCTGCCACAGTCATGTTAAGAAAAATAGCACATAGACCAATAATGTTTCACACAACATCCAGTACATTCATGAGGTCTTCTCCAGACAGGTCAAAGCAATGAAAACAGGCTTTGAGAAGGCAAACTGTTTGTTCAATGACCAATCTGGTGAAAGCATGTACAGAACTGTATGCAACTTGTTGATCTGTGACTGGATATGAAATCGGAGTGATGTGCCACAATCAGGAAGAGTGGGTGGTGTTTCCTGCAAGTTGAACAAACACACTTTAACCATGTGTGGTTCAGTGGTATCTTACGACAGACACTTGCCTCCGAAATGTGTATCTTTAGAGAGTGACAAAAATATCTACATTATTTTTTAAAATGAATATTATTAGAAACAGGTTAGCTGCATTGTGAAAATGATATTAAAATACAAGGATCAGTTTGTGAACTATAGTGTAAATTCACTCATTCCTAATGCATAAAATATTCCCCAATAGCCACATGTATTCACGTTCCTTCTGTGATAATCTGTGATATATTACTTATTATCTTATAATGAAAGAGTCATGGGAACTCCCTGAAATTTGTAAATAATGCTACAGATGAGTAGCCAGGACATTGATGGAATAAAATTATTTTAGATTTTGAAAATGTATTAATTTCCTTCTAGTGGTACCAGGGCTACATAAGTAGCATCTGCTGCCCCTATGCAGAAATTGAGCTTAGGGTAAAATTGCTGCTTTATCTGCTAAAGGAATTCCACATCCAAATGGAAATTAATAAACTGATGTGTAACATGAATGCCCAAAGCACCCATTTCAGTACCTGACGTAAAGCAGTCTGTGATATTCCTGACACCTCAGCTACTATGGTCTGGCAAGAGATAGATGCACTGAAATATAACAAAGCCAAAAGTTTAGTCACAGTGATATTGCTGTGCGGAATTCCGATCAAAATCTCTATGTCACATTGTACAATCTGCAAAGTTTCTAGAATGAGAAGAGGTATGAAACCGAAGATTCCTCTCACTGCTTTAACAGGCATCCCAAATAGGCTTACAAGTGACCTGTACACATGTTCCCTGCACTTTTGGTGCTGTTGTGCTGCAGCTGCTGCTGGCGCCGTCTTTAAATGATAACACTGAATGCCATTTGATAAGAAACATGCTATAAGTAAGAAAAAGGAGATAAAATAATAAATTATTACTAATAAATTTGGCAGAAATTTAAAAAATGTCTTGCATAATGTTTATTAAAACTTAAAAATGTACAAAGGTATTTCAGCACAAAAACATATATACATATGATAGATTTACAAAATATATTTTACAAAGGGTTTCCATGGCTCTCATAATCAGATAAAAATGTTTAAAAAAATACTGGTAGGAATTTAAGACAGTAAGAGAGTATTGTGTTTACATTGCTAATTTTAAGCATATACCTAGCCAAACATAATTGTAATATAAAAGTTCTAAGCAGAAACGTTTGCTGACAATCCTTTTGATAGTGTGACACATATTCACTATTCACTATATAAAATAAATAATATAGCTCTATGGAGTTCCAGTGCTGTATTGGTAGCAATAAAATAAATCTTACATTAACAATGGCCACTCAATAGATTAATATTGCCATGAATGCAACACTATCAGCTGAAGAGGTGAATCCGCAATCATCCAATCAGAAGAAACTAGCTAGTGTTGAGGGCAAATTCACTCTTTATTGTCTGAGGTTCCCAAAATCTTATGTCAACCTCCTCCCTTGTGCTGACCCCATCCTATCCTATTCTACATGTTTTTGCCAATCTGTCACCCCAGGGCTCCAACTGACCTCACTATGGCTTGTAATCTAGATTCTCATCAGCCACAATAACAACTGCTCTGGCCCTTTACTTGAACCATTGTCCTCCCTTCCAGAATTTTCCAAGGGGACATGGGCTTCCAGTTTCAGATTCTTAAAAAATAAAAATAAAGTTGAAAAATAAAATAAAAAACAGAGAAAAAGAAAATTAATTAAAAAAAGCAGTAATGCTGAGTTGACTTTAGCAATCAGTAGACAGCAGCAGTACTTGTACCGCTGCTGCCTTTGGTATATTAGCTAATTTCCAAAGCATGAGTAATTTTTAAATTGTTTAATTTTTTTTAGTTTTTTTTAAATAGGGAGAAGCTCTAAATTATTAGAAAAATCCTCTTTTTGCAAGATTTAAGCATTATCGTCTCCTTAGATTTATAATACTTTAACCACGATGGCTTAGTGGTTTGCACTTTTGTCTCACAGCACTGGTATCATGAGTTCAATTCCCATACAGGGCCTTATCTGTGTGGCGTTTGTATGTTCTCCCCGTGTTTGCATGGGTTTCATACAGATGCTCCATTTTTCTCCCATACTCCAAAAACATACGAGGAGGTTAATTGACTATTGACAAAATTAACCCTAGTATGTCTGTGTTTTTGTTAGGGAATTTAGATTGTAAGCTCCAATGGCGCAGGGCCTGATGCGAATGACAAAATATTCTCTGTACAGCCCTGCAGAATTGGTGGCGCTATATAAATAAATGATGATGATTATACATGCCAGCGAAGATTTGCTATTTTGCTGCCGCATATCTACAATGACTAGATGTGCTGTCTGTTGGCTCCAGAATTGGCTTGCACATCTGGAGCTGAACTGCTATTGTAAAAACCAATAAAATGTTGAAAAAACTTCACTAACAAATAAGAAAACTTCACTAACAAATAAGAAAAAAACTATTCCTGTTTAAGGTTGATGTGGTCATAAAAAAAAAGCACTGAGCGTTAAGGGGTTAATTTACTTTAAGTAATAATACTAATGAGAATATAAAATGGGGAAATGGAGCACAAAATGCCCCTTTTCCTAAAATTTTAAAGCATATATACAAAAAAAAAAGAAAAATTCTGCATACCACATAGTCAATTTTTAAATGAAAAAACAAATACCTTGAGTTATGAAGACATAGTATGTTTTGTTAAAATAAATGTCTTTCAAACCAGTCAAAAAATGTTAAAAGGACAGTAAGCAGCTAGTTTTCATTATCTTCACAGAGCCGTCAAGTAGTTAAATGAGAAGGCTTAATCAAATATTAACGTGAAACACACACATGGAGACTGCAGGCTATGGAAACCGCAAGGAAAACAGAATATTGTGCTACATTTTTAACAACAGGTTTAAATATAGAAACCATGGAAGGGCATGGAATGCTTTAAAATGATGTATGCAAAAAATAACCAGGTAGCTCCACTTGTAAACAGTATATGTCACCAAGCAGCTCATAGAAATGTAACTTTTGATGAAGGACATATTAGCAAATCATCATGTCAAGGTATCCTAAAGAAGTAGTGTCACCAGCAGGAAAAAGCCATAACATGTCTGGAAAGAAATGAGTCATTGCAGATTAAAGATTGTTCTCTCAATGGATATAATGATGGAACGAGGAGTCATTTGCACATCCCACATGTAGGACTACAAGGAATCTACCATCCTTGTACAACAAATGGAAATGTTGGTGCTTTTGAAACAATTTCTGAGTCAATAGAAATTAAACCAATGAAGTTTCCGAACAAGAGTGTATCTACGGTACTCAGGAGTGCATTGAAACTTCCAGAACACACACCAGCTTTAACTCAAGAAGGTAAGATACATAATAGCTATTCTCACTTAAAGTGGAGGGGGGATGAATAATATATATATATATATATATATATATATATATATATATCTATGGAAAAAAGCAGGCAGCACTCGTGAAATGCATAACATATGTAAAAATATTTACTCTATGATGGCAGCGACGTTTTGAGACCATTGGGGTCTCTTTTTTCACTGTGGTCTCTTGGAAAAGAGATTTAAGTATATATATATATATATATATATATATACATACACACACACACACACACACACACAGACAAATGCACAATTGTTTCAAAGTACAAAGCAATGTTCTTTTTACAGATTGATATGAAACAAACAAGCACTCACAAGATTTGCAATGAACCACAGCAAACAATCAGCAATTATTTTTTATCTGTATAGTCAAGTTAGATAATGAAAATAAGGGTCTAATTGGTTGCTGTGGCTTAGTTCAAATTTCCTCAGTTGCTACAATATTCACTGAAAGGAGTAGATATATTGAATTAGCTGGGAATAATAAAGCAAACCAGAATGCAGAAATACACATTTATTTGTGCTTGAGAAAAGGTTAGGAATCCCTCTTTTTCATGACAGTCAATACAGTATTTGACCAACAATACACTTACATAGCATGTTAACAGGACTGGATTTACTGCTAGGCAACTTATGCAACTGCCTAGGGCCCAGCAGTCCCCAGAGGTGAGTGGGGAGGGCAAGGCCCGGAGGCCACCTCCCATAAACCTGCCATGAAAAAAAATTTCAGCCAACAGAAAAAAATAAATCAACTGACTGACCGTGGAGGCTCAGAGCAAACTGTTACGTCTCACGGGAGAGTCCTATTAGTCAAAGTTGACACAGGCCGACCCAGGGTGCAGAGTCTAATGGTCTTCACCAAGAACGGCCACAAGGTGGGATGGATTTTGCTGCCAGAGGCCCGCAGGTCGCGGCCCCTAGGTTAGTTCCCTGACATAATAGGTGAAAGACTAGTAGATGAGGGATCCGGAGCAGACTCTGAAGCGGTAAAGCAGGGCAGGGTAATGAGCTGAGATAGATCAGCACAGACTGAAGATTCCTGACACGTTTCAGTCGAGCACCGGGTCGGATACACTGAAACAATATCACAGTAGGAGAGTCGCAGGGTCTGGAAAGGAGCACAGGAGCACAGCCGGGTTGGTCAAACAAGGCAGAGGTTATACACGGAAAAAACACCAGGAGTAGCACAGGATACACAGCGAGAACCACACCCCAAGATATAACTTTTTGCTTTGACACAGGCAGTGTGTCAGAGCAAGCAAGATATAGGGGAAAGGATTTCAAATTCCCCGCCTGCATGTCACATGACCGCAGCAGCAGCGCTGCCTGGAAGAATTGAGAAGCAGCTGCGATCGAGAACAGGAACGAGGAGAGGTAAGTTCCTTACACTCAACTATAGTTATATAAGCTATCCTGAAGTAATATAGCACTATGGTTTGTTTCAGGGTGGGTTCCCCAAACCAGTCTCTTGCCTAGGACCCCATGAGGTCTATATCCATCTCTGCATGTTAGACATTCCAACCTCAATGTCGAAGAAGGTATAGTGATTAGGTCCCGACATATTTTCCAAACTTTCCAATGTACTTATAAAAAAGATGAGGTTTTAACAAGATGTGGCATATCCCTTTTTGACATGTGAATAACTTGGAACTTGCACAATAATTAGGTTAACACTATATCAAACAGCAGAGATTTCATGATTTCAGAATCCATTTTACAATACATCTAGTTAAAACTGCCTGATTAAAAGCTTTCAGGTTCAATAGCTTATGTACAGACATCACCCAGCAGCTTCACTAAAGATATTTTGGGGCAATTATTTCTCCTCAGGAGTTTTGAAATATAAGAGAACAAATGAGTGAGCCCCCCCACAGGCTAACAGGGCACATACACTATATGGACAAAAGTATTTAGACGCCAGGTCATTACTCCAACAGGGACTGTAATGACATTATATTCAAATACATATACTTTAATATGGAGTTGGTCCCTCTTTTGCAGCGATAACATAGCCACTCTTTATGGAAGGCTTTCCACAAGATGTTGGCGTGTTTCTGTGGGAATTTGTGCCCATTCATTCTGTAGAGCATCTAGGAGGTCAGGCACTGATGTTGGACAAGAAGGCCTAGCTTGCAATTTTTATTCCAGTTCATCCCAAAGGTGTTCGATGGGGTTAAGGTCAGGGCTCTGTGCAGGGCAGCCAAGTTCTTCCACACCAAACTCATCAAACCATGTCTTTGTAGTCCTTACTTTGCTCATGTTGGAATAGAAAAGCGCCTTCCCCAAACTGTTGACACAAAGTTGGAAGCATACCATTGTCCAAAATGACTTGGTATGCTGAAGCATTAAGATTGCCCTTCACTGGAGATAAGGTGCCTAGCCCAAACCCTGAAAATTAGCCCCATACCATTATACCTCCTCCACTAAACTACACAGCTGGCATAATGCATTCAGGCAAGTAACGTTGTTTCGGCATCCATCAAACTCATCTGACTGTCAAAAAGAGAAGCGTGATTTGTCACTCCAAAGAACACGTTTCTACTGCTCCACAGTCCAGTGTTGGTGTGCTTTACACCACTCCATCCGACGCTTAGCATTGGTCTTGGTGATGTGAAGTTTGCATGCAGCTGCTTGGCCATGGAAACCCATTCCATTAAGCTCCCGCCGCACAGTTTGTGTGCTTACATTAATACCAGTGGATGTTTGGAACTCTTCAGCTATGGATTCAGCAGAGCGTTGGCGACTTTTACGCACCATGTGTCTTAGCAGACATTGAACCCGCTCTGTGATTTTATGTGGTCTTCCGCTTTGTGGCTGAGTTGCTGTTGTTCCTAAACGTTTCCACTTTCTAATGATATCACTTACAGTTGATTGTGGAATATTCAGCAAGGATGGACTTTCACGAGCAGTCTTATTGGAAAGGTGGCATCCTATCACAGTACCGTGCTTGAAGCCACTGAGCTCTTCAGAACGACCCATTTTGTATCACAAAAGTTTGCAAATGGAGAATGCATGGTTAGGTGCTTGATTTTATACACCTCTGGCAACGGGTCTGATTGAAACACCTCAATTCAGTAATTAACAGGTGTGGCCAAATACTTTTGTCCACATAGTTTGTGTATGTGTATATATATATAAATATGTATATATATATATATATATATATATATATATATATATACACATAAATATATAAATAAATATATATATATAAGATACAAAGAGACAGGGGGCGCCAAACATAGTGTATTACAAGTGATATATAACACTCTCCACAATTATGTAGTGCTCGTACCAAATAATCAGTAAATCTAGGCCAGAAATAGCAGTCACTCTGATGGTACCGAATAGGATAGAATTCCTCTCAGCAAGCCTTTTGTTCAGATGGTAAATCCAGTATAAAAAAGGTTAAAAACACGCTTATCTGTCCTCTAGCACATGCGCAGATGAAAGGAGTACCAGCCGGCACCGTCCCATACACATCCCACAATGGTCACAGGATACAGACAAGACACAGCTCTCCGACGCGTTTCGTCTTATATACATATATATATATATATATATATATATATATATATATATATATGTGTGTGTGTGTGTATACATGTATATATATATATATATATATATGTGTAAACATATAATATTATATACGTGTGTGTGTATACAGAGCCACTGGAAGGTGGCTAAATGGGAGAGGTATGTGTCCCAGGCTTCCTGCATTGTATACTTTAAAACACCAAAGAGAATGTAGATGTGTGTGAAAAGTTTCCCCCAGAGTGTTTCCATGTGGTAACAAACAATGGTAAGGGTCCCTGTGATGTATGGAGAAAGAGAAGAGTGGGCTCCGTACATAAGGCCCAATCCGGGTCTTCTGGTCTGCCAGTCTCAAAAGAGACTGATCAAGAGATGCACCTGTGAAGTGCCTGTGAAAAAGCAGCTAGAATATGCAGTCAGTGTCTCAGACCTGGGGAGGAGGTGAGTTGCCTCCTGAGACACTCTGCTGTAGTGAGCAATAATATGTTGTAGTTCTGAGAGAGGGTCTTGCTAAATGTATTAGCTAGTAGCCAGAAGGCTAGGATTATGTTTATATTTTGTTTTGTTTACAAGCTGGTGTAAAAACTAACTGTGGCTGTTATCCTGAAACCTCTGGACTTGTGTGGTTACTGCTGCTGCTCACCAAGGAGATAGTACCTATTCCCCTGATTATACTAATATATATATATATATATATATATATACATAACAATTATGAAAATAGAACATCCATGGACAGTGGAGAAGTGGAAACATGTTCTGTGGAGTGATGAATCACGCTTAGGACAAATTCATCTATAGGATAAAAGTTTGCACCTCGACAAGGCATGTTGTGATGCAACTGGTGCATATGCATTTTTTTTTATGCAGGGAAAATACTGCCTGCTCTTGAAGGTAGCACACAATCACAAGACAGCTTTATTCTAACACTGTATTTTAGAGCGGAGGTAGGACATACGTAACACTAAATCTGTCCATACATTTTAAATTTGCTCCCCGTCAGTGAAACATGGTTTTGCCAAAGTATAGATTTGCACATTCTGGCTTGATTTATTACTATATTGAGTGCACTATTGCGCTCGGCTGGTGTGGGTGTTGGTGTGTGTGCACTGCTTATGTGGGTTACTCCTAGTAGAAGTAGAAAAAAGTTATACTTATCTGTACATAGTAGTGGAGCGCAGGTTGTTGTGGGTTGCCATAGTCTAGTGTTTTTTCAGTAATCCATGGAGTATAGTTTGGTGGTGAGGTTGTGGTCCGTAGAACTGGATAGTTCCATATATGCCAAGCTAAAGTTAAGTTGGGTAGAAGTGTTAATAGAGGTAGATATTATGGAGGTACAGATAGTCAGGGTTAGTGGTGGGGAAGGTGGTTAGGTAATACAGGAAAGAACCAAGGAGTGGAGGAAAGCTGTAAATTAGGCTATTAGTGTTAAAAACATCCAACACTAGCTGCATTTTTCACTAATAACAATTACCCAGAGATTCCTGAACAGTTATCCCTCAGTAGTGAAATGTATCTACCCGCTATAGTGATATTTAGAGAATTGACATTCTCTAGAAAGAATCCAATAGAAAATCTCAAGACTTCGTTAAGTCTATTTCCCACCCAAGTATCAGTCTAAAAAGGGGAACTGGAGAACAGTCTCACAAGTTTTTAAGGGACCATAAAATCAGGATGGTAATTGCACATAATGGCTAGTCATAAAACTCCTTAAGGAGAATACTTATCTGAAAGGAGAAGCATATCCACTGTAAGTCATGTTAAAAAGACAATCCAGTGGATTGCCTTATTTCATTAAAATGTGGTGGCTTTGCTGTCTTGTACCAGAATTCTGAAACTGAAGAAATTTTTGCAGGCCTTGGGCAAAACAAGATCCCAGTCTCCTTAGTTCAGAAACTTTAGTCAGAAGGGCCACTGAGACGTATCAAGGTTGGGATGAGTTGTTTCTACAGCGTAACAGGAGAATAAATATGTAAGGCCCAGTACCTCTTTCAGGCAGTTTTTTGCAAACCATTCATGAGAGCCCTTAGCCCTTTACTAGTAGGCCAGTATGTGCATATTGTTGTGTCACATTCTATATTCAGCATCAATTGCGCTTTCAGTAAGATCTAAAGCTGGGTATACACTACAGAAAATTACTGCAGATGCAATTTCTGTAAAAATTTTACCAAAGTCGGAAAGTCCTGATAAGCATCTAGATTTATGTGTACACACCTACAGGATTTACTTTCAGATCTTCCAGTTGCTAATCAATGGAACGCTCCTACTGACGATTTCGACGGTCAGTGACGTCACTTTCCACCAGACCCCCAATCAGTCCCATCAGTCATCTATAAATAGAAGTCTCTGGCACTACTAGGGTGCCAAAGTTTTAGGTCTATCCTAGCTCCAGCAAACTTACCTGTTCCTGTTCCCAAACTCCTGATTCCTGCTTGGCTAGCTTTCCTGTTGAAAAGTCCTGTCGGCCTGGCTTTTGACATCCCCTTTTGGATCCTCAATTTTGTCTGCACTATCTAACAAGCTCCTAGCCTTTGACTTCATGACCATTCTCATTCATTCCGATCTTGCATTACACTCCTGCCTGGTTTGACTTCGGATAATCTGTCTATGCTTTTCACCTATTTGTTTCACCAGTATTAAAGTAATTCTATCGTTTTCAAATAAGCATTGCCCAAGCGATTGTATTGTGTTTCCAATGCACAAAGTAATTTATTTTAGCAGATGTAAAAAGTTAAAAAGTTAACAGTTCAATACATTATTATTATATAATACAGTACAGTACAGTACAGCCAATACAAAAAGATACATACATACCGCTGTGTTCGCATGCACTTCGCTGCGCTCCCACGGGTACCACTATATCACTCTAGAATACTGTGGTCAGAGTAGACTGAAGCTAGTGGGAGCACAGCTATGATTATATATATTCAGTGTTACAGAGAGAACAATGAAGATGATGTGGCTTGCTTCTATAGGTCCAGGCTTGAGATGGGGTAAATGTAAACAGGTCATAGGCTAGTTCAAACAACCCCCTCAAAGGCTGAGGGTCAACATTCCAGATGATTCTCCTGCCCAGAAACCAGTTACAACTAGTCCATTAGCATTTTACAGTTTGGTATCACTCTGACTATTTATTCCCTAACATCAATAACTAGAGTATGCAATATGCGATCTCTTCGACGAATGACCCGGACAGCTGCTGATGAATAGGGGATTAAAATGATATCAGACATGACACATTTCCTATAACCTGAACCTTAAATAACACTGAAGTGTACATATAACTGCTCATAAATCACTGTATAAAGGAACCAATATGAATATGAATTATATAAATAACTAAATGTTGTAAGGCGAATGTGTGCGTGCGTATTTTACCGTGCGATCGCAGTATGCCACGTGAAAATAGATTTTTAGTAAAGCATATATTCACAAATGCCATATACATTTGACTATATATCTGACTACTATATATTTATTTTGCATATAAGGTGAGCAATGGACCTCCGGATACCTGCCACATGAAAATCGAGAACTCTACAGAAAGGTACAATCAATTATTTAAAACCACAATGCTTACAAAAAGAAACAGCAGTAAGCAATAATATAGCTATGTATTAAAGATGGATAACATAACAATGTTCTGCTACATATAATTGCAGTATTTCTAGAAAGGTTGCTCATGATATTTAGGAGCTTGGGACCGTATCTGGCTGAAACCTGAGGGAGCATAGTAAGCTAAGAACTTTTGAAATCTCTATTTGTGGCTGCATCTGCTTCCTTTCTGTTGCCAGAGCTTACTGTATTCAGTCCTTGTTTGTTCCGAATGATCAAAATGCTCATTGGGTAACATATATTAATCATTTTAGTACAAATATGTTGTTCTTGTTTTAGTGGAATTTTTTTAATGTCTAGACAGAAGCAGAAAGTAATGTTACAGGGAAGGGTGGTACCAATAGATCTGCTGTATGATTTAAGAAGTCCCTGCATGTAAAGTGAAATTAGTTATAATTGTTGACCAAATGTGAGGCTGTATTGGAAATTGGTCTCTATATAACATTGGGACAACATGAATGACTTCACTTATTTGTGCAAATTGATCATAAGGGTCCATTCTTAGCTCACGAACCAGTGTGTGTGAATACAGCTAGAATTGGAAACTATGTGTAGCTGTTCAGAATCCCACTAATGTGGCAAAACTCTGAATGCAAGGACAAATAGTAGGCGTCAGGGATTGAAGAGCAGGAATTCTGGCCTGACCTAGCCTTGAGTTTGAAAGCTCACAGTTCTTTCGTTTTCCACACTATAAGCATCATTAGAGACTGCAGTACCATGAGGTAAAATATGTCTTTCAGACTGAGTAACTCATTTGGGATGTCCCTTATCTTTTGTATTAAAACCCTGTGTAAATTGAATTAGGAAAATGGCTGCTAGTAAATGTAATTTCTGGACCCTGTGACACCAGCCTCAGACATACATACAGTGGGGCACGTGTCTGCTGATTTTGAGTGTATCATACTCAAAATCACTCTGTGCATTTGCAGAACGGGCAGATACAGACGGCAAAACAGCCCTTGCCTGTGCTTTAGCGCACAGAAAGGAAACTTACTACAGCCTACGTCAAAGGGGAATGATTAAAATGGTGAAGGGTTGTGTGGCCGTAGGCAATGTACAGTGTGGACCTGCCAAAATCAAGTGAACGTAACCACGGTCGTAGCAAGCTCTATGGCTGTGAAAGTAACCTTGTATTTCTGCCATATCTCTTGCTCCAGCTCTGGGGCTAGTCTAAGTTGTCCGACAGGTTGGTCGACCCACCAACTCTATAAAGTGTTAAAATATAATTATTTAATTTAAAAAAAAAAGCTTGGGATTCCCCCCTCCAAATGCTATTAACCCTAGTGCTGTCAGAGGAAAGAAATGTGTGGGGTCAGGGTGGGTAGCACTATAGCAGAGGGACATGCAGCAGGGGTCCCCCTGCCATAGTGACAAACACATCCCAGGCTGTTCAGCACAGGGCTGGATACCCTAGAAAGTGGGGTCCACAAAAATGTGTAGGATCCCCGTCTAGGAAGACTCAGCCCATGCTAAAAGCACTAGGACTCTTCCTACACCCAAAAAAGGAAAGAGAAAGAGAAAATATGTATAGAGGGGCACTCAAAGGGTTTAAATTGTTAAATGTAGACTATCAGATTGAGAAAAATTCATATATATATAAAACATAACATTATTGGTATTCATTAAAATACTAGAGTTCCCCATGTATTATTTGGGGTTAATGACAAATCACAAAATTAGCGAAAATATTAAAAAATGTAAATGAGTAATAGTGACCAGAATTGAGGATACTGTTAATAAGCAGTGTTACCTGCTATTCTGTGTTGCTGTCTGTAATATTAATTGTGGGTGAAATACCCTATATAGTATAAGTCAAACTACCTGTAGTCTAAACCTTACAGTGATAAGAGTATAATCCTTTTAGTAATATGTAACGATATAAAGACCGCGTTTATACGTGTAGTCACTCTAGATAGAGTTGAAAGGACAGGTCAAGATATACAGTTTCCTATAATCAGCTGTGCCGTGTTTACATAAAGATTATGCTAATAGGATTATCCATAACACCTATACAGTACTGTTGTATATAGTAAAATCAAAAGCCCATAATGAGTGGCTCTGCATAGCAGAGCCACTCATTATGGGCTTTTGATTTTACTATTGTTGGATAATGAAACTAGACTCATATTATCAATAAAGTCTCTATACATATAGACAACAACGATTAATACAATAGTACTGCATAGGTGTTATGGATAATCCTATTAGCATAATCCTTATGTAAATACGGCACAGCTGATTACAATGAATAGACAACAATGAATAATACAACAGTACTGTATAGGTGTTATGGATAATCCTATTAGCATAATCTTTATGTAAACACGGCACAGCTGATTATAGGAAACTGTATATCTTGACCTGTCCTTTCAACCCTATCTAGAGTGACTACACGTATAAACGCGGTCTTTATATCGTTACATATTACTAAAAGGATTATACTCTTATCACTGTAAGGTTTAGACTACAGGTAGTTTGACTTATACTATATAGGGTATTTCACCCACAATTAATATTACAGACAGCAACACAGAATAGCAGGTAACACTGCTTATTAACAGTATCCTCAATTCTGGTCACTATTACTCATTTACATTTTTTAATATTTTTGCTAATTTTGTGATTTGTCATTAACCCCAAATAATACATGGGGAACTCTAGTATTTTAATGAATACCAATAAAGTTATGTTTTATATATATATGAATTTTTCTCAATCTGATAGTCTACATTTAACAATTTAAACCCTTTCTCTTTCCTTTTTTGGACATACATGGTATAGTATGTGAGGGTGCACCACAAATCAGTAATAGATTATTTATATAGGTCACATTTGTGTTGACTTTATTAAATATTTTTTGTATGGGTTTACCCAGTGCGGTCTACAATTTTTTAGCTCTTCCTACACCCCTTGGGGCAGTGGGTGTAGGGTTGTAAGTAAAAAGAAAGTAAAAGAATTTTTAAACACCTTTTTACTTTATGGAACTACAAGTCCCAGCCATCCTGGGCTGCCATTAACAGTCTGGGCATGCTGGTGTTTGTAGAACTACAAGCACCAGCATATCCATGGCAGATAGGGCATGCTGGCACTTGGAGAACCACAAGTGCCACCATGCCCTGACACTCAGGGCCCGCTGTGACCTGTAGTCCAACAAAATTGAAATCAATCACAAAACTCTCTTTTTAACCACATTACTTTAAAAAAATAATATAACCCCTAAAATAAAACACACAACCCTTGTTTAAACCATATATTTATTTAAAGTAATGAATCCCATATACTTACCATCTGATGTCTTCATCTGTATGGGATCCAATCTTTTAAGCTTTCAACCCAATAAGGTTTGAAACCATAACCAAAACCAAACCAAATATTCCAAAGGTCCTTTTGCTGTCCAAAAAATAACATTCCAGGGCCTCAAGTAGGCCAAAAAAATTACCCACCCAAAAAAAATTAAAAATATTCCACAAGTCCATGTAAACTATCTTCTCATCTTTGGTCAAAATAACCCCATAATATTCCAAAATAAAGTGTCTGTATTCCATCTTCTTTCTTCAGTCACAATCTCCCCATAATGATTCCACAGGACCAGGCTTGGCAACAAAAACATATGGAACAAACACAGTTGTGTTCCTCTATGGAAGAACACACAATGCTGAATGGAATATAAACAGATGTGAGGAAATTTTTTGCTTCCACTTTCCCCAGAATGCAAATTGTGAACTGTATTCTAACTTTTCAGTTCCAGTTCGTTTGTTAAACTTACCCATACCAAGTGTTGCTAGTCATTTATATAAATATGAAAGATCTGGAATTGCATCAAGGGTTCTTACGCAACACCATGGTGATAAAAATACACCTCCTGCACATTACAGTTCCCCTCAATTCTATAGCATCTAAAACTGTAGACGCTGCAGCTATAGTAGTTGAACTGTCAGCTATTTAAGTTTTAGGTTCCCCCTCATATTGACAGTTCCACATGCAGTAGCAACATTATTTCTCAAGATCAAAACCCAACATCTGTCTAATGCTTGGTTCACCAAGTATGAAATTATTTTTATTCCACCAGAAAATGTTTAAGATTATTACCAGATGTCCTGTGTTTAAGCCTACATCTCTGTTACCCATCTCTGATTAATGTGAACACCATAATAGTTTGCATGTTACTGCCCAGGTTACTATGAATTAAATAATTTACAAATCATTTCTTTATACAATCCAGATTTAGGGCTAGATTTACTAAACTGTGGGTTTGAAAAAGTGGGGATGTTGCCTATAGCAACCAATCAGATTCTAGCTGTCATTTTGTAGAATGTACTAAATAAATGAAAGCTAGAATCTGATTGGTTGCTATAGGCAACATCCCCACTTTTTCAAACCGGCAGCTTAGTAAATCTAGCCCTTGGTATTTTATGTTAGTAGGTCTGAGCACAAAAATTAGAAAGTGAATTTGGTTTCAGGCTATGCTTTATGTTCTCAATATGAGGTCATTGCCAACATATTGTATTCAGTATATTCTTTCAAGGGTGCTAAACTAATTGATTCCTTGGCAAAAGCAAAGTCACTATTTTTACATATTCTTGTAAACTGATTTTACATGAGTAATAATGGGACAGTTTTGGAAACAAAGAGGATTTCTTAACTGTGAAAGCATACAAATGAAAAATGGACTTTATATAGCATGACTACACAATGTTTTAATGTTAATTTTAAAAGAGTTTTCCTTACTTCATTTCTAAATTATCACTATCCTATGGCTTTCCAAGCCCCAGAATAAAAAAAAATCTAACTGGATTGTCAGGATGTTTACTGCATCCTATTCAATTGACATCTCCTGATGTTCACCTAGAAGCACCTATTGTCCTCCCACAGCTGCTTTCATTCACCATGTTATGCCACATGTGAGCAAAAGGGGAGTAAAAAGGGGGGACTATTAAATGATATGCTTCTCATTTCACCTTTATAGTGCAACAATATTGTTAAGCTTGCCCCATCTGTCAATACAATATTAGAAAACCTAAAAAGAACAAAAAGTTGCATACCTACCTTTTGCACACTTTTGCAAATAAAGAAATGTACTTTTGAGTATGTGCTTATAATTGTATGCATATATTCAGTAATGGTATCTCCCTTTGCACCTGGGTATGCATCAACCCAGTTGCTAATAAATTATATACTTTTGTTTCTGCAAGTTTAAAGGCACATTTTGTTATAGTGTCTATTTAAGAACAGTGAAATGCTAGAAATATCAGAAAAGTCTCTAACATTCGCTAAATTATCAATAAGTATCACAATTCCCATATATTGTATGGGAACTGTATACCTGGCCTATTTGCATGCATACACATAAAGCAATCCAGGTACAAACCTGGATATATACACACTTTTGCTGCTGTGACTAGAGTGTGCTTTTTACCATTCGCCAGGACCAGGCCTAACAACTGTCCAGATTTTAGGACTCTTTCCTGCTGTCCTAACTGGGGACCTGTCTGTCCTGCAGTGGGAATGTTGGAGGAAGGGAGATATGTAATGGGCAGCCTAGTGCATTACTGTGCTAGACAGCCCTCTAGGGCTGTGTTCACACGCCAGTTAACCAGTGGCCATGATCCCATTGTGACATGACAACAGTCTGACCCCTTGTCCTGCTGCCGGGGACAGACAGTTCCTGACCTCCCTTCTGAATGTCACTTGGAACTGCTACTTTTTCTATTTTTTTGTTGAGCGGTGGTGCAGAGTCTAAGTTACTATCAGTTTTCACCAGAGCCCTATGCATAATAGGATGGATTTGACTGTGTGTAGCAACCATGTCATGGTCCACTGAACTGACCCTTAGTGTGGTGAGCGGAACACTACGGGTATGTAGCTCTGGAGGTAGAATAGACAGACAACCTGAGGTCGGCAGGATGTAGGTAACCGAACAGAATCAACAAGCAGAGGAATAGTCAGAAAAACGTTGAAACCAATCTGTCAGCCCAGAACAGTCAGGATCCAAATTTCATGACAGGGCAGATTGGTCATAGGTCTCACTGGAGGCAACCTTGTGTATCACTGCAGGTGAAGATACCGGGTTTTCTGGCCCAATTCTACCCACTACCCTCTACGCTGGCTGGCCACCTAGGCCTTACTATGCCAGGGAAGCCTACCCCAGTACCTTCTAAGGTTCGTATAGTGACTCAGGCAAATGCAGCTAGAAAGTAAAACAATACATTTAATGTAAAAAACAACACTAGAATATTATATACACACAGTAAATAAATGTCAGGCAAGTTCACCACATTATTAGTCCCTTACAACACTAGCTTATGGAGTTACAGTCACCTGGCTGTCCTGATTTGACAGGCCATGGATTCGCCGATGTATTTCACTGGTAGAGAACGACAACTCAATACCAAATCTTGCACCTTCCAGGAATCAAATCACAGAATGAACATCACTTCCCCCCCCTGGAATGGCTCTTTATATCTAGGTTCAAATTTCCACAGTGGTTTCCTCTCCCTGGGCAAACCCCTGGGTCTTTTCTTCTTAAACATTGGAGAGTGCTGGACTAGGAGTTTGGAGGGGGAGTGGAGATGAGCTGTTATTCCACAGAAGATCCCCCTGCGGTTTCGTAGACAGAATGTCTCCGGAAGTCCTTTGTAGGACAGTGGGTACTAATTGGCCTTCCCCAAATCCAAATATCAGATAACAGTTAACCCTTTCTGAAATTAACCCCTTATATTTCTTTGTGATGTCACAGGGTCTCCAGCTGTTCCATGCTTCCTGTAGAGAAAGGAGGGGGGAGAATGAATGCAGCTCCAGCCCCCTCGCCTGTATCCTGGACACCACGTGATCCTTACCCATAACACCCCCTGGCTTCACTTTAAGGACAATTAATAACAGCTTCACTGCAATATCAACAATATACACTAAACAATATACATATTTACAATGAGCAACAATGTCCATTTATCCACATGTAATTAGACACTGTAGTTGTACTCTGTTGAGCTGGGAAACAAAAGCAAGGGCTATAAAAAGTACATGCTATAATCCACATTTTGTGAGAAATGAGGGACAGGCTGGTTAAGGTATTATCAATCTCGTTTCGTCACACTGCATTTTTTTTTTTTGTGGACACCAGGTGAAGGGGTTTAAGGTGATGAGCGGTGGTGGGGTGGTGTCGCTGTCCACTTCTTTGATTGCCAGGCCATGGTCCTATCAGTGAAGAGCAACAGACAGTGAATCACGAGGCTGCCTGTTGCCGAATGGGGTTATACAACACAGTACACTTAGACAGGAAGTAAAATAGACCAATTGTATTAATTTGAACTATATTGTCGAGCAGTGTCGGAATTGCAAGGTAACAGTTTCTCCTTTCCCTATCTCATTGGGCATTCAAGTGGTGTGGAGGCAGCTACAAGTAGCTATAAGTATAAATAGCTTTACTCCTGTCAATCATGGACCAGTCTATAGTTCAGGAGGATCCCAGTAATAATAGTAGTACTTTTGGAATAGTAGTACATTTTGAACTTCTACCAGTATAAAAAATGGTCATCAGTGTGTACGACATCATCACAGACTATCAATTCATCGCCGCTTGAATCCGCCATTAGAGAACAGTCAGTGCTTGGATGTCTTTGATGGTGAAGGCCTTTCTCGTGGAAGATGCAGTTCATTTTTAAAAAAAATCATTTTCTCCACATTTTTAGGAAGTAACCTTCGACGGCGATCACTGACTAAGTTCCCGGCTGCACTGAATAATCGTTCAGAGTACACACTGGAGGTTTGGCAGCTTAGGTATTGCAAAGCAAGTTTGTACATGGGTTTCCAAATGGTCTGCTTTTGCTCCCAGTAAGGAAAGGGACTGTCTGACATTTCCATATCAATTACCTCTTGAAAATAATCCTCCACCATCCTTTGCATGTTTATACTCGTATTGGATGGAGTTATGGGCAAGGTCACAAATTATTTTGAAAAATCCTTCAAACCAGCCCAGATGTTAAATTGTTCTGGTCTGAACCCTGCGTCTTCCCTGCTTCTTTTTGGGAAATTTAATTTTTTACGAGAAGCAGCAGCTTGAGAAAGTGAAGGAGGACACGTCGTCAAGCCGAGGCCCAGTTCAGCGGCCAACTTGCTGAGCAATAGCTCCTTGCAAAAGTTCACATCTCGCTCATTTACAAGTAAAGACTCAATATAGGTCTTAAACCTTGGATCAAGCACAGTGGCCAAAACGTACTGATCCGAGTTCAAGATCTTAATAACTCGAGGATCATTGTGAAGCGAATGAAGTCAATTATCGACAAGGCCAACATACTTTACTGAATTGCTTGCTTTCAGCTCCTCCTTCAGTTTCTCAAGCTGCTTTTCCAATAGTCTAATTAAAGGAATGACTTGGCTCAAACTAGCAGAGTCTGCACTCACCTCACACGTCACAACTTCAAATGGTTTCAGCACCTTGCACAGCACTGAAAGGATTCCCCACTGTGCAAGAGTGAAATACATGCCCCCCTCCTTTCCCAATGTCATAGCTTGTGCAATATGCTTGGATGGCTTTGCACTGTTCCTCCATCCTCTGAAGCATGTACAGGGTGGAATTCCACCTAGTTACCACCTCTTACTTAAGTCGGTGGCAGGGCAAGTTAAACTGCTCTTGTAGCTGCTGTAATCTCCTACATGCTGTGGCTGAATCCCTGAAATGGCCTGAAATTTTACGGGCCACTGAAAGGTCCCTTCTTTATGGGTACACTAACAGAATGCTCACGATTAGACATCCCACTGTTGGATGGACTCTCCACAGGGATTGGTGTCATTTGTGAATCAGAGCAAACATTATCCTCTAATGCCTTACTGTTATCTTGCAGCTCGGCTTTGACGCGTAACAGTAGTTGTGCACCAATTGTAGGCTCGGTAACTTTTTTGGATCTGCCACTAATAGAGAAAGGTGAAGGCCTCATTCTCTCTTTGCCACTGCGTGTGTAGAATGGCATGTTGGCAATTTTTTTTTTTTATCGGCAGTTAACTTTTCTTCAGTTACACTTCTTTTTCGCTTCAACACAGTAAAAAAAATTTTGGTGTGTGTTTATTGGACTGATTTCGAAACACTGTGTAGTTTGACATCGCCTTGCCCAGATGACGTACTGGGAACACTACCATCAGGACTGGAGACAGAACCTGGTTGCTCATTCTGCTCATATGTGGACTGCTTTGAATCCATTCTGAGCCCAAAGCACTTGTAGTGCTAAAAATTATTTGGTAGATACTGCTGACAAATATGACTTTTGACAGCCAGAAATATTTATGCACAATTATGGGGGACACCCCAAAAGCACTTGGGAGTGCTAAAAATTATTTGGTAGATACTGCTGACAAATATGACTTTTGACAGCCAGAAATATTTATGCACAATTATGGGGGACACCCCAAAAGCACTGGGGAGTGCTAAAAATTATTTGGTAGATACTGCTGACAAATATGAAATTTTGACAGCCAGAAATATTTATGCACAATTATGGGGCACACCCCAAAAGCACTGGGGAGTGCTAAAAATTATTTGGTTAATCTGCTGACAGATAGTAATTTTGACAGCCAGAAATATTTAGGCAAAATAATGGGGGACACCCAAAAAGCACTTTGAGTGCCAAATATTGAAAAAAAAAAAGACTTCTCTATCCTCCTCTCTTCTCTAGCGATTTTTGTTAGCACAATTGGAATCAGAATATTGTATTCTCTGTCCCTGCTCTAATCAGCCTGTGACTACACCCTGCTCTCTCCTTCTGTCAAATGGCGATGGATTGCAGTGGAGGCTTGTATTTATAATCTTCAAGTATCGCGAGAACCGAGCCCCGAGATCCGACGATGTCACGATGACGTTCGGCCTCTATTTGGATTCCGAGCGGGCGGGAGAGTACCGAGCCTACGCGGCTCGGTACTCGGATAGCCAAAGTTCGGGTGGGTTCGGTTCTCTGGGAACCGAGCCCGCCCATCTCTAGTTTTCAGTGAGCAATGTTTGCCATTTCATTCTTTTACAAGCCCTAAGCTAACTTTTAAGGATGCATAAAGCCAACAAGACTTTATCGGAAAATATTTTTGCAAACTGCACAATAGTGTAATCCAAATGGACAGAGAGATTATCTGCAGGGATCTGTCAGCTGCAGGAACCATATTTGGTGAGGAGGCATGTATTGCAGGTATCAATATTGAAGGGAGGATTGCTCTACAAGGATCCGTCAGGAGGGGTTAGTATGTTGAGTGGAGAAAGGCTCTGCAGGGGTCTGTCAGCTGCAGGGAGTGTTGTGAGTGAAGGCAGGGGCGGATCTAGAGAATATTTGTACCCGGGGCGATGTAGGGGGGGGCGATTTAGGCCCCGTCCCCTTTTTGACATCTGAGGCCGTCGGCGGCTGCACACTATGTGCAGGTCCGTTCAGCAGTGACAGGCAGGGACAGTGTGCTCCCCGGATGCTCTGATTGTGTTTAAAACACAATCAGAGCAGCCGAGCAGCACACTGTCCCTGCCTGTCACTGCAAACGGACCTGCACATAGTGTGCAGCCGCCGGCAGCAAGCCCATTTTAGGGGGGGCGATCGCCCCCCCCCCCTCCCCCCTGGATCCGCCACTGAGTGAAGGAATGCTCTGCAGGATTTTTTTCGGTAGCAGATACTGTTTGGTAATGAGCTATGTTCTGCAGGTATCTTCTTGGTGCAGGCACAGTCTTGAAGGGAGGAATGCTCTGCAGGGGTATGTCAGGAGCAAGTATTGTGTTTTGGGAGGAGGGATATGCTGCAGGGATCTGTTGGGAGCAGGTACAGTGTTGGTGGGAGGAATGTTTTGCAGGGGTCTGTCAGCTGCAGGGAGTGTTGTGGATGGAGGAATGCTCTGCAGGGATCTTTTGGGAGCAAATACTGTTTGGTGATGAGCTATGTTCTGCAGGTATGTTTTATGAACAGGCACAGTCTTGGAGGGAGGAATTTTTATAGTTCTACTTTCTAAAGAAGTTGCTGTAATGTCTCTAAGACACGCAGGCCCTAAACTACGATACAGCTAAACTAAGAAAATGTATTAGTACTGCATGTGTGTATTCCAGTGAACACACAAATCTGTGAATTAGCAGCTCCACCATTTTGTGAGGGACAGCAATCTCATTCCATGATAGTGCTGAATCTACAGCTAACCACAGGATGTGATGGCAAATCATGTCTGTTTTGAGCAAGTAACACGCCCAATAAGGTTCCTGCCTTAATTGTCGCAATTTCATTGCTTTTTGGAGTTTGAGTGGGACCGTTTCAATAGTTTTGTTACATTTTAGCTGGTGTGTAAGGAACCTTAATCGGACATGTTAAACCGTAAGTTTTTTTTGTCTATGGAACAGAACATTGCAGCAGCTGCAAAAAAAAAATACCTTCTGCCATGCCTCCAACTGAAGCAAGATGGAGATGGAATTCCACACTTTAAATGCTTCAGCGACTGGAGCAACAGCAACAAGCCATCAAGCCATGAGATAGAGAAAGGGGGACATGTTATTCTACTTCAGCATACTGGAAAATTAATTTTGTTTTCTGCTAGCTACTCAAACCATTTAAAATTGTAACATCTTTTCTAAAATGAACTTTTATTACTGCCACTGCGATCCCTTTTCATGTCACACATTCTGTATAACATTAAGGGGCGTATTCAATTGTTAGCGGTAACGCTGATAAACGAGCGCTCAAAAAATCTTACCGTTAATACGGTATTTACTCGCGGAATTTCAGCTCGCCGCCCCCTGAGCGGCGAGCTGAAATTTCGCGAGTAAACTACCGTATTAACGCTTTTCGCGCGCAATATTACCGTATAAACGGTAATATTTTTTGAGCGCTCGTTTATCAGCGTTACCGCTAACAATTGAATACGCCCCTAAGAATGAAATAAAAACATTTTCTTTCTCAGACCATTTCACTTCTGGGTGATAACCACCTTGGTGTATCTTTTTTCTAAAATGACAATTTATTACTGCCGCTGCTCTCCCTCTCCAATGTGTTAGACATGTTGCATAATATTGGAAATGAAATAGTACCATTGTTTTTCTCCCACTCTTATAAATTTTCTGAAACTTTGATATATTCAAATAATATAAATATGCTTATGATTTAAAAGTTAATAGAAGTTAATAATCTGCAGATGAATAGTCTGCTCAAGCTGCTACCTAACAAAGAGGGAGATAAGGCACATTCCTGTACCTGGTTGTACCAAATAGCAAGAGAAACCAGATGTAGTGTGGACCCCAGCAAAGTCAAACACTGTATGGGGTGAGTCCAGACAGGGTGTGTAATTAAAATCTGCCCATGATAGATGCTGCACCCATTCTTGCATGCCTGAATTGAGAAGCTTACATTTGGATCTCTGGCTTCATACTGCCTGGTAAAATCCTAGCTATAACACCAGCCATTGCTCTGCCTGTATGGTTAAAGGTGTCCTCTACTTTATTAAACTGGCATCCTATCTGGCACTGCTGTGCATTTAAGTTTCATAGGTACTGTATATTTTGCTAAACTGTCATGTATTTGTGCCACTGCTCTGTCACTGGTTTTTGCCAACCAGCTCGCAGCAGCGTTTGACCAATATTGATGAAAATATTCTGTTGTAAGATTGTCATTAGAAAATAGACTGTAAATGAATGTTAATTATATAAATACTAATGTATGAACAAAACATCTAAATATCAGATGATTTTACCTGTTTTTGACCATTTTTAATGAAAGCCAGATCCAATACCAAAACCCATGAAACTGGTTTTGTCAAAACTAGAACATAAAGATTTTTTTAGAAGCAAAACAAAGGCCAAAACACTGGTCTCAAAACATCTCTATGAATTACAGGCTGATTGGTGCTGTCAGTATTTATAGATGCATAAACAATTTAATTATGTACATAATTAAATTATTACATAGAGATTAGGGGATGGACCTAGGTTGCTCAGTACTAGAGATGTTAACTGACCCTCGTGTTTTGGTTTTGGATCTGTATTTTTTCAAAACTTTTGTAAAATATACTAAAATCACATAATTTTGCTCTTTTTTTGTTCCTACATTATTACTAACCTCAATAACACTAATTTCCAGTTATTTCCAGTCAATTTTGTCCAATTCACAGGTCACAATATTATTTTCATCCACTTTCGGCCAAAGACTGCAGCGAGTTTGGTGGATGCTAAGTGACAGAGCAACGACACAAACACACGGCAGTTCATAGCACATCTAGGAAACATTGCCATATACCAGTGGCAGAAAAGAAAAGTGGTGCAAGATGGAAGTGCCCTTGTGACCTCCCACTCACCCATATGTTAAAAAGGAATAACAAACTTACACAGAAACAGGAGGGGTAGCATGTTCAGTTTAACATAGCAAGCACTTCAGCAACAAGGAGTGCCACTTTTGTGGCTGAAGTGCTTGGCTTGTAGGGGCCCCCACAAAACAAGCTAACAACGGGCTTAAGGCAGCTAAGCTAACAGTGTTGTCAATGAACTGCAATACGGCAGCAAGAGGCTGGTTAGAGCAATGGCACAATCACACAGCAGTTTATATCACATTTAGGAAACGTTGCCAGTGCCACACAGCAATGTTAGGAAAGAAAAGTGGTGCAACATATAATTGTTTTTGGGCCCTCCAACTCACCCTTATGTTGAATCTTAAAAATGACATGAATAGTTTAAAAAACCAAGCACTTCAGCGACAAGCAGTGCCACTTTTGTGGCTGAAGTGCTTGGTTTGTTTAGGCCCCCCACAAAACAAGCCTGAGACAAGTAAGCTAACAGTGCTGGCAATGAACTCTACAGTGGCAAGATGTTGTTGTCATCATCATCACCGGCCTTATCCTCACCCTCATCAGTGTGTACGTCATTTCCACACAATATTAATTCATCCCTACTGGAATCCACCAATACAGAAGTCTCTGTACTTTGATGTAATTGCCGGTGAAGGCCTTCCTCGTGGAATTTGTAGTTCATTTTGATGAACATCATCTTTTCCACATTTTTAGGAAGTGGCCTCCTATGCCGATCGGTGACAAGGTTCCCGGCTGTGCTGAAAACTCTTTCGGAGTACACACTGGAGGTAGGGCAGCTTAGGTATTGCAAAGTGAGTTTGTACATGGTTCTCCAAATTTTTCTCCCAGTATGTAAAGGTACTCTCTGACGTATCTATTTGTACGCTGTTGTTAATATAATCCTCCACCATTATTTGGATGAAACTGAAGGAAGAGACATCATGTCAAGTATCATTGAGCTGTCAACTTGCTCACCAGGAGCTGATTGCATCTTTTGTGATCTGGGTCAGTTGGAAATAAAGAGAAGACATAGCTATTAAATCTAGGATCAAGCAGTCGCCAAAATGTAGTGATTTCAAGATGTAGATAACCCTTTGATCCTGGCAAAGGGAATAAAGTACTTGATCTACAAGTCCGACATACTTAGCATAATTGCTTTGTTTCATCTCCTCCCTCAATTTCTCAAGCTGCTTTTCCAAAAGTCTAATTAAGGGAATCACTTGGCTCAAACTAGCCATGTCTGAACTCACTTCCCAGGTGACTACTTTAAATGGTTTCAGCACCTTGCACAACATGAGTACGAACTGGCGCTGCTTGGTTCAGTACTCGGATTGCCTAAGTTCGGGGGACTCAGTTTTCAGAAAAACGAGTCTGAGCATCGCTACTCAGTAGCCTAACATTGGCTCTGCCTGTGAGACACTAAAAAAGCCTTTGAGGTGTAATTTTTCACATTTTTCATCTTGAAGCTGTTTCAAGAGATTGGAAATTCATACGTATATATCTACAAGTTTCTACTATAGAATATTAATGTTTTATAAAATGAGTCCGTTTTTAAAAACTCATAATTTCACAGTATTTCATTTTGTAAGTTGTTTCTAGACATTGTTTATAAAATCTTAGTCTACATAACATTATCCCTGCTTTTGAAAACAAGACAAAACTAAAATGACTATTTTCTCTCTTCCTTTAGCCTGAAAAGAAGACTGCAGCCCCTCTCTGTCCTTCTTGTGAAAAATTAACTGTTCAAGCATTTTTGGTCCCATACCAAAACACAGTTTGCAAAAAAAGTCAAGGTGAGAATTCCTCTACAGTGCCAAGACATCAAATACCTAACAAAAATGCCTTACTGATAAAACAGTCATCAACAATATCCCCCTTGCGGACATGGACAGAGTATCTTAAGTGTTTTACATGCACTTGTCCTATCATTGAGGAAAGAACATTCTGTAAACACTACTATGCCCTGTCTGTAATATGCTGGTTGGCAGTTATCCTTACTATACTTATAGTTATTGCTGCTACTATGCCATATAGCTAAAGATGATGGTTCCAACTCAAATCATCTAAAAATAGGCATTCCTTCCTGATTTTTCAAGCAAGTATATTTCGTGACCGGGAGATTTATTTAGAAAGAGCATATGAGAACAAAGCACACAGCATGATGTGCAATGTGTTTTTTTTCTCGCATGTTTTAGATGCACTGGGGTTGCATCTATTAATGTTTAATTAAGATTTCTCAAATCAGTGTAACTAGAGGATTAATAAAGAGCATTCAATGGAGTCATACGTAAAGCCATTTAAATTACCTTTTCAAGATTTAGTATTGCTTATTTCAGAATTTAAGAACATCACTCTCTGCTACTGGAATGTGGAAAATAAACAGTACATGCTTTCTGAATGCATTTTTTAACTGCCTGTAACATATTTCATGGGGAAGTATACTTATAAAATGATGTACTTTTATATAAAAATAAACATTTATTTAATGTGCAAAAAAATCACATACAAATGCATGAAATTCTCCACGCTATTAAAAATAATGCCCGTACCACAATTACAAGGGAAAAATGCATAAATAGTAAAAACTGACTGCAGCTCGATTAACCACTCTGCAATCACCACTGGTCACTCGTTGTTCCGGGTCCTACAAGCCAGCCAACGCGTTTCAACCCAGTTCTCCCAGGGTCTTTATCAAGGCATACTAAACTCAGAGTACTTGTCCCGCTTTAAGTAATCCTCGGTATTAGATTTTAGCCAGCCTTTACTAGATGTAAACCCCTATACCTGGGAGATATTGTGAACCAGCCCTCGTTTTGAATTTCAAGAGGGGCGGGTGGAGAACTCACAGCTGACATCATTATCATTCCATCAAATCTAATTTGGCTGGCTTGTAGGACCCAGAACAACGAGTGACCAGTGGTGATTGCGGAGTGGTGAATCGAGCTGCAGTCGGTTTTTACTATTTATGCATTTTTCACTTGTACTTGTGGTACGGGCATTATTTTTAATAGCGTGGAGAATTCATGCATTCGTATGTGATTTTATTGCCCATTAAATTATAAAGTTAATGCACTAGATGGTTGTTATACTGCTTCCTTTTATGATCACATGTGGAGGGGAGTCTGAAGGAGGACGCGCTATACTCATGAGAAAGGGACAACAGTGCTTTCCTTCTACACACATGCATTGAGGAGTGTCCTTTTGTAAGCATATATCTTAAGGGGCGACTTTGAAATAAGAACCACAGGTGTTTTAATCATATTTCCTGTGTCTGCAGTTCACCTATATCATACAAGTGGTGGTGGATTGATCATTCATTTACGGCTTAAACGTAAGGATGAGCGGGTTCGGATTCCGCTAATCCGAGCCCACCCGAACAGTGCGGATCCGACGGGATCCGAGCACTGTTCGGGTATTTCTGGCGCCCAAAAAAATGAAACTTAGGCTCTGACATCCAAGTCTCGCGTTGGATCTCGCGAGACTCGGATTGCATAAATTCCCCGCTAGCGGCCGTCATTTTCATTTGGGCTGTGATCAGGGTAGAGGGAGGTTGTAGGGTAGTGGTACTCCTGCGTGATCAGTCCAGTTGTGCTTTATGCTTGTGTCCAGTGCTCTGTCCTTGCTGAGTCCAGTGGTGTTTTATGCTTGTGTCCAGTGCTCTGTCCTTGCTGAGTCCAGTGGTCCTTTTGTCTTGTGCTCTGTCCTGCTGAGTCCTGTGGTGCTTTGGCCAGTGTCTGTCCTGCTGAGCCCAGTGGTGCTTTAGTCCTGTGCATTTTTGTGCTAAGTCCATAGTAATTGTCTAATTATTAAAAACTAAAAAAAAAAAAAAAAAAAAAATTAAAAAAAAATGATACAAAAAAAAGTAAAAAAAAATATTAAAAAATTATTTAAAAAGTATAAAAAAATTCTAGAGCAATATATTATTGCAGTCCTAAAATATTAGTACTGCAATACCTACATTCACTGTTTCTGCAGTCCAAAAAATAGGAACTGCAATCTATATTACTACGTTCACTGTTTCAGCAGTCCAAAAAATAGGAACTGCAATCTATTATACATTTACTACATTCATTCTTTAAGCAGTTCCAGAGAAAAGGTACTGCAATCTATATTACATTTACTACATTCATTCTTTAAGCAGTTCCAGAGAAAAGGTACTGCAATCTATATTACATTTAATACGTTCAATTTTTAAGCAGTTCCAGAGAATAGGTACTGCAATCTATATTACATTTATTACGTTCAATTTTTAAGCAGTGCAAGAGAATAGGTACTGCAATCTATATTACATTTACTACGTTCATTCTTTAAGCAGTTCCAGAGAATAGGTACTGCAATCTATATTCCATTTACTACGTTCATTCTTTAAGCAGTTCCAGAGAATAGGTACTGCAATCTATATTACATTTACTACGTTCAATTTTTAAGCATTTCCAAAGTGTGTGTGGTTTAGGGGTACACTCATTAGTGCTGCATATAATGGAGTAAAGGTAAATAAAGCTCCAGGTCCAGATGGCATACACCCAAGGGTCCTTATGGAGTTAAACTCGGAAATAGCTAGACCGCTATTCTTAATTTTCAGAGATTTAATCTCATCAGGCTCAGTACCAACGGATTGGCGAATAGCAGATGTGGCGCCGTTGTTTAAAAAGGGGACGAGATCACAACCAGAGAATTATAGACCTGTAAGCCTGACATCAATAGTGGGGAAACTACTGGAAGGTATTTTAAGGGACAGTATTCAGGATTACTTGGTACGCAATAAAATTATTAGTGGGAATCAACATGGATTTGTGAGGGATAGGTCATGTCAAACTAATCTAATTAGTTTCTACGAGGAAGTTAGTGGGAACTTAGACCAGGGCAGGACAGTAGATGTGGTCTACTTAGATTTTGCAAAGGCCTTTGGTACAGTGCCACACAAGAGGTTGGTTTACAAAATAAGGGAACTGGGTCTAGGAATCAAAATTTGTACTTGGATCGAAAACTGGTTAGAGAATAGGGAACAGAGAGTTGTGATAAATGGAACATTTTCTAATTGGTCAAAAGTCTTAAGTGGAGTACCTCAAGGTTCCGTGCTGGGACCACTCCTTTTTAATATATTTATTAATGACCTTGGTGATGGTTTAGAGAGTAAAGTTTCTATTTTTGCAGATGACACTAAACTCTGTAAGGTAATAAAATCAGAGCAAGATGTAGCTTCTCTACAGAGGGACTTAAATAAACTGGAGGATTGGGCGGCTCAAATGGAATATGAGGTTTAATACAGATAAATGTAAGGTTATGCATTCAGGGATTAAAAACAAGAACGCAATGTATAAATTAAATGGAATTAATTTAGGAGAATCTATAATGGAAAAGGATTTGGGAGTGCTCGTAGACAGTAGCCTTAGCAATAGTGCTCGATGTCAAGCAGCAGCTGCAAGGGCAAACAAGTATTGGCATGCATAAAAAGGGGCATAGATGCAAGGGAAGACAGTGTAATTTTGCCACTGTATAAATCGTTGGTAAGACCTCATCTTGAATATGCAGTACAGTTCTCGGCACCACTCTATAAAAAAGATAATTTGGAACTAGAAAGGGTTCAGAGAAGGGCGACAAAATTAATAAAGGGTATGGAGTCATTAAGTTATGAGGAAAGGTTAGCCAGTTTAGGCATGTTTACTTTAGAAAAGAGGCGTCTAAGGGGAGATATGATTACTATGTACAAATACATTAGGGGTCAATACAGAGAGCTTTCATGGAAACTTTTTACCCCAAGGACCATACACAGGACACGTGGTCATCCCCTAAGGCTAGAGGAGAGGAAATTTCACAACCAGCAAAGGAAGGGGTTCTTTACAGTAAGGGCAGTCAAGATATGGAATTCATTGCCAGGGAAGGTTGTGATGGCAGATTCAATAGATATGTTTAAGAAAGGGTTAGACAAATTTTTAGCGGAAAGGTGTATCCAGGGATACGACCGATAATTTAAAATGAAGGATAGTAGTGGATATAGGGTAAAAATAGGACTGCAAGATTGAGTTGGGGGGATTTTCAAAATTGAAACGGATTGGCGGTTGCTTACTCTGGATTAATTTCAAATATAAGTGCAGGATCGCAGGAGATCCAAAATAGGTTGAACTTGATGGACTGGTGTCTTTTTTCAACCTCATCAACTATGTTACTATGTTACAAAAATTTGAAGGATAAAGTAGGGAAAGTGCAAGACCTACTTCCTCCTAATGCTGAAGCTGCTGCCACTAGTCATGACATAGATGATGAAATGCCATCAACGTCGTCTGCCAAGGCCGATGCCCAATCTCCTAGTACAGGGCATGTAAAATACAAAAACCCAAAGTTGACTAAAATTACCTAAAAAAGAAAATTAAAAACATCTGAGGAGAAACGAAAACTTGCCAATATGCCATTTACGACACGGCTTAGGCCCTGGCCCGTGTTCATGACTAGTGGTTCAGCTTCACCCAAGGATCTAAGCCCTCCTCCTCCTCCCCCCCCTCTAAAAAATTGAAGAGACTTAAGCTGTCATCAATAACACAGCAAACAACTCTGCCTTATAAACAGATGACATCACAAATCCCCAAGGCGAGTCCAAGGGTGTTGGTGGTTGCGAAGCCTGACCTTCCCATCTCTGTACGGGAAGAGGTGGCTCCTTCCACCATTTGCAGCACGCCCTCTGCATATGCTGGAAGGATCACCCACAGTCCAGTTACAAATTTGGCTAATGAAGGTGTGAATGTTGTACACCGGGAGGAGGATATTGATGTAGCTGGCACTGAGGAACTTGACGAGGAGGATGCTTATGTGGTTATCATAAATGAGCCACCAGGGGGGGAAACAGTTGTTGTCCATGGGATGAAAAAGCCCATCTTCATGCCTGGTCAGAAGACCAAAAAATCCACCTCTTCTGTCTGGAGTTATTTTTATCCGAATCCGGACAACAAATGTATGGCCATATGTAGCTTATGTAAAACTCAAATAAGCAGGGGTAAGGATCTTGGCCACCTAGGGACATCCTCACTTATACGTCACCTGAAGAACCTTCATAATTCAGTGTTTAGTTCAGGACCTGTGGCTAGGACCATCAGCAGTCCAGGGACACCTAAATTCCTTGGTCCTGTTGGATACATACCACCAACACCCTCCTCGTCAATTTCCTCCACGATCTCGATCAGAGATAGTCCTGCAGTCCAGAAATATTAGTACCAGAGATTAAACTACGTTCACTGTTCCTGCAGTCCAGAAATATTAGTACCAGAGATTAAACTACGTTTACTGTTCCTGCAGTCCAGAAATATTAGTACCAGAGATTAAACTACGTTCACTGTTCCTGATTGGTTTGTTAAAGTGCGAATGTCCTATTTCAACAACATCAGGGTGGGTGGGAGGGCCCAAGGACAATTCCATCTTGCATCTCTAGCAAACTGCCATCCTGTCTGCCACTGCAGTGCCACTCCTAGATGGGCCACATGTTTGTGCCGCCCACTTGTGTCGCTTAGCTTAGACATCCAGCTACCTCGGTGCAACGTTTTGGACTAAAAACAATATTGTGAGGTGTGAGGTGTTCAGAATAGACTGGAAATTAGTGGAAATGATTGTTATTGAATGTTATTGAGGTTAATAATAGCGTAGGAGTGGAAAAAACAAAAAAACTGGATTTTAGTGCTTTTTATGCTTTTTTAAATATAAATCAGAACCCAAAACCCGAAATCAGAACCAAAACCTTTCGTCGGGTGTTTTGGCAAAACAAATCAGAACCCAAAACCTCAAGCTAATCAGAACCCAAAACCCAAAACACTAAAAGTGCCCGGTGCACACCCTTACTTAAACGTTATTATGCCATATTGCTCTGACTTTTATGTTTTATATGACATCTTGTAAACCATTTGATGAGGCGTTTGGGAGAATTACATCTCTGTATAATTAAGAATTTTGACGTCACCCTCTTTAGATTCTTACGGGAGCGCAAGTGTATGTACCCCTTTTTACTCTTTTTATCATTCCTGTTCAGGAAGACTGTCACTTTGCAGTGGCTCTCCCCCACACAGACACACACATGGTCAACAGTTCAGGGTCCCCGTATGCAGTCTTATACACACTTGGTAAATTATCAAAATTGCTAATTAAACCACACTTCTGACAACCTTCATTTAAAATATCAACCATATTCTGGTACACTTGCACTATGCACTTAGCCTAGAGAAATTTATTTTAATGAGTTTTACGCTGGCACTTGTAGTGTCACATGTATGCAATATAAATGGTGCCCCCAACATGAAATTCTAAGTGGGGAATGTTTTCTTGGCACACATTAGGCCCCTTAATACCAATTGAGCATTCTTTAAATGCCACAGCTTGTCTGGGTATTGTTGTTGACCATGGACACTCCTTTATAGCATATATAGCACATTCCTCCCATCTTCTAATGGCTACTTACAACAGTACTACGCACCCTGTCACAAAGCAAACGTCATCTCAAGCAGGTTCCACTAACATGATAATGAGTTCACTGTATTCCAATAGCTTTCAGTCACCAGATCTTAATCCAAAAAAGCACCTTTTGAGAGGTGGTAGAATGGGAAATTACAGCATGAATATGCAGCCGATAATTCTGCAGTAACTGCATGATGCTACCTTGTCAACATGGACCAGAATCTATAAGGAATGTTTTTAGCAACGTATTGAATTCAACAGGCTATACTGGGGGCAAAATGGAGGCCTACCCAATACTAGAAAGGTGTACCTAATAAAGCAGCTTCTGAATGTACAGGTTTATTATATATTTTAGCTATTTACAAAGAAATCGCAATAGGAGCTGCCATGAATATGTAAAAGTGGGCATCTAAAATAAATAAATATTTATCACTAAAAAGCAAGATTTAAATGAGGAACGTGATGCTGTTTAAGATAAACAGACAGAAGTTCTGCTGTATTTTGGAAGAGAAAAAAAATACTTTTACTATACTTTACTGTATGGTGGTACATAGTATGGCAGTGTCTAGGAGTATATTATTCTAAAATTGCAAAGAATGACTTCACATATTTATTAGCAAGGTCAGGTGTGGCTATCTGGGTCTCACAAGTGGCAATCAGTTGGTACTACTGTTTTTCTCTACAAAAAGGGGAGCCGAAATATAGTATTAAACCAGTAATACAGGATATCTCACTTGTGAGTAGAGACATAGACAGGCATGCAGGAATGGGAAACAAGAACATAGGGCAAGATTTAGTAGGCTTTTAGAGCATTGATTTATCTGTGCAGTATGCGGGCATGGTGGAATAAAAAAAAATTGTTTAAATTGAGGTGGTCTTTGTGTTATTCGAACGGCAGCCAGTTGGTGTGTGGAAGTGATGGACAAGATCTGGTTTGTAGCCCTGTGTCATCCATAAATCATAATTCTGGTCATAGTGTAAAGATATTTCAGCACATGTGATTTTTAGAGGGAAAACACACAGGAAATATAAATTGCACTCAAACCATTTGTAAAGCTTTATTCCAATAATGTGATCATATAAATCAAATAATTTGTGTTACCATGAAAGAGAAAACTGGACATTTTTACTTATTGCTTCAAATGTGAATCTGTTTCCTCCATAAGCAACCAGTGGCTTGTCTCTTGTTAGAACCTCCATGGTATACAACAGGTCAGTCCGTATATCAGTAGAACTGTTGCTTGCACTTTAATAGAGTACAATAAATAACGAACAATAGGTTGCAGCACCTGCTGTAGAATCAATGGGAAATTGAGATGCAATAATTTATTATCATTAGCATACTACTGCAGCGGCGCACGCAGGGGAGGTTTCTGGTTCTCCATAAACCCCTCCCCTCCGCGAACCAACGGTACTGTACAGCAGCCGCGGTGCTGTCAAAGAAATGTCCGCGGCAGTTCAATACAGCACTGCTGCGGACGCTTCTTTGACAGCGCCGCGGCTGCTGTACAAGTCACACGCCGAAATGGAGCTGCTGCGCATGCTCTCTCTCGCTCTATTTTTTCCCCCCTTCTAAATCCTGCGTTCGCCCCTGTACTGACTTGTAGTGTAGGAACTACAGACATATAGCAAATATGTGGTACTCTTGCCTTAGGCATAATGATCATTTTAGCTGTTAATCACATAATTTGATAACCTGAGATTCAGACAAATTATTTAAAAAAATCTAGATAATTTAAGAGGTGGTAGTCCTTGTTCTTCCTCGTCCCTACTGATTTCCAAGGATAATTTTCTTTCGAACCTGTTTTTCCAGTTCCTGCAACTTTTCATAAAACAAGTCACTGCTTGCCTCATCAACATCCATCTGAATTGGAAAGGAAAAAAAAGCAATTGTCAGAATCAGAAGTAGTGTTAAAGTCCCTTACCCAAACTAACACGTATGAGGAAATTTAAACAAAGTTCATGTACACAGCTTTTTCAAAGAACATTACACCTTTCATGTCTAATGAAAGCAAACCCTTATTAAACAAATTTTCTTGACCAGTAGCACATTGTTGAAGTTGACATCAGTCAAGAAGGAAAATTATTTTGTTGCACTTTAGAGGTATGTGTAGTCATTACAATGTAGCAGATAGTCAGGGTTCCACGATAATCTTATCATAGCTGCCTGCAAAGGCCACTTCTTTTAAGATTTCAATTTAATTATGTAAATATATCATAAATATAGGAATATAACAGGCTGCCATCACTCTACGAAAGGATAGTGTAGGAAAGATCTTTATGAGAGTCCAGGATCCCTGGATCCATTGACTTCTAATAAACAAGCATTTCGCTGGGTTATTGCTTAAAGAACAGGGTATTTGGTTTAAGGGTTGTTAAAATGGAATGCAGCTTAGTACAATGTCGCACAAACAATATTTGGAGAGTCTAAAAATATATTTCTTTCTGAAGTATAAAGGCAGTTGAACCTCGCTATTCTTTGCTTTGTCTAAAGGAGGAGTACATATGTTAGACATAGTTTTAGGATATCCCTTTGTGCAGACTGAGTAAACTTAAGAGGTGTACATGTTTCAGATGCCTGTTATCTAAAATTTCACAACTGGCCAACCTGAACAGGAGAGAGGAACTCTTCATCTGAAATATTTTCAGCTTTGGGGCAAACACCAAATATGGGTATTGTTAGAGCAAAAGTTAAGTTTGTATTTTATCTTACCTTGTTCCTCACGAAACTAAAAGTTTATGTTTAAACGGAATTAGCATATGTCGGGATGAGAGCATAAATCTGATATGATGAAATATAATATTAAATGCCAGGGCCAAAATAAAATATTGCATTGATACATAGAAGTATCAGATAAATGTTTGACCAAACGTTTTTTTAAAAAAGGAAACAATTAGCCCAGTATGAGGTAATTAGTTTGAGCAAACCCTTTTGTGAGGAGACCTGCTTAAAATATGCAGATCACAGACATCCATTGTCTTTGATCATGTATTCCACTTCCTAATTGACTTCCTTTCAACAGGTCGTGTAAACAAAAAGAACCACTAAGTGTAAACAAGAGAGCCATATGCCTATGTGAGAATCTTGAAGACAAAGGCCACATTTGAAAGCCTATACAGGTATATAGAAATATGGGCTTCAAAAGGAAAATGTCTTTATAGTTCACATTTTGGGAAATCGGGGGGCCACTCCATACCAAGGCGCAGAAATCGCACCAGGGTTATGAATGACAGGTACTGGCGGTATTCGGGTACAGTTATAATCACAAATCTTTGGAAAAGGTATGTCACATTGCCATAATTCCATCTTGTTTTGCATTAAAAGATGGACAAATTCATAGGGGTTTTATTAATACTCTAACGAATCCATTAGCTTGTTAAGAAGAATATAGCTCGGCCCTTTGAATGCCAGTGTGTGATCTGTTGATACGTTTGATTAACAAGCTGTGTGTGCGTGCATTTGAATTTGTCTAACAGTCTGGAGGTGTGAAGAATTAACCCTTTGCTTGTTTGTGTGGGTCCTGCTAGTCTGTGGATAGCTAGAAAACTTGTGTGCCAGTGTGGGACAGTATATTGGGGTCCTATTGCCCGTATTCAATAGGTGGAGGCAACCATGAAATATATGGGGGTGTGAGCGCTGTTTGGCGCGATTCAGTAGGTCTATAACATGTGTGATAAGTAAAGAGAGACTGCGGGCTGGAATCGTGTGACCTCAAAGGCACGGCAACTGGGAGCGTGTTCGTGACAACATATAACTTGTTTTTGTACACTAAGGGCCTGAGTCATTAAGGAAAGCAAGAAAAAAAAAAAGAAGTAAATGATCTCCGGTACAAATCATGTTACAATTCAAAGGGTGCAAATTAATTTATTATTTTGAGCATAAGTTAAATACTGGTTGTTTTTTCATTTAGCACACAAATAATTGATAGCTTTATTTTTACACCAAAAAATTAAAAGTTGATCTAGGGCATGCCCTCCCCCACAACTATAAATCTGTTCACACATTGTAAATTTACCACCCCATCCAATGCAACATGGTTTTGCTCAGGTGCAAAGTTACTCCTTTTTTTATACTTTGCTCTTCTTAATGACTGAGCCCCTAAATGTCAGAAAGCCCCCAACAACAGATATAATATCAGAATGCATTTCCTAGTGCCTCACTAACTACTGGTGCAAGGCCAGACATTTCAATGTTTGTTGTTCTTTAAATTTTATATAAAGAAAATGAAAAATACTAACCTTTATGGGTTTAACATAATTATTGCCCAATCCTGACGTGCTGCTGTGATATTTCGCCAATGGGTTGAGAGATTCCAGTCTTTGACTAAACAACCACAACTAGAAATAATAATAGTAATCATTAAACTGCTAATAAACAATACCTTTTTTTCAAATTTCAATTAAAATTAAACTTTGCTGTTTGGTCACTGCAAGAAAATAAAAATGTATACAAAAAATAATCATGCCATATCATAGTTTATCATTCAGTTCCCCCACTTAGATATAATTCATATATTATTAAGGAACATGTTGTCCACTCCCTTTCAAACAAACAGCTTCCATTCTGACAATTAGTCACAAACATACATATATGCCAAAACAAATTGGTATCTGAGCTTTAGTTTAGACATTAAAATGATTAGAATGCTAGTGACTGAAGAGAAGGAAAGTCTTATGCAAGAGACAAGAGAAAATCCTCCTCCTTCACTGCTCTGTATATTAGTGGAAATGACACAAATTTCACACTTTGGTAGTACTAAACTTTCGTGTACTTGTATATTAAAACAATAGCAAAACTGACCACACTTGTTCAGCTATACAACTTACCAATGCCTCTGCTCCATTATATGGTGAAATGGTGAAAGAGTTTGTAAACACACGGATCTGCATAATTAAGAAGAAAATATGTTTGTAAAGAGCTTATTGTTTGCAAAGTGTCATGCTCCAAATTTCATTAATATAGTTATTGCACATAATATGTAATATACAGTATGCAACCACAGTTATCCCAAATGAGCTCACTTTATCTGGAGCTATCTTAAGCCAATTAACAAATGATATTTATATTAATGGACCATTAAATGATAAAGAGTGATAATTAATTGTAGACATTAAAGATTATCTTTTAAATATTTTTTTTCTCTGTATTCACAAAGGAGGAAAAAAATGTCAGGAAATGTTTTAGAGCTATAACCTATGCACAGAAATAAATGTTACTCGTCTATCACAGGTTAATGTGCAGTTTCCCCTAAGCAAAATTACGATACATAAAGTACCTGGCCCTAATAGCCAAGTGTAGGACACATGTTTAGTTTCTAGGTTCAGTAACTGATTGACCACTATTTCTTAGATTTATAGATTATCTCATAATTGGTTCAGTACACAATTACCATAAAGCAGTTGGGGTAACAATGTTTAAAAGGAATGTAGAACCAGGAAATGATTGACCTGTGGGTCTGACTAATTTATTAACAGTGTCGGTATGGTTTCACGATCAAACCAAACACTTATTAGGTCACTTTAAAGCTAGATTTTGGTAGTGCAACTAATGTGATAAATTTGGATTTGGAGAAAGCAATATTCGATACTTTTCCACATCACAGTCTGGTACATATAACAAGAGCACAATGAAAAAGTATGTACATGGGTAGAAAACTAGGTGAAGGACAAAGGCTAACGGTCTTCAAACTGCAACTATAATAGGAACATTTTCAGACTGGGCTAGTTATTAGTGGTGTATCAAAAGGGATCAGTATTTGGACATTTTTATTCTTTTGTATTAATGACCTTAGTGCCCATAATTAATTCCCTTTAACAATGAAAAGCATCAGGGCAATCATGAATATCAACTGCATCAATCACAGAGGGATCTAAAAAATTTCGTAGACCCGGAAGGAACATCTGCATTTCAGTTTCATTCAAGTGGGGATGCTGAACACGTTTCTTGAACCCCAAAATTATGCATTTACACCGGACCAGCGGCCAGATATATAGAGCTTTCTAAACGCCAGGAACAAAAGAAATTTGCAAACTTTATTACATTGACATTCATTCTGTGGTTCAATAATATAATCCTGTTTGGACAGGATTTAAGAGTAAGTGACAAATAAAGGACTTTAACAGTATGACCTAAACACTGGAGTATAAATATAAACTTTGCCACTTAACAACACCGTAACATTGGAATATATGCATCAAAGGAGTGCTTTTATTTGAAATTGTTTATTGGAATTACTTGACTTGGACAGAGTGGCATGAAAGAGTAGTGACCACAGGATGACATTTTGTGCATTGGAACGGTTATAATAGGATCCGGTTGTGCATCACCTATGTATTTTTTCTTTATAGGATACAACACTTTTATTTTCAAGTTGAATACATTTAGATTATATATGGTTTGGATATATTTCCATAATGATGGTTAGTGAGGGATAAGGTTTGGACTTGAGGTCACGTGTATATTTTACTTAATTTAGACTAAACTAATCAGTTTTTGTTGTAGGAGAATTTTTTTTTTTTAAAAAGAAAGCTTAATTTAATGAAAGCTAGGTCCAGTGTGCTATACAATTTTATTCTAATAAATAGTCCTGAAGCAAGGTTTAAGTATATATGTAGCTATGCAGGTTTGTATTGACATCCTGTTTAATATTATGGGCTAGATTTACTAAGCTGCAGGTTTGAAAAAGTGGGGATGTTGCCTATAGCAACCAATCAGATACTAGCTTTTATTTATTTAGTACCTTCTACAAAATGACAGCTAGAATCTGATTGGTTGCTATAGGCAACATCCCCACTTTTTCAAACTCGCAGCTTAGTAAATCTAGCCCTATGTCTGTTATAAAGTCAATTTGAAGACGGTTAACATGTGCTAGGCCTCATTTACAAGATGAGCTGGATGTGCACCACAAATCGCCTTCACACTTGTCTGGTTAGATGGTCCAGCACATTTCAAAGGGCAGCCTGCTCCACTAGAATTGCAGCTTTGAGTTAATTGCATAACGGATTGTGGAATTATACATTATCCACCCAGTAGGAAAAGTTTTTGAAAAGAAAGTAGTGATTCCACTGCATAATTAAGTTCCTTAATGAATGAGGCCCCAAGTCCTGTTGCGTGCGCTATTTTGTATGAAATTGTTCTGCGCATGCTCAGAACAGGACTATACACCAGTGAACGCAAGTGCATGCAATTCAAGTTTTAACGCAAATAACACTTCAGACTGCCTACGATTTGAAGGGCAAAACAGGGGAGGGAATGGGCGTGTTAGCACTGTACAGTTACAACGTGACAAGATTGAGCACACGAACATTTGTTCGATTCCAGATCTGGGCATCTCTCAGGTACGTGATGATTTATAGCCGTCTCATTTGCAGCAGCTACAGGGCAGGTATAAGTGCCAATTGATAGTGATTACTGATGCAAATGCATGCCAGAACATGTGTTTGCAATTCAGACAAACTGTAAAAATAGATTTTATGTAAAATAGGCATTAATTACATCCTGATATTTATTTATATCTAAAAAAAAAATGATAAAACATTTTTGTGTGCGGGAAATTTTATTGCACATATGTATTGTACGTACCCTGCAGTGTGTTCTGTATTTCTGCATGCAAAACGTACTTACACCCGTTTTCAAATGGAAAGGTTTCTTCAGATCAGCTTGTACTTGATTTCGGGCGTACGTGCGTGCAATTTCTGTCCATTTAAAAAAAAAGAAAAAGAAAAGGCAAAATGCGTTCACATTGTGCTCCTTGATTAATCAGGCCCTGAGCCTGAGAGGCTATAGTAAAGATCACCACCACATTTGCAAATGTAAAAGAGGATTTTATACTCGCGTTAAATTCATTTCTTTGAGTCCATCTAGGGAACACTGCTTACCATAGGGTTGTATGAGGGAACTTGGAGTAGGCTCTCAAATAGTTAAATTTCCTGCTGACCGGCTATATCCCATCTGCAACCTCGTGTGAACTTCAGTGTGTAATACAAAAGCCTGAAGATTACACCAAAAGAATAACCACAGAAGAGCAGAAGGGAGGGAACGCAGTGTCCCCCAGATGGACTCAGAGAAATAGATTTTACGCGGGTATAAAATCCTCTTTTCTCTTAACTCCACCTGGGGGATCCTGCTTACCATAGGGGTGTACCAAAGCAGCACCCTAAGGGAGGGACCGCTACAGTCTGGTCTGCAACACCATGCGGCCGAAACTGGCGTCCGGGGACGCAAACACATTACGTTGATAAAACCTAGTGAAGTTATGGACAGAGGACCAGGTGGCCAACCAGCAGAGCTGATCTGCTGAGACCCCGTAATGTGCAGCCCAAGAAGCCCCCACTGAGAGGGTGGAATGGGCAGCAATACGATTAATTGCAGGCCGATTGGAACTGATGTAAGCCTGCTTAAATGTGGACGTAATCCACCTACCGATGGTGTGCTTCGAAGCCAGCTAACCCCGCTCCGTTGAACCCATTGGTTCAAAGGGGGACCTCTGAAGCATGGTCAGAACCAAGTTTAGGTACCAGGGTGTAACATAAGGGGCTGTATATGCAGGAAGGTTCTTAATTCCGGAATATCATCTATTTTCAGCTTGAAAAAGATAAGACCATAACCTGGACCTTTAGGGACCCAAGTCGCAGACCTGTGTCCAAGCCATCGTGGAGAAAGGATAGGATATGGGAATGATGAAAATTAGTCGAGTGGCAGAGTCTTCAGTCGCACCACTTAATCTAGGTATGCCACACTGCGGGCTGAGGTTGGTTTCTTAGCTCGCAACATGGTGTCTACGACTCTGGAGTAAAGTCCTCTGGACTGCCAGAGTTTGGCCTCAAAGACCATACCATCAAAACCCACAGAGATAGGTGCTGGTAAAGAACCGTGCCCTGTCATAACAGGTCACCTCAACAAAGCAGAAACCTTCTTGGAACTGCTACACTGCTTTGCATGTCTGTGGACACGATGTGTCAGGGCCAATCGGGAAACCTCAGGCTCACCAGAAGCTGTTCTGAAGAGGCCAGCAACTTCTGGAGCTCTGTGAGGGATGGAAAGTCCTTCTGCCTGGTCAAGGAGCCATACAGGAAGTAGCGAGACAGGGGCCCACCCACGGAATTTGTTTCTGAAGAGTGTAAACTTTCATGCCCAGCCAACTCTTGAGAAGTGTGAGGGGCTAAGGGAGTGAAAGGAAACTTCTCCCGGTCATATTCCAGCAGATGACTTCTGCTGAAGGAAGCAAAGTGAAAGCCTGGCTTAAATTTAGTGTCGTTATGTGAAAGGAACAAAGGACGACGACGACGACCCTAGAATAACAGCTATGCTGTCCCCCTGAATTATCACCCCTCTCCAAGTTCTGGGAGGACGCCGCTCCAAAAATTCTGACCTACAACAGGTGTCCCCCTGTCTCTGCAGTCACAGAGAGGGGAAGGGTCCAGTCAGGCTGCCGGTTTGTCCGGGAGCCTGGGTTCTGGATGAATTGTAGAAAATAGGGCTCTACCTCTCTGGGAATGACCTCTGGCCACAGAGGACCTACCCCTAATGGTATGGCCTCTCACCAATGGACACCTTCGAAGGGATTGGTGAAAAGGTCTAAACCACGGACCCTAGGTTTAGGGATATTCACCAGAAGGAAGGTACTTTTACCTCCAGTAGCCTGAGAGATAATATCTAATTCTGGGCAAAAACGGCTGAGCCCAAGTAGGGAAGAGCCTCCAGAGATTTCTTTGACTGTGCATTGACATCTCAGGACCTGAGCCAGAGAGTCCCACGGGCCACTATGGCCGATGCTGCGATAGATGAAGAAACTGAGGCTGCATTTTGAGCAGCCTCATACAGGTAACCCGAAGCCTCCCCTAAATGTAGAGCCAGGGGAAGAAGGTCTGAGACTTGAACCCTGCTACCAGCTGGTCAGCCCAGGTCTCCAATGTCCGGCCAACTCACGCTGAAGACAGCATAAGTCTTAGTGAGGTGCCTGCCGCCAGAAAGATGGAATTAAGAAAACCCTCCAAACTGCGGTCAGTGGCGTCAAGAAGTGCCGCAGAACCCAGCACTGGAAGAGTAGTATGGTGGGCCAGCTTAGCCATTGGTATATCCACCTTTGGAACCTGTTCCCAGTGGGTCGTTTTTAACACCTGCAGGGAATAAAGGACTGTAAATCTGCCTGGTATAACAAATTTACGATCTGACTGCTTCCAAGCTGACTCAGCTATCTGTAAGGTCCACTGTTGCCGGAAAACAGACAACATGATGTTTCCTGCACTTAAAGTGGCCTAGATCTGACAGAGTTTCCTCTAGATCCAATAGATTCAATGTCTGGCAAACTGCCAGTATCAGATCTTCAATGCCCTGACTTCCTGAGGGTTCAGCAATATCACCCACCAGGGGTTCCTGCAACTGCTGTTGAGCAGAACCCTGGGCCTGTTCACCCCAGTCCGCACAAACCGCCCCTGTGTCCGACTGTCCACTAGGAAGCTTTACCTTACATTTGGAGCAGGTGACATTGTTATATAACAAGGAAATACTTTCTCCCTATTACCAGCCATCTGTCTAGTATAGAAGCAGAAGGTAACAACTCAAATAGAAGAGAAAACCTTTTTTTTTTTAGAAAAGGAAAGAAAAATAACTTTCCAGAGGATACTGTTTTTTTTCTGTGCACTAAACCACAGTACCTCCCAAAAACATTATATATATCTATACATATAACAAAAAAAGGAAAAGATGGATGAATTTCAATACCTTTTATGAAGCGAGGTGAACAAAGAATGGGTAGGAGTTTTTTACCCCAGCATTTAAAAGTTGGGAATAGATACTCCCCTCGAGAAAGAGAAAATTCTGGAGTGTGGAGGAGGATTTTTTATTCCTTACTCCAACACCAAAGGAAGACACCATCTTCAAAAAATTTTCACTAATGGAAAACATAAAGATAGCTTCCCCAATGATAAGGAGATACTTAGGCGAAGAAGCAAACAAGAGGGAGATAAGGGAAAGAAAAAGAAGAAATTATTAGAAAATCCGGGCTCCCTTACAGGGTATCTTTAATCTGTCTGATTATCAACTTACAAATGGCGAATATAAACCTTTACGTAAAGGATTATCTTTTGCTCTGACTAATAACTCTTTCTGGTTCTAAATAGATTCATTAGAAAGTTCACACTAAAAAGGTATTTTTTAAAGAAAAGCGAGAATGAGCAGACATCCACTAATCCCATGGATCCGAATACTTCCAAATCAGGTTTAAAATCGCCTTCAAAATTTTTCCCATTAGTGACTAAAGGGAGTAATGTAGAGGTTTATTATCAATTAGTTAAAAGTGACTTGTGTAAAGAGGATGTGAGTAAAAATTATAAAAGAAACACCTCCTACTTGGAAAAGAGGGCACTTGATAATCTAATCAATAATGACAAGATTGTCATTAAGCAGGCCGATAAGGGGGGTGCAATTGTTATATTAAATAGAACTGATTATATTTCAGAAGCTGAAAGACTGCTGGGAGATAAGTCATGTAGAATGCTAATGATCCTACTAATGATTTTGTATATGAATTAAAAGGCTTAGTTCAGCAGGCCTTTAGAAATGGGATGCTTAGTCTTGATGAGCATCTTTACATATTACAGGAACTCCCCATTATTCCTATTTTTTATTACTTTCCAAAGGTCCATAAATCTTTTTTTTAAAAAAATCCCAGGGCCCTATAATATCAGGGATAAACCTCTTAACTTCTAATGCCTCTAACTATGTGGATTTTTAAAAAATATGTTTCAGAACTGCCAGCATATTTAAAAGACACCACATCCTTATTGCAACTCTTAGAGAATATTCAATGGAAATCTGGTTATAAATGAGTAATGATAGATGTAGAGGCTCTTTATACATCCATTGATAACGATAAGGGTATAGAAACCACTAGACATTATCTTGAGCTTGATGATGAGCTTAGTATTAGTTATAGGGAATTTATTTGTGAACTTAGTAAATTCATCATCACAGTTAATTATTTTACATTTCTGGAAAGTTTTTTCCTCCAAATATGTGGAACAGCGATGGGTACAGCTTTCGCACCTAGTTTCGCCAACTTGTATATGGGGAAACGGGAAACAGAATTCCTATATTATGGTAATAATTCATTTCAGGGGTATGTTGTTTTTTTTATCGGAGGTATATAGATGACATTTTATTATTTTGGAAAGGTCCATTGGATATTTTAGGAACATAATTTCAATGTTAGGTTTACTTCTAAAGCTCGTGATACCTGTTAAGGCTCACGCCCCAGGTATCAACTCCTAGAACCGCTTCAGAGGTCTTTGCCTTTAGCAACCGCCTTTCCCATAGAGCTGAACTTGCTCACAGGTACTCGAAAGCTCCCAGGTCTTGTTCTCTAGTAGTAGGAGCTGAGATTGTAGCACAGGTGATTACAGAGAGGAGGAACTCCTGGAGGAAGGTGGTATGCAGTATTGAGACTTCCCGCAGCACTACAAGGCCCAGGCTTGATGGACTGAACACACAGGAGATCTGTGTCTGGATCCAGGCAAAGGACCTGGGTAACTGATGAAATAACAATGTCAAGTATCCAGGCAAAGGTTTCATGGTTACAGGCAATCAGCGGTGTCAGTATTCAAGCAAAAGATCAGGGTCACAGGCAAACAGCAGCGTCAGTATCCGAGCAAGGGGTCAGGGTCAAAGGCAAATCAGCAAGGTCAAATTCTAGGTCAAGAGTCAGCAACAGTTATACAGAAAACAGCAGGAATGCAACAGCAGGAGAAGTATGCTTGGGAGCAGGGGCTAAACCAGCAGTGAGGCCCAGTCCTCACTGCATTAAATACTTTGATGGACAAATGAGAAAGGAGGAGGACAGGGCTACAATCAGCCTCAGGAGGCTGCTAATTAATTACTAGCTTAGAACTAGCATAGGTCATATCATAAACCAGGAACATGTATAAATATATAAATTAACAATTTAGAATCATGCCAGAGCTCCCCCTGGAGTTGGAGGATGTCCCTACACACTCCTACTCTATGCCACAAAGATAACAGTGCATTGTAACAAATGCACGTGCTCGGCTGCTACATCACGCCAGGATGCAACGTACCGCCGCGGCTCGTGACATTACCAGTATAGAATATTTGGGTTTGTCACTTGAAATCAAGGAAGAGTAGAGACTAAAACTTATATTAAGGAAGTTGACATTTATAGTTATTTACATTATAACAGCTGTCATCTCACAAAATGGAAAAATAATATTCCTAAGTCCCAGTTTAATCATATAAATAGAAATTGCTCAGATAGAGGTATTACTGAACAATTGTAGACTTATGCAGATAGATTCAGGGTAAGGTGTTATTCTGAGGAAATAATAACTAAAGCATTGGAAGAAACTAATAATATGGAGAGGGAAGCAATGTTGACCTATAAAGCCAAAAAGGTTAGGCATGAAATGATTCTTTTTATTACGGAATTTAGAAACTATGAGAAAAAGATTAAATATATCCTTAAAAAACATTGGAAGACCATTCATATGGATCCGATTTTGGGTCCCTTAGTGGCGGAAAAGCCTGATATATTTAAAAGGACTAAAATCGGAAATTGTTTTTGGCACCGATTCTGTTAAGAAATACAAATATCGGTGAGACATTTTTGAAGAAAAATACTAAGAGTTTCTTTAAGTGTTCAAATTGCAATATTTGTAAATTGGTGACAATAATAAGTCTTTTTTGATTCTACTAATACAAAAGAATTTAAAATACAGAAATTAATTAATTGTTTAACTTCTTCAGTCATTTATCTGTTAGAGTGTTCCTGTAAACTCAAATACGTGGGGAAGACAAATAGGTGTCTAAAATTACGAATACAGAAGCATGTGAGAGCGATCAAGAATAAATCAGAACTACATTTAGTATCTAGACATTTTAAAAAACATCACAATACTGACTGTAGTGGTCTTAGATTTAAGGGTATTGAGCATGTCACATTAGGTTCACGTGATGGTGATTTGGCTAATAAGCTTACTTGTAGAGAAATGTTCGGGATATTTAGACTTAACACCCTTGCACCTAATGGACTAATGGGCTAAATGAAGCATATAACCTGGCTTCTTTTATTCATTGATTGTTCCTTTTTTTTATAGGTCCTTATATATCATATTTTGTATCTTTTGTGTATCTTATGTAATTGTTGGATTACTTTTTATTAATCCATTGTATTAGCAATGTATTATATTTCTGCTATATTGTCAATTGGATACCTTATATTGGTTTGCTAGAAAATGGGACCCGTATTTCGGGCTTACTGGCAACATGTATACATGCTCAAGCGATTTTTTTTTTACCACACTGTAGTTTTTTAACATACTGTAGTTTTATATTTTTAATATTATATAAGTATTGTAATGTTAGTCTGAGATGTTTCAATAATGATTGTGGGTAGGTGTGTAAGCAATATTTATGAAGAACCGGAAGTGACATCTCAGAATTACTGTAAGTACGCAATTGAAGCGCTCCAGATGCGTTTCAACAATCGTTTTGAAAGCCATGATGGCGGGAGATTGTTCCGGAATCGATTTGTCTGACAAGATGGACTTTACTATTTAAACCCTCTAAATTGTTATGGATGTACTTGACCCCTTGAGAAAGTCTTTGTGAAGACGAAACGCATTGGGGCCTGTTGCATTTTAACTACATTTAGCCGTGACTACACTTTGGTTTCATAAAGAGGACAGATAAGCCTTTGCTGTTATATTTAATGTACGACATATTATTGTTCCTATCCTATGTTTATCATCTTTATATTAAATATTCTAGAAATTATCTGCTTGAGCATTCCTCGAGATGTATATTTACTATTAATAAGGCTATCCTTTTGTATGGAAGTTATCGCTCAACGTTCCTGTTCTCGATCGCAACTGCTGCTCTGTTCTTCCAGGCGGCACGCGGCTACGGTCATGTGACATGCAGGAGGGGAATTTGAAATCCTTTCCCTTACATCTTGCTCGCTCTGACACACTGCCTGTGTCAGAGCAACAAGTTACAGCTTGGTGTCTGTCTCTCTCCCTCTGTGTATCCTGTGCTACTCCTGGTGTTTTCTCCGTATATGACCTGCCTTGTTTGACCACTGCTTCTGAATTATCCTGCTGACATCCTGTGTATTTGACCCAGCTATTCATATTCGAACACTCTGCTGTCTGTGCCCTGTGTATCGACCCGGCTGACATTCTGTGTTTCCGACCGGGCTATTCCTATTCACCTCTCTGCTGCCCCTGCTCCAGTGTATCCAACCTGGCTGTGCTCCTGTGTATCTGACCTTGCAACTCTCCTACTGTGGGATCGCTTCAGTGTATCCGACCCGGTGCTCCAACTGAAACTTGTCAGAAATCTTTGGTCTGTGCTAATATATCTCAGCTAATTACCCTGCCCTGCTTTACTGCATCAGAGTATGCTCCGGTTTCCTCATCTACTAGTCTCTCACCTCAGGGGGCTAACCTAGGGGCCGCGACCTGCGGGCCTGTGTCAGCAAAACCCATCCCACCTTGCGGCGGTTCTTGGTGAAGACCGGAGGGTCCATTAGACTTTGCGCCCTGGAAAAGCCTGTGTCAACTCTGACTAATAGGAGTCTCCCGTGAGACGTAACATCTTTTGAGTTCTAGTATACTTGGACTTGCTTCCTGAGGAAAAAAAGAAGGTTCCATTTACCAGATAAGCTGTTGTATGATTGATTCTTGGTATGGGTCCTAATTGGCACTTTTCACATCTCTATCTAAATCGATATACATCTATCTATATATAACATTATATATATATATATACACACATACATATATACATGCATACATTTATTGTGACATAATCAGGTGAATGGGTACCATCTCCCCATCTCCTGGGGAAGATGGCGATGAACTGCAGCAGTAAACCACACAAGTCCAAAGGTTTCAGGTTAAAAGCCGCAGCTAATTTTATTCACCAGCTTGCAAACAAACAGAACAAACAAAATCCTAGCGATCTGGCTAGAAACTAGTACATTTGTGGAGGCCCTCTCTCCTGTGCAGGACCTTATGTCCAACACACAAATCAACGTGTATTGTTGCCCACCACAGCAGAGTGCCTCAGGAGGCAACTCACCTCCTCTCTAGATCTGAGACACTGATTTCATATTCTAGCTGCCTTCTCACAGGCACCTCACAGGTGCATCTCCTGATCAGTCTATTTAGAGACTGGCAGACCAGAAGACCCAGACTGAGCCTTATGTATGGAGCCCACCCTTCTCTTTCTCCATACATAACACGAGGGACCTTTGCCATGTATAGTAGTAATGAGCAGTCTAATGAGCTTATTAATATTTTTGTCCAAGCCCAGACCAAACATACACAATCCTGGCGTAATGGCAGACACTCCCACTCCCAATCGATCTATACAAACACTTACCTCCCTCCAGAAGCAGCAAACCAATGGACACTCCCAAAGCATATGCCAAAAGTCCCCCCTCTCACTCCCACAGGTAGGACATAAAACCAACTGACCTCCACTGAATTTAAAGCTGAAGGGGAGTGAAATACAGTCTATGTAAAGGAAAACCTGGACCTGCCGAAATTTGACAGAAGCAATGACCCAATTCGGACTGTTCAACATAATACCCCAGGTCTTATCATCAATTTCCCCAAGATCAATTTCCCACAGGCGTCGCAATCTCTGCAAGCCACCCTCACCAGATCCTTCCAACAGATTACAAGGATGAAATTTACGGCTTCGGGCACAGCCTCGACAACTGCACCCACAAAGCTTCTGCACTAAGACTCTAGGCGGCCCCCCGAAACTGCGAGGCCAAATCATGCTTTAGCTGTAAATACCTGAAAAAATAACCCCTAGCCAGTTCATATAATCTCCGCAACTGTTCAAAGGATCACAGTATCCCTTCCACATACAATTGCCCTATATGCACGATATTATATGTACACCAGGCTCCCGCTCCTCCCATCTTCACAAGTTCACAAAATTCAGATTATCCCAAAGTGGAGTACACGGATCACAGGCTGACTCTTCTCCAAAGATTAGAGCCGCCACACCCTCAGGACCTGCGTCAATCGGGAGGGGGGGGGGGGAAGGGAACAGCCCTTAACTTTCTACCAGCTAAAAGGAACTGCGTCCGAGTATGTCTAGACCCTGTCGTAGGGACTAGGGAGTCATGGAGATCAGAGCCCTCCCGAGATCGCAGCCATACTTCAACGTGTGCCAATTGGGAAGCAATATAATAAAGCCACAGATTTGGCAGAGCCAGACCCCCGACCCCCGAGATGGACACAAAGTAGTAAACTTAACCCTGGCTCTCTTGTCCGCCCACACCAGTGAGGATAAGAGACGATCAACAGAGCGGAATATATTGTGGGGAATGTAAACTGTAGACATGAACCCTTAGTAGACTGAGGTATCTGCAGTTCAGACGCAGGGGTTCCTCCCAAGGCTATAGAGGAGTTAGAATGGGCATATTGCTCCAACCTGCTAGCAGCAGTAGTACCTGCAGTGTGCTTACCCATAATGGCACCTTTTATGTAAAGATGTTGATAGATGCACTATGATATTCAAGCAGCTTGTACTGCCAGAGAGGTCCACAGGCCTCAGCTAGAGTTTAGAGGTCTCAAAGGAGGATATGGCCACTGCAATGCAGAATCAATGAAATGCATGCAACCCAGATAGCACCTGCACACAAAAGATTCAGAGAGGGAAGGCCCCCAGGCAAAGTTGGATGACACACTATATACTCACTTCACTGTGCCAAAGAGGGAATTCCTAATGCTGTAAGCAGATTCCAGTATATAGCAAGATTATTGCAGTTGCACCTCCAGTGATACGGGACTGCATACAAGCCTGTTCTCCGCCGTCATTCAATTTCAATATGGCGCGAACACCCGGACACAGACACTCCACTCTCCACTAGCAGCCAACTGACCGCTCTCCACACGTACAGGACAGGTAAGTGGCCGATCACAGCAGTCCAGAAGATTCAAAAACCGACAGGGAAATGAGTCGCCTCCTCCCCGCCACTGCGAGTTCAGCTTCAGCACAACTCCGGATACCAGCGTTAGGTACAGCCACCCTGATCTGCCCGCACACACAAAACTTGAACCAGAAGTAGCAGGGGCAGTTCCAGCACAGAACCGGACAGGTTGAAAGCAGGAGGATAGCTAGATCAGATATTTAGGCTGGGGGAGCTCCGGTACACACAACCTACTCCATACTCTACCAGGCCACGCCCCCCGGACTTGTGTGGTTTACTGCTGCTGTTCATTGCCATCTTCCCCAGGAGATGGTACCTATTCCCCTGTTTATGTCACATATGGTGGAGAATTGGCTTGCAAAGATATGCGCATATCAAGAATAGCAGCAGTTTTGGAGATACTTGCAGGAACCAGCTCTGTGTGTGTGCTTTAAAGTTTAAAAACAACAGACATCGTGGAGCAATACGTGCATGTCTTGTCATGTGGATAAAAGCAGCTAAAAATTTGAGTGTTTATGCACAGCAACAGTGGGAAACAGAGAACCAAGTGGATGTGAGTAATAAATCCTGCTGTGCAATATTGTTTAAACAGATTTGCTGTGTGTATGTAGATTTGAGAGGAGTTCAATGTTGTCAGTGAAAACTGGCTATTTGTGTTTGAAAAACAGAAGTGTATGCAAAGACCAGTGAGCCACAGATAAAAGGCAGAGAAATCAAGTGTTTTCATGGACTGAGTCTGTTAATTGCTCTAAAGCAGGTGTGTTCATTAGGACTAACTTGAATACCCAAGTATATGTAGCTAAAGTCTAGGAAATGTGTATTTCTGCAAAGCACAAGTTGGGTGTGGCCTGGTTCTGTGCATAAGCAAAGAGCAAGAGACTTTAAAGAAGAAAAGTTTGAGTATTTTTTGTCAGTGTAAAGTAGATGTTTCTGTGTTGAAACAACAGAAACAAGCAGCAGTTTAAAGAAGAAAACAAAACAAAAAAAAACCTTTTGCTCTGCAAGGAAAAGTTTGAGACATGCTGGGTGTTGTAGTGCCATACATCTTAAGTCAAGTGAGGTGCTCCTTCTATAAAGAAAGTGCTTTGTCCGTATAAAGATAAAATTGGCTGCGTCTTAAGCTATAATGGGCAAGAAAAAGCAGAAACCTACTGTGTCAAACCAGAAAGAGTGCATATAGGTGTGTCAAAGTGTCGATATGGAGAGACAAAAATCAAAACTTGGAGCACATTTGTGTAGTGGTAGTTTATGAACATTATTATTGTGCTAGGTTTAAAGAGGAGGATCTTTATGATAAAAACTTACTACAAACTGTTATGGCCCAGCAGACAGCCGTTAGGCAAACGCTGTTACAAGATGCTGCAGCTATGTCTGATAAAGCACTAGATGCACATTTGTCTGGACTCTGGGAAAACGCCGTGATGCAGTACCCTGAAAAGGAGGACATGATTAAAGACTTTCTACAAGCTGCTATGGCCCAGTAATCCACCATAAGTCAACAGCAGTTACAAGATGCCGTGGCTCGGACGAAGAAGCCGTTAGGGTGAAACTGTTAGCCCTTGAGAGGACCCAGAGGCAACAACAGGTGGCTAACGCGATTCAGCAGACAGCCTTTGAGGAGTCCTGGAGGCAACTATGGGAGTCCCAGCAACAAAACCTTGAAGCCCTCCATAAAAACGTGAGCTCTATTAAAGCGAAAGAAAAGTCTCAGGAACAAGTCATAGAAATACTGCAACAAGAAAAAGAAATTGCGGAAACAAGGTTTGAAGCCGCACAAGTAGAATGTTTGATATACCAGCAGCGTATGGGGCAAATGGGAAGAGAAATAAATGAGCTACAAGATAATCTGATACAAAGTGAGGAACAGCTCTGGTAACTGCAAATACAGTGGCCCAGCATATAGAAAATGTGAACAGTGAAATACCACAACTTCAAGCTATGATACAGAAGCTTGAAGCAAATATGTTACTGTTGCAAGAATACAACTCTGAACTCAGTGAGAAAAGAGAGATGTTGCTGGCGGAAAAGAAGTTTCTTGAGGAAGATGTAAAAAGTTGCAGGGCCCAAATTCAGCAGCTCACTGAAGAGAATGGAAAGTTGAAAACTGATGTTGCAAGGGTAAATGCAGCATAGAATATAAGTCAAGGTCAATGTCAGAGTGCAAAATAAGAAGCAGTAAAACTGAGGAATCAGAAAGAAAATCTGCAGAAAGAACTTGATTCCAAAGTCAGAGATATACAAGAGAAAACTAAGATCATAACCCAGGTTGGAAATGTTGGAAAGCAATATAAGACTCAATATGAAGAATTAAAAATTCAGCATGATAAGCTGGATGCCGAAACCCTCCTAGCTCATGCAGCACCATTAGAAGAGCGAGCTTCTCAAACAGAAGTAAAAGAGTTAACAAGTAGGCCAACAAAGGTCAATAACTGGAAATTATACTGAAGTTAAAGGTCAACGGGAGCAAACCCAAAAATTTCTAGCAGAGTTGTCCACAGTTCAAAAAGAACTACAGTATGCTAGTAAAGCTATTCAAGAAAATGTCATTAGAATACAAATTGTTAAGGATAACTGGAAGAGGTTTGCCTATGGCTAAGAGATACCTTCCACTAGGGCTTCAGGAAAAGAAAAGCAGCTAAGCGATCCAGGATTGTCCAAGACTTTACTGGAGCCTCAAGTCACAAGAACTCAGGAAATTAGTATGCTGCGAAAGGTGCCGCAAACCGCAAATATTACTGTCTTACCTCTGCATCAGTTAAGTGGGCTGAAAAATCTGCCACGCCAGGAAGCTGAGTTCCTGTCCTCGTCTATGGCTCTGTTGAAAGGGGTACAGACCAAGTATGTTGCAAAAGAAATAAAGAATACAACCCGCCTGCCTCTTGTTCGGAAACAGTGATCTCCAGTGGATTCTGGTAAGACTGTTCCAGGGGAAAAGGATGCTGGGCAGTGGAATGAACTGAAATGTACAGAGACTGTAGGCTCAGAACCTGGAGATTGGCCAGTTATGCCAAGAAGGTTCCGGCCTCGTAAGAAATGTGATAAAAACGTAATTACCTGTTTTAGATGTGGTGTCTTAGGCCATATTGCTGCTAATTGATCACATACCTTTGAATCTATGCATTATAATAATGCTTATGTACCTCGTAGAGTGTCTTTATGTGCACAGCTAGCCTGCACTGCAGACCGACAGGCTGATACACTAATGTGTAACATTAGTGTAGAAGGTAAAACGGTAAAAGCTCTGCTAGATTCTGGCAGTATGGTTTCTCTTGTAAAAGCAGAGTTGGTGAGCCCCTGTTAGGGTAACCTGCATACATGGGGATACTCTGCATTATATTTCTACTGAGACTCACATAGAAACACAGTGTGGTCACATGGTAATCACTGTGGGATTGATTCCAGGTTTGAGGTTTGATGTGATATTAGGGAGAGATTGTTCTCACTTCTGGAAGCTATGGGAAACCCAGTTGGTTCCAAAAATAAGTAGACAAGTCCAATGTGATAATGTTTGAATAATGAAAAGTTGCCAGGCGCTAGTGTAATGAAAAACTAAGATAATGGAAAACGGCTGTAGGCCAGATTTAATTGACAAAGGTAAGATGACCAGTATAGGTATGCAGGAAATTGCAGATTAGACAAACACAAATTGAGGGGGAACTCCTCTTCACTGTATCACAGGTTCCTGGGAAAGCTATTCCGCAGCACGTGGAGCCCTGAATACCGGACCAGGATCACTCTGGGAATTTACTCCGGATTTAGGTCAGTAAACCCTGCTGTTTTAAGTGTACTGTTGATCGGCAACTACCGATACTGCAATATGTGTATGAACTCACTTCTTACTTGACCACACATAGCGGTATAAGGTACTGGACTTTACCTCCATGGGACAATAACATATCTATACCCAGTGGTTGTAGTTTCATTTCCAGCATCCATTTGGGAAAACAGACTCAGAGAACAGATAGCATTCGGTGCATCTTGGATTCCGGTGCACACGGAGTTATCCACTATTGCTCAAGTTTATATTTCAGCTACAGGTGCTGAGTGTTTGATAAGCATAATCTGCATAATTTACTCATTGTTTTATAAATGCACTATTATTTCAATTTGCATTTGTGTTTGCCTAATCTGCAATTTCCTGCATTTGTTTTTACATGTGCTAATCTATCGCATACCTATACTGGTCATCTTACCTTTGTCAATTAAATCTGGCCTACAGCCGATTTCCATTATCTTAGTTTTTCATTACACTAGCGCCTGGGAACTTTTCATTATTCAACTATCAATCTGGGGAGTAGGACGGGCCCCTTCCACCTCCCATTGGCTGCATTTATATATAGGTAAAGAAGCGCAGACCCCACTATCTTCTACAATGTGATAATGTCACTGATACAGTGGTAGCGGGAGTTTTACCCAAGTCCAATATGTTCCCTTTTTCAAATGTGATTTGTGAATCAGAAAATGATTATGGCAGCAGTGAAGTGCAGGGTAGTGTACATATTGAAGTAGGAAATGTTGTTAAACTGCTGTGTACCTGGTATTAAAGTAAGGAAAGATATTTTTGCCTTAAAGCAGTTAAAAGACCCCACCCTGGTAAGATCCAGAGAAAGTGTGAGAATTATCAATGGGAAGCCACTAGAACCTGGTAATAGGTTGTCATGCCCTTATATGGCAATAACCCAGGGTTTATTGTGTCAGCTATTTAAAAGCGGAAAAAACATTTTGGAGCCGTTGGTAGTTCCAAAACTGTATAGAAGAGTAGTGTTAGACTGGGCTCATGGTTCCACAACTGCCAAGCATCTAGGAGTAGGAAAAAATTTAGATAAAATTTTACAGCAGTTGATATGGCCAGGGGTTCGAAAAGATGCATTTGATTTTTGGTTATCCTGAGTGTCAATGCCATGTTTCCAGGCCTCAGTATAAAAGTCCACTGGCAACTACCCCAGTTTACCCACTAACCTCTATTTCTTTAGGTCTAAGGGGAACTATAGCCAATACCCTCGCACCCAGTCCACGACATGAGTTGTTAGTAAGAAATGGAGGTGCATTTGAGGAATGTAGGTGTGAGAGATATCCATTTAATCAATTTCTGAAGAATAATACATTTTGTATAATTAATGTCTGAGCAACAATCTGCAGGGCTCTGCAGATTGTTACCACGTAACCGATACCTAAACCTTTTTGTTTTTCTGCTTGCTTCACATATTCTGAGAATTCTGCACAACTGACAGTTTCCTGTAGAAGCCTCGCACCTTTGAAACCTCAGCCATTTCCGCCTCAGGTTTGCGCGACTGAAACAAGAACATCTGCTGATCCTAAATGTCAAACTGCTGTTTTGTTGTGTAACCATATATTTTTTTATGTCATCTTCTGTGTATAAATAAAACTACTCTGACTGGGGGCTGGTCAGAACCAGATTGAGTTTTCAGCCTTACAACTGAACTTTGTCTGTCTCTCTATCGATCGATACCCACTTAAGACAGGTGCCAGGGCTCGAGAGAAAGGACCCAATAGAGGCTATCTCTGACAGTTTCAGTGGGGGCTCGTTTGCCGGGATCTCCAATACATCAGACCTCTCGACGCCTTTGGGACCTCTTCTTTGTACACAGACAGACATCAACAAAATCCAGCTGGTGAGTAAAAAGCTTTATTTTTACTCTTTTACAGTGCTGTCTCTGTATAAGGAGGTAGTGTCTTAGTTCGAGGGTACCTAAGTCTGATTGACGGGGATCTCTGAGCTCTGGCAACAGATACTATTAAGGGTATCAAGGTAGATTAAAAGGTTGAATTTTTTTGTTTAACAAAATTACTGTATTACATCTATATGATAAATGTCTAATGTGACCACATCTGAAATAGGAGAAGTGAGTGAAATCACTTTAGAAATTGTTACAGTATTGTTTATAATTGTCTTTTTCTGTTGGATTTTATTGAAAGTTGTGAGAAATATTAAAAAAGGCAGAAGTCCTGCAAATTTGTTATAAAAATCCTCATTCAAATAAAGGGACCATAAGGTAATTCCTAATGGGAAATAAAGGGTCCATAAAGGGACCATAAGGTAATTCCTAATGGGAAATAAAGGGTCCATAAAGGGACAACAAAGACCCGAAATATATGACGGTCTGAGTCCAATACAGTACGTGTCTAAACGTGGAGGTAAAGACCTCACTAAGGGAATGAGGAAATTATTTAAAGTAGTAGGACTGTCTGAAGAGGGCACATTAAAAGTTGCATTCTGGAAACAGTTTGTGAAAGACAATGAGAAAGTTTTAAAGGAAAAAGGATATTTTAAAAGGTGTCAGATGTGGTGCAAATTGGCAGAACAGTTAGAAGATGATGATATCCCCAGTAATATGTTACAACTGACAAATTTAAGTGATACAGAAGAAGAAACACCAGTGGTGGGGGTCCCTGGTGTTCCATATAATAATAATAATACATTTCTACCCCCATATCCACCCTCCCCATCAGGACCCATCATGTACCCTGATTTAAGACCCCTCTCTAATAACCAATCAGGCTTGAATTTAAGACAAAGACCCACGAAACAGCCCGATTTCTATGGACAATGGGCGTTTCCTCTGGTCACCGGACCACCGCCATATAATCCTAATACTAAACCTTTCAACAATAAAGTCAAAAGTGATCTCCCTTACGGAACCACTTGTAAAAAATGTTTTAGATGTGTCCCCCCATATTCAGAAGTCTGTCCATTCTGTGGCCGTCCCCAGGAATCCACTGATGAGAAGTGTGATCCCCCACAGTTAACCATGGATATGTTCCCCTTGGGAACTTCCACCACATTAGATAATGCAGACCCCCCTGCAGTAATACGCAGAACTGTCCAACACAGACCATGGACCCCGAGTGAGTCAAGGGATATCTGTGATAAGAGTCCCGATCCCAGAAAACATCCCACCCAGTGTCTTGCCTACTTTAGAAGAATGAATAGAATTTACACTTGTACATGGTCAGACTTGGAAGAATTAGCCAATATTATAATCGGCCCGAGTGGAACTGCAGTCCTTAAAAACTCAGATAATGTAGAATGTCCCGTAGATAATATCTGAATCTGCAACTACCTTTTTAGCCAAAATGAATGTACGGGCAGCTGCAGAACAACATAAAGTCCCGGTAGGCACTCCCTTAAAGCAAGATAACGGGGAAGACTGCCGTAAGTGGTATGATCGGTGCCTAATCAATCACACGGACGGAGGATTCGGCACTGCTGAACTCCGTGAAGTACAATTACTAAAAAATACCTTTCTCATGGGTCTTAAACAAGAAATGAGAGAATCTCTATTCAGAAACAGACCAGAGGCAGGTAGTATGGACATGGAAGTCCTACTTGATATATTACGGGTAATGGAAGATAGGGAAGAGCAGAAAAAGAAAAAAAACCCTATTTATATTATCCAAACTACCAGTGATAAAAGAGGGGCAAGAGACCCTAGTGGCACAACCCTCGGAGCATGTTTCTTTTACAAACAGACAGGACACATGAAAAGAGATTGTCCCAAATCCCCATGTATTACTCAATGACATTCCAGCATCATCTACCAGGTTTTCTGTAATTGATTTAGCAAATGCATTTTTCTCTGTACCACTACACCCAGATAGTCAGAAATGCACTGCGTTTACAGTAGATGATGCACAATATTGTTGGACTAGATTGCCCCAGGGAGCGGCCATTTCCCCATCGGCCTTCTCTGAAGCCCTGCATACAGTCCTAACTGCATGGGCACCAGAACATGAAAATACACGTCTAATACAGTATGTAGATGATTTGCTGCTCTGTGCAGACACTGAAACAATTTGCTTAAAGGAAACAAAAAGTTTGCTAAAATTTCTAGCACAAGAGAAATGTAAAGTCTCAAAAGAAAAATTACAGTGTGCTTTACCTCAAGTACAATTTTTGGGTCACTGCATATCAGCAGGCGCTAAACATCTGTTAAGCTCTAGAGTAACTGCCATACAAAAGTTCCCGCCCCCCACCACAGTGAGACAGTTACGTGCCTTTTTAGGACTTGCTGGCTACTGCCGGGAGTGGTTAATGAATGCTTCAGAACTCTTAGACCCTCTTTACACTGTAACCAAGGGAAACGCCACAGGCCCAATCACTCTAACAAGTGAACAACTAATAGCCTTTGAAATAATAAAGGAATTGATTGCAAGTGCCCCGGCTCTTGGCCTCCCTAACTATGAACTACCGTTCAATATGTTTTGCCACGAACAAAATGGTCATGCACACGGGGTACTGACACAAGAACATGGGGGTAAACAGAGACCACTAGCATACTACTCTCAAAAGCTAGACCCTGTTATAACAGCAGCTCCCACGTGTATAAAAGCAGTAGCTGCGGCTGCGTTACTGCTACAAAAAGTTGCAGACATAGTGTTGGACCACCCACTCACCATTCAGGTTCCACACTCAGTAATGGAAATACTTAATCAAGCCAGAACAAAACACATTTCTGCAGCCAGACTAACCAAATATGAAGTGGCACTTCTCACACCCTCGAATGTCACACTAAAAAGATGTACAGTTTTAAATCCAGCAACATTGCTCCCAAGTTGCATGGATATAAAAGAGGGGAGTAGCAGTAAGAAAGACGGTGACATCCGCCCGGGCACTAATGACAGTGGCATCTGCCTAAGCACTGATGTAAGCGCAAACAGCGCACACAGTGACAGCGCAGAGAGTGCACAATCTGTGACAGGGCAGGAAATGCAACTCAAAATTTTTCACAGTTTTAATGATCATGACTGCTTAGCCCTAATGGACTTGGAAACCACACCTCCAGGCAATGTAAAAGAAACACCACTAGCAAATCCTGACCTACTACTATTCGTAGACGGGTCCAGGTACTACGAGGAGGGTTCCCCTAAAACGGGGTATGCAGTCACAACTGAAACTGAAATATTGATTCAGCAACCCCTTCCACCCAGCTTTTCAGCACAGCAGGCTGAACTAGAAGCACTAATCAGTGCATGCCAATATGCAGAAGGGAAAACAGCTAATATTTACACAGATTCCAGGTATGCTTTTGGGGTAGCACATGATTATCAAAGCATCTGGAAAAACAGACATTTTATGGCCTCCAATGGGAAACCAATAAAAAATGCAGACATCATTTTGAGATTGTTCACAGCTTTAGAACTGCCTGAAGAAGTGGCAGTCATAAAAATAAAAGCGCACACAAGGGAACAAACCTTAGAGGTAAAAGGAAACAGACTGGCAGACCAAGCTGCTAAGGCAGCAGCAGATTTACCATTGGTCAAACATTATCTACTGACCGCTGCCACTATCACATTCCCTGTAGACCTAGATATGCTTAAAATTCTACAGAAACAGGCTACAGAGTCAGAAAAAGAGGAGTGGAAAAAGAGAGGAGCAGAACCTGAAAAGGAATTATGGGCATCAGCAGACAAACACTGTCTTCCCAGAGCCCTTTTTCCCACACTGGCCACACTAGAACATGGCCCCACACATGTCTCAAAAGATGGGATAATTAACTCTGTGTTTAAACACTGGATTGCACCAGGCTTCAGCACTGCTGCCAGTAATCTGGTAAAGGCCTGTGCCATCTGTAACACAAACAATCCTGGTCACACAGTGACCGTACCCCTCAGAGTAACCCCAAAACCTCTCTACCCATTCCAACGTATACAAATAGACTATATACAGTTACCTAAATGTGGGATATATGAATACGTCCTAGTGGTCATTGACCTATTCTCAAACTGGCCGGAGGGCTGGCCAGTAGCTAAAGCTACAGCAAAAAATACAGCAAAGAAACTACTGTCAGAAGTAGTATGCAGATATGGTGTCCCAGAAGTGATAGAATCAGACAGGGGCACCACCTTTACGGGTGAAGTAATGACAACTATCATGTCAGATTTGGGGATCAGTCAGGCATTCCATACCCCCTACCATCCACAGAGTAGTGGCAAGGTGGAAAGATTAAATGGCACTCTGAAACTTAAAATACAGAAAGCCATGAAAAGCACAGGAATGCCATGGTTACAGTGCCTCCCCCTTGCCCTATACTCAGTCAGGACGACACCAAACAAAAAACACAGGCTAAGCCCCTATGAGATATTATTTGGGGGGCCGCCAAAAACAGGGTGTTATTTTCCCCAATCTATGGTAAAACACCAAGGTGAACTGACTAATTATGTGAAAGAATTGCAGAAGTCCCTCACTAATACACATTCTCGAGTTTTCTCTTCTATCCCAGATCCAGAGGATTGTGTTGGAACACATGTCTTAGTACCGGGAGACTACGTTGTTGTGAAGAGACACGTCAGGAGGGCTCTGGAACCACGATTTGAAGGACCATACCAAGTCCTGCTGACCACACCCACTTCAGTGAAACTAGAGGGGAAAGATCCTTGGATCCACGCCAGCCACTGTAAAAAGGCCACGGTGGCTCAGGATCAATCATGAAGGGTGTGTTCATTCTGTGTTTTGCAATAACTATAAATGTATGTTTCAATATGGATAGCCAAGATATGCATTTCAATATTGATACTATATGTTGCTTTTAAACTAAGCTTATGTTTTTTCCAATGCTGTTTGAAAAGATGCAAAAAAGACATCAAGATAAAAAGGTCACTTAAGAAACATCTAAAGTCCGATCCAGAAACCCAGGTCCAACTCGCTCTCACTAGACTCTGAATAAGTTACATACTTAAAAAGGTTCTCCCTTATGTTTTATTATTTTCAAGAACCCAGGTGTACATAAACTATAGACCTGGCTGAATGTACATTTACCATCCTCTAAGGGCCTGCTAGGGGTTCCATTGAATTGAATGAAGTAGGTCAGGTGCAGGAATACTTTGTGCACACCAAAAGGATAGGCAGGATAATTATAAAAATGATAAAAAGAGGGGTTTATGTGAGAGATATCCATTTAATCAATTTCTGAAGAATAATACATTTTGTATAATTAATGTCTGAGCAACAATCTGCAGGGCTCTGCAGATTGTTACCACGTAACCGATACCTAAACCTTTTTGTTTTTCTGCTTGCTTCACATATTCTGAGAATTCTGCACAACTGACAGTTTCCTGTAGAAGCCTCGCACCTTTGAAACCTCAGCCATTTCCGCCTCAGGTTTGCGCGACTGAAACAAGAACATCTGCTGATCCTAAATGTCAAACTGCTGTTTTGTTGTGTAACCATATATTTTTTTATGTCATCTTCTGTGTATAAATAAAACTACTCTGACTGGGGGCTGGTCAGAACCAGATTGAGTTTTCAGCCTTACAACTGAACTTTGTCTGTCTCTCTATCGATCGATACCCACTTAAGACAGGTGCCAGGGCTCGAGAGAAAGGACCCAATAGAGGCTATCTCTGACATAGGTGTCCTGTCCATGGGTCGAAACAAAAGGGGGGTATGTGACAGAGTCACTGGAATGAGACTAAATGGCAGAGGTATGTGTCCCAGGCTTCCTACATTGTGTATGTTAAAACACCAGGAAGAATGTGTAGATGTGTGGGAAAAGCTTCCCAAAGAGTATTTCCATGTGGTAACAAAACATGGTAAGGGTCCCTGGTGTTATGTATGGAGAAAGAGAAGGGTGGGCTCCATACATAAGGCTCAGTCTGGGTCTTCTGGTCTGCCAGTCTCTAAATAGACTGATCAGGAGATGCACCTGTGAGGTGCCTGTGAAAAGGCAGCTAGAATATGCAATCATTGTCTCAGACCTTGGGAGGAGGCAAGCTGCCTCCTGATACATTCTGCTGTGGTGAGCAACAATACACATTGATTTGTGTGTCAGACATAAGGTCCTGCACAGGAGAGAGGGCCTCCACAAATTAATTAGTTAGTAGCCAGACAGCTAGGATTTTGTCTGTTATGTTTTGTTTGCAAGCTGGTGAATAAAGCTGCGGCTTTTAACCTGAAACCTTTGGACTTGTGTGGTTTACCGCTGCTGTTCATCGCCATCTTCCCCAGGAGATGGTACCTATTCCCCTGATTATGTCACATCTAGCCTTTACATTAATACGCCTACATTTGTCATTTACTCTGAACATTAACACTACATATACAGTATTAAAGCGCAACACATTACCATATGTTCCCCACCCTCTATAGTAATAGCCTTTGATAAAGCACTGATCACCCACTAATTACACTGTGTACCCATGGTACACTAAAATAAACCAGTAAATCCCTCACTTTACATTAAGCCTCCCACACACATCACACTTTGCTGCTTTATTTAGCATGCATATTACTCATGCCCATTCCCTGCAAACTCCTTTCTCAAACATTATATTTCTCTTCCCCCATGTTTGATTGAAGCTTTTCTCTATGCCCTTTTACTATGCACAGCAAAACATCAATACTTTTACAGATCTCCAATACTTTTGCCTGCTGTTTATCTTGGTGATATGCTGAACTTCACCACTGCACTTTATAACTATTCAATAACTTTAATAAAAAGCATATATTTTTATGTTCAACTATATATTATAATAATGAATATTAATTGAAACTAAACCTATATGATTGATGTTTGCTGCAGTACAAATGCATTTGATAATCAGTTTCAGTAATTAGCAACAGGTGTCAAGAGAAGCCACACAGTCCAATACAGATCCCCAACAGGCTGTCATCAAAGTTTATATGGCAACTTGCTATAGACATGAACAAATGTTTATGCATGTGGCTTTCGCAGACATCGCAGTAATTCGGCCCACATACCTCACATAGGACATAGTTTAACACGCAATACGCCTAAAGTGACCCTTAGAAATAAATTACATGTGAAGTTCAGAGCGTGAAGTAAAAACTATCACAAAGTTCGTGAAACATTTCTGCAAAGGTGAAAAAGTAAAATTTGCATCTAACTGAATCGCCACATAGATTTTGAACCTAAAAATGAACAGACATATACACCTAGTTTTGCACCCACATGCAAAAAAAAAGATCATTTAAATGTGATACAAGCAATAGAGAAGGCACTTATACAAGAGCTGTTCCTTTTAAGCAGGGGGGAATAAAATACACCTATATAGGCCAGTATAGTGGTTAGCATTGCTGCCTCTACACTGGGATCAGGTGTTCAAGTCCTACCATGGCTCTATCTCTGTGGAGTTTGCATGTCCTCCTAGTGTTTCCGTGGGTTTCCACTGGGTACTCCGATTTCCTCCCACGCTCCAAAAACATATTGGTAATTTAATTGGCTTCTGAAAAAAGTGTGTGTGTTAGGGAATTTAGACTGTAAGCTCCAGTGTGGCAGGGACTGATTTGATGATTCCATAGAATAGCAGATGAACACATCCAAGATGGCTGACTAACCCTCAGCAACAATGTAAAGTGCTTTGAGTCCAGTTGGGAGAATATATAAATAAAAAATCATTATATTCACCAGACATCCTGGCAATGTCTAACAAACGCTATTTGATAAGCCAGATCCTTTTTTAACTTACATGAATATAAAAAGATACAAATATTTATAGAAAATGAAAGAATTATTTCTTGGCAGTTCATTTCCAGAATTTACTCACAAATGTGCAAAATACATGTTAGACAGGTGTGCACAGTGCAATCTTTCACTCTAATTCACTGGCCTAAATAAGGCTTCCTAGTTCCATAATATGCTGTATACATCAGGCTAGAAGAGTTCAGAAAACAATATTTTTTATCTAACAGAAGCTTCCCACTTACATTCTATTTATACAGATATATAATTAAACTTTAAAATGTTTTTACATTTACTCACCAACCACATAACGGGCATAATTAATGTCCAGAAGAAAGATGGCAATATTCCATATGTAAGATTTGTCATAACAAGCCCTGGACATACCACACTGGAATACATTCCCTGTGCATACAAATGAATTAGTGTTTATACCGATACAGTCAGAAGACATCATACAAAGAAACAATAATGAAGTTAAGCACATACGAGGGAAGTAAATATCATAAAAAATAGTTTTGGATTTTATTTTAACCAACAAGGAAGTGATTTTAGAAAACATCGAAAGATTACATGAAAGTTCTTTTAAATGTAAGCGAAACTGCTAACATTCACTAAAATATATGTACCAGAATGGTTTCAGGAAAGTCTCAAAACTAAAATGCTGCTATGCATGAAAATAGAATTATTCTTATGTTTTAAAGTTCTGTTTTTGCCAACCACTAGCATTCAATAAACATACAATACAGACTGCCACTCCCAACAAAAAGCAGCATCGATAAAAAATCATAATACACTTTGTATCCTCAATTATTCTTTTGGCATTGCAGTAATATAATCCATATAAAGAAAATTAAATAGCTATAGAATTATTGTAACTATAAGACAAATTGAATGATCAAAGCAGTTTGGAATTAAACTAAACACAAACAGACAATTTAGTCACTATAATGTTAATGTGACAGTATCAGTATAGTGGACTTTCCCAAAGACAGACCTGCACCATTAACACAAGAGTAGACTAAGGGCTAGATTTACTAAGCTGCGGGTTTGAAAAAGTGGGGATGTTGCCTATAGCAACCAATCAGATTCTAACTTTCATTTATTTAGTACCTTCTACAAAATGATAGCTAGAATCTGATTGGTTGCTATAGGCAACATCCCCACTTTTCCAAACCCGCATCTTAGTAAATCTAGCCCTATGTATAAACTAAATGACCAGGTACCTTCAATTTCAGTAGGTCATCAATGGATATAATTAAAGATTTTTGGTTAGGTCTACACAAATGGGTTAGTAAATAAACATAGCGTTGCTATGACAGGACTTTGATAAGTGGCTTGCAGGTTTCCTTGGAACCTTGCCACACTTGGACAGAGTGGGTCACATGTTATTCGTCAGGAGCCAATAAGAGCGGTTTCTGGCCACAGTATCACTATGACTATGGTCCTTATAAAAAAGTTACAGTGCAGATCAGTCTTTGTGCATCTTAACACGAGAGGATCTTTTACAGGATGACTAAATTCAATATTCAAAATAGTTTTACAAACCTCCTTGTTGTAATGCTTATTTAAAGCAACACTAAGCAAATCAGTGGCATATTTAGAGGAGCTGTAGGATTCCTGGCCTAGACTGTGCTGATAGTCTGAGAGATTGAAAGCAGACCTCCTCGCATTGCTAGATGATGTCCAAATAAGTTGAGAAGGACTATCCATGTGACACAAAAGAGGTTCAAGGTCTTTAATCTATGACAGATAAAAAGATGTTTAATTACACAAAGCAATTCAATAATGTGTAACAAAGCTGGATTAAGGAAAGTGGGTCCCCATATCTCAGTGACCCCCCTGGACACTTTCTACTTTATAGCACTTTATAGTTATTGGTTGCTAGGCCCTTCACCAGGACCAGCCACCTTCATGCGGCCACGGATTGTATATCCATTCTTCCCTCCCCACCCACTGTGTGTCTATTAATTTAAGATGGGGTGATGGGGCATTTAATTTAATGCTAGGGTTGTTTGGGGGCTATTAATTAAATGTGGGATGAGTTTGAGGAGTGCTATGTATTAAATGTGCTCCGGAAGAGACTTACATAAGGAAAATAGCATTTATATGCTTATGTTGATTTTGGACACATCCTGAGAAGTGTCCAGTTATACAGAAGCATTTGCGCAAAAGATATGTGAGACACACAAGTGTGTCTATTTATGCCTCATAATGTTGATATGTGGCTTGACAGTGTTAGTAGTAAATGCTAAAGTTGCAGAATTTGTTCACAATATAATAATATAACGAGAAGCAGGGCCTCACTGGCCATCTGGCAAATGGCAGAAGGGCCCCGACGGCCAGTCCGCATGCCCGCCGAGCAGCAGCACTCTGCACGCTGCTCGGCAGACGGAGAATCAATGACTGCTGCCTATGTGAGCAATCACATGGGATGTTGCTGGATGTACAAAGGTAAGTGTCTGTGTGTGTGTAATATGTCTGTGTGCCAAATAGTGTGTGTAGCTAATAGTGTGGTAAATAGGGTGTGTGGCTAATAGTGTGGCTGTGTGGCTAATAGTGTGGCTGTGTGGCTAATAGTGTGTGTGGCAAATAGTGTGTGTGGCAAATAGTGTGTCTGTGTGGCTAATAGTGTTTCTGTGTCGCCCTATGTTGCTATAGTGTGTGTGCGCGTGTGTGCAGTATTTTGATAGAATATGTAAGGGAAGGGAGGATCTTAATATAGTGTGGGAGGTAGGTTATTTAATGGTGGAGTGTAGGTGGGGGCTAATTATTTAAGGTGAGGTGAAGGAACCTTTAATTTAATGCTGGGGTGGCTTAGGGCTATCAATTGAATATGGGGCTAATTTTGGGGAGGATGACTATTTATTAAATGTGAATATGAATTATTTATTGTCGGGATGGTTGTGGAAAATGGCTATATTTATTAAACTTTAATGCTATTTAATTTATTGCTGGGACTGTTTGGAGGGAGGGAAATATGTTTTGAGTAAATGTGTATACTGTTAATTTAATGTTGGGGCTGATTGGAGGGAAATAGGTCTACTTATTAAATGTGAATATTATTATTGTGGGGACTGGAGGGAGGCCTAATTATAAAACGTGAGTGCTATTGTTTTAACAACGGGGCTGGCTGGAGTTTTCTAAATCTCATGTACCCATTTTTTTTTTCAAAATAGGGCATCCAATATTCCAGGATCAAGACAAGAATGAACTGAGCTAAAGAAACCAGCTGCTACAAGAGGTGAAATTGACCAAAATAGGTAGGAGAGAGCAGGACAGTCTGCCAACTGTCCTGAATCTGGTGGGGCAGTCCTGAATTTGGGTGACTGTCTCTCTTAGTCAGGATTTGGTCCGACTGCAAGAATAGTTGGAAGGTATGTCCCGCTTCACAACATACTGCTAGTGAAGGCAAAGCTGTGTGCTTCTAACAGTAGTGCCTGTGTATTTGTCTAAAATGATAAATGTAATGTATTATTATAATGTATGTATCAATGCCCCATGTTGGCCAAACCCACAACACAATGAGGCCACCCCCTGTTCGGTGCCGCTGCTACGCGGGGGCACATATTTTCTTTCCTACTGGAACTGAGGTGGGCCTGTGTACTTTAAATGCCAGGGCTGATTTATAGTCCCAGTCCGGCCCTGATGACAAGCATAGCTGTGTCCATTTCTACTTGAGTCACAATTATGCAAACATACCTTACTCTACTTTACCTACGCTCGCCCGCCATTTCCCACCTCCTTTCACCTCTACAGTTCTAAGGTGACAAAATCTGAATATGGATGTATGCATGCTTTTTTTGGTACGAATGTGCAGTACGAAAATGGGTATACTAACTTGTATACTACGCAAACAAAACACATACGTCCAACTCTAATTAAACCCAAAAGGGAATATTTTGTAAATAATGCCTATTTCACTTTTTATCCTTTGTAAAATGCACAGCAGTAAGTTTGAAATATCTAATGTGAATAGTTAGTGAGATCTGCATGTACAGGCTGCATACTCCCTGCCTTGTTAAGATACAAACTAATATAACAGGTCCATGTTAGATGCACTCTCCAGTTGATTGTATCTAACCAACAAAAAAGATATGGTGGCCATTTTATTTAAAAATGGATCATTCCAGTCTAGTAGTGCAGACAAGGATAGCTCAACATGCGTATAACATTTATAGGCCAAGACATACATGAAAAAATGAAAATTTGACAAAAGAGTGACCTGTATGTATTTGTTACAACGATATTAAAACATTTATTCGGTGATTCTGCGCAACTCTCTATTTTTCTTTGTTATATATGTATGGGGATCTAGCACTATCTACTTTCTGAGTTGCTGCAATTGATACCGAGGTTTTTTACTTTATCTGTATACGCATCCTATTAGCGCCAGAGATTAAGTTGTTTGTTTGCCTTTTTAAATAAAAAAAACCCTCTCTAATAAAGGTGAAACTTTACTATAGAATAGCATAAAATTGCCAACATGCCATTCTATGCAAAATATTACCAAGCATACCAGCATCAGGTAGCTAGCTCCCTTCTCTCAGCTAGATCCCAACACCTGCAATCTACACTGTCATCATCCTCATCAGTGTGTATATCATCCTCACAAAGTACTACTTCATCTCCGCTGGAATCCACCATTACAGAAGTCTTTGTACTTTGATGTAATTGCTGGTAATGGTCTTCCTCGTGGAATTTGTAGTTCATTTTACGACAGAGGTGCCAAGATTTTTGGACAATTCTTTTAGACCAGACTAAAATGTCAGAATGTTGTGCTGACTTATCTGCATCACCACTGCGTGTCTTGGAAAAGCTAAGTTTTTGCCTAGCAGCAGTTGTCAAAGAAACAGAGAGGCGACATCGTCATGTCATGCACCACTTGAGCTGTCAGCTTGCTGACCAGGAGCTCATTGCATCTCTTGAGATCTGGGTCAGTTGGAAGGAAAGAGAAGAAATAGCTCTTAAACCTAGGATCATGCACAGTTGCCAAAATGTAATGATCCGATTAGAAGATGTTGGTAATGCTTGGATCCTGGGGATGCAAATAAAGTACTTGTTCTACAAGCCTAATTAGAAGAACCAATTGACTCAAGCTAACAGTGACTGAACTGACTTCATAGATGACTACTTTGAGTGGCTTCAGCACCTTGCACAACACGGAAAGTTTTCTACACTGTACAATTTCCCCCCTCAAATTCTATTCTTCTCCTACATTGCAGAATGCCAAAAATGAGCAGAAATATTTCAGGACACAGACAGCATCTCCTGCATGTCACTGTTTTTTTTTTTTTTTTAAAAAACTCTATACCACCAAGTTGATTGTGTGAGCAAAATAGTTAATGTGATGGAATTCTCCTCACTGTAATGCTCTCACAATATTGGTGACATTATCAGAAATTAAATATCCTCAAGAGAGTCCAAGCGGGATAAGCCATGTTGCAATGACATCCATTAGTTTTTCAAACAGGTTGTCAGTGGTATTCCTCTTAGTGAAGCCGGTGATACACAGAGTAGTCTACCTACTGTGCTTGATCCTAGGTTTAAAAACTATGTATTCTGTTTATTTCCAACTGCCCAGATCACAAGAGATACAATGTGCCACTGGTGAGCAAGTTGACAGTGGAAGTGGTACCTGACACGACGGTGTTCCCTCGTTCAGCTTCTCAGGCTACTGCAACTATGAAAAAACGAAGCTTCTCCAAGAGACCCAGGGATGATGCAGATAAGTCAACAGAATATTTTGACATCTGGTCTGGCCTAACAGAATTGCCCAAAAATCGTGGCACCTCTGCCATAACTCTACCTGATCCTACTATCAACATCCAAAGAATGGTGTTGGAAAATTTTAAGGACAGCATAGAAATAGACACTTCAGATAGTCGCTTTACATACTGGGAGGAAAAAATGGAGACCCATGTAAAAACTGGTTTTGCAACACCATATCTGTACTCAGAAAGAGTTTTCAGCACAGCCAGGAACCTTCTCAGCAATCGGTGTAGGAGGCTACTTTCTAAAAATGAGGAAAAGTTGATGTTCATCTAAATGAACTACAAATTCCACGAGGAAGGCCTTTACTGGCAATTAAATCAAAGTACAGAGACTTCTGTAATGGTGGATTCCTGCGGGGATAAATTAGTATTGTATGAGGATAATGTACATACTGATGAAGGTGCGAATGAGGGTGAGGATGATGACAGTGTAGATTGCAGGTGATGGGATCTAGCTGAGAGAAGAAAGCTAGCTAATGTTGGAATGTTTATTAATATTTTGGGTAGAATGGCATGTTGGCAATTTTATGTTTTTCTACAGTAAAGTTTCACCTTTATTATAGAGGGGTTTTTTTTTTTGTTACAAAGACTTCAGTAATCGTGAATTAATATTGTGTGAGGATGATGATGACAACAACATCTCGCCACTGTAGAGTTCATTGACAGCACTGCTAGCTTAGCTGCCTTAAGCCTATTGTTAACTTGCTTTGTGGGGGGCCCAAACAAACCAATCACTTCAGCCACAAAAGTGACACTCCTTGTCGATAAAGTACTTGCTTTACTAAACTGTACCTGCTACCCCTCCTGTTTCTGTGTGAGTTTGTTAAAGCTTTTTAACATATGGGTGGGTAGGAGGTCACAAGGACAATTCAATCTTGCACCACTTTTCTTTTCTGCCACTACTGTGTGGCAATGTTTCATAGATGTGCTATGGACTGCCGTGTGTTTGTGCCATTGCTCTGTTGTATAGCATCCAGTCAACTCGCTGCAGTCTTTGTCCGAGAGTGTATGAAAATAATATTTTGACCTGTGAGGTGTTAAAATTGACTGGAAATGACTGGACATTAGTGTTATTGAGGTTAACAATAAAGTAGGAAAAAAAAAAAAAAAAAAGAGCAAAATGATGTGATTTTAGCATATTTTTCTAAAAAAAATACATTTCCAAAACCAATATCAAAACACGCAAGGACGGTTTTGCCAAAACCAAAACATGAACTTAATACAGATCCAAAACCAAAACACGGGAGTCAGTGAACATCTCTAGTTAAAATATATAGTAATACATGATACATGCCAAAAAGTCTATTGTTACCAGTACAAAATGGCCAAAAACGTTGGTCTCGAAAACTTCCTGCAATCCATCCTCTGTTACCCTGTCTTTCTGGGTCAGAAGTCCTTCTCCTGTTGCAAACATGCTGATGGCTTTCCTGTGGTGAAACAATATTCACTTTATGTATATAATGTTACAGGCTCACAGAAAAAAAAAACCAAAAAAACATCCTCTGTTGGTCAGTAAGGACCAAAGTAGTAAAATAATGATAAGATTGTCAAAAAAATAAATGTATAGTAATATATAATCAATATTTCCAAGCTGGTTTTCTGACACTACAGTACATTTGGAAGATGAGAGAAAACACCCATTGTCACGGGCACTAGGAGTCTTTGCCCAGGATATCACCAGATGATGGACTTACCAGAGTAATATAGCTGGTATTATGGTTCTCTGGTAGCAGGGTGACAACGGAACAGGAGAAACAGCAGATGGTGAGAGAATGCTCAAGGAAAGTCTATGACTAGCAGCAACTGGTAATGAGTAGATGAATGTACACGAGGATCCAGATGGACAAGGAAACATGAGGAGAGTCAGTGGTCTGCGTATAGCAAGTTGTACCACTGCTATAGTGAGGAGGAATGTCCAGGAGTAGCGAGGAGGTAGTGAGAGTCAGCGGTCTGCGTATAGCAAGTTGTACCGCTGTCTATAGTGAAGGAATGGAATCCAGGTGAAGGTAGGTAACGGGGAAGTCAGTGGTCTGCGTGTAGCAAGTTGTACCACTGCTATGTGAGAGGATACTTGAAACTGGTGTCACAGGGAACAGGAGTCAGTGGTCTGCGTCAGCAAGTTGTACCACTGCTATATATATGTGAGGAGGGGCACGAGGAGATGAATGTAAAGCAGAGTATACACGGGGCACACAGAACTTGATCCCACGATGATATCCACAATACAACAATAACTGACCAGCCCTGCTTGAAGTATACAAAGTCTCAATAGCAATCCAGACAATAGAAAACAAAGTCAATGGTAACAATAGCTTCAGTGGATAGGAGGCTCCGGAGAAGAACACAACTCAGTCCAGATGGATATGCAATACAATAGCAAAGTCAATGGAAAGTATGCATACCGCGGTTCAGGAGAGCAGGCTGTCAGAGCGACGCGCAGGGATACCTGAAGGCTGAAGGCCGGCAGGAGGAGAGACCACTGGAGAGTGGAAGCGGTAATCAGGTTGGTGCAGCGCACGGCAGGTAATCCAGAATCAAAGAAGCAATACTCAGGAAGCAGTAGTAAGTGGAACTGGAAACATGATGAACATGGGAGAGTTGAGGCGGTCTGGTATCCAGTAGTAGTGGTAACGGAGGCAGCGGAGAGCTGACACGATAAACACAGGAGAGTTGAGACAATCAGAAACTCTGTAGTAGTAACGGAGGCAGCGGATAGGAATCAGCTGAGTGCAGGCACGATGAACACAGGAGAGTTGAAGTGAGCAGGAACTCTGTAGTAGTAACGGAGGCAGCGGATAGGAATCAGCTGAGTGCAGGCACGATGAACACAGGAGAGTTGAAGTAGTCTGGCAACCACAATAGCAGTAAACAGGAATCAGCAGAAGCTGAATACACGAGGAACACAGGAACACCTTCAGAGGCTCATGGGGAATGAGACTCCAAGATCAGGCAACCAGGTAATGATCACAGGTGGTTTAAATAGGGAGGGTTGCCTGATCATCCAATCAATTAAAAGCAACAGGTATTGAAGGCTTGATAAGGGCTGCACATGCGCAGACCCTCAGGATGGCGGACGGCCAAGGTTCCTGAACACACGGGAAATGGCACTCACAGTCCGGTGAGTGACAGTACCCCCCCCATTTAAAGGTGGGCACAGAACACCTGGAACCGGGTTTGTCCGGAAACTTGGAATAAAACTTCTTAAGAAGAGCTGGAGCGTTGAGATCTTCTGCTTTGATCCATGACCGCTCTTCAGGACCAAAGCCCTTCCAATGAGCGAGGAAATGAAGAACTCCTCGCGAAATTTTTGCATCCAATATGTGAGTAATCTCAAAGTCCTCCTCTTGATGAATTTGAACTGGCCGAGGTGCTGAAGGAGGGACCGAGAAACGGTTCATGATAAGAGGTTTGAGCAAAGACACATGGAAGGCATTGGAAATACGAAGGTTTTTAGGTAGTAGAAGTTTGAAACAAACTGGATTTATCACTTGAATGATCTTATACGGACCAATAAAACGAGGAGCGAACTTCATAGATGGGACCTTCAAACGAATATTTTTGGTTGATAACCACACACGATCTCCGATTTTCAGTGGTGGAATAGCCCGTCTCTTTTTATCTGCAAAAGACTTATATCTGGCAGATGTTTTCTTTAAACAGGTTTTGACCTGAGACCAAATATTTTTGAAGGTCTGACAAACAGTCTCTACAGCAGGAACTTGGGTAGGAGGGAGGGCAGGAAATTTCGGAAAAGACGGATGGTGACCGTAAACCACAAAGAATGGAGTTTTAGAAGATGACTCATGATACATGTTGTTATGAGCGAATTCAGCCCATGGAAGGAAATCTACCCAGTTGTCTTGGTTGGCTGAAGAGAACATCCTTATAAAAGTCTCAATATCTTGTTTGACCCTTTCGGTTTGTCCGTTTGATTGAGGATGGTAGGAGGATGAGAGTGATAATCGGATACCCAAGGTCTTACAGAGGGCCCGCCAGAATCTGGAAACAAATTGTACTCCTCTATCTGAAACAATCTCGGAAGGACATCCATGAATACGGAAGATTTCTTTGATGAAATAATCAGCCAGAGTAGATGAAGAAGGTAAACCGGTCAAAGGAACGAAATGTGCCATCTTCGAAAATCTGTCCACCACTACCCAAATAGTATTGCAGTTTTTACTAGGAGGAAGATCAGTAACAAAGTCCATACTAATATGGGTCCACGGCTTGGAAGGAATGGGTAGTGGTTGAAGCAAACCCGCTGGAGTTCTGCGGGGAGTCTTAAACTGGGAACACAAATCACACGCAGCCACAAAATCTTTGACATCTTTCCTCATAGAAGGCCACCAGTAACTTCAAGAAAGAATTTCAAAGGTCTTGCGTTCACCAGAGTGTCCAGAAAAACGAGAAGAGTGAAACCACGAAAGGATTTTCTTCCTAAGAGCAGGAGGCACGAGGGTTCTCCCAAATGGTAGCACCTTAGTGGAAGAAGCAGCCAGAGAAACACATTTGGGGTCTAATATAGAGTGGTTGGGACCATCTTCAACGTCTGAGGACGTCACAAAAGCTCGAGATAGGGCATCTGCTTTTTTATTTTTTGCAGCTGGTTTGAAGGTTATGATTAGTTCAAAACGAGAAAAGAAAAGAGACCATCTTGCTTGACGAGGATTCAAACATTGAGCAGACTGTAAATATGACAAATTTTTATGATCAGTAAAAATTGTCACAGGATGACGAGCTCCCTCCAATAAATATCTCCATTCCTCTAATGCTACTTTTATAGCCAGCAACTCCTTGTCCCCGATGGTATAATTCTTCTCCGCAGGCAGAAGACCCCGAGAGTAAAAGGCACAAGGATGGAATTTTTGTTGCTCCGATCTTTGGGAGAGAATGGCTCCTAAACCAACATTAGAGGCATCTACCTCTAGGAAGAAGGGAAGCGTCACATCAGGCTGTCGAATAACAGGAGCAGAGGAGAAGGACTCTTTGAGAAACTGGAAAGCTTGAAGAGCCTCAGAGGACCATTGTTTAGTATTGGCCCCTTTACGAGTTAGGGCCACAATAGGAGATGCAATCGAGGAAAAATCTTGAATGAAGCGTCTATAGTAATTGGCAAAACCTAAAAAAACGCTGAATTGCACGAAGAGTAGTTGGCTGAGGCCAATGTAACACAGCATTCACCTTTCTGGATCCATCTGAAGACCAACTCCGGAGACAATATATCCCAGAAATGGAATCTGGGGCAACTCGAATGAACATTTTTCTAACTTGCAGAATAATTAATTTTTCCGGAGTCTGGAAAGGACCTCTGCCACATGTTGATGATGACAAGGCAGGTCCTGCGAAAAGATCAATATGTCGTCCAGATAGACGACGACACAAACATATAACAAGTCCCGGAAGATCTCATTAATGAAACCCTGGAAAACAGCGGGGGCATTACATAACCCGAAGGGCATTACTAAATATTCATAATGCCCGTCTCTGGTGTTGAAAGCTGTCTTCCATTCGTCACCGGACCTGATTCGAATTAAATTGTAGGTACCACTAAGATCCAACTTGGTAAAGATCCGGGCTCCCTTGATACGATCAAATAACTCAGTAATTAATGGAATGGGATACCGATTTTTGATAGTTATGGCGTTAAGTCCACGAAAATCTATGCAGGGGCGTAATGACCCATCCTTCTTTTTTACGAAGAAAAACCCTGCTCCAGTGGGAGAGGTAGAAGGTCGAATAAATCCTCGCTGGAGATTCTCTTGGATGTATTCAGATGTAGCTTGAGTTTCAGGTAACGAAAGTGGATACACACGTCCCCTGGGAGGAGTCTTGCCAGGTTGAAGATCAATCGGACAGTCCCATGAACGATGAGGAGGAAGACGTTCAGACTGAGTTTTATCAAATACATCGGCAAAAGAAGCATACTGAGGAGGAAGTCCCGGTGAACAAGGTGAAATGGAGGATTGCTGTATTTTGAGAGGAACGACTTGAGAGAGGCAACGATGATGACATTCAGGCCCCCAAGACGTAACTTGAGGAGTGTGCCAGTCAAACTGAGGAGATTGACGTTGAAGCCATGGAAGGCCTAATACAATCGGACTGGTAGTAACAGGGAGAATTAAAAATGAAATTTCTTCCTGGTGTAATACACCAATTTGAAGGGTTACAGGAGACGTACTTTGGGTGATGACCATTAATAATGCGTGATCCATCGATAGCAGTCACAGTAATAGGTATTTTTCAAATACTTCAAAGTAATCACTGGTAGGGACCATTGATTCACGAGGGATTTAGAAATAAAGTTTCCTGCAGCTCCAGAGTCAATAAGTGCTTGGGACTTAAAGGATTTGGTAGCAAAGGAAACTGTAACATCAAAAGCACAAACTTTTAATTTCGTAGAACATGGAGAGGACTCCAGGGACCCTAACTTCACCTCTCCAGAACTGGTTAGGGCCTGGCATTTCCCGATTTTTTAGGGCATGAATTGAGCATATGAGTAGAATCAGCACAATAGATACAAAGTCTATTTTTTACTCTTCGGTCCCTCTCCTCTGAAGTTAATTTGGAGCGACCTATCTCCATGGGTATCGCCGGAGATGAAACTGTGCGAACTTGAGGGCTTGAACGAAGAGGTGCTTTAAATGAAGTTGTTTTTTCAGACTCTCTTTCACGAAATCTCATGTCTACACGGTGGCAAAGAGAAATCAAATCTTCTAGAGAAGTAGGTAATTCTTGAGTAGTCAGTGCATCTTTAATTTTATCAGAAAGCCCCTGCCAGAAGGCGGCAATTAACGCTTCAGTGTTCCACTGAAGTTCAGAGGCTAATAGCCGAAATTGAATGACGTACTGGCCTACAGTACGAGAACCCTGACGTAGACGGAGGATGCTGGATGCAGCGGAAATAACACGACCAGGTTCATCAAATACACTTCGAAACGTGGAAATAAATTTGGCACTATCCTGTAATAATGGATCATTTCTTTCCCACAGAGGGGAAGCCCATGCGAGAGCTTGTCCGGAAAACAAGGAAATGAGATAGGCCACTCTGGAACGATGAGTAGAGAAATTGTGAGGTTGAAGCTCAAAATGAACTGAGCATTGATTTAGAAAACCCCTGCATGTTTTGGGGTCTCCATCATATTTTGAGGGAGTAGGCAGGTGTAGCGTGGAAGCAGTAGACACCTGGGATGGCACTGGGGAAACGGAGGAAGGCACACGAGCATCAACAGTAGCTGTGATATTTTGCACAGATGTCCTTTGGGAGGCTAACGCCTGGCAACATTGCAGCAAATGTTGTTGGCGAACATCCTGTTGTTCAATACGGGTAACCAGATACTGCAGCATCTCTTTAGCTGTAGGTTCCGCACCTGGGTCTGCCATGGCCTGATCTTACTGTTACGGGCACTAGGAGTCTTTGCCCAGGATATCACCAGATGATGGACTTACCAGAGTAATATAGCTGGTATTATGGTTCTCTGGTAGCAGGGTGACAACGGAACAGGAGAAACAGCAGATGGTGAGAGAATGCTCAAGGAAAGTCTATGACTAGCAGCAACTAGTAATGAGTAGATGAATGTACACGAGGATCCAGATGGACAAGGAAACGTGAGGAGAGTCAGTGGTCTGCGTATAGCAAGTTGTACCACTGCTATAGTGAGGAGGAATGTCCAGGAGTAGCGAGGAGGTAGTGAGAGTCAGCGGTCTGCGCATAGCAAGTTGTACCGCTGTCTATAGTGAAGGAATGGAATCCAGGTGAAGGTAGGTAACGGGGAAGTCAGTGGTCTGCGTGTAGCAAGTTGTACCACTGCTATGTGAGGATACTTGAAACTGGTGTCACAGGGAACAGGAGTCAGTGGTCTGTGTCAGCAAGTTGTACCACTGCTATATATATATGTGAGGAGGGGCACGAGGAGATGAATGTAAAGCAGAGTATACACGGGGCACACAGAACTTGATCCCACGATGATATCCACAATACAACAATAACTGACCAGCGCTGCTTGAAGTATACAAAGTCTCAATAGCAATCCAGACAATAGAAAACAAAGTCAATGGTAACAATAGCTTCAGTGAATAGGAGGCTCCGGAGAAGAACACAACTCAGTCCAGATGGATATGCAATACAAAAGCAAAGTCAATGGAAAGTATGCATACCGCGGTTCAGGAGAGCAGGCTGTCAGAGCGACGTGCAGGGATACCTGAAGGCTGAAGGCCGGCAGGAGGAGAGACCACTGGAGAGTGGAAGCGGTAATCAGGTTGGTGCAGCGCACGGCAGGTAATCCAGAATCAAAGAAGCAATACTCAGGAAGCAGTAGTAAGTGGAACTGGAAACATGATGAACATGGGAGAGTTGAGGCGGTCTGGTATCCAGTAGTAGTGGTAACAGAGGCAGCGGAGAGCTGACACGATAAACACAGGAGAGTTGAGACAATCAGGAACTCTGAAGTAGTAACGGGGGCAGCGGATAGGAATCAGCTGAGTGCAGGCACGATGAACACAGGAGAGTTGAAGTGAGCAGGAACTCTGTAGTAGTAACGGAGGCAGCGGATAGGAATCAGCTGAGTGCAGGCACGATGAACACAGGAGAGTTGAAGTGGTCTGGCAACCACAATAGCAGTAAACAGGAATCAGCAGAAGCTGAATACACGAGGAACACAGGAACACCTTCAGAGACTCATGGGGAATGAGACTCCAAGATCAGGCAACCAGGTAATGATCACAGGTGGTTTAAATAGGGAGGGTTGCCTGATCATCCAATCAATTAAAAGCAACAGGTATTGAAGGCTTAATAAGGGCTGCACATGCGCAGACCCTCAGGATGGCGGACGGCCACGGTTCCTGAACACACGGGAAATGGCACTCACAGTCCGGTGAGTGACACACATATGAATGAGCCTTCTCTATAGAAATCAGCTGAGTTTTTGGTAGAATAATGCCGAGAAGTAAATTGTTCAAGAAAATGGTAGACATCTATACTTACATATACTTTGGAACCAAGATGCTATATAAAACCTATATAAATCATTTTAAAAGGAAAGTGAACCAGCTATTGTGAACATAGAAAAAAAACCTAAAGAAGTTGTCCCCTTTACAGCAACCTCCCATCTGTAGGTTCCTGTTCCCCATGTAACAATTAGGTAAGGACCACTACCCTGGAATTCTCTCAGTTGCATGATACAAGCAGTAAGAATATGCTGTTTGGCAGGAGTTAGAGTATCAATGGTAGAGTGGGCAACTCAAATCCATAGGGAGGTATACTGGAAACTTTAGTCCCTGATATTGTAGTTTTAAAATGCAAGATATAACTAACAATCTTAGAATGTATAAATTATCTCATCCAGATTAATCTCTGTTACTGTAGGTAAAATAAGGAAAGTTGAAAACCCAACAGGATATACAAACAATTATTTCACACTTTGTTAAGAAATAAAAGTTTAGCAACCCCATATTAAGGTCAAGTACAACCAGCAAAAGTTTGTATGTTATGTAGAGAATATGAACGAGTGGTGCTTATTGCCTCAAGTATCGGAGCAAAACGTTTCACCAGGCAATAGGGCTTGTCCTCATGGGACAGATAGAAGAGGAGCTGGGAGGTAGAACGCTGAGGAAAGCAAAAGAAAACTAGAGATAACGGATGTGGAAAGAAGAATTAGGAGTTATTATGGAGGTATCATTGTTATAACTGTTGATTTGGGAAAATATGAAGAGAATTAGACTTGAAGTGGGAGGAAGCATGGGGTGTTACTGTGGAGATGACATGGTGTAAAATGGCTGCCAAATTCTGTAATTTACTTCAGCGAGAGTTGATTTACTGAAGCTAATGCTCTAGCATGACATGCTTATGGAGTTTTTGCTTTTCTGAACAAGTTCTGGAATGCCAAATCAGAGCTGCACATTAGCATTGCAATAATGCAGGAAAAATTAATTATGGGAAGCTTGTGTATTAATGAAAAAGTGACTATTAGTATTATTATATATAAAAATAGAGTAAAAAAAAAGACCTACGCACCCCCATATTTGTGTGCGTATCTATGAAAGAAAGTAATGTCATGCTGGATCAGTGTATACTGTATATTTGTTTCATGGTCTTTTAATGGAAAAGAATCCTAAAACTCCTGGGGGTAAATTTATGAAGCTGCAAGTTTGAAAAGTGGAGATGTTGCCTATTGGCTATAGCAACCAATCAGATTCTAGCTATCATTTTGCAGAATGTACTAAATAAATGCTAACTAGAATCTGATTAGTTGCTATAGGCAACATCTCCACTTTTCAAACCCACCGGAAAATCACAGCTTGATAAATTTACCCCCTGGACTTTAAATTATATACATTTGTACCTCTGCTTTTAAATATATTCTTCTCTAGCGAGTACTAGAACAGTTGCAAGGGAATTCAGTGCCATCTAGTGAACATCATGTCTACATCTGAGAGATTGTAAGAGTTAAGCTGGGTGCATACTATAGAAAATTACTGCAGATGCAAATTCTGTAATGATTTTACCAACAACTGCAGGTCCCCATGAGCAGGCAGATTTATGTGTACACACCTACACGATTTACCTTGAGATCTGTGCTCTTCATCTGTCATAACCATCTGCTGAAAAAATTGTGACTCTGCACACTCTAGGAGATCTGTCTACACTGCTGGTCATAAGAGCTTACGCACTTCCACATTTGCCCACCATCATTCCATTATTGATAGTGATTGTTAGTCAGTTTATAGAATCAAATGATAGGATGTGCTTTAAAACATGATAAAACATACGATAAAACACGATTGTGGGAACATACACACTAATGAGATATGGGACCTAACAGTCGTTTATCTCGTGATTGGCGTGATAATTGCTTGAAAAACCTGTAGCGTGACCTTTATAAACTGGAGGCACTATTCAACATGGTAACGAGCAAATCTATACTGATAAAAACAAGGAAACATAAATTGAGAAAAAGTGCAAATGAAAATGCAAAAAAAAAAAAACAACAAAAACCAAAACTTATTTTACCTGGAAAAAAGCCCCTTGATGAAAGCTTTAATGCTTATTTGTGGATGAGGCATTATTCCAGCATTCAGATACAAAGAGTCTATGCGCTCATATCTGTCAAGGAAGAAAAAAAAAACATCAATGCATTTACTATTTACTTTACTTACTGAAATATAGTAGTAATGTGGCATCCCAACATAACACCAGATTGTAACCAGTGGAGTTTTAATTCAGTAAAGTGATGCAGCTGTGGCACTAATAACAACACTCTGCATTCTAGACACAAAAACAAAACAAAACAACATACACACATCATTTAAAAAGGAATGCACACCTTTTTCTCTTTTCAGATACAAAGAACACCATTGTTTGACTAAGAAGGGTATCCATATTCTGGGGTGGCACCTTGGTGCCCAGAAAAATGTATTTATTTCTCTCAAGCATTTAAAAGGTCTGCACATATTCAAGCTAAATCCCAGCTCTCTCTAGCTCATGTTCCAGCTTTAATCGAGAATCCACATATATGTGACTGCCAGAACTGAACCAACACACTTTTTGTTTGGGACCTATAAATATAGCTGTTAGATAATTACTTGCCTTTGTCGCAGTGTCTTAGCTCCACGTACCACAGACTTAAGGTTGCCTACGTCTACTTGTACGATGCTGATATCAGATGACGGGTGAGAAGACAGAAGAGTTGAACGTGCAACTTCAGCCCTCTGTAGATTTCTACAGGCCAAGCATAAGCGTATCTGGTCATCTTGGGAGAGAAGCCTCTCACAGAGAGCCAATCCAATACCACTGAAAATGTAAAAAACAATGCGAAAGTCATTACCAACATAAACATTTCCTCCTCTAAGAAAAACATCCAAACAAGAGTCAGAGGGTTAGTAAAGATAAGGTCTCCCTATATTTCTAACAAACCCACTTTGGTAATTACATGGCTAAGTAAGACAAAACTGCAATCAATATTGTGAGAATTTAATCCACAAATCCAAAGTGTTGACCTCTTTCTGAAGCACTTTGTTAGAAGAAAATGGCCTAAAACAAAAATTAACACAGACAGAGATCATAAGGATGAAGGAAGATGGATTGATGGAGATGGATATGAGAGATGAATAGCAGGGATCTGAAGGTAAATTGTGTAGGTGTGTACACATAAATGTGAACTTTCAATCGTTGGTAAAATCGTTACAGAAATCGCATCTGCATAAACTTTCTGTAATGTGTACTCAGCTTTTTTTGTGACATAAATAAAGTATGTTCAATAAAGTAAAGTAAAGTAAATTCAATTTGTCTGTATATTTAAGTTAACTTTTCAATAGCATCTGCCAATCCATAAATGCACAACATGCCTAATTTGCTGCTAGTTGAAAGAATCAGCAATCAATTGCTGCACTTGTAGCCTACATGGTTGGTTAGCTTTTAATTAATGGAAAACTATACTCACTTGCCTATTAGGTAGATATGTACACCTGCTAAGGGTGATCTATGAATCACAACTGCATGCCCATACTGCTTTATTTTAATTTTCATACCTACTTGTCCATTTCACACATTTCAATGTTTATGCTCATGTTATGGTGCTTAGAATTGCGTCTTAAAAATGGAAATGAGCATATTATTGTTGATCAGCAGGTCCACATGAAATGCACATGGTGGAAAGAATGAAAATATCAATTCAAAGTTTTCCTTACTATCACTTTATGAACACCCGCCTTTATTACTGTTTACCCAGAATACTGCTTGGTTAGCTTCATTTATGTCTTAAAATAATAAGTGTGCAGAAACACTGAGACTGTCTTTATAAGGTGCCACTATTTTACATATTTTTTAAATATTTTACTACATTGGTTGAAGCATGTCTAAAATTGCAGAGATCGCCATCCTAAATGCACTCTCTCCACACCTTGAAGCTTTTAAAAATTCCAGAAATGTCCTCATCTGCGCAACAGCTCACATTTAAAAGATGCAAAATATTGTTGCTCTATAGAAGATACCATCTTCATCTGTAAAAGCCATGCACGGTGCTCAAAATATGAAGAAATTGTTCAAAAGCAGGCCAAATAATTTTTGCTCTGCAAGATCCATACTTTTGTTAGACCCAGGCTGTGCAGTAAGGCATCAGTTACTATCAAAAATACCACTAACTCCCACTTACAAACCTAACCCTAGCCCTATCTTTACCCAATATTTACCCAGTTGTCACAACCCAAGACTGCTGAAGTAGAAGACCTTTTCTGACACATTATTTAGTATTGTGTAAACAAAAATCTTCATTTTTATATTATTTCTATTTATTGGAAAACTTGGTACAAACAACTTTTAGGCTATTGCTGAGTTATGCTATATAGGCTACTGCTTGCTTTTTTCCCAAAGCTGGGGAAATCTCTGGATGCACAAGGTTGCTGTCAGGTGCCGTGTCCGCAGTAACATTAAGTGCAGGAGACGGCCGCCTGTCTTCTTTGGATCGCCACAATCCTTGTTCCTGCTCGGAGCACACTGCGCACACATGCGCAGGAGACATTGTGTCCCATTGTTAGCAAGCGGGATGCTTTCTGCCCTACCTGTCGGCGGTCAGCAAACCTGACCGCCAGCCAATTACCTTGCTCACCTATCAGGGCTCACCATTTTATATATATATATATATATATATATATATATATATATATACACACACACAAGTTAACCCGTGCATGATACTCATGCATTCTAGTCAAATCAAGCTACTTAAGGTGTTAAAAAGGTTCTTGTCATGCATTTGGGCCTAGCCCAGGCCTCCTCAGGGTAAGAGCGTTACTTCCCGACGCAAGCGCCCTTTTTAATGTGTGTTCATGAGGTAAAATTACCTCACAAAAATGAGTTTGACCCCTCAACTCGTAAATTTAGCCTTTACTAGGAAGGGGGGGATGATGGAAGTTAACTGACTTCACTATTAAATAATGTCAGTATACCAAATCTCGGGTCAATTGGATGAGTCCTTTCTGAGAAAATAGTTTTTACCACACACACACACTAACACATGCCGCTAGGCTTTTACTTTTATATATTAGATAATGCTAAGAATTTAGTAGGTCAGTGTATAACTTCGCCCAGCAGGTGGCGCTGCAGCTTGTTTTTTGTTTTTTTTCACACACAGACTAACACACGCCGCTAGGCTTATATATATATTAGGTATATATATATATATATATATATATATATATATATATATATATATATATATATATATATATATATATATATATATATATATATATAAATAAAGCAGCCCTCTGGCACCACTAGGGTGCCAGAGTATTGGTTCACTCATCTGCTCCAGCAGATTGTTCTATATCTTGAATCTGCTCCTGTTGTGACCCAGTTATCTCCTTTGACTTGCCTTTTGGATTACATTTTGGTACCTTGCTGCTAGTTCCGGTTTATTACTTTTGGTCCGCTCTGGCTCTTCTTCGGATTTCCCCTTTGTACCTCGCTACTTGGCTGGTTCTGACCCGGATTGTTCGACTAGCCAGTCCACTCCTGTCGCTATGCTGGTGGCGACCTGCGCACCCTCTTGCAGCAAAGCCCAAACTCCCTTGCAGCAGTCCCTGGTGAACACCGGGGATGCGTAGACTCCGCGCCTCCATGTTCAGCAGCGCAAATACCGGCAAGTGACTACTCAGTAGCCCGTGACAGTATACTCTGGCCAAAAGAGGAGTGGACAGGAAGAACCCTCCACTCAAGATCTTCTGCTCCATCATGTCCAGAGAGTGGACCAGCAAGAGACTAATCAAGTGCAGCTTTTACAGTGTCTCCAGGGGGTTGTATCTCCCTTGGACACCCTTCAGGTAGTTGTGGCGGTCACAGTATCCACTACTTTCGCTGCGTCTACAGTCAGTACATCTACCTCCATAGGGTTACGCAATCCTTTACCTGAAAAATATGACAGTTAACCAAAGAGATGCCGGAGGTTTCTTAAACGGTATGCCATTAAATTTGAACTTGCTCCTGAGAATTTTCTGAATGCACCAAGGTGGCGCATATTACTTCTCTCCTCACTGGTCAAGCTCTGGGCTGGGCCTCCCCTCTCTGGGAGAGGGATGATTCTATGCTCCAGAACTCTTCTATATTCATAGAGAATTTCCAGAAGGTCTTTGATGAGCCGGGTCTCTTTGAGTCTCTTCCGCTGCTTCGCGGTTGCTGGCCCCTTGTCAAGGATCCTTAACTGCTGCCCAATATGCTGTACAGTTTCTGACTGTAATCTCTGAGCTTCGTTGGAATAATGAGCTTCAGTGGCCACCTTTTGGCAAGGACTTAATAAACGTATCAAGGACGAACTAGCCTCGCGTGACCTCCTATTCAGCCTAGATGAGCTAATCTCCATCTGCATCAAGGTGGATATCCGTATACAGGAACGGGATCAGTCTCGTCGCTCCTTGACTTGTCTGGCCCCTCAGTTTCAATCTCCCATATCCACTTCTGAGGGACCCATGCAACTAGGCCGCTCTCGCTTTTCTCAGGAGGAATGTGACAGACGCATCAGAAACCGCTTCTGTCTCTATTGTGGGGAACCTTGTCACCTCCTCTCTTCATGTTCCAAAATGACTGGGAAACGTCCTATGCTAGGTGATGTTAGGGGGGGTTGCTGAATTTCTTATGCCTGTAGCGTTTTCACCAGATGGCCCCCAGCAGTTATCAGCCTTTGTGGATTCTGGATCCGCAGGAAACTTCATATCCGCCAACTTGGCCTCCAAGCTCCATCTCTCCATTCATCCTTCGCCACAGCCTTTGGCACTGACTGTGATAGATGGAAACCATGTCACTAACGGTTCTATCGACCGCATTACCAGTCCATTACGGCTGACGGTAGGAGCTCTCCACTCCGAATTGATAAGTTTCCTAATTTTTTCCACAGTCCATCAACCCGGTGATTTTGGGTCTACCCTGACTCAGGGCTCATTATATGCAGTTCGACTTGCTCCTTGCTCAGGTCATCTCCTGGGGCCCTACCTGCAAGCATCAATGTTTGTCTTCGGTACTTCTCTCTAGGATTTCGACTCTTTGTCTTGTTTCCTCTTCTCAGCCAATTCTTCCTGAGGTCTATGCGGATTATCTGGATGTCTTGAGCAAGGCTGAGTCCTTGCCACCTGACCGACCCTGGGACTGCCCCATAGACCTTATACCGGAAGATTCTTAGGGGCAGAGTATTTCCTCTATCCTTACCGGAGACTCAGGCTATGGCCGATTACATTTCCCAAAATCATGAATGCGGTTTTATCCATAAATCTACTTCTCCCGCTGGTGCAGGATTCTTTTCTGTTAAAAAAAAAAAAGTGAGGTCTCTCAGGCCTTGTATTGATTATTGTAAATTGAATGCCATAACGATTAAGAATCTCTATCTTCTTCCTCTCATATCGGAGCTCTTTGACCGCATCCATGGAGCCAAGATCTTTACTAAATTGGACCTCAGGAGAGTCTACAACAGTGTTGGGTAACCTGTGACACTCCAGGTGTTGTGAAACTATAAGTCCCAGCATGCTTTGCCAATATATAGCAGCTTATTGCTGGAAGGGTATGCTGGGACTTGTAGTTTCACAACACCTGGAGTGTCACATGTTAGCCAACACTGGTCTACAACCTGATTCGGATTTCTCAAGGCGACGAATGTAAGACTGCCTTCAACACCAGGAATGGGGACTACGACTACCTTGTGAAGCCGGCGGTCTTCCAGGAATTTATTAACGAGATTTTTTGAGACCTGTTGTATCTATCCGTAGTTGGTCTACCTCAATGACACACTGATCTTTTCTCAAGATCTTTCCTCGCACCGAAAAAGCAAATCAAGGTAGTTCTGTCTCACCTCCGATAGAACAACCTGTACTGCAAGTTATAAAAGTGCCTATTTGAACAATCACCGGTACCCTTTCTTGGATACTTGATTTCTAGCAAGGGATGACAGATGGACCCCAAGAAAATGGGGGTTATTCTCGATTGGCCTCAATCTTCTGGACTTAAAGCCACTCAGCATTTTCGTCGGTTACTGTAATTATTATCGACAGTTCATCAAAGAGTTTTTCTCCTTCATTGCACCTATTACTTCTCTCACTCGCAAAAGGGAACAAGCAAAAAACTGGCCTCTGGAGGCAATTTTAGTCTTTGCGGATTCCTCTCCAGGAAGTTTTCACCCTGTGAAGCTAACTATGGCAACGGAGATAAGGAACTCCTCGCCATCAAGGTAGCTCTGGATGGATGGCGGTATCTCCATCCTATTACTGTATTCACGGATCATAAGAATCTTACCTATCTACAGTCGGGCCAATGTCTGAAACCTCGACAGCCCCGTTGGTCATTTTTTTTCCCAAATTCCAACTAATCTTAACCTTTCGTGCTGGCTCCAAGAATACTAGGGCTGATGCTAAACCTGTTATTAGTCTGCTCAAGATTCTGGCCCTGACCAAGTCTTCTCTAAAGACACCTCCTGTTGGACATTCTTTCGTGGAAGTGCACCTTCGCCCCAAACTTTCAACTTGGGCTCATGACTCCACACATTGGTGTCAGAAAAACCATTGCTCTCTTATCCCACAATTATTGGTGGCCTTCTCTAAGTTTTGATGTCCACAAATTAGTGGCGGCCTGTGATTTATGTGCCCACCACAAGACTCCCCCAGGAGATCTCCGGTTGGTCTTCTTCTCCCACTTCCTGTTCCAGCGTCTCCATGGACCAGCATTTGCATGGAAGTCATTACGGACCTCCCCAATAGTCATGGTTTCAACACCATTTGGGTGGTGGTTGATCGTTTCTCTAAATTGGCACACTTCGTCCTTCTTAAGAAGTTACCTTCTGTCACTGAGCTTGCCATTCTTTTTATCAGGAATACCTTTGTATTCATGGTTGCCTTCAGGAAATAATTTCCAAATGGGGGGGGGACAATTTATTTCCAGATTTTGGAGATCTTTTTGCAGACAACTTGGGATCAAGTTAAAATTCTCCTTGGGCTACCATCCCCAGACCAATGGTCAAACTGAGCAGGTTAACCAGAATTTTGAGACCTTTCTCTGGTGTTATTGTTCCAATCATCAAGCATCCTGGAGTGACCATCTTCCTTGGGCGGAGTTCTCTCATAACAACCATCAGCATGAATCCACCGGAGCATCTCCTTTCTTTACTATTTTTGGCAGACACTCTGTTTTACGTACCTTCTGACGAAACTAGTGTACCTGTACCGCTGTCCAAGGAATGGTTCATGACTTCTCCAGGATCTGGACCCAAGTACAAGACAAACTGCACAAGCACTTTGCGGATCGCTATCACAGAAATCATCCGGTTCTTCATGTTGGGGACAAGGTGTGGCTATCCACCCGTAATTTCAAGCTCAAAGTACAATCAATGAAGTTTGCACCTCGTTATCTTGGTCCCTTCCGCATCTCGCATGTCATCACCTACATGCTCCGGTTGCTTCCCTCTCTCCATGTACATAATTCTTTTCATGTATCCCTACTAAAACCTTTAATTCCTAATGAATTTTCTAACAATCATCTTCCACCTCCTCCCATCAAGTCTGTCCTGGGTGATGAGTATGGAAGGCATCTTGGACTTGCGTACCATTCGAGGCTAAATATAGTTTCTAGCTCATTGGAAAGGCCACAGACTGGAAGAGAGTTCCTGGGTCGATAAAAAGGATCTACAATCTCCCCATTTTCTCTCCGGTTTTCTTAGGGGCCAGTCTGCTATTCGTTCTGTTTCGGAGAGAGGGGTACTGTCAGGCGCTGTCTCCGCACTGACATTAAGTGCAGGAGACTGCCACCTGTCTTCTTCTGATCACCACATCCTGTTGTCTAGCAACGGGATGCTTCCTTGTACCTGCTCGGGGCACTCTGCACGAGCATACGCAGAAGACATCACGTCCCATTGCTAGGCAGTGGGACACTTCTCTGCCCCACCTGTCAGCAGTCAGCATACCTGACCGACAATTATCTTGCCCACCTATCGGGGCTCACAATTATATATATATATATATATATTATATATATATATATATATAGATAGATAGATAGATATAAAATATATATAAAGCAGCCTCTGGCTCCACTAGGGTGCCAGAGTATTGGTTCACCTGCTTCAGCACCTTGTTCTATATCCTGAATTTGCTCCTGTTGTGACCCATTTATCTCCTTTGACTTCCCTTTGGATTACGTTTTGGTACCTTGCTGCTAGTTCCAGTTTCTGACTTTTGGTTCGCTTTGACTATTTTTTGGATCTTCCATTGGTACATCGCTACTTGGCTGGTTCTTACCCGGATTGTTCGACTACGCCAGTCCACTCCTGTCGCTACATTGGTGGCTGTCTCGGAGAACCGCAACCTGCACACCCTCTTGCAACGAAGCCCAAACTCACTTGCGGAAGTTTCCTGGTGAACACCTGGGGTGCATTAGACTCTGCACCTTCCTGCTCAGCAGCGCATATACCGGCTAGTGACTACTCCGTCACAGTTGCAGGGTTATCTGGAATTGGTTCCTAAAATTGTTTTACTGCATGTCACTCTGTTGGAATGGCATGCGAGAGAAAAGCTTGTGTGCTCATAGAATAATGTGAGAAAACGTGGTGGGCATGAGGGGACATGTGGAAAAAATATGGTGGACATATTAGAGAAAAGCTGGAGGGCATATGGGGTGACATCTCAGAGAAAAGCTATTGTGCAGAGGGTGACTTTTGAAAGAAACGCTGGTGCAAAGGGGGTGGTGACATGTGAAAGAAAAGTTGGTACGCAAGGGGTTATGTGAAAAAGCTGGTGCGTAGGGGGGAGTCATGTGTGAAAATGCTGGTTCACGGAGGTGATGTGTGAGAACTGCTGGTGCACAAGGTTGATATTTGTGAGAAAAGCTGGAGTGCATGCAGTGACTTGTGAGGGAAAAGTTAGCGCATAGGGGGTGGCATGTCTGAAAAAAATCTGGTGCGCATGTGTGCAAGAGAAAAGCTGCTGCATGGCACATGACATGTGAGAAAAAAAATTGTGCACAGTGGAGGACATGTTTTAGAAAAGCTAGTGCACATGGGGTTGTTACGAGAGTAAATCTGGTGAATAGGGGCTTGTATGTATGAGAAAAGCTGGTGAGCTGGGGACATGTGTAAAAAATTCTTGTGTGCAGGCTTTGACATGGGAGAAAAGAGTGTACACAGGGATTCGCATGTTTGAGTAAAGCAGATGCTCAGGGGGTGACATTTGAAAGAAACAGGGTAATGTGAGAAAAGCTAATGTGCAGTGGGTGACGAGCGAGTAATGCTGGTGTGTATGGGGTGATGTGTGAGAAATGCTAGTGCACAGGAGTGATATATGAGAGTATAGCTGGTGCTCAGGTGATGACATTTCTGAAAAGGTTAGTGTGCAGGGGTGATACTTATGAGAAAAGGTGGTGCGCAGGCAGTGACATGTGAGAAAAATTCAGGTTCTCACATGTGAAAGAAAACTTGGTGCATGGGGGTAGCGTGAGAAGAGCTGGAGCACAGTGGTTACATGTGCGATACACACTGGTCGGCAGGGGAAGAATCCAAAAGAAAATACATTGGGGGGGTATTAGTATAGAAATCGAAAAGCTGGTGGACAGGAGAGATGTGCGAGAAATAACATGCACTGGAAATGAAGGGTACTAGGTTTAGAGGAAAGCTGAGAAAAAATCAATTTGCCAAAACGGTAGTGGATAGGTGGAATAGGCATCCAATAGAGGTGGTATGAGGCTAATATAATCAAACAATTTAAACAAGCTTAGTTGTTAGGGTTTAAAATAAATAGTGGAAACTAGATGGGCCAAGTTGTTCATATTTGCCGTCAAATTCTATTTTTCTGAATTTGTTATCATAACGGCAGAATTATTTACGGGTTAACATGACCGATTGAGATTTCTTATACACAATCTAACATTTAAGAAAACTATTGAAACTCTTCCACTCAAACTCCAAAAAGCAATGAAATTACGACGATTAAGGCAAAAGCCTTAATGGACGTGTTCCTTGCGCTATACAGACATTGTATGCCATCACATCCTGTGGTTAGTTGCAGATTCAGCACTATCATAGAATGAGATTGCTGTCATTCACAAAATGGTAGAGCTGCTAATTCACAGATTTGTGTGTTCACTGGGATACACACAAGCAATTTATCTAGCTACAAAATTCAGAGCTTGACCCTGACAGCTAACACCATCTGAAGAGATGCTTAACTATTAACAGTTATATTTGCTGGAGTTTGGCATTTCCTATATTTGTGTAAGTTTATGTATAGGCGGAGAAGCCATTTGATATTAAATGTACGTTTATTTTCTTTGAAATAGTCTAGTGCCCAACATTTAACTTTGCACTGCATAGCGTGGGCTGAGCAGGTAGAGTATGTCAAAGTCATATAATTAGATGAAGGAAAGTATATTGATTAATATTGTTTTACTGTGCGATTGCGATCAGTATGCCACATGTTTCGTGTCATGGCGCAATCTAACGATAAAGCATGCACGCATACTCTCGCACTTTCACATTCATTTATATATATATATCATATTTATAATGGTTACATTCCACAGTCGTTTATGAGCAGATGTTATTTGGTTTATATTTATATAATATAAGGTTATATGTACACTTTAGTGATATTTTAAGTTCAGGTCGCGTGAAACATGTTTGGTATCATTCTAATCCCCTATTTATCCGCAGTTGTCCGGTTTATTCACCGAAAGGATCGCATATTGCGTTCGCTAGTTATCGATGATAGGGAATAAATGATCAGAATGATATTGTCTGTGTAATGCTAATAGACCAGTTTGAACCAGTTCTTGGCAGGAAAACAAAGTATGCATCATCTGGAGAGCTGACCCCCACCTTTGGAATGCAAATCCCCACCCTTGGAGGGGGTTGCTTGAACTGACCTATGCACTGTAATACACTGGACCTTCCTGCAGCCTGAACCTATGGAAACTTGACAAGTCATCTGTATTGTCTTCACTATATCACTAAATGTATATATACAGCTCCCTGAGACCAGCTAATACCACTTTCATACTGCCGCCCCGGCAATATCCCGGGTTGTTAACCCGGGATATTGCCGGGGCACAGGGCAGTATAGATAAGAAGATTCCCGGGTCGGGCGGGTTCATACTGCACCTGCCCGACCCGGGTTTTAGAAAAAAAAAGTGTAAAAAAAGATTTTAATTAAAAAAAAATACATAACAAATGTTTACTTAACTTATTTTCAGCCAGCGGTGTCTCCGGTGCGTTGCCGGCTGTCAGGGGAACCTCTGGGTACTAAAATGACGTAATTTCTAGTCCATTAGACTTCTAACGTGTGACCAACACCCACTTTTCCCTGATATTGCCTGCAATAACCCTGGTGGCAGCGATAACATTTGCCTGGCTTCAACTGAAGATTTCACCAAGCGAATTGCATTAGTGTTATGGCGGTACTAGTACTGACGTTTCCTATTCTGTTAACAGATTAAAACTATTTAATCATGTAAAAATGCTTTATCCCTTGCATAAAACATTTTTTTTAAAAAAAAATTATATCTATATTCTATTCACGGAGACACCTTGTGTCAGAGATTTTACAGGAATCTCCGCTCATTTATTCTCGCACACCATAGAGGTGCACAAAAAAATGAGCGTTGATACCTACTGTACTGGCCGGCAACATTGCTGTGACGTCTACGTGCCACATTGGCAACAATTGAATCTTCCCTAATGACTGGCGAATCGGCAAGTTAACCCATAGCGCTTCAGGCCAGTATCACTTTGACAGCTGTGCATCGCAGAGCTGGGCCAGTGAAATATATATATATATATTTTTATTTTTTTTAAACGTGATTTTATTTTTAACAAAATTACTATGAAAACAGAAATAATTGATACATTTATTTATTTTTAAGTGTAGTTCTTGTCACGTATCTATTAGTATAATAAGAGCCCTTAAAATCTGTCCTGCGTTTACATAGCATTTTTACTTTGTATAGCAGTTGACGCTTCCCACACTTTATGAACTCCGCTGCCCTGCACTGCATTTTTGTCAAACACCTGAGTAGTCACCGTCTGGTCGCGGATGCCACATCCACACCATAGCCAGAGCAGAAGAAGGAGGCAACAGCGAATGGGGTAACCCACTACAAGTGATCACTCAAAAGACCAGCAAATATTTCGCACAACAACAAAAGTCTAAATAATTTTGTGCAACATGTTTCCCTCTGGTTACATATGTAATCATTTGATTTAATACGTAATCCTGTGAATCTTTAGTAACGGTTCCAAAAGCAGACCATTTGTTCATATATACCGCAATAATACACACCTGCCAACAGTTTTACCCCTCACCTGTTAGCTCCGGTAATTACCACGACCTTTCGCATACCTGTGGTAGTTCGGATCAGTGCCAGGTAGGGATGTCACACGTCTTGTTAGCTATGACAATAGCAAGAGCAAACGAGAATGGGCTGAGATACAACCACGAGAACCCGCACAAGATATGCAGTAAAGGGGTGGTACCAGCTCCAAGCTTAACTGTATGCAAAAGGGGCCGACTTCTAAATCTGATCATGAATGAAAGTGTGGAACTTCAAAAGAACTGTAAAGATAAGGAGGCGTGTCCTCGTCCTAGACCGTGCGTCTGTGTGAGGTGATGATCACACGATGGGTGGGGTTTACGATCGTAACTACCAATGAGCGGCGTCCTTCTCGATATGGGGCGTATCTTCACATGGGGAGGGTTTGGGGTTTCTGAATTTCAGCTGCTTCTAGAGAGAAATACAAATGATATTAGCCTTTGTGGTGCATGTCATATTATGTGATCTTCTAGTATATTTTCAAGCTACAAACGCCGGATTTCTGGTTGAATTTAGTTATTCGTTTTGGCTCCATGTTCACCTGTGCTCTGTTTTATAGGGGTATTTGCTAAAGAGTATTATTATTATTTTATTATTAATTTTTATTTATAAGGCACCACTAGGTATCCGTAGCGCTGTAGAGGGACAGACAGAAACACAATACAGGGCGAGACAGCACGGTACAGTTAACAAAAAGCACAGTAACTCGGAAGCTCAATGTACAGCTAGATGAGAGGTGAGAGCCCCCAGCGGGGTAGCTAGAAGGGTAGAAGGGCGGGAGGACCTCACAGAGGAGACAAGGAGCTGGAGAGAAGAGTTAAGGTGGTGGAGAACAGGAGGAAAGAAGGCCCTGCTCAAAGGAGCGTACAATCTAAGGGGAGGGTAGGACGGACGGAGTAGAGACTAGAATGGACAGGTGTAGGAAACCCAATTTGCATAGGATGAACAGGGAGTAGTGATTTAAGGACAAGGGTAAAAGTAGATGGGTGGGATAGGGGAAGGAGGAATATATACAGCTATGTCAATGAAGGCAGCAGAGGAAGGAGCAGAGGTGCTCTTAAACCCACCGGGCCTGATTCATTAAGGATCTTAAATGAAGAGGATTCTTATTTCAGTCTCCTAGACAAAACCATGGTACATTGCAAGGGGTGCAAATGAGTGTTCTGTTTTGCACATAAGTTAAATACTGCCTGTTTTTTCATGTAGCACACAAATACTTGATAGCTTCTTTGTACACTGAAATTTAAAGTTGATATGTGTGTGCTACATGAAAAAACAGTCAGTATTTAACTTATGTACAAAACAGAACACTCATTTGCACCCCTTGCAATGGTTTTGTCCAGGAGACGGAAATAAGAATCCTCTTCATTTAAGATCCTTAATGAATCAGGCCCGGTGTCTCTGAAAAGTGTATAATCTAGCCTGCCTTATGCATACCACGCTAAATCTACAATCAAACAGAGGGTGTACTTATGTATTATTTATAAAATTATTTGAAAATAATGACATTTTACATTACGTGTATTTAAATTATTAAAATAATATGCATTATTATACATATTACTATATTTTGTAATCTATTGGATGCAATTCAACCTATATACTGTCGTTTTTCCAACCCCATTCTCCCCAAATAATTGCCAGACATTTCAAAATCACTGCAATGGCTGTTTTCTCTTATGTTAAGTATATACAATTGGAGATCAATGAGGGATCAATTTAATAAATCACTGGAAGTCAGTAAGGGCCTGATTCATTAGCTGACTTAAACTGTTCGAAAGTTCCATAGCAAATTTTAAGTAAAATCAGGGAGACAGGTAATGAGCGATTCAACAGGGAACAAATATCTAGATACGTACGAAGATGAATCCGTTATTAAATTACTTACGTAGCGGGAAAAAATACGTAACTTTACACAAGTCCTCAGCAGTCCAATCCCTGTACCTTTTGCAGAATATCAGTCTGTCCCTGATGTTTTTCCTCGAGAGAAGTGACTTCTTTGCTGGCCTTCTTGACACCAGGCCATCTTTCAAAAGTCTTTGCCTCACTGTGCATGCAGATGAACTCACACCTGCCTGCTGCCATTCCTGAGCCAGCTTTGCACTGGTGGTGCCCTGATCCCGCAGCTGAATCAACTTTAGGAGACGTCCTGGCGCTTGCTGGACATTCTTGGGCGCCTTCAAGCCTTCTTCACAACTATTGAACTTCTCTCCTTCAAGTTTTTGATGATCCGATAAATGGTTGACTTAGGTACAATCTTACTAGCAGTAATATCTTTGCCTGTCAAGCCCTTTTTGTGCAAAGCAATGATGACTGCACATGTTTCCTTGCAGCTAACCATGGTTAATAGAGGAAGAACAATGATGTTGAACACCACACCCCTTTTAAAGCTTCCAGTCTTTTATTCTAACTCAATCAGCATGACAGAGTGATCTCCAGACTTGTCCTCATCAACATTCTCACCTGTGTTAATGAGAGAATCACTGACCTGATGTCAGCTGGTCCTTTTGTGGCATGGCTGAAATGCAGTGGAAATGTTGTTTTCGGGATAAAGTTCATTGCCATGGCAAAGAGGGACTTTGAAATGAATTGCAATTCATCTGATCACTCTTCATGACATTCTGGAGTATATGCAAATTTCCATCATAAAAACTGAGGCAGCAGACTTTGTGAAAAATAACATTTGTCTCATTCTCAAAACTTTTTGCCAAGACTGTATTATGCAGAACTGTTGTAACCTATTTATTCTGATTAACATTTATATGATTATATCACCTGGGACAAATGTCTTTAATGTTTTAATGCTAATATTAAATCGCACACACACATCGGTCGGGGAAAAGCTAGAGTGCTTGTGAGGATACCACCTTTAGCTGGGATGGCAGTTACCCTCTGTGGGATTCAACTCACTCGGGCAGACCAGAATATATCCAAAATAAGACTTTACTACGACAGCACAACACCACAAGACGTTCACAAGTTACAGGGTAAATGGTAGCATGTATCCTCCAGCAGCCTTTTGCAGTCAGCATTCCAAAGTAATAATCTCTGTCTCTTTCAGGGTCTTACCCTCCCGCAATATTACCACTACCAATTAGCAAAACAGTTATGGTGTCCCCCAGCCTGGGTTACTGGCTCACACCGTCCCTGTCCTGGTAGGGTTTCCTCTAGCGGCACCACAATGCCTGGCCCAGAGTCCTTTTCACTGATGTCTTGTACACCAGGATCCTCCAAACTAGAATAGCTCCTTTGACATTCTGCTCTCCCTATATTCTTCCCTGTATACCCAGGAAGTAGGGTCAAATGTCTCAAACCACCTCCCCCTTACAGCAGAAACACTTTAGCTGCTAGACATACTGTCCCTGTTACCTTGATTATACAATAGAATGGCTAAATTCAATTAGCTATTTTGGCTGTATACACTAAACATGAGGTTACAATATTACACTAGGGAATGACACTGCATGCTTACATGAAACAATAGGACTTTTGACACATTGCATCAGCATTGTATTACGCCATCTGAATCTGTGATACATTTTGATACAATCATCATCATCATCATCATCATCAGTTATTTATATAGCGCCACTAATTCCGCAGCGCTGTACAGAGAACTCATTCACACCAGTCCCTGCCCCATTGGAGCTTACAGTCTAAATTCCCTAACATACATACAGACATACACATGCACACACAGACAGACAGACTAGGGTCAATTTAATATCAGCCAATTAATCTACCAGTATGTTTTTGGAGTGTGGGAGGAAGCCGGAGCACCCGGAGGAAACCCACGCAAACACAGGGAGAACATACAAACTCCACACAGATAAGGCCATGGTCGGGAATCGAACTCATGACCCCAGTGCTGTGAGGCAGAAGTGCTAGCCACTAAGCCACTGTGCAGCCCACACTAACATTTATAGTGATACATATTGATACATTTCCCAATGCTATTTCACCCAATATATTACTGTGGAGGCACATTGCATATCTTTTACAAGTTCTAACCTCATTACCTCTCAGATTACCTGTTAACCTAGCTAATTAACATGGGCTGCCAGCTGGTTAACTCAGACATTGTTCTGATTACAAACCAAATCTCAGCTGCACCTCATACAATAGACATTTGAGACAAATGGTAATTACATTAGCTAACACAAGCAAACTTACTGATTTTGTCCTGTTATTTTCACACAGTATGGCAATATTCTTTATATTTATACTACACACAATATTGCAGGTAATAGCAAGGGCAAAATATACCTAATAACATGAAATAATAATATACACAATACACCGATGCTCTGGTGTATATACTTAGACTGGGCCAAGGATTAAAAAGTACATTAAACTGTGAGAAACGGGTGATGAATACAAAGTTCTCAGTCCAGTGGCAACCCGTTTCCTCACATTCCTCCCCTACTTTTTAAACTTGAGCCCCAGTCTCTACTGCAGGTTTTATGTGGTCTTCCACAAGATGAACCAATTTCCTGCTGGGCTGTGCGCAGCCTCCAGCGTTCACTTGCTGCATCTTGTTATATTCTTGCAGCCGCCAGCACCTATCAATTCCTAGAGCCGCTGCGGGAAGTCTCCGTCTCCTGCTCCAGTAGCTACTCTGAGCCCTGCTGTCTAAGAGCCCTACAGACTGCCTTTCCCTGGTTGTCTGGGGTCCTGTCTGGCGACGCCTCCCCCTTTCCCAGTTCCCTTCTGCGCTGGGATTACTCATTTCCCCAGCCTGCGTCCGCTTATGGACTGGCTTCTTGCAGGAATCCTGCTGCACACTATCTTCTACAGGGACTACTGAGAGTAACATCACGCAGTCATCAATGTCCTGCTTTCTATGCTGCCTTCTCCCCTCCTGTGTCCGACTGTCCCTGTTGCAGCCCTGCCCTAACATATTCTTGCAATCTGCCCAGTTGGCTATGTAGCGGTCTATATCCCTCGCTAAACCTAACCACATGAACTGCTGTCTGAACCTGGCTCGTGTTCTCCTTTTTTCCTCAGTGTTTGGTACCCCCTTCCCCATGGGCCTGAGCTATAAACCGATCCCGATATTCGGGTGGGACTACCAACCTGTACTTATGATTTGGGCTGGACACCGTATACAGCAACCCGTCCAACCAAGCACAATCCTCTACCACCCCAGTCTTATATGACATATCTGCTAATGCCCGCATCCCTTCTAGATCTGGATCTAGTAACTGGGCTTCTTGCAGTCTAGATTTATCCTCCTCCCCCAGGACTAACCCCCCCTCAGGATGGTCTTGGCTACTCACCCTCAGAGGTCCGGAGATGGTAAAGAGACGTTGCTGATACCCGTTAGTTACTGGCGTGTAGAAGTGGTTGTTCTTCCTCTGCCTGGGGCTCGCCTTTCTATGGGCATCTTTTCCAACAAAATCATTCTCGATGTCTTGCCCCAAATCATTGCCCAAAATCACCTCATTGAACATTCCCGCCATAACTCCAACTTCCACCAGGTTGTTACAATGGCCCCAATGCAACTGGACTTGGGCTGTTGGAATCTCTGCCCATTTTCCATCCTCCATCCTAACTTTAAAGTACTTGTTGGGGATAATACTTCTGAAATCCACCAACTCGGGCCGTACCAGGGTGATGGCTGCCACACAGTCCCTAAATCCTTGGGCTTTTCTGCCATCCACCCATACAGATTTCAAGTGCCTGTAAAGGCGTCCTCCTGTTGTTTGCTTCATATCAGCCACAGCATTGCAAGTGGCACTTACCCCCTTCGCCTCTGGGGCATCAGGGTGGTAGTGTTTGTTTTTCCGGGGGTGGCTCCTGCCAACAGCTCCCGTGGGTGGTAAATGGTCTAATTGACCTCCTTTCCTGGGACACTGCTGTCGAAGATGCCTCTGGTATCCACATCGATGGCACCGCTTACAGATTTGTCCGGAGTGTGGTATCGCTTGTCCTCGTTTGCTGGGTCGCCTTGGGCCTTCACTTTGCCCCGTGTCTGTTTTTTTCCCAGGACTGAGGGTTACACTTTTCCACCCAATCCTGAAGGCTGGGAAATATCTCAGTCAGCCCTGCTTTTACCAGCTCGAGTCCTTCTCTCCGGATCCAATGACCGAGGACGTGCTGCAGCTCTTGACGAAGCTGACCATAGTCATAGCTTCCACTGTGCACTGCTACTGGCCTGGGGTGGGGGATGTCTGTATGGTAGCTGCAATCTCCGGAATCCTTACTGGTTGATCCTGAAAGAGTAGGGCAAGGTCTGAGGGTTCCAGTCGCGCCTGCTCCTTGGGCAGTGAAGTAGTATAGTAGCTCTCCCCAGTCTCATTGGACCATTACCCCACCACATCTGGAAAGTTCTCCTGACTTTCCTTAATAAAGTTCACCTCAGACAGTTTTGCACATATGAATCCCCCATCACTCAGCACCAATATACGAGGTTGCTCCTGGTCCTTACCCAACTTCTTGGCTTCCAGGATTTCTGCAACATAAGTTCCAACTTGGGTGGCTTCCACTACTGGGACGTCTGCTACTTCCTGCCCGCATCATCGATTAGGCACAGGTCCCATTTGTGTAGTTTTTCCACTAGTTGTGGCCTGAAGTCATCCTGGGTGGTGGTAATTTCCCTTGCCCGGCATAATCCCCGGAGTTCATCCAGTTTTAGGGAGTTATACTTGATCATGTCTCACGTTTCTTGCAACTCCTCTGATAGGCTTCCTTTGGGTGCTGTGTAGCCCGTGCTGTGCTGTACCTACAAGGATCTTGGACTGCAACCACTTGCATCCCTTGCAGCCTTCCCTGTTCTTGCTACGCTGGGCCGAGTGTCCCCACTGCTTGCCACCAAATGTGAGGATACCACCCTTAGCTGGGATGGCAGATACCTTCTGAGGGATTCAACTCACTCGGGCAGACCAGAATATATCTAAAATAAGACTTTATTACGACAGCACAACACTACAAGACGTTCACAAGTTACAGGGTAAATGGTAGCATGTATCCTCCAGCAGCCTCTTGCAGTCAGCATTCCAAAGTAATAATCTCTGTCTCTTTCAGGGTCTTACCCTCCCGCAATATTACCACTACCAGTTAGCAAAACAGTTATGGTGTCCCCCAGCATGGGTTACTGGCTCACACCGTCCCTATCCTGGTAGGGTTTCCTCTAGCGGCACCACAATGCCTGGCCCAGAGTCCTTTTCACTGATGTCTTGTACACCAGGATTCTCCAAACTAGAATAGCTCCTTTGAAATTCTGCTCTCCCTATATTCTTCCCTGTATACCCAGGAAGTAGGGTCAAATGTCTCAAACCATCTCCCCTTTACAGTAGGAACACTTTAGCTGCTAGACATACTGTCCCTGTTACCTTGATTATACAATAGAATGGCTAAACTCAATTAGCTATTTTGGCTGGATACCTTAAATATGAGGTTACAATATTACACCAGGGAATGACACTGCACGCTTACATGAAACAATAGGACTTTTGACACATTGTATCAGCATTGTATTACGCCATCTGAATCTGTGATACATTTTGATACAATAACATTTATAGTGATACATATTGATACATTTCCCAATGCTATTTCACCCAATATATTACTGTGGAGGCACATTGCATATCTTTTACAAGTTCTAACCTCATTACCTCTCAGATTACCTGTTAACCTAGCTAATTAACATGGGCAGCCAGCTGGTTAACTCAGACATTGTTCTGATTACAAACCAAATCTCAGCTGCACCTCATACAATAGACATTTGAGACAAATGGTAATTACATTAGCTAACACAAGCAAACTTACTTATTTTAATAGCAAGGGCAAAATGTACGTAATAACCAGGGCCAGACTGGGACTAAAAATCAGCCCTGGCATTTAAAGCACACAAGCCCACGTGTTGTGGGCTCCATGCACTATATTGTTGCAAACTGATGCTGGCGCAGTACAACATAATGTAGTATGAGTGTGTGTGTGTGTGTGTGGGGGGGGGGGGGGTATTTATTTCTCCTAATGACCCTCAACATTACATTATTAGCACCCCAATTACATCAATAAATACCATGACAATACATTATTAGTACCCAAATTACAGCAATAAATAACCCCCCACAAACACTCATACTACATCAATCACCCCCACATTACAGCAACCGGCATCACCCCACACATTACAGCAACCGGCATCACCCCCCACATTACAGCATCCAGCATCACCCCCCACATTACAGCGTCCAGCATCACCTCCCACATTACAGCATCCAGCATCACCCCCCACATTACAGCGTCCAGCATCACCCCTCACATTACAGCGTCCAGCATCACCCCCCACATTACAGCATCCAGCGTCACCCCCCACATTATAGCAATACCCTCTCCTACTTATTAGCAATACTAAGCACCAAACACACTACAACATTGCCACCAGCACACCACCCCATACTACAGCAATACCACCAATTATACAGACGCCACTGTAGGAAACAATGTTTTGCTTTTTTCAAATCTCCCACAAAATAGCAACAACGAACAGAGTACTTACACACACATAGAGGTAACAGATACCCTTTTCCCTCAATTAAATAGTAATGGCAGAATTTTCATGAATCATTCCACATGAAATAAAACTAACATATATCTAAAAAAAACATAACTATTGAATGATCAGTTGAACCCACACGGCTGCATTAAAAGTATATCCATCTACAGTAAAATGTCAGAGAAAAATATTTTTGTTTTACTACAGTAATTGGATATGCGCCTTTTCTATTCATTTTAAATAACACAGTATATAAATTAAGGGGGATAGAGGAGGGGGGTGAGAAATAATTGGATGTGATCCATCAGTTTGATTAGATAGGAAACATTTAGATTATTTACCTGGAGACGTCTACCCCCTTGACTCACAGGCAGGGCTGACAAGAGGAATTTTGGGCCCCGATACAGCAACTTTTTTGGGCTCCCATCATATTCAACAATTAAAGACTTGGCTTTGGCAGAAGTTCATATGATGCCACACCGTAGTGTGCCCAGTTCATATTATGCCACATCGTAGTGCCCCAAGGTCATATTATGCCACATAGTATTACCCTCAATTCATATTTGGTCATGCAGAAGTGCCCACAAATCATATTATGGCATAGTAGTGCCCCCAAAACATATACCATACAGTAGTGCCCACAAATCCTATTATGTCACAACAGTGCCTTCAAATCATATTATGCTACAATAGTGACCCCAAATAACATTATGCCATAGTAGTGCCCCCAAATCATTAGTAAAGCTCAGACAAAAACTCATTCACAAATAAAAATTGGTACAGCATATCAGATACTGAGTGTGAGTCCCAAGAGCAGCTTAATACATCATTTACAATGCAAACAAAAATAGATATATTGACACAATTACAGATAAAATTTATGACAAGCAATGTTTTTTCCTCTTAATTAAAAATCTCTGTACAGATAAATATGCAAAAAACATTACAGCGCAATAATGAGCAATACATAGTGTTAAACATTATTGGATACGCTGTAGTGTCCCCAGTTCAAGAAAGGATGGTTAAAAACATATTGCACACGAGAAAATATATGAACTTACCTGATTATGGCATCGTGTGTTCTGTTCTTCTACTGGGCGCGCTGGGCGAGGTGTCAGCTCACACAGGCAGTCGGGAGCAGGAATAGAGGGCAGTGGTCGAAGCAGAAATTTAGGAGTGGGGGTATAGAAAATACAAGTAAATGGAGTATGAAGGCTTGATTTTTTATTTTTTTTTAACACTTGTCCCCTCTGTGCATTTCCATTCTTCATTATTACTTGTGTTTTATGATAGCTGCATCCCTGACATTTGAATTCTTAAGATGTCTCTCCCTTTACACTTTCTTTTACCTATGCCCCTGCACCATCTTCTCCTTTGTCCCTCTCTCCTTTCTCCGCTGGCTCTCTCACATCTTCCTGTACCACCTACTCCCCTGGCTCTCTCACACGTCTTCCTGCACCCTCTACCCCCTGGCTCTCTCACTCCTCTTCCTGCACCCCCTACCTCCCTGGCACTCTCACCCTCTCTCCCACCACCCTCTTCCCCCTGGCTCTCTCACCCCCTCTCCCAGCACCCCCTTCCCCTTTGGTTCTCTCACCCCCTTCCCCTTTGGCTCTCTCACCCCCTCTCCTAGCGCCCCCTTCCCCTTTGGCTCTCTTAACCCCTCTCCCAGCACCCCCTTCCCCTTTAGCTCTCTCACCCCTCTCCCAGCACCCCCTTCCCCTTTGGCTCTCTCACCCCCTCTCCCAGAACCCCCTTCCCCTTTGGCTCTCACCCCCTTTCCCAGCACCCCCTTTGGCTCTCTCACACCCTCTCCCAGCACCACCTGGCTATCTCACCCCATTTCCCAGCATCCCATGGCTCTCACCCCTTCTCCCAGCACCCCCTGGCTCTCACCCCCTCTCCCAGCACCCCCTGGCTATCTCACCCCCTTTCCCAGCACCCCATGGCTCTTCCACACTCTTGACCCCCCCCCCCCCCGCACGAGAATGAGGACACCCACGTGACCCCACCCCCAAAAATCGCGGCACCCCCCAACCCCCCGAAAATCGCGGAAACCCCGCCCCTCTTCAGTAAAAAACCCCCCAAAAAACCCAGGAAACTAACCAGTGTAACAGTACACCAGTGCACAGCATAACGGGGGAGGGACCTGAGGAGCGCGCAGCAGAGGTGGCTGGCTCCTGGGGAGGAACCAGCCACCAAGAAGACGGGAGGAGTCGGGCCGGCCCATCCAGCCATCGGCCCTTCTGGCATTTGCCAGAAGTGCCAGATGGCCAGTCCGGCCCTGCTAATAACATGAAATAATAATACACATAATACACCGATGCTCTGGTGTATATACTTAGACTGGGCCAAGGATTAAAAAGTACATTAAACTGTGAGAAACGGGTGATGAATACAAAGTTCTCAGTCCAGTAGCAACCCGTTTCCTCACAGTGCTTTTGTCACAGGGGTGGGTACCCCTAGGGAGGAGGGGGCACATCTTCCTAGGGAATGTGTGGAACATCTTTCCCTCATTCATTACACTCATAAGTAAGGATGAACGGACTCGGATTCCTGAAATCCGAGCCCCCCCGAACAGCGCGGATCCGAGTCAGATCCGAGCACTGTCCGGGTATTCCCGCCGATTCCGAAACTTAAAACGAGGCTCTGAGTCATAATCCCGCTGTTGGATCCCGCGATACTCGGATTCTTTAAATTCCCCGCTTGCCGCCGCCATCTTCACTCGGGCATTGATCAGGGAAGAGGGAGGGTGTGTTAGGTGGTCCTCTGTCCTGCTATTTCTCGTGCTGTGCTGTGCTGTGATGTGCTGTGCTGTGCTCTGTCCTGCTGAGTCCAGTGGTGCTTTTGCCAGTGCTCTGTCCTGCTGAGTCCAGTGGTGCATCAGTCCAGTGCTCTGTCCTTGCTGAGTCCAGTGGTGCATCAGTCCAGTGCTCTGTCCTTGCTGAGTCCAGTGGTGCATCAGTCCAGTGCTCTGTCCTTGCTGAGTCCAGTGGTGCATCAGTCCAGTGCTCTGTCCTTGCTGAGTCCAGTGGTGCATCAGTCCAGTGCTCTGTCCTTGCTGAGTCCAGTGGTGCATCAGTCCAGTGCTCTGTCCTTGCTGAGTCCAGTGGTGCATCAGTCCAGTGCTCTGTCCTTCCTGAGTCCAGTGGTGCATCAGTCCAGTGCTCTGTCCTTGCTGAGTCCAGTGGTGCATCGGTCCAGTGCTCTGTCCTTGCTGAGTTCAGTGGTGCATCAGTCCAGTGCTTTGTCCTTGCTGAGTACAGTGGTGCATCAGTCCAGTGCTTTGTCCTTGCTGAGTACAGTGGTGCATCAGTCCAGTGCTCTGTCCTTGCTGAGTCCAGTGGTGCATCAGTCCAGTGCTCTGTCCTTGCTGAGTCCAGCGGTGTTTTTGTCCTGTGATTTGTTTTGCAAAGTGCATCTTTATTTTAAAAGTATTAAAAAATCTTCCCAAAATATTATAATTCGACAAAAATCCTTTAAAAAAAATATTAAAAAATAATCTAAAAAGTCTAAAAAAAATTATTGCAGTCCATTAACATTAATACTGCAATCTATTAAAAATTGTTCACTGTTCTTGCAGTATTTAAAAAATAGTACTGTAATACAACGTGTGCTGCATATAATGGAGTACCAAAATTTGGAGGATAAAGTAGGGAAAGATCAAGACCCACTTCCTCCTAATGCTGAAGCTGCTGCCACTAGTCATGGCATAGACGATGAAATGCCATCAACGTTGTCTGCCAATGCCGATGCCCAATCTCCTAGTAGAGGGCATGTAAAATCCAAAAAGCAAAAGTTCACTACAATTAGTAAAAAAAGAAAATTGAAAACATCTGAGGAGAAACGTAAACTTGCCAATATGACCTTTACGACACGGAGTGGCAAGGAACGGCTTAGGCCCTGGCCCGTGTTCAGGACTAGTGGTTCAGCTTCACCCAAGGATCTAAGCCCTCCTCTTTCCCCCCCCCCTCCAAAAAATTTAAAAGAGTTATGCTGTCAGCAACAAAACAGCAAACAACTCTGCCTTCTAAACAGATGACATCACAAATCCCCAAGGCGAGTCCAAGGGTGTTGGGGGTTGCGAAGCCTGACCTTCCCATCACTGTACGGGAAGAGGTGACTCCATCCACCATTTGCAGCACACCCTCTGCATATGCTGGTAGGATGACCCACAGTGTAGATCCAGATTTGGATAATCAATGTGTCAAGGAGGCTATTGATGTAGCTGGCGTTGTGGAGGAACTTGATGAGGAGGATGCTGATGTGGTTATTTTAAATGAGGCACCAGGGGGGAAAAAAGTGGATGTCCATGGGATGAAAAAGCCCATCTTCATGCCTGGTCAGAAGACCAAGAAATGCACCTCTTCTGTCTGGAGTTATTTTTACCCCAATCTGGATAACAAATGTATGGCCATATGTAGCTTATGTAAAGCTCAAATAAGCAGTGGTAAGGATCTTGCCCACCTAGGGACATCCTCCCTTATACGTCACCTGAATAACTTTCATAGTTCAGTGATTAGTTCAGGAACTGGGGCTAGGACTGTCATCAGTCCAGGGACACCTAAATCCCTTGGTCCTGTTGGATACACACCACCAACACCCTCCTCGTCAACTTCCTCCACGATCTCCATCAGATTTAGTCCTGCAGGCCATGTCACCAGCCAGACTGAGTCCTCTTCAATACGGGATTCATCTGAGGAATCCTGCAGCGGTACGCCTACTACTGCCGCTGCTGCTGTTGCTGCTGGTAGTCGGTCATCTTCCCAGAGGGGAAGTCGCAAGAACGCTACGTCTTTCACCAAACAGTGGACCGTCCAACAATCGTTTGCCATGAGCACCAAGTACGACACTAGTCATCCTATGGCAAAGCGGATAACTGCGTCAATAACAGCAATGTTGGTGTTAGACGTGCGTCCAGTGTCCACCATCAGTGGAGTGGGATTTAGACGGTTGATGGAGGTATTGTGTCCCCGGTACCAAATCCCGTTGAGATTCCACTTCACTAGGCAGACGATACCAAAGATGTACAGAGAAGTACGAACAAGTGTCCTCAGTGCTCTTAAAAATGCGGTTGTACCCACTGTCCACTTAACCACGGACATGTGGACAAGTGGTTCAGGGCAAACGAAGGACTATATGACTGTGACAGCCCACTGGGTAGATGCATCGCCATCCGCAGCAACAGCAGCAGCTGCATCAGTAGCAGCATCTCCACAACGGCTGCTCGTGCCAAGGCAGGCAACATTGTGTATCACAGGTTTTAATAAGAGGCACAATGCTGAGAACCTCTTAGAGAAACTGAGGGAAATCATCTCACAGTGGCTTACCCCACTTAGACTCTCCTGGGGATTTGTGGTGCCAACGCCAGTAACATTGTGTGGGCATTACATATGGGCAATTTCCAGCACGTCCCATGTTTTGCCCACACCGTTAATTTGGTGGTGCAGCATTACCTCAAGAGTGACAGGGGTGTGCAGGAGATGCTTGCGGTGGCGCGCAAAATTGCTGGACACTTTCGGCATTAAGCCAGTGCCTACCGCAGACTAGAGGCACATCAAAAAACCATGAACCTGCCCTGCCATCACCTCAAACAAGAGGTTGTGACGCGCTGGAACTCCACCCTCTATATGCTTCAGAGGATGGAGGAGCAGCAAAAGGCCATTCAGGCCTACACAGCCACCTACGACATAGGCAAAGGAGTGGGGATGCGCCTGAGTGAAGCGCAGTGAAGACTGATTTCCGTGTTGTGCAAGGTTCTCCAGCCGTTTAAACTTGCCACACGAGAAGTCAGTTCCGACACTGCCAGCTTGAGTCAGGTCATTCCCTGATCAGGCTGTTGCAGAAGCAGCTGGAGAAAGTGAGGGAGGAGCTGGTAAACCATTGCGATTCAACAAAGCATGTAGCTCTTGTTGATGAAACCCTTCGTACCCTTTGCCAGGATCCGAGGGTGGTCACTCTTTTAAAGTCAGAGGAATACATTCTGGCCACCGTGCTGGATCCTCGGTTTAAAGCGTATGTTGTGTCTCTGTTTCCGGCGGACATAAGTCTACAGCGGTGCAAAGACCTGCTGGTCAGGAGATTGTCCTCTGAAGAGGACCGTGACATGCCACCAGCTCCTCCATCAGTTTCTTCCACACCTGTGGCTGCGAGGAAAAAGCTCAGTTTTCCTCAAAGACCCGCTGGCGGGGATGCTGAGAACATCTGGTCCAGACTGAAGGAACTGCCAACCATTGCAGACATGTCTACTCTCGCTGCATTTGATGCTGTCACAATTGAAAAAATGGTGGAGGATTACTTTGCTGACACCATCCAAATAGACATGTCAGACAGTCCATATTGTTACTAGAAGGAAAAAAAGGCAGTTTGGAAGGCCCTGTACAAACTGGCTCTATTTTACCTGAGTTCTCCCCCCTCCAGTGTTTACTCCGAAAGAGTTTTTAGTGCAGCGGGGAACCTGGTCAGTGAGCAGCGAAGGAGGTTGCTTCCTCAGAACGTTGAAAAAATGATGTTCATAAAAATGAATTATCAAGTCCTCAATCAAGCACAGCAGTGCCCTCCAGATAATACAGAGGGACCTGTGGTTGTGGAGTCCAGCGGGGACGAATTGATAATGTGTGAGGATGAGGAAGTACACACTGAAGGGGGCCAGGAATCAGAGGATGAGGATGAGGATGACATCTTGCCTCAGTAGAGCCAGTTTAGTTTGTACAGGGAGAGATGAATAGCTTTTTTTGTGTGGGGGCCCAAACAAACCAATCACTTCAGCCACAATTTTTAATACTTTAATTGTATATCTAGTTCCCAAAAAGAGGAACTGCCACTTCTAATGAATACTTTAATTGTATATGTAGTTCCTAAAAAGAGGAACTGCCACTTCTATTTAATACTTTAATTGTATATGTAGTTCCCAAAATAAGGAACTGCCACTTCTATTTATATTTTCATTCTATATGTGAACTACCATTTCTATTACTACTTTCTTTCTTTCTTTCTGTATTTCAAAAAAAGAGGAACTGCCATTTCTATTACTACTTTCTTTCTTTCTTTCTGTATTTCCAAAAAAGAGGAACTGCCATTTCTATTGCTACGTTTTTTTTTTGTAGCTCCAAAAAAAAATAACTGCGGCCTTAACTGCTATGTTGGTGTTAGACGTGCATCCGGTGTCCGCCATCTGTGCAGTGGTATTCAGACCAGTTGAGGGTTTTATATTGTGGCCCCGGTACCAGTCCAGATAGATGCGTATCAGATATTAAACTACATTCAATGTTGGGGCCAAATCCAAAATTAATTAAAATGACCTGTCATCGTCAAAAACAAGAGGTTTTGACGCGTTAGAACTACACCCTGTATATGCTGCAGAGGATGTATAATATTATATTGAGAGGTATTAATTAGTCGCTGACTGCAATACTCTCCTGCCAACTGTGACTCCTCTGTGACAGGGAAAAAAATATGGTTAACAGTACATCAATACAAAACAATAGTTACAGTAGCACGGTGGGTGGGAGCATTATTCGGTGCAGGAAACAAAAGACCCAGCATCCACTGGGGGTAGGAAAATATATAGGTAAGCCTGGGACCCTCCCTGTGGAACTTATTTGCTGGGGATGCAGGAGACTTAACCCCAGATTGGTGAGTGCATGAAGTTAACCTAAACACATGTTTTTAAGTGTGTTCAGTTTATGGCCTCTATTGTCATGATGTCATACTAAAGAAAGAAAAAGTCACATTTTGGATATAAAGGCTTTCTGAGGACTTTTATGCTGCAAAACAAACTTATTAACACTAGACTACATTATATATCAAGATGCTTACATTCTTCTGCAGTGGTCTGGATTAGCTCCATGCCTCCACCACAAGGGCCTCCTCCATGGCTTCTTCCTCCTGGATCTCCTCCATTCTCTCCAGGGATTCTGTCCTGTAGTATTCCTCCAGGAGTGGGGAAAGGGCTTGGTAGGGGAGTGGATATTGGGACAGCTCCTTCCAAAATATTATAATTCGACAAAAATCCTTTTAAAAAAATATTAAAAAATATTCTAAAAAGTCTAAAAAAAATTATTGCAGTCCATTAACATTAATACTGCAATCTATTAAAAATTGTTCACTGTTCTTGCAGTATTTAAAAAATAGTACTGTAATACAACGTGTGCTGCATATAATGGAGTACCAAAATTTGGAGGATAAAGTAGGGAAAGATCAAGACCCACTTCCTCCTAATGCTGAAGCTGCTGCCACTAGTCATGACATAGACGATGAAATGCCATCAACGTTGTCTGCCAAGGCCGATGCCCAATCTCCTAGTAGAGGGCATGTAAAATCCAAAAAGCAAAAGTTCACTACAATTAGTAAAAAAAGAAAATTGAAAACATCTGAGGAGAAACGTAAACTTGCCAATATGACCTTTACGACACGGAGTGGCAAGGAACGGCTTAGGCCCTGGCCCGTGTTCAGGACTAGTGGTTCAGCTTCACCCAAGGATCTAAGCCCTCCTCTTTCCCCCCCCTCCAAAAAATTTAAAAGAGTTATGCTGTCAGCAACAAAACAGCAAACAACTCTGCCTTCTAAACAGATGACATCACAAATCCCCAAGGCGAGTCCAAGGGTGTTGGGGGTTGCGAAGCCTGACCTTCCCATCACTGTACGGGAAGAGGTGACTCCATCCACCATTTGCAGCACACCCTCTGCATATGCTGGTAGGATGACCCACAGTGTAGATCCAGATTTGGATAATCAATGTGTCAAGGAGGCTATTGATGTAGCTGGCGTTGTGGAGGAACTTGATGAGGAGGATGCTGATGTGGTTATTTTAAATGAGTCACCAGGGGGGAAAAAAGTGGATGTCCATGGGATGAAAAAGCCCATCTTCATGCCTGGTCAGAAGACCAAGAAATGCACCTCTTCTGTCTGGAGTTATTTTTACCCCAATCTGGATAACAAATGTATGGCCATATGTAGCTTATGTAAAGCTCAAATAAGCAGGGGTAAGGATCTTGCCCACCTAGGGACATCCTCCCTTATACGTCACCTGAATAACTTTCATAGTTCAGTGATTAGTTCAGGAACTGGGGCTAGGAATGTCATCAGTCCAGGGACACCTAAATCCCTTGGTCCTGTTGGATACACACCACCAACACCCTCCTCGTCAACTTCCTCCACGATCTCCATCAGATTTAGTCCTGCAGGCCATGTCACCAGCCAGACTGAGTCCTCTTCAATACGGGATTCATCTGAGGAATCCTGCAGCGGTACGCCTACTACTGCCGCTGCTGCTGTTACTGCTGGTAGTCGGTCATCTTCCCAGAGGGGAAGTCGCAAGAACGCTACGTCTTTCACCAAACAGTTGACCGTCCAACAATCATTTGCCATGAGCACCAAGTACGACACTAGTCATCCTATGGCAAAGCGGATAACTGCGTCAATAACAGCAATGTTGGTGTTAGACGTGCGTCCGGTGTCCACCATCAGTGGAGTGGGATTTAGACGGTTGATGGAGGTATTGTGTCCCCGGTACCAAATCCCGTTGAGATTCCACTTCACTAGGCAGGCGATACCAAAGATGTACAGAGAAGTACGAACAAGTGTCCTCAGTGCTCTTAAAAATGCGGTTGTACCCACTGTCCACTTAACCACGGACATGTGGACAAGTGGTTCAGGGCAAACGAAGGACTATATGACTGTGACAGCCCACTGGGTAGATGCATCGCCATCCGCAGCAACAGCAGCAGCTGCATCAGTAGCAGCATCTCCACAACGGCTGCTCGTGTCAAGGCAGGCAACATTGTGTATCACAGGTTTTAATAAGAGGCACAATGCTGAGAACCTCTTAGAGAAACTGAGGGAAATCATCTCACAGTGGCTTACCCCACTTAGACTCTCCTGGGGATTTGTGGTGTCAACGCCAGTAACATTGTGTGGGCATTACATATGGGCAATTTCCAGCACGTCCCATGTTTTGCCCACACGGTTAATTTGGTGGTGCAGCATTACCTCAAGAGTGACAGGGGTGTGCAGGAGATGCTTGCGGTGGCGTGCAAATTTGCTGGACACTTACGGCATTCAGCCATTGCCTACCGCAGACTAGAGGCACATCAAAAAACCATGAACCTGCCCTGCCATCACCTCAAACAAGAGGTTGTGACGCGCTGGAACTCTACCCTCTATATGCTTCAGAGGATGGAGGAGCAGCAAAAGGCCATTCAGGCCTACACAGCCACCTACGACATAGGCAAAGGTGTGGGGATGCGCCTGAGTGAAGCGCAGTGAAGACTGATTTCCGTGTTGTGCAAGGTTCTCCAGCCGTTTAAACTTGCCACACGAGAAGTCAGTTCCGACACTGCCAGCTTGAGTCAGGTCATTCCCTGATCAGGCTGTTGCAGAAGCAGCTGGAGAAAGTGAGGGAGGAGCTGGTAAACCATTGCGATTCAACAAAGCATGTAGCTCTTGTTGATGAAACCCTTCGTACCCTTTGCCAGGATCCGAGGGTGGTCACTCTTTTAAAGTCAGAGGAATACATTCTGGCCACCGTGCTGGATCCTCGGTTTAAAGCGTATGTTGTGTCTCTGTTTCCGGCGGACATAAGTCTACAGCGGTGCAAAGACCTGCTGGTCAGGAGATTGTCCTCTGAAGAGGACCGTGACATGCCACCAGCTCCTCCATCAGTTTCTTCCACACCTGTGGCTGCGAGGAAAAAGCTCAGTTTTCCTCAAAGACCCGCTGGCGGGGATGCTGAGAACATCTGGTCCAGACTGAAGGAACTGCCAACCATTGCAGACATGTCTACTCTCGCTGCATTTGATGCTGTCACAATTGAAAAAATGGTGGAGGATTACTTTGCTGACACCATCCAAATAGACATGTCAGACAGTCCATATTGTTACTAGAAGGAAAAAAAGGCAGTTTGGAAGGCCCTGTACAAACTGGCTCTATTTTACCTGAGTTCTCCCCCCTCCAGTGTTTACTCCGAAAGAGTTTTTAGTGCAGCGGGGAACCTGGTCAGTGAGCAGCGAAGGAGGTTGCTTCCTCAGAACGTTGAAAAAATGATGTTCATAAAAATGAATTATCAAGTCCTCAATCAAGCACAGCAGTGCCCTCCAGATAATACAGAGGGACCTGTGGTTGTGGAGTCCAGCGGGGACGAATTGATAATGTGTGAGGATGAGGAAGTACACACTGAAGGGGGCCAGGAATCAGAGGATGAGGATGAGGATGACATCTTGCCTCAGTAGAGCCAGTTTAGTTTGTACAGGGAGAGATGAATAGCTTTTTTTGTGTGGGGGCCCAAACAAACCAATCACTTCAGCCACAATTTTTAATACTTTAATTGTATATGTAGTTCCCAAAAAGAGGAACTGCCACTTCTATTGAATACTTTAATTGTATATGTAGTTCCCAAAAAGAGGAACTGCCACTTCTAATGAATACTTTAATTGTATATGTAGTTCCTAAAAAGAGGAACTGCCACTTCTATTTAATACTTTAATTGTATATGTAGTTCCCAAAAAGAGGAACTGCCACTTCTATATTCATTCTATATGTGAACTACCATTTCTATTACTACTTTCTTTCTTTCTTTCTGTATTTCCAAAAAAGAGGAACTGCCATTTCTATTGCTACGTTTTTTTTTTGTAGCTCCAAAAAAAAATAACTGCGGCCTTAACTGCTATGTTGGTGTTAGACGTGCATCCGGTGTCCGCCATCTGTGCAGTGGTATTCAGACCAGTTGAGGGTTTTATATTGTGGCCCCGGTACCAGTCCAGATAGATGCGTATCAGATATTAAACTACATTCAATGTTGGGGCCAAATCCAAAATTAATTAAAATGACCTGTCATCGTCAAAAACAAGAGGTTTTGACGCGTTAGAACTACACCCTGTATATGCTGCAGAGGATGTAGGATCAGCCATCTCTAGAGTGAAATTCTGACCAGTTAAGTTTTTTTTATTGTGGCCCCGGTACCAAATTGTGTACCGGGGCCACTACACTATGCAGTCCAGATAGCTGTGCAGTGGAATTGAGACCAGTTAAGGTTTTTTTATTGTGGCCCCGGTACCAAATTGGGTACCGGGCCACTCCACTACGCAGTCCAGAAAGCTACCTCGGTCCAACGATTTGGACTAAAAACAATATTATGAAGTGTGAGGTGTTCCAAATACACTGGAAATTAGTGGAAATGATTGTTATTGAATGTTATTGAGGTTAATAATAGTGTAGGAGTGAAAAACAAACAAAAAACTAGATTTTAGCACTTTTTATGCTTTTTTAAAAATAAATCAGAACCCAAAACCCTAAATCAGAACCAAAACCTTTCGTCAGGTGTTTTGGCAAAACAAATCAGAACCCAAAACCTCAAGCTAATCAGAACCCAAAACACTAAAAGTGCCCGGTGCACACCCTTACTCATAAGGGGAGGATGTTCAAGTCTGGGGATACCTGCTACCCTCCTCAGAAATTTCCTTATAACTAAAAATATATGGGAGTCAATATCAGCACGTTGCCTTAGTGGTTAGCACTTCTGTCCCACAGCACTAGCGTCATTATTTGGACTCCCGAACATGGCCTTATCATCTGTGTGCAGTTTGTGGGCCTGATTCATTAAGGAAAGGAACAAAAGAGTAACTTTGCCCAAACCAGGTGTTTTTAGCAAGGGGTGAACTTTGGAATAGTATTTAGTACATGGGGAAAATAATGGATATTTTTTCATGTAACACACAAACACTTGATAGCTTTTATTTTTACTGTGACATTCAAAGTTGATCTACGAATTGCTCTACACCAATTATAAATCTGTCCTCATAATTTAAATTTACCTCCCTCTCAAATGCAACTTTGTTAGGCCAAGGTGCATTTTTTATTTAGTACAATGTTTTACTTTCCAAAATTAATTTGGCCCACAGGGCACATTCACATTATGTGCATGCTGTCATCTATTACTATGAATGCCCTAAGACTTGGAGGGAGGGGGGTTGATTTTGAGGGGACAGGCTCCTCTGCAAACCTTGTTTTTTCTTTATCTACTGCTTTATATGTTATGTACTCAGCTTCCCTAAAAATCAATGCAAACAACACTTGGGCAACACGGTGGCTTAGTAGGTAGCACTTCTGCCTTGCATCAGTGGGGTCATGAGTTTGATTCCCAACCATGGCCTTATTTGCGTGAAGTTTGTGGGCCTAATTCATAAAGTAAAGGTAAAAAATTAGGAACTTTTAACCTTAAAAAGCAGTGAAAAATAGTTTTGTTTTTTGCACCTGCTATATCCCAAAACCTTCTGTGTGCTTTATTCAGACTGGATCTGAAATGCATGAGAGAAGTAAGGGTGTGCACCGGGCACTTTTAGGGTTTTGGGTTTTGGGTTCTGATTAGCTTGAGGTTTTGGGTTCTGATTTGTTTTGCCAAAACACCTGACGAAAGGTTTTGGTTCTGATTTAGGGTTTTGGGTTCTGATTTATTTTTAAAAAAGCATAAAAAGTGCTAAAATCTAGTTTTTTGTTTGTTTTTCACTCCTACGCTATTATTAACCTCAATAACATTCAATAACAATCATTTCCACTAATTTCCAGTGTATTTGGAACACCTCACACCTCACAATATTGTTTTTAGTCCAAAACGTTGGACCGAGGTAGCTTTCTGGACTGCGTAGTGGAGTGTCCCCGGTACCCATTTTGGTACCGGGGCCACAATAAAAAAACCTTAACTGGTCTCAATTCCACTGCACAGCTATCTGGACTGCATAGTGTAGTGTCCCCGGTACCCAATTTGGTACCGGGGCCACAATAAAAAAAACCTTAACTGGTCTCAATTCCACTGCACAGCTATCTGGGCTGCGTAGTGTAGTGGCCCCAGTACCCAATTTGGTACAGGGGCCACAATAAAATAACCTTAACTGGTCTCAATTCCACTCTACAGATGGCTGATCCTACATCCTCTGCAGCATATACAGGATGTAGTTCTAACGCATCAATACCTCTTGTTTTTGACGATGACAGGTCATTTTAATTAATTTTGGATTTGGCCCCAACATTGAATGTAGTTTAATAACTGATACGCATCTATCTGGACTGCGTAGTGGAGTGGCCCCGGTACCCAATTTGGTACCGGGGCCACAATATAAAACCCTCGACTGGTCTGAATACCACTGCACAGATGGTGGACACCGGATGCACGTCTAACACCAACATAGCAGTTAAGGCCGCAGTTTTTTTTTTTTGGAACTACAAAAAAAACAAACATAGCAATAGAAATGGCAGTTCCTCTTTTTTGGAAATACAGAAAGAAAGAAAGAAAGTAGTAATAGAAATGGTAGTTCCTCTTTTTTGGAAATACAGAAAGAAAGAAAGAAAGTAGTAATAGAAATGGCAGTTCCTCTTTTTTGGAAATACAGAAAGAAAGAAAGAAAGAAAGTAGTAATAGAAATGGCAGTTCCTCTTTTTGGGAACTTAACAAGAATTGGAGCTTTTTTTTATTCAGAAATGATGAGTCTCTCTATTAGAGTGTAATGCCCCTTAAAACACCTTTAAATAAAATAGTACGTATTCTAGGAGACTCTGTTTATATATTTAAATTGGTTCTGCAAAAATATGCATGATGATCACTGTACAGAGATCTGTAATAGAGCAGCGATTAAAGTGGCCTGATTAAAGGTCATGTAAGATCTTAAAGCACTCACAATTATATAGAAACTGTATTCTCGTTAAAGACGCTGCCTAACGTGTATAAAAGTTTGCACTTATATAGTGCTTGCTTCACTGGGTGATGTGAGCAAGCGGAGTGTGTTAATATGTAGATACCCTATCTAAACATTAATATGATAGAACAAATAGCAGTGCTGTATACGCTGTGTGTAGGTAAGGTAGGGATCTCAAATACCATGACACTCTGTTTAGCCTAATCCCTGACAATGTAATATCACGGAAAGACTATTTGATTATCAAGGCCAATGGCTAGCTTCTGCTAAATCAGACAGAGTATGCAGCGCACGTCTAACACCAACATAGCTGTGCCGGTGACATGGGCTGCAGGAATATCTCTGATGGAGATAGAACTAGGCCCCAAAGAGCACATAATGCCAAAAAAAGAGTTGCAAAATGGTATTGTCCTTGGGCCCTCCCACCCACCCTGATGTTGTTGAAATAGGACATGCACACTTTAACAAACATATCATTTCAGCGACAGGGCCTACCAAACTACTGTGGCTGAAATGATAAGATGTGCCTAGGTGGCCAAGATCCTTACCCCTGCTTATTTGAGCTTTACATAAGCTACATATGGCCATACATTTGTTGTCCGGATTCGGATAAAAATAACTCCAGACAGAAGAGGTGGATTTTTTGGGCTTCTGACCAGGCATGATGATGGGCTTTTTCATCCCATGGGCAGCAACTGTTTCCCCCCCTGGTGCCTCATTTATGATAACCACATCAGCATCCTCCTCGTCAAGTTCCTCCACAACGCCAGCTACATCAATAGCCTCCTTGACACCTCGATTATCCAAATCTGGATCTACACTGTGGGTCATCCTTCCAGCATATGCAGAGGGTGTGCTGCAAATGGTGGATGGAGTCACCTCTTCCCGTACAGTGATGGGAAGGTCAGGCTTCGCAACCACCAACACCCTTGGACTCGTCTTGGGGATTTGTGATGTCATCTGTTTAGAAGGCAGAGTTGTTTGCTGTGTTGTTGCTGACAGCATAACTCTTTTAAATTTTTGGGAGGGGGGGGAGGAGGAAGGCTTAGATCCTTGGGTGAAGCTGAACCACTAGTCCTAAACACGGGCCAGGGCCTAAGCCGTTCCTTGCCACTCCGTGTCGTAAATGGCATATTGGCAAGTTTATGTTTCTCCTCAGATGTTTTCAATTTTCTTTTTTTGCTAATTATAGTGAACTTTGGTTTTTTGAATTTTACATGCCCTCTAGGAGATTGGGCATTGCCCTTGCCAGACGACGTTGATGGCATTTCATCGTCTATGTCAGGACTAGTAGCAGCAGCTTCAGCATTAGGAGGAGGAAATGGGTGTTGATCTTTCCCTACTTTATCCTCCAAATTTTTGTACACCATTATATGCATCACAAGAGAGCGTACCCCTAAACCACACACACTCGGCAAAGCCTTTACAAATTATCTGCGGCACAGGAGACTACCACTGTACTGGAGTTATACAGAAGTACCTAGTATTTTAAAAATAATTTTTTTATATTTTTTTACAATTATTTTTGCATAATTTTTTTTTATAATTTCTTAATTCATTTTCTTATTTTTCTTTTTATAATTTTTGTATAACTTTTTTATTTAGTTTTTAGCAGAACAGAGCACAGGACACAGGCAGCACCACTGGACTCAGCAGGACAGAGCACAGGACACAGGCAGCACCACTGGACTCAGCAGGACAGAGCACAGGACACAGCACCACTGGACTCAGCAGGACAGAGCACTGGACAAAGCACCACTAGACTCAGCAGAACAGAGCACTGGACAAAGCACAAAAGTACCACTAAGATTAAAACAAGGACAGGAGCTCCCTAACTGCAACCTCTCTCACGAGTGATCGCAGCCAGAATGAAGATGGCGGCCGCTAGCGCTGAATTTATGACATCCGAGTCTCGCGAGATCCGACGCGAGACTTGGATGTCATAGCCTCGGTTTGGCTCCGTTTGGCGCCCAGAAGTTCCCGAACAGTGCTCGGATCCCGTCGGATCCGCACTGTTCGGGTGGGAATCCGAGCCCGCTCATCCCTAGAGAGAAGCCACACAGACATAGAGGTAGTGGCCCCCCCTGTTGTGTATACAGGCGGAACAAACGTGTTGGCCACTGAGATAAAAAAATCTAATTAACATGAGGCACTTTCTTTAGAAAAGTTATTCTAATCCAATCATTACATCCTGTCTCAGATGATACAAATCAATACCTCAGAAATTAAGGCATTTTATATACAAAGTGCCACACAATATAATAAAATAAGCACATTTCCAATACACAATATCAGGAATTGGTATATTTGCAATGATATAAATTTGCACACTGTGCTAATAATTTAAATATATTATTACAATAAGTTATTTATAAGTGATTCAGCCACACCTGTTCTTTTTGGCTCTTTGTCATATTGATGGTTTATATCAAAAAGTTATATATACATCAATGTACTTTACGTGCTAAAATACATTTAACTGTCACTAACTGGGATATTACAACACACTGCTTAGGTTAGTTTGAGTGGAGAAGATGACTTTCAATATGACTTGCATATATTATAGGATACATTATTTGATATATAGCATGACAAAGATGACACTGAATTACTGAACTATTTTTACAGATGTTCAGTCTGTGACCACTTATTAACTCGGAAGTACAATGTGTTTTTGAGGTCAAATTAAATAAATGAGCATATGTATGAGATGAACATAGTCTGACATTTTATGCGTTTATCAGTATCTTTTGAAAGATGAATAAATACAACAGTTCAATAACACACAGTTAACCAATCTCTGAACAATTAATGATAAACATTTTGAAGTGCTATAAGTGCTGTTAGCACTATCCTCACATTAATTCAGACTTCTGGGCACAGCTCCACCTAGGGGTTGATGAGAGAATTTATTAGCACAATTTTCTTTCTAACCGCATTTCTTATCTATAATATATATATATATATATATATATATATATATATATATATATATATATATATACATATATATATATATATAAGACTGATTACCCAGTTTTGTTTTGTTTTTACAATAATGGTTTTATTAAAGTTTTTTTCCTTTTAGTTACATAGTACATAAAAAAAAACAGAACAACGTACATTGTAAAGTACACGGGGGAAGAGGGGGGAAAGAAGGGGAGGCAATACACATCAATACGAAGCAAAAACATGAAACAGTACCACTCTGAGCATTTTACAGATTTTACAAGTCATTCAAGAGGCAACATAGGTAGTAGCCCCTTGATTTTACTGAGGGGAGTTACCCGGAGTTCCACCAGAGACAGGTAGGGCTGAGGACTTGGCTACATATCGATTCCATTCAAACCAAATGATATGGGGACAGGAGGCAGAGGAAGAGTAAGGAACACCCAGGGTTTCCATGTCACAACTTAACTGAACCTTAGAAATTATCTTGCCTATGGAAGGCAGCGTGACTGATTTCCAGGCTTGGGCAATCACCGCCCGGGTGGCTATAAAAATGTGGCCTATGACTTATCGATCCCCGGATAACACTTGTGAGGGAAAGAAATGTAAAAGAGCGACTTCTGGTGAATTAGGGATCGGGGTTCGGATAACTTTAGAAATTAAGGCGTACACCTTTGCCCAAAGATCTCTAACCACTGGACAAGTCCAAAAGACATGGAAAATATCCCCAATTTCTCCACATCCACGCCAACAGGTCCTGGTCTGATATGGCCATATCTTGTGCAACCTATCGGGGGTCATATAAAGTCTGTAAAGTAGCTTATAAAGCATCTCCGAGTGGTTCAAACACCTCGACAACTTATGGACATTTTGATAGATTTTGTCCCACTGACCTGAGTCAAATTCCCTTCCAATATCCCTCTCCCAGGCTAGTTGGGAAGAGGCCTTAATCGGATATTGACTTGAGTTGAGGTGGGAGTACCAGAAGGAGATAGCCGCTTTATTGCTTCCAGTAGAAAGTCTAGATAAAAAGATAGCTGGAGGGTGTTGAAGGGAGGAGCCCCGTGGGTACACAGACTGTAGCCAGTGCCTAACCTGGAGGTACTTGTAAAAATCCTGATTAGGAATGTGGAATTTATCCCTCAATTCAGAGAAGGATAATAGCCCTGAGTCAGAGTAGAGTTGTTTGAGATTAGTGATGCCCCTTATATACCACAGAGAGAGATTTAGGTTGGGAATAAGTTTCAATACTGCAAGTAGGGAGAGATTAGAGGTAGGGAGGGTAACAGGGATAGAGGTCTTTAGGAACTTGTCCCAGGTTGTCAATGCATCACACGTGAGACGTGGAAGGGTAGTCTGAGGGGGTCTCCAGGACCTAGGAATCCAGAGAAGGTCAGCCAGTGGAAATGTACTATTGAGGCCTCTCTCCAGGTCGACCCAGGATTTAAGGGAACCCTGGAGAGACCAGTCCCGGAGCTGAGCTAAGATAGCCGCTTCCTGGTATTTGGCCAAATCCAGCAAGGCTAAGCCCCCAGTCTTTTTTGAGCGTGCCATTACTGAGTGAGCTAATTTAGGAGGTTTCCTTTTCCATACATAAGAGATAAGTAAATTACGTAGTTTATCCATATAAAATTTGGGTAACTTAAGAGGCAAATAAATACATCATTTTGGGCAGAAGAGACATTTTGAACGCAGCTATCCTGCCTAACCAGGAGACCTCATAGTGTTGCCACGCTTTTGCCAGGGTGTTTAGCTGAATCAGCAGAGGACCATAATTGGCCTCCAAGAGGGAGTCTAAATGTGAGGTTATCATGATTCCGAGATAAGGCATGGAAAGGGACCTCCACGAATACGGGAAGGCCACCTTGAGGCGACACAGAAGGGGTTCTGACAAATTAATAGGTAGAGCGTCCGTTTTAGTTGTGTTTAATTTGTAATAGGAGGCCCTTCCAAATTCCTGTAGTATATCATGTAAGAGTGGAAGTGAGGCCTCCGGGCTAGTGATGTACAACAAAATGTCGTCCGCGAAAAGACATAGTTTGTGAGTAGTGGCGGCTAGAGTGATGCCAGGGAGTTGCAAATGTTGCCGAATTTGCTCGGCCAAGGGTTCAATTGCTAAGAGGAAAATGAGGAGTGAGAGGGGACAGCCTTGTCTGGTACCATTTGAAAGTGTAAATTTGGCTGATGAGAAGCCGTTGCTGTAGGCCGATGCGGAAGGGCCCTTATACAAGGCCAGTATAGACTGCAGTATTCCCCCACTAAAACCAAACCGGGCGAGGACTCGCGCCATATAGCCCCAGTGAAGCCTATCGAAGGCTTTCTCCGTGTCAAGCCACATAATTAGTAGTTCGTGGTGATGTTTATTGGCTTGCTCTAGTATATTAATCGTTCTACGTGTATTGTCGGATGCTTGTCTTCCGAGGACAAAGCCCACCTGATCTGGGTGAATCAAGGCCGGGATAAGGGGATTAAGTCTATTGGCAATCAATTTGGCATAAATTTTGATATCCGTATTAAGAAGGGTGATTGGTCTATAGTTCTGACATTTAGTTGGGTCCTTGCCCGGCTTAGGTATCGTGACAATACGGGGCTCCAGCATCTCCGCAGGGAAATTCCCCAGGTGTGTACCTGCATTAAATAACTGTTCTAGAAGTGGGGTAAGTTCGAACTGGAATGTAGCATAAAAGATATTAATAAATCCGTCAGGTCCCAGGGCTTTGTCTTTAGGTAGGGATTTAATAACGTGTGCAATCGCAGCCTGAGACCATGGGGCATTCAAGGAAATTAGAGAGTCAGGGTCCAAAGATGGTAAATTTAGTTGTCTCAAAAAATTCTCAATCAACTTTGGGGTCGGTTGGGGAGAGATATCACATTCAGAGAGATTATATAGTTTAGAGTAGTAAGCTGCGAACTTATTGGCTATATCTCGTGGATTAAATGTTCTGACACCGGATTCATCTACTAGAAATTTAATACAATTTTGGGCCCTTTGTCCTCTCATCTTTCTAGCAAGCAACCTCCCTGCTCTATTCCCTGAAACATAATATTTCTGTCGCAGTCTACTCAAGGCTTGTTGAGTACGAAAAAGTAATAATTTTTGTAATTGATCTTTTATTAGAGATATGCGTTCCTTAAGATCTTGTGAGGGATGGGCTTTATTCAAAGACTCAAGGGAGAACAACTCCGCTTCCAATCTCCTTTGGTTGCTGAGGTATGCACGCTTAAGTCGGGATCCAGTCTGAATGGCTTTGCCTTGCATTACAGCTTTGAGTGCGCACCAGAAATTAAAGACGGAGGTATCCCCCGGAGAGTTAGTGTCAATGTATACATCAAGCGTTTCTTTAAGGGCAAGCTTTGCCTCGAGAGAGGTCAAAAGGTATGGGGCCATGCGCCAAGCACCAGGGGTAATCAGTTGTTGCGGGTATCGCCAGGTCCAAATCACTGGGGCATGATCAGACCACGATATCGGGAGGGTCTTAGTTGACTTGGTATTCTGCAGGGACCATTTGTTTGACAGGATAAGGTCTATTCTAGAATAGGAGTTATGGACTGCAGAGTAGTATGTGTAATCTCGCTCCAAGGGAGCGTGTGTCCTCCAGATATCGTAGAGTCCATACTCCGCCAGTGATTACCCAGTTTTTAATCATTAATTGATAAACTTGTAATAATAAAAACAATGTTTAATTAATATAGATAATTATAAACCTTTTTCTGGAATAGAGTGTCTCTTTAGCTATGAGTTATTCTAAAATCCTATTACCCTATATTAGCAGACCTAGAGCAAACATCACATTAATGGGTCCATATTACTGTGTAATTTACAAGCGTATGCAAAGCAGAGTTGCAGCTTGTAGTTCAGATTCAGGAGTAATGCCAGATAAGAAAACAATAGCTTTTTAGGTTTTTTGTTTTTTTTTACTTTGACTCTGGAGTTCTTAAAATCATCTTGGTTATATAAATTATTTGAGGCAGTTTCCTCTTTTTGTCACAATTGGTCTCATGTGTTTGTGGTACACCTAGGTGCTTAGATAGAAGTTCATGTAGGGTCTCTTCTATACAGACTTATTGTACTAGGATATCTAAAGATAGTCCCTTAAGTTTGTTGGGTTCTAGCATCTGTTCTCTTTTCTTGACCATTACCTGTCCCCCTGTCCTTCCACTGTCATGATCTATTCCTAAGGCCTGGCCATCCTATTGCTCTCTAAGAGATGTGAAACTACAAATGGACTGTCAAGGCATGCGGGGACTTGTAGTTTCACAACATCTGAAGTGCCACAGATTGGCCAGGCCTGCTCTATGGGTAAAAGAGTAGTTATTTTGGGTGCTACTTACTGTGCTAATCTGAAAGCACTAAAATGCATAGCGGGGAAGTTTTCCCCAAATAACACACACTGTGACATAACATTTTACCAAAGCCAATAACGACACAGACACCAAAGTAAAGTTGGAATGAATGACGGTATTTATTAATCGGAATGAGAACTTTAAACTAAGAGGACTGTAAGGCGGACGAGACCAGGGCAGTCAGGAACGCAAAACCAATAGAGGTGGAAAGGTCAGACCATAGTACCACCAACCCAGTATCATACCTTATCTATTGGCCGGTGCTAAAATCAAGTCCAACGGCAAGACTACGCCCCCTATTATAACTGCCAGTATAAACCATACAATACCGGCCCAAAGGTCCTAATCACAGTCGGACCAACCATGGTATGACACCATAACCACAGAGGGGTAGTGACCTATGACAAGATCAACCGAGCACCATATGCACAGTTACCAATCAGAACAGTGTGCATGTTATCAGATTGTGCTACAGTATGTGTGTAAGAATTGTGTGTGTGCAATCGGTTGTAAGGCAGTGTGTGCATGCAATCGGATTGTAAGACAATGTGTGTGTAAGATTGTATTGTAGGACAGTGTGTCTGTGTGTGAACAGGATTTGGTGTGTGTGTGTGAAAACAAAGTAAGAAGTGTGTATGAGACTGATAAAATGGTGGACAGACCAAGGCCATCTTTTCCATTGGGCACGATGGGCAGCTGCCCGGGGGCCCCACGGGCAAGGGGGCCCCATAGGCACGGCTCTTAATGAGAATAAATAATCCTGCAAAAGAAAATAACCTGCAAAAAAAACCTACAAGGGTCACTGAGCAAGTACTTCTATCTATCTCTATCTCTATATATCTATATCTATATCTGTATCTGTATACATTTATATATATCTATATCTATATCTATATCTAGGGGCCCTGGTGCACTGCTTTGCCCGGGGGCCCATAATGCTGTTAAGATAGCCCTGGGACAGACCGTGTGTGTGTGTGAGACTATAACAAAATGGTGGACAGACTGTGGGTGTGTATGAGACTATGACAAAATGGTGGACATACCGTGTGTGTGTGTGTGTGTGTGTGTGTGAGACTATTACAAAATGGTGGACAGACTGTGTGTGTGTGTGTGACTATGACAAAATGGTTGACAGACCGTGTGTATGAGACTATGACAAAATGGTGGACAGACCGTGTGTGTGTGTTAGACTATGACAAAATGGAGGACACCATGTGTGTATGAGACTGACAATCTAACAATATCTCATACAAATAACTGTAACAAACATCACAATTTCGCAATGTTTTTCTATGAAAAAACAGTGGAAACAACACAATGTTTTTAATGTTTATCTTCCAAGTCACTTTCTAAATACACTAACAATCTCCCTTGTAGCCTTTTCAATCAACTCAAAACAGCTCACAGAGTAAACACTGAGTCTAAAATCAACCATTTTAATCCATTTTAATTCAGAATATTTAGAATTTTTAGTCAAGTAGCACAATCACCAGTAATTGGTTCACAATGTTTGTTCATTGATATTAATATATACCATACTTGCCAACTCTCCCGGAAATTCTGGCATTTCTCCCGCATCCCGGATTTCACAGAGAATCGCGTTATTTGACGCGATTCTCGGTGAATCACGCCATTTTGGAGGGCGGGGGACAAAATGACGTGATTGGCCTCGCCCCGCCCCCTCCCGCCCTCCAGTCACAAGTTTCCGGGAGTTGGCAAGCATGATATATACACATACAGGTAGTATAAACTTCTAGAAAACTATATCTGGCTTAACAGCAGTCATTGCTGGGAAAATTTACGAGTAGCAATAATATGTAAAATAGTGTTAGTGCCCATTAAAATGTTATAAAAAAAATTAATTTCCCCCATGGTAACAAAATGCAGGATAGTTGAGATTAAAATGCACAGTGTGGAAGTTCTTAGTGTTTACCATAATACCTTACATAAAACCAATAAAGACACGGACACCAGATTAACGTTGGAATAAAATATTATTTATTAACTGACTAATTTTAAACTAAAGGGGCTGAAAGGCGGACGAGAGCAGGGCAGTCAGCAAACACAAAACCAATAACGGTGGAAAGGTCAGACCATTGTACCACCAACCCAGGATAATACCTTATCTATTGGCAGGTGCGAAATATCTGTCCAACGGCAAGACTACACCCCCCCTTTTAACCACCAGTAAAACCTTAAACATACTGGCCCAGAGTCCCATTCACTGGACCCAACACACGTGATGACAACACAATACAAAGAGGAAGTAGTGACGTATGACAAGATAACTCAAGCACCATATGCAAACTTACCGACTGCACTGCTCTCCCACCTAAAAGAAACCCAATACAAAAAACCCAATAATTGCCGGATGGACGGGGGGAATCCGGAAGCAGAGAGGGGGAAATGGTGGAGAACTTTCACCTATATCAAACCAGACCACCACCCTCCTCTGCCCTATTGGTTGACAGATAGAAGAAGCCCATAGGCTAAACACCTAATCACTCACCCACGTGATTTTAACTGCGTTTAGGCTGATAGCCCCACTTCCCTTACCAGCTCTGACTAGGCTGATCATGTGACTGACCTACATCAAATATAGCTTCTGTGATGTCACTCAGCTTGGGTATAACAGTTAGTGCTGGTCACTGAATAGTCAGTTAGGAGCTGCCTGTGAGTGAGTATGTCCTAGATTCAAAACAGTCTAAGGTAAGCTTAATATTTATTTTAAACAAATTTTATTGATGCGCAATCAACTTAAAAACAAAATATATGGAAATATTTTTTGAAATAGAAGTGATCATCCCTACCATATTTTAGATATATATAAAACAGTGATGGGCAATATGAGGCCCTAGGGAAGCATGCAGCCCTCTGAGCCTTCACTTGTAGTATCCAGCTCCTTCCTGCTTTATTGGTAGTTTTGTTTGTAATAGCTTGTAATACTTGTTTAAAATGCCTGCTGATATATTATTATAGATATGTGTCTCTCTCCTTGATGAAATGTATTGTTTTAACTTTTAAGTGATATTAAGGTTAATGTGCGGCCCTATGAACTTTAGAGGGCAGCATCATACAGCCCCTGAAGTGTATCGGGTTGCCCATGACTCATTTAAAATGATAGCTTAATGCCATATTCCTAAAGTAAAATTCCCAAAATGCTGAATAAATTTCATAACATATTCTGAAGTTTTCAGTTGATGAATCTTATTATCAAGCTGACTGAAAAAGTCTGATAGAATGTGAACTTTTTTGAACAAACACATTATTAGCAATCAGGGCCATTTAATGAAAGAGCAAGTAAACCAACTATTTGGATTGAATATATAACAAGGACTGTGTGTTACGAAGATTATTAATATTATCTTTTATTTATAAAGTGCTGACATATTACATAGCAATGTACATTGACGGTACCATAATACAAACAGATTACATACAATAACCTGAAACTGAAGGTAATGATCACCAAAGGAGAAATAGAGATGGCAACAGCAATGACAGTTGACAATTGAACTCACTGGGTCCATCATTTCAAAATAAATACTCTGCAATTTCCCACTGCTTCACACATTTTTAAGTGTTATGTATTTGTGAGATGATCATGCGGGATGTATAACTGATCTACTGTGCTGCGATCTCTAACTGCCGTCCGCATGCCATTCTGAACTAAGGAAAGGAAAGCATAAACAAGGAGTAACTTTGCACCTTGGCAAAACCATGTTGTATTGGAGGGCAGGTATATTTATAATGTGGGGACAGATTTATAGTTGGGGTAGACCATGTCCTAGATCAACTTTAAATTTCAGTGTAAAAATGAAGCTAAACACACACAAGCTATGTGTATGCTAGATGAAAAATACAGCCAGTATTTTGTGCAAGTCCCCATGTTAGGCGGAAGGTGCTTTTCTAACAGGGTATCTGCAGGGGCGCCGAGGGGGGTGTGGTACTATTTACTAGAGAAGAGCAGGCTCGGATATCTGAAATCCGAGCCCACCCGAATGTTGCCGATCCGAGCCGGATCCGAGACAGATCCGGGTATTCCCGCCAATTGCAAAACTGAAACCGAGGCTCTGAGTCATAATCCCGCTGTCGGATCTCGCGATACTCATATTCTATAAATTCCCCGCTAGCCGCCGCCATCTTCACTCGGGCATTGATCAGGGTAGAGGGAGGTTGTGTTAGGTGGTCCTCTGTCCTGCTATATCTCGTGCTGTGCTGTGCTGTGCTGTATTTTTCAAAAAAAATCCAAAACCTTAAATCCGAACCAAAAACTTTCGTCAGGTGTTTTGCGAAACAAATCCGAACCCAAAACCTCAAGCAAATCCGAATCCCAAACACAAAACACGAGACACCAAAAGTGGCCCGGTGCACATCCCTACTATTTACTGGGGTCTGGACAAGCCAGGGGGCCCAGGCCCGCATTACAGACCACCATGTTGTTTTTTGCTGCTAATTCACCTTCCCAAACCACACTCACCGGGTTGGAGTAGGCAGAGCTAATCGGGGGATGGGGCGGAGCTAACCTTCCAGCCATGTCAGTGGTCTGATGAAAGTAGGCAGCCGGGGAACAAATCAGGCTGCTGCCAGGCTGCCTGTCATCACAGAGCACAGCCGCAGAGCTATTAGCCGCTGCAGAACATGTCTCCAACTGAAAGTACAAGGAGGTATGTATATGGCATTGGGTATAGCATTATTTATGAATATGGCATTATGTCAGGGCCGGTGCAAGGTTTCTGGGCACCCTAGGCAAAGCCCAAGCCTGGCGCCCCTGCCCCCCCCCCCCCCAACACCCTCGACCCATACTCAAACTCATCAAGAAGAGAACTGAATGCTTTAAGTCAGATTAAAGGGAATTTAAAATGCAATTGATTTACTAGTAGAGGAACATTCACATTTCCATAGTGCCTAAATGAACAAATATTCACTATATTGTAAAATGAGGTAAATGATAAGTGACTGAATTCCACACAATTATTGACATATAACACAAGAATACTGAACATGAGGTAGAAAAGCAATATACCCCAAACCTTATTTAATCAATAATATCATATCATTTTTAATATTTTGCTATTTAGCGTATTTATGTTTTATGGAAATAGAATAAAGGTTATTTTTTAAGTGTGCACTTATTGTGAGTATAACATCCTTCTAGATCATTTCCACATTTCTGATGAGTATAAGTGGGCATTTATTGGTTATTGTTTATTTTATTTAAGTCACTATCTAACCTAAAAACGAATGTATACTGCCTGTCAGGGTGTAGCAAAGCTGGTGGCTCAACTGCTGCTGCTGTTCTTCAAGGGCTACGTAACATAGGCACCATCAGAGCAGACTTAGGTCTTTAGGGAGCCCAGAGAACACTCAGACGGGAGGGGTGGGTCCCTATTGTCTAGTCAGTGTTGTACACATTCAAAGTGGGGGAGGGCACGGGCAAGGGAACACGGGCGCACATGGGCAGGGGGACATGGGCACACATGGGCAGGGGGACACGGGGACACATGGGCAGGGGGACACGGGGACACATGGGCAGGGGGACACGGGCACACATGGGCAGGGAGACACAGGCACAAATGGGCAGGGGGACACAGGCACACATGGGCAGGGAGACACATGGGCAGGGGGACACAGGCACACATGTGGAGTGGGACACATGGGCAGGGCGACACGGGGACACATGAGCAGGGGGACACGGGGACACATGGGCAGGGGGACACGGGGACACATGCACACATGTGGAGGGGGACACATGGGCAGGGGGACACGGGGACACATGGGCAGGGGGACACAGGGACACATGGGCAGGGGGACACAGGAACCTGAGGGTGTCATGGTGTTGTCATCATTCTGCATTGCTATCAGTGGATCACATAGACATCTCTCTTTACCTTGCTCACCAACACAACGCTGCTCCTTCTCACAGTGATTCTAAGCAGCGCTGCCACAGCACCTCCCCTGCCGGACTCTCAGCTCTCTGCTGCATCTGAATGTACCAAGCCCGGGGATCAATGGTGTGCACTGGCTGCACAGACAATCAAGCTTCCCGCCGGAATCTACTCCTGCAGCATCCGACATTGAAACGGCACCCACGCAGCGATAACACCCGGAGTAGTTGCATGTCACCCTGGCTGTGACCTGCGAGTAGCCATCCGGGGTTGAGGATTTGGGCGCCATGGCTCCTTCAGTACCTCCTCCATGGGCGGAGAATAGCTGTGAAGGGGAGGGCGCCTTGCTGCACAGCTGTGCAATGAGTCATTGAATGACTCCATTGCAGATCCTGGTCAAATAATAAGATGCGCGGCGGCTAATGGCATTGTAGGTCAGTTAATCATGCCCGCGGCTGCCGCTAGTATTACAGACATTATTAGCTATTCCATGGCTTCAGTGGCGCCCCCCAGAGCACGGCGCCCTAGGCAGCTGCCTAACTCTGCCTAGTGGAAGCGCCGGCCCTGCATTATGTATATATGTATATGGCATTGTGTATGTATAGTATATAGCATAATGTATGTATGTGGCATTGTGTATGTGTATGGCTGCGTGTGTGTGTGTGTATGTATATATATATATATGGCATTATGTATGTAGGTATATGGCATTGTGTGTCAGAGCCGTAACTAGGGTGGTGCGGGCGGTGCCGTCGCCCCGAGCGCAAGCCCGAGGGGGCGCAGCAGCCGCCCGCTACCTTCCCCTCTGTGGCACAAAGTAAAAAAATAAAATATAAAAAAAATAAAATAAAAAAATATTGGGGCCCCCCCCGCCCGCGACTCATGCGGAGGGGGGGGGGGGGGGTGCCGCGAGTCGGGGGAGGGGGGTCGGTTGCCGCGAGTCGGGGGAGGGGGGTCGGGTGCCGCGAGTCGGGGGAGGGGCTAGTGTGGTGGCTGGTCAAACAATGATCACACTGTCTGTCAGACAGTGTGTATAAAGTTATTTGTCAGGACCCGCCCCCTCCCTTTCCAGGATGCTGTGCTCCGCTCCACCCCCCCCTCTGAAAAGAAAGTGAGGAGCAGCCATTGCTGAGCAGAGAGAGTGAGTCCCCTGCATCTACTGCTGACTGCTATGCTGACCATCCAGGAGGGAAGAAAAATAGGTAAGTAAATGTTATATTGTAATTAAAATATATATTTAAAAAAAAAAATAGGAAATAGGGTGCTCCATCCAGGAGCAAAAACTGAGGGAGTATAGTGGGGAAGCAAAAGCTATGGGGGCAGGGGACATGAAAATGTATAATGATTATTTTTTGGTATTGTATTTTTTTGTATTTTGCATTTATGTATTCTCCCCTGTCCCTCTCATCTACCCCACCTGTGCCACCTTCTCCCCAGTCCCTCTCATCTACCCCCTTGTGCCACCTTCTCCCCAGTCCCTCTCATCTACCCCCCTGTCCCACCTTCTCCACAGTCCCTCTCATCTACCCCCCTGTGCCACCTTCTCCCCAGTTCCTTTCATCTACTCCCCCCCCCATGTGCCACTTTGTCCCCAGGCCCTCTCATCTACTACCCCCTCTGTGCCACCTTGTCCCCAGGCCCTCTCATCTACTACCCCCTCTGTGCCACCTTGTCTCCAGGCCCTCTCATCTACTACCCCCTCTGTGCCACCTTGTCCCCAGGCCCTCTCATCTACTACCCCCTCTGTGCCACCTTGTCCCCAGGCCCTCTCATCTACTATCCCCTCTGTGCCACCTTGTCCCAAGGCCCTCTCATCTACTACCCCCTCTGTGCCACGTTGTCCCCAGGCCCACCTTCTCCCCTGTCCCTCTCATCTACCCCCTTGCACCATCTTCTCCCCTATTCCTCTTACTTGTCATCCTGCAGCCCACTTCCAGCACTGGGTTTATATGTATTTAAAAATCCAAATTTATATAGTGTATGTCGTGTAAAGTACAGGAAATAGAAAATTTGTCGTTTTCATATTCATAATCTAGGATTTCTATTTTCCTCCACATAGTGTCTATTGCAAAAAATACAGGTGTAGCCAAGGGCTCTTATATTTCTTCCCTATAGTGAGAGAAATTTGTATAGGTTACACCTGTATTTTTGAGGCTACCAACTACACAGCAATACAAAAGAATTCATTCAGTAAAGTGCTAGCCACACCCCCTCATTAGGTAGGCCACACCCTCTTGGCAAATGTCACTCCCACTGGGGGGCGCCGATGCCCTGTCTCGCCCAGGGCACTGTGTGTGTGTATATATGGCAGTCTGTATGTATATGGCATTAATTATGTATGTATGTATGTATGTAAGTATATGGCATTGTGCTTGTGTGTGTATATGGCATTGTGCGTGTGTGTGTATATAGCATTATGTATGTATATATGTATTTATGTGCTTTTGTCTATGTATATGGAATTGTATGTGTGTGTGTGTGTGTGTGTATATATGGCAGTGTGTATGTATATGGCATTGTGCTTGTGTGTTTATATGGCATTGTGCATCTATATATGTATTTATATGCCAGTGTGTGTGTGTGTGTATATGGCATTGTGTGTGTATATGGCATTATCTATGTATGTATGTAGGCATATGGCATTGTGTGTGTGTGTGTGTATATTAGGGATGCATATGCTCAGTTTTTTGAAAACGGCCCCTCCGATCTTCATCAATCCGAGTACTGAGCTGAGCTGGCTTAGTATTTTCCCGTGTTCTCTAAACTGAAATCGAAGCAAAGCGTCATTGGCGCATCATTCTATCTCGTGAGATTTGAATTCCATAATTACCTCCCTCCACGTAGAGATCTGGTGCCATTTCTCAGACAGACACAGGAGGGGTAGCAATGTTTTTGGCAGTCTCCAGTGTCATTGCTCACACAAAAACAGGAGGGGTGGCAGTGTTCTTATCAGTCTCCAGTGATATTGCACTATGCCACTGGTAACACAAAAACAGGGGTAGCAGACAGTGTTCTTGTCACTTTCCAGTCTCCAGTTACATTCCTCAGTGCCATTGCTCACACAGAAACAGAATAGGTAGCAGTGTTCTTGTCACTCTCCAGTCTCAGTGCCATTGCTCACACAGAAACAGAAGTGGTGGCAGTGTTCTTGTCAGTCTCCAGTCCCTAGTTCCATTGTACAGTACCATTGCTCACACAGAAACAGAAGGGCTAGCAGTGTAGCAGTGTTCTTGTCAGTCTCCAATGCCATCGATATGGCAACCTGCTGCTGGCACCAGTCATGATTAGAGATGCTCACTGACCCCGGTGAAGTGGTTTTTGTTTTGGATCTGGATTAGTTTTGTGTTTTGGTTTTGGCAAAACCATCCTCGTGTGCTTTGGTTTTGGATCTGTATATATTAACCTTAATAACACAAATTTCTAGTCATTTGCCATCAATTTTGACCACCTCACAGGTCACAATATTATTTTCATACACTCTTGGACAAATACTGCAGCGATCTGGCTGAATGGTAAGTGACAGAGCAAACACACGGCAGTTCCTACCACATCTAGGACACATTGGCACACAGCAGTGGCAGAAAAGAAAAGTGGGGCAAGATGGAATTGTCTTTGGATCATGAAACCAATTATGATTCATTTGATCGCTTCACCTGTTTCTTGTATGATTGAGGTAATTCTACAGCTAATACATGGCAACGAGCTCTGACCCCCTGAGATGCGTGCCTTTATCAGACGCACATCAATCCAGGGTGCCAGACAATGCACTAAAAAGAGCCATTGTAATTCCCAGCAAAAAGCCAGTTCATAAGTGAGCTTCGAATCAGCCCCAATTCCCATGAAATTATAATCTAGTTAGGTACCTTTCATGTAAAGTACAGATTACAAACCCTTGAAACAGCAGCAAAGTGGAAGGTAATACAAATACTTCTGCAAGCAACGTTGTTCTTTGTTAATAAAACTGTTGCATTTATACGGATCAAAAAAATTAAAAATAATCCTCCACCATTCTTTGGATGTTGATAGTTGATAATAGGATCAGGTGCAGTTACAGCAGAGGTGTCACTAATTCTGGTCAATTCTTTTACAGTAGACAAGACCTGATGAGTCATCTGCATCATCAATGGGTGTCTAAGATTTTTGCTAAGAACACAACAATATATAGCACATGTAGGTAACATTGGCACACAGAAAGGAAAAATGGTGCAAGATGGAATTGTCCTTGGGCCCTCCCACTCACCCTTATGTTGGATCTTAAAAAGGACATGCACACTTTAACTTTGGGAGGATTAAGATTGACCAGCAAAGGGTGTGGAGTCCGATTCCATTTTTGTTACATCTTTGAATTCCTATTAATGGCTGTGAAGTGAAATTGACATCCCGGAAGAATTTTCCATCTCACTGTTTCATTACACGCACTGTTAATTTCGTCTTCTGGTAGGAGCATTCTTACATACCCCTGTTTGCTGCTGATTATGCTTATCTATGTTTGATGTGTTTTTTATCATCTTTGGTGATTTTTTATTAAATTTGTAAATTAAGCCAATATCACGCTAGATTTGTCTAGTTTTTCTTGCTTTTACGACCATTTCATTATCTCTGCTGGACGAGGGAGGAAGGATCTAAAGATATCTCTGAATGCCTACAAATATTTACTATCTGGTAGGAATCCAACTTTTATCATAACACGGAGGTGATAGTGAGGTGTTCGTCACTTTGAATCAGAGATCCATTGAGATTAAGTGTTACCCCAATCACCATCTATGGAATTTCAGTGTGATCACTTTACATAAAGAACTGTGATATATGGACTTATATTCTCATTTTTTATGTGTTCATCATATATTGTATTTTGGTTGTTATTTTATTGTTTTATGTTCTCCAGATCCTTGAGTACAATTCAGCACTGAATGTCTTAGATTTTTTTTTCTATATCTACATTTATTATTTAGGTTTGTATACCCTAATTATGTAAGAATTTTGGCAGATTTTTTCTTTACTGAGCGCTGATAGTGGTGGTTATTCTTTTATCCACTTTAACAAACCAAGCACTTCAGCCACAAAAGTACCACTCCTTGTGGCTGAAATGGTTGGTTTGTTTGGGCCCCCACAAAACAAGGTAACAATGTCCTTAAGGCACCTAAGGTAACAGTGCTGTTAATTAACTCTAATGTGGCAAGATGTTGTTGTCATCATCCTCAGCCTCAGCATCATTAGCGCCCTTGTTGGCTACACAAATATCCCTCTCATCTTGTTCCAATTCCAAAGTGGCATCCTCAATTGGTGTATCACCGGCTACACTCTGGCTGTTCAGGCACACATCTGCAAAACTGCTGAAAGGGGCCTTCTTTATGGGTACACTATCAGAATGGTCACGGTTACATATAGCACTCGTGGATGGACTCTCCTCAGGAATTGGTGTCATTTCTGAATCTGAACATACATTTTCCTCTAATGCCTTACTGTCTTCTTCCAGCTCGGCTTTTAAACATAAAAGTATTTGGGCACCACTTTTGGAGTCTGAATGACAAGGTCTTGCTTGGTCACAACTGACCTTACAAGAAGATGGCTCAGTAACAGTTTCAGATCTTGCACTCATGGAGAAAGACGAAGGCCTCATTCTTTCTTTGCCACTGCGTGTCTAGAATGGCATATTGGCAATTTTAGTTTTTTCTGCAGATAACTTTGCCTGGACTAGAGCTATTTTTTTCTTGACCAAGGTAAAATGTGTTTTTCTACATTTTTGTTTGCCTGACTTAAATACACTATGTACTTTTACATAGGCTTTACCAGATGGCGTACAGGGATTCCTATCATCATGACTGGTGGCAGTAGCTGTGAAGAGAGGTGTTTGTTTCAGCTCTGACTTCCAGAAGCCTGCAGGGTAGAGTTTTTTTGCCTAACCCAGCCTTAATGGAGCCTCCTGGGGCAGCATTCCAAAAGAGTCCCCTGCCTACTGGGCCTGGCCTGGGCTTAGGCCCAGTTTCATCCAGGATCCAAGATAATCAGCTTCCCAGGATGAGTGGTGCTACTGCTGATGGAAATGCAGGAAAGACCCCGGCTTCAACATCTCCGGGTGACAAAACAACAGACCGTGATCAGGATAAATCTGAAGTTAAAGCTCCTGGCTCCGTGCAGCCTGTGGAAGAAAAGAAACCTGCACCAAAGGTAACCCCCTGTTTTCAACTTACCACATTAGAGGGAGAAAGTGGTTTAAGGGGTGGGCTGGATCCTGGGGTGGAAGCGCCTGTTTCATCCAGTCAGGGTGGTCAGGAGGCTGAAGCCTTGGGGGATGCCCGGTCAGTGCCTGACTCCAGAGAGTATCTATCCTGGGGAGACAGAGTGGAAATAGAGGATCTGCAGGAAGAAGTGCAAAGGGCAGAGACCTCAGTTGCTAGATTGCAACAGAGAATTGCTAAAAAGAAGCTTAAGAAAAATAAGTTGTTTACCCGTGACAAAGTGGAAATGCAGAGGGCTATTGATGAATTGGCGGATAACCTAAAGTATAAAGAATCTCACATGGAGGAGTTGCATAAGAGATTGGTATATTACCAGCAACATGCCAGCAATCCGAGGGAGTGTAGTCAGCTATTAACATCTGCCGATGCTTTTACTACTGATCTGTCCCAAGGTATGATACAGCGAACTGCGGGTCCTGCATGTGAAGCTGTAAAATGTGTGGATCCTGTCTCTGTAAATACAACCTCACAATCTGCATCAGTCCCTCTGCCTGTTAATATCCCTGTGGCAGAGATGGAAAATATGGAAGGAGAAAATGCCCTTTATTCTAGGGATGAGCGCACTCGGATTTATGAAATCCGAGCCCACCCGAACGTTGCCGATCCGAGTCGGATCCGAGACAGATCCGGGTATTGGCGCCAAATTCAAATCTGAAACTGAGGCTCTGACTCATAATCCCGTTGTCGGATCTCGCGATACTCGGATCCTATAAATTCCCCGCTAGTCGCCGCCATCTTCACTCGGGCATTGATCAGGGTAGAGGGAGGGTGTGTTAGGTGGTCCTCTGTCCTGGTAGATCTCGTGCTGTGCTGTTTAGTTCTGTGCTGTGCTGTTTAGTTCTGTGCTGTGCTGTGTTCTGCAGTATCAGTCCAGTGGTGCTGTGTGCTGTGCTCTGTCCTTCTGAGGTCAGTGGTGCTGCTGGGTCCTGTGCTGTGTCCTGTTCAGTCCAGTGGTGCTGTGTCCTGTGCTCTGTGCTTCTAAGGGCATAGTTATTTCCCCAATATTCCCCTGTGTTTAAAAAAATAAAAAAAAGTAAAAAAAAATTAAAAATTAAAAATTAAAAAAAATATATATAATTATAACCAAATTTGCAAAACCAATCCAGCAGTATAAGTCCATTGGTACTGCAATATTACAAAGTTCACACATTCTGCAGTATCAGTCCATTGGTGCTGTGTCCTGTGCTCTGTCCTGCTGAGTTCCGTAGTGCTGCTGGGTCCTGTGCCGTGTCCTGTTCAGTCCAGTGGTGCTGTGTCCTGTGCTCTGTGCTTCTAAGGGCATAGTTATTTCCCCATTATTCCCAAGTTTTTAAAAAATAAAAAAAAAGTAAAAAAAAATAAAAAATAAAAAATTAAAAAATTAAAAAAAAAATATATAATTATAACCAAATTTGCAAAACCAATCCAGCAGTATAAGTCCATTGGTACTGCAATATTACCAAGTTCACACATTCTGCAGTATCTTGTGCTACATATAATGGAGACCAAAAATTTGGAGGATAAAGTAGGGAAAGATCAAGACCCACTTCCTCCTAATGCTGAAGCTGCTGCCACTAGTCATGACATAGACGATGAAATGCCATCAACGTCGTCTGGCAAGCACGATGCCCAATCTCCTAGTACAGGGCATGTAAAATCCAAAAAGCCCAAGTTCTCAAAAAACAGCAAAAAAAGAAACTTAAAATCATCTGAGGAGAAACGTAAAGTTGGCAATATGCCAATTACGACAAGTAGTGGCAAGGAACGGCTTAGGCCCTGTCCCGTGTTCATGACTAGTGGTCCAGCTTCACCCAAGGATCTAAGCCCTCCTCCCCCCCTACAAAAAATTTAAGAGAGTTATGCTGTCAGCAACAACAACAAAACAGCAAAGAACTCTGCCTTCTAAACAGATGACATCACAAATCCCCAAGGCGAGTCCAAGGGTGTTGTTGGTTGTGAACCCTGACCTTCCCATCACTGTACGGGAAGAGGTGACTCCATCCAGCATTTGCAGCACGCCCTCTGCATATGCTGGAAGGATCACCCACAGTCCAGTTACAGATTTGGCTAATGAAGGTGTGAATGTTGTACACTGGGAGGAGGATATTGATGTAGCTGGCGCTGAGGAGGATGTTGATGATTATGATGCAGACAGATACCAAATTGCATTTCTCAATTTCTATTTATATTCTAGATTATATAACGGCTGAAAAGTTTTCTGTTTTACTCCTAGTGGAGAGGGGATCTGATGCAGACAGATACCAAACTGCCTTTGTCCATTTCTTTGTATATTTGAATTGCTAGTTCTACAGTCTATGCAGGCTGCTTTATTTATATTCAACTACAAGTGTAGGGCGGGGGGGGGGGGGGGCATAGATAGCCACCAAAGTAACGTGGTCCATTTAATTTCACTTTCTAGCTCCACAGTCTGTGCAGCCTGCTTTTTTTTATCTTCAAAGTATTTATATTTACAAGCCTTGCAATCTAAATTAACTAGAGGTAGTGACGTGGTAGAACTCCAAAAGGCAGTTTGGAAGCCCCTGTACAAACTGGCTCTATTTTTTAACTGAGTTGTCCCCCCTCCAGTGTGTACTCGGAAAGAGTTTTTAGTGCAGCGGGGAACCTGGTCAGTGAGCGGCGAAGGAGGTTGCTTCCTCACAACGTTGAAAAAATGATGTTTATAAAAATGAATAATCAATTCCTCAATGAAGTACAGCACTGCCCTCCAGACAGTACAGAGGGACTGTGGTTGTGGAGTCCAGCGGGGACGAATTGATAATGTGTGAGGAGGAGGAAGTACACACTGTAGGGGGAGAGGAATCAGAGGTTGAGGATAAGGACGACATCTTTCCTCAGTAGAGCCTGTTTAGTTTGTACAGGGAGAGATGAATTGTTTTATTGGTGTGGGGGCCCAAACAAACCAATCATTTCAGCCACAGTTGTTTGGTAGGCCCTGTCGCTGAAATGATTGGTTTGTTAAAGTGTGCATGTCCTATTTCAACAACATAAGGGTGGGTGGGAGGGCCCAAGGACAATTCCATCTTGCAACTTTTTTTTGGCATTATGTGACCATTCAACAGTCGTTTGCCATGTTCAAAAAGTAAAAGAAAATGCCAACAAATTCAATAAATTAAATCAAAAGTTAAATGCCCTGTCATTATTTAAAACAAGAGGTTTTGACGGGCTAGAATTAGTGTAGTGTTAAGATGTTATAAACACTACACTTGGAAATTGGAGGAGGTAATGTGGCCCCGGTATCAAATTGGGTACCGGGGCCACCCCACTACGCAGTCCAGATACTTGTTTGGTGGAATTCAGACCAGTTGAGGGTGTATTTATTTTATTGTGGCCCCGGTATCAAAATGGGTACCAGGGCCACCCCACTACGCAGTCCAGATACTTGTTTGGTGGAATTCAGACCAGTTGAGGGTTTTATTATTATATTGTGGGGACCACTCTATCTATACCACACTACAACTCTATACCACTCTATTTAATACTTTAATTCTATTTAATACTTTAATTCTATTTAATACTTTAATTCTATTTAATACTTTAATTCTATTACTAATTACCATAAAGAGGAACTGCCGCTTCTATTTAATACTTTAATTCTATTAGTAGTTACCATAAAGAGGAACAAAATAAACCAATTTTACCAAAAGTATAATATGACTTAGACTTACAAACACTACACTTGAAAGATGGTGCCTTTAAATGAAAAAGTCAGTCTTCATTGCACGACTATGTGCAACAGGGACAGTTTTTTGGTTTACAAAGTCAACCAATAACACTTCGACCCTGTCTGTCTTTAACATACTTGATGGGATCTCAATGACGAATTGTCTGTACCATGTTTGGAGGAGGTATTGTGGCCCCGGTATCAAATTGGGTACCGGGGCCACCCCACTACTCAGTCCAGATACTTGTTTGGTGGAATTCAGACCAGTTGAGGGTTTATTTATTTTATTGTGGCCCCGGTATCAAATTGGGTACCGGGGCCACCCCACTACGCAGTCCAGATACTTGTTTGGTGGAATTCTGACACGTGGAGGGTTTTTTAATTATATTGTGGCCTCGGTACCAAATTGTGTACCGGGGCCACCACACTACGCAGTCAAGATAGATAGATGCGTATCATAGATAAAGTACATTCAGTGGTGTGGGGCAAATTGAAAAATATTCAAAATGCACTGACATTATCAAAAACAAGAGGTTGTCACACGCTAAAACTCCAACATGTATATGATGGAGAGGATGGAGGAGCAGCCGTATGTGTAGTGTAATGCAGACCTGTTGAAGGTTTTTTATATATTTTATTGTGGTGCCCAGTGCCCACTCCTCTACGCAGTCCAGGTACATTTATTGGTGCGATTCATAAAAGTTCAGGGTTTTTAATATATTGTGGTGACCCACTCCTCTACGCAGTCCAGGTACATTTATTGGTGCGATTCATAAAAGTTCAGGGTTTTTAATATATTGTGGTGACCCACTCCTCTACGCAGTCCAGGTACATTTATTGGTGCGATTCATAAAAGTTCAGGGTTTTTAATATATATTGTGGTGACCCACTCCTCTACGCAGTCCAGGTACATTTATTGGTGCGATTCATAAAAGTTCAGGGTTTTTAATATATATTGTGGTGACCCACTCCTCTACGCAGTCCAGGTACATTTATTGGTGCGAATCATAAAAGTTCAGGGTTTTTAATATATATTGTGGTGACCCACTCCTCTACGCAGTCCAGGTACATTTATTGGTGCGAATCATAAAAGTTCAGGGTTTTTAATATATATTGTGGTGACCCACTCCTCTACGCAGTCCAGAAAGATACCTTGTTGCAACGTTTTGGACTAATAACTATATTGTGAGGTGTTCAGAATACACTGTAAATTAGTGGAAATGCTTGTTATTGAATGTTATTGAGGTTAATAATAGCGTAGGAGTGAAAATAAGCCCAAAAACTTGATTTTTAAACTTTTTATGTTTTTTTCAAAAAAAATCCGAATCCAAAACCTTAAATCCGAACCGAGACCTTTCGTCAAGTGTTTTGCGAGACAAATCCGAACCCCAAAAATAACGAAAATCCGGATCCAAAACACAAAACACGAGACCTCAAAAGTCGCCAGTGCACATCCCTACTTTATTCATCCATAAGGGCATTGGAAGAAGGCGTGACATCGCAGTGTCTGGTCATGAGTGCAGTAGGGTCTGTAGCGGGCCTTACAGTGTCTAAAGCAAAAGAGTCACCTGAAGTCCAAGATGGTGCTCTCAGCGGCAGCTGAGAGCCCTGAAGGGTCTGTAGTTGGCCCTGTTGTACCTCAGTCAGTGGTCACTCCTCTCCCTGGTGGTCCAGTGGTAAAATTCAAAACCCAAGATGGCGGCTTTGGTTCGAGTGCTGTGACCGGAAGTATGGCGCAGTCTGTAATGGACTCTGTTGCATCTGTGTCAGCAGCTAACTGTGTTGTGCAGCAGGAAGAGGCTCAGATTGATCTTGCAATGAGTGAGTCTCTTGCAGAACTAATGTCTGCAGCAGCCAGCGTTACCACATGTGTAAATAAAGTTCAGAGACTGAGGCACCAAGTGCTTTGGACACTGAGATAAGTGGTGAGAGACTTGCATTTGCTAGTTCACCTAGTGCTGGTACTGTGTATGTGCCTGTCAGTATTGGAAAATTACTCAGTGGGGCTCAGTGTGTAAAAGATATTGCAATTAGTGTGGCTGAATCTGTTTTGGCTCCTGCTATGTCTGTGGCTGCTGCTATGCCTAGGGGTGGGGGTGGAGAGATCCCTGATCCTCCAGTTACTTCTTTAGAGCCTCAACCTGGGACTTCAGGTGCTGTGGGTAGGCCGGCCCTTGTGTCATATGCTGGGGTATTAACAGGGAAGCGAGTGATGACTCCACAGCCTGTGTTAGGAGGAGTGCCACCAAAACGGCGAAATGTGGTTCAATTAAAATGGATAATTAAAGAGACCCCCCTCCCTCTAGGCCTGATTTTCTTAATCAATTTTTGACACTGGGCTTTGCAGCTAGTGATCTTTTTTCTTGCATACACCCTGTAGGCTCCCCTGAGTATGACATTAGCTTTTCCACCTAAGGGGGTCTTCAGGCATTCTGGAATATATGGGGTTCTGTTAAAGGGCAGAGTCCCTGGCTAAGATATATAGCTTACGCAGTTACTAGACAAGAGCAGGTTCGGATTACAATATTGGCAGATCAGTCCTTTTGGGTTAAACGTTACGCAGACCTACTTTCACCCTTAAGTAAGGTGCCGGATCCAGATCGCCACATCTGGGGTGGGGCCTGGTCGACGACTGTATGGCTGCAGCAGAGTGAGGGGCGTACTCTGCATCTTCCATCTGCAGCCTAGATAGGTCGGGATAGGATCCATTGTTTCTACCCCGGGTAGCCACCGGTGTGGGTCTTTTAGCAATAATTGTATGGAATTGAAGTGTTCTCTGTGTCAGGGGCAAGGGCACACCGCAAGGGATTGTACTGCAATTAAGTGCAACCTTTGTGGCGAGGATGGCCACCCATATAGTAGATGCCCACTGGCAGAGCATAATAAAGTTTCTTCAATTGTGGTTCCCACTGTGACCCCCTCAGTAGTGAGCCCTATGGTTGAAGAGGGAATAGTCTTGCAACAAAGTATGGAGGGTACTCTGGAGCGTGTGAGGGAGGAGGCTGTGCAAGGCAGATCTCAGATTAAGGCACATACGGCTCCTGATCATGTCTTAGAGTCCGAAATGGAGATGGAGAATGAGGAATGGAAGCAGAAAGCAGGTGTCCAGCAAATCAGGGGCCATTGTGGTTGTAAATCGGTTTCTGGTTATTTCCAGTGAAGAGGAGGAAGAGGGAGAGGTGGTTAGGGACATCATCATCATTCTCACCATTTATTTATATAGCGCCACTAATTCCGCAGTGCTGTACAGAAAACTCATTCACATCAGTCCCTGCCCCATTGGAGCTTACAGTCTAAATTTCCTAACACACACACACACACACACAAGCACACACACGCGCAGACAGACAGACTATGGTCAATTTTGATAGCAGCCAATTAACCTACCAGTATGTTTTTGGAGTGTGAGAGGAAACCGGAGTACCCGGAGGAAACCCACACAAACACAGGGAGAACATACAAACTCCACACAGATAAGGCCATGCCTAAGCGTCAGAGGAAGAAGGTGAAGAAGTTACCTAGGAACCCCCCTCAGTTACAGGTAGAGGAACTCCCTGTTGGTGTAGGGGTTGGGTTAGTGGTAGGAGGAGGCAAGGGGAAGGGTAGGGGGAAGAGGCAGCCAGATTACTCAGTGGTCCCTTCGACATCTAGGATGGATCCTGTTCTTGGAGTTGCTCCAGTTCCCTTGACCCTTAACACTATAATGCCAGGGGAAGTACCCACCCATGTAGAGACTCCAGAGGTTTGTACTCATTTAGGCATTTCCCTGGGTACAATTGCTGTTCCTAAGCCCCTTAAGGGCTCTGCTGAAAAGGTAGTCATAACTAAATCCATCCCCCCTGATAAGGAACAGTGTGATGGTGGGTCAGGTATGGTTGACATCTCCAAAAAGAGTGTTGGAGGGAGGACTCAGGTTTCAAAGCCTCCTTCAAAGGAACCAAGGAAAGAGCTGGTATATATATACACAGTGGTGGGATTCAAATAAATTATCAACCGGATCTCTGCCCTAATGACCATTTAAAGTATGCAAAAATATATACCGAGAGGTATTCTAATGTTTCAAGCACTTAATACTCAAATAAGAACAGTAAAAGAGATACACAAAACTAAATTGTTATAAGAAAGAGTTTTAAAATGTTAAAGAAAAACTATTAAAGAATACCTTACATGACAAAATTCTGGTATTTAATATTATATTCATAATATGGCACAGTAATGCCCCCAGTTCATATTATGTCACAGTAATGGCTCTCTTCATCACACTCTGCCATGCAGCCTTCCTTTGCCCCTCAAAACACTGCGATGCAGCTTCCTTTGCCCCTCAAAACACTGCGATGCAGCTTTCTTTGCCCCACAAAACACTCTGCCATGCTGCCTTCCTTTGCTCCCCCTTGCTCCGTTTCTTCACTTACCTTTTGTATCGGCTTCTTTCTTCTGTTTTCATCCCTTCTTGTCGCCGACTCCTGTCTGCGCCGCTCCTCACTGACTTCACGCCTGACATTCAGTGCGGGTGGTGCAGGTGCTGACACCGCAGAGAGGTGATTGGTTTTTTTTCTCAAGGAGGCTTGAAAGAACCAATGTAATAGAGGAGAGAGAGAGAGAGACTCTCTGACAGTCTCTCTCCCTCTCCCTCACACACAGTGTGAGATTTATACTGGGGCAATGGAGAGGGAGAGAGAGAGACTGTGATGGGGAAAGCTGCAAAGGGAAAGTAAAGCAAAAATGATATGGGGGAGAACAATAAAAAATGGTGAAGAGGAAGAGGTTGCAGCCTATGCAGACATAGAGAAACACAAGGCTGTGAAATCCAATATAGGTTTGCAAAACTGTATATAGCACCACAGGACAGCATATGGTATCAAAGCTCAGTATTCAGTGTGGAAAGATATGGAAGCAATACAAGTTTAATAATCACAACTTGGACAGGGCTGGGCCTATAAATCCCATGGGTCTGCAGCAGTTACATCCTCTGCATCTCTTTTGTACAGGAAAGAAAAAAGCCAAGACACTTTGGGGAGACACAGCTCCATGCATACCTTTCAGAGGGGGTAACGGTGTCAGTTCCTGCTGCTTATTCTGGTATCGGAAGTGAGAAGAGCTGTGTGATCTGCTGCGTTGTCAGAAGCGACGGAGAGACTGTCGAGAAAATCCATCCACCTTATCAGCTGCCAGGACAGGGGAGAGAGATTTTCTCCATCCCTTCAGTTCCACAGTGGAACGCAAGTTTGCGTTCCAAATGCAGGTACGGAAGGTACAGAGGCAGGTAGCGGGCGGATTCTGTGCCCCTTTGGCCTTGCGCCCTGGGCGACGGCACCTGCCCCGTTACAGCTCTGTGTATCACTCTCTCAAATGGCGCTAGATCGCCGTGAAGGGCGGTATTTCTAGATTCCAAAACTCGCGAGATCCGAGTTCCGCTGACGTTTTGCCTTGTTTTCGAATCAGAAAAAGCGCAAAAGCGGCTCGGCTCGGTACTCGGGTCCCCTAAGTTTGGATGTGTTCGGTTTCCGAGGAACTGAGCCTGAGCATCTCTAGTCATGATGACACTAGTCCTTCTATGTCATCTACTAAAGCCTATGCTCAAGGGCATAGTGGGTTTAAGTCAGGGTAAGTGAAATCCAAACAAACAAGCTTTTACATTGGTAAAGAAAAAAAAACACCTCTGATAAAGGGAAAGTTTACTGTAGAAAAACATAAAATTGCCAACATGCCATTCTACCCAAAATATTAACAAACATGCTGTTAGGCTGATGGACTGATAACAAACTTACAGAACTGAGGAGGAGGCTGAGTAGATGGTAGCGGATGGTCAGAGATAAGTCGAGGTCAGGTGTCACAAGCAAGTAGAATAGTCAAATAACATGCCAAAGGGTCAGGGTCACCAGCACGACAGCACAATCCAAGAACAGAGCAAAAGGGTCACAACAGGAGGTCCAATAGTAAATGGGCAGAGTATCCACAGGAAAACTGGGACAAAGCAAGAACAGGACAGGAGCAGGTCAGCAAACAGACAGAGTCCATGCTATAACCGGCAGGGAGGCTAAGCCCTCACTGCCTTAAATACTGATGGTAGCTAATCACGGCTTTGTCCTGAAATCACCCCCAGGCCGTGATAATTAATTAATGGACAGCTTAATTAGCTCTGCTCTGTGTTGCCGGGGCACGATAGCTGTCAATTCGGCGTCCGGCCATTGCCCTGGCAACGGTTGGGCAGAATACAGGAGTTAACGTCCCAGTCGTCATGGAGATGGCCGGGACGCTAGGAGGAGACTGAAGTCGCGCCGGCGCCCGCGGCTCATAACACATACCAGCATCAGCTAGCTTCCTTCTCTCAGCTAGATCCCAGCACCTGCAATCTACACTGTCATCATCCTCACACAATATTAATTCATCCCTGCTGGAATCCACCATTACAGAAGTCTCTGTACTTTGATGTAGTTGCCGGCAATGGCCTTCCTCGTGGAATTTGTAGTTCATTTTGCAGCAGAGCTGGCACGATTTTTGGGCAATTATTTTGGACCAGACCAGATGTCAAAGTGTTGTGCTGACCAATGTCTAAATGCCTTAATCATACCAATGTCTAAATGCCTTAATCATACTGAAATGTTGGTGAAGCTTCTGAATAGATTGTACATGACCCCTGAGAATCTGCACAAAATTTGCCCCTCAGTACCCCCGACATGTTGGCGTAATTGCACTGAGAGATGGGATATATTCCATATTTTTTGGGCATGCCCAGTCATACAACCCCTGTGGTTAGAGGTTTTCCAGTTGTTGGTTAGGGTTTTTAGATATCCTACAACTCTTTCCCCAGAGCTTGCTTTGTTGCATCATTATCCCCCATCCGTACCCTCCTGGGACAGGTACGTGATGGGCCAAGTGCTCATTGCAACCAGAGCTGCTATAGCTCAGGCCTGGAAACAACCGTCTCCCCCGTCTTTGGCTAAGGTGATATCTAAAGTGAACTTCAGCTTTGAGATGGAGACCCAAGGAGTTCCGTATTTCAGCTTCTTCCCCATTAGTGAAATGGCGTAGCTGGCATAATTACATCACAGACGGAGGTGGGGCCCCATCCCAGTCCCCCCATAGGCTGGATATCTCCGACTCAGGGGTAAATGTATCAAAGTGCGAGTTTGCCAGCGTGTTTAAATCGCGGCAAATCGCGGGTGTTTACCTGCGAGTTTTAAAAAAAAATGGAAATGTATCAAGCTGCGATTTTGAGACTCATGTTCAAAATCGCTGGTCATCTCTGGCGATTTTGAGCGATGTAAACACTCACGAGTTTCAAACTCTCCTGTGTTTGGCAAACTCGCCTGTGTTGTAACAGTGAGTTGTCAACACATCACTGTTACACTCGCCCTGGTTAAAAGTTAAAGAATAGATAAAAGTAAAAAAAAAAAAGCATTGGGTCCCCCGCCATTTATGCTTAACCCTAGTGCTGCCTGACTATTGCTGGTCCCGTGAAAATCGGGGGAAAATTTTGCGTGGGGTTCCCCCGATTTTCACTTTACCAGCACTAGGCAAACCAGCCAGGGTTGGCGGCACTATAGCAGGGGGACGCGCGGCAGGGGTCCCCCTGCCATAATGACTAACCAACCCTAGACTGTTCAGTGCTGGGCTGGATTCCCTAGGGAGTGGGGTCCGCTGAAAAAAACGAGCGGGCCCCCCCCAGTAAGAACCAAGTAACGTAGCTCATAGCGCATGCGCAATGAGTTACGTTACTTGCGTAAGCTCTAGGTACAGTATTATGTGATTTCCCCACTAGCGTGGGAAAATCACATTATACTGTAGTTTTAACTTACGCAACCAACGTAAGGGCATTGCGATTCGGACCTCCTACTAGGTAGGAGGTGTTTGCGGCGGTGAAAGTTTTTTTTTATTTTTCTGCAATCAAGTACACAGAGTCGGGATCTTACAAATATGGGCCCCTTCTGGGCGAAGTGTTCCTGCTTTTCTTCAATCGTTTTTTTGGAAGTACAAAATGGCTGGGACTGGGGCAAGCCTGGAAGTTTGGATGAAGAAAGAAATCATCATTGGTGAGTATTTGTTTTTTTTTAATTTTTATTAAATAGATGTGTTTAAAAAGAGTGTGGTTAGTGTATTTATTGTGGGGTTTTTATTTTTAATAAATGTTTGTGGTTTTTATGAGGGAGTTGTTGTTTTGTAAACTTTTTTTTGTGGAACTACAGGTCCCAGCAAGCCAGGGATGTCAGGGCATGTTGGCACTTGTGGTTCTCCAAGTGCCAACATGCCCTGGCTGCCGTGGGTATGCTGGTGCTTGTAGTTATACAAGCAACAGCATGGCCACAGTTTTTAGGGCAACCTGGCTGGCTGGGACTTGTAGTTCCACAAAAAAAATTGGTGTCAGTTTCTTTTTTTTAACACTTTTTCGCCGTATTACCCTACTACCCACAGCTCAGGGGTAGTAGGAAGAGCCCTAGTGCTATCAGCACTAGTCAGGCAGCAGTTAAGCATAAATAGCAGAGAGACCCCACGCTTTTTTTTTAAAAAAACTTTTATCTACTCTTTAACTTTTTAACACTGCCAGGGCAGTGTAACAGTGATGTGTTGATACAACACGCTGCTATCAAGCAGCGTGTTGTATCTGGCGTGTTTAGAAGCAAACTCTCCTGAGTTTGCTAACTCGCAGCTTCATACATTGGAGACTTGTATACCTGCAGTGGCAAACAGTGGTGAGTTTGATCTCTGGTGATTTTGCAAGTAGCGATTTTGACAGAAGCAGAACTCTGGTGATTTTGTATGAAAACTCAGCTTCATACATCGGCGAGTTTCAACTCTCCCGAGAAAATCGCTGGAGTTGCAAACTCGCACTTTGATACATTTACCCCTCAGTGTCTTGTACCTTGATCTAAGAAATATTTGTTTTTGGGCCTAGGTACAAGGATGGAATGGACTAGTCTCCGTATTGTAAAGTTAAAGTGACTTATGTTTAGAGTGCCAATCTTTGGTTTTACTAGTCAACTGGCTATAATTATATTTAAATACTACAAAGTGATAAATGTCTAGATTGCTGGTGTTTTATGACATATTGTGTTTCGTTCCCACTATGTACCCCTTTCCCCTTTTATGTCCTACCCTTTCCCTGTTTCTTTTTTTTTTTGTATCCTTTGCAATTATCTTAGAAAATTCAATAAACTTTACTTCAGTTAAAAAAAATGTTGTGCGGACTCATCTGCATCACGACTGCGTGTCTTTGGGAAGCTAGGTTTTTTCTTAACAGCAGTTGCCAGAGAAACGTCGTCATGTCATGTACCACTTGAGCTGTCAGCTTGCTGACCAGAAGCTTATTACATCTTTTGTGATCTAGCTCAGTTGGAAATAAAGAGAAGACATGGGGCTTGATTCATTAAGGAACTTAAATTAAAAAGATTCTTATTTAAGTCTCCTGGACAAAACCATGTTACATATGCAAGGGGTGAAAATTAGTTTTATGTTTTGCACATAAGTTAAATACTGACTGTTTTTTCATGTAGCACGTGTAGTTCATTAGCAGCACTGAGCTTAGCTGCCTTAAGCCCATTGGTATCTTCTTTTGTAGGGGCCCAAGCAAACCAAGCACTTCAGCCACATAAGTGGCACTCTTTGTCGCTGAAGTGCTTGGTTTGTTGAAGTGTGCATGTCCTTTTTCAGATCCAACATAAGGGTTGATGGGAGGGCCCAAGGACAATTCCATCTTGCACCACTTTTCCTTTCAGCTGTTATGTGCGTATTGTCGCTAACCAATAACGATTGTCGAACCTCGATTTGTGTTTCCAACGCACAAAGATTTATTCGCAATAAGTGGAAAAAAATATGCTCAAGCGAAGTAATAGTAAATACAGTCGTTACTTATCGCAGGCGCTCTGGATCCAGTACAGTCATTCAATCCTGAAGTCTGGGGACAAGATGTCTGCCCTCTGGATCACAAGCTGCTGCTTATATACACAATCAAATACAGTAATACAATGAAGATGGTATGGCTTGCATCTATTGGTCCGGGTCTCAGGAATGTCCAAGGGGTCGTCAATCATTGGCTGGTTCATCCTAAGGAATCCAAAGGAGGGGGTCCTCTCTGCAGGGGGTATGCTCTGCTCTTCCCGCCAGAATTCCTTAGTCTTAAGTAGTTCATAATTCTCTATCATTCATAACTTGCGTATGCACTCTGCGATTCCCTCGCAGAGTGAACCAAACAGTAGGATATGTAACAAGGTTCATTATGATACCACTCATGATGTTATTCCTTTAACCCGTTCTGTGTATTTCACTAATATGCATGTAACTCTGATATAACATATAAATACTACTATATTTCGACATAACTGACTATGTGTTGCAACTACCAATAATGTGTACTATTTTATAAGTATGCGTGTTAGTGCGAATTTATGGTAAAAGACCAATTACTGTTGCTGCCACGTGTAGTGGATGCGTACGCCCTTTCACGCCGTAGCGTGCCCTTGTACGTCGATGCGTACCGTATGCATCTTTTCAGACAAAGACAACCAAGTTTGCTAGACTTTAATTGAAATGACTTTATCCAATTTGCTGACTTCGACAGTTCCACCCTTTGATAGTGTAATAAACTATCACCCAATCACCGTTTCAAGTTCAGGATTATACAATACTTCTTCACAGACCATGATCTCGGTATCTGGTACCACCCTTTCCGTCTCTTTCTTAGTGTTACTCCCATGAGACCGTTTTCCACACTTCAACACAGTAGGAACACATTTGACAACTAAACCAATTGCTAAGATGACACCCAGTATAAGGAGAAGGAGCTTACCTACACTAGCAACCATTTCCTGTACCCACTCCCCCAGACCGGAGAACCATTTTGCTGGGTTCAACCATGAGAACCAACCCGCCACCTTTTCCCCGACCTCATATAACGAAGAATTATGGCTCTTTCGAAATTCCCATTTCAGCTGCAAAATTTCATCCATCTTCCGGTCTATAACCTCTTTAGGGTCTTCCGTATTATTAGTAATGTACGTGCAACATTTGACACCGAACTGGGTGGCCAGTGTCACACAGTACCCACCAGTAATAGAGGTGAGATAATTTAGTACCAGTCTATGTTGCACCAACTCCTTCTTGTACGCTTGTAGCTCCCTTCCAGTATACCTGAAAGTGTCATCATACATCTCGGTGATATTATCTATTAATTTAGCTAGGTCTTGGATATATTTAAAGTTTAATGTTCCCCGAGCGGTCCTGGTGAGATCTAGAGCAACCATAACTTGGAAACCAGCAGTTTCACTAATCAATTTTGTAGCTATGGGTTCCTCACCAGGAATCATATTTCTCTTGCCACGGTGTTCATACTGTGTGTGTATGTATGGTGGTGATGTAGTCTTGTGAATATCTACCATTTCTTCATGAGTAATAGTCATGATTTCAGGAACCAGTTTAGCTAAGAAACACAAGCCCTTGGAACTCGGAGTCACCCAGGAATAAGCTTTCCTCCCACAAACAAAATACACATCATCAGGGAGAACATAAGGAACAGTATGCCCATGAATTATATCACACAGAGTTTTGATAAAACTACCCATGCCTAGTGTCTCCATCTGCTCTAGACACGTGTCGGCATTAATGATATTTTCACATTTATCTGTAGAGACTTTTCCAATAGATACCTTCTTATGTTTGGTTATACGCCCTAACTTGTGACTTCCATCAGCATTCCTGCCTAGTAGTGACCTTGTGAGTCTCTCTCTAAAATGAGTGTGGCGAGCCATTGTCTGATCTGATAGGTCAGCCTCCCAATTCTCCAGGCGCTTTGCATGAGATATGTTTAGGCACAGCAACGATCTGCCTATGGAGTATTGTCGAAGCGTCAGACTAGGGGACCTAGTGTTATTGTACCTCCCTTCTATGGGCCTCCCACCCCTTAATTCGAGTACTTCGGATATGTTTAGCGGGAATGGCACTAGTCCTATGTTATGCTGCCCTTGAGGCACGTGAGAGCACACCCAACACTCAGTTTGGTTTAGCACCTTACCCACCAGGGAGTGATAATCCTCCAAAGGATGCCCGCCTATATTCAGAGTACTGGGGGACTGGCATCGTTGGATGCATTTCTCGTCAACTAGGGAGTTGCAGAACTTGCAGATACAATACTCATCAGACAATAGCCCCTCACACTGCCTCCGAGTTCCTGAGCTAGCAGACCTTTTCATAACCCCTGGACCAAGTTTGATAATGGGCTGCTCAGGATATCCTATTAACTTTTCTTCGGCCTCTATTTCATCCGTATCACTCCCAGAACTCTCCTCCGTCCTCCATCCTCCTTCACAAAAATAGAATGTCCTAGAAAAAGTAAAAACAAGGAAAATCCTGGAACAAAAGAAAAACAAAAACCGCCACTCCATCGCTGGAAAGATAGTTCTGAGGCAACGTCTCTGGTTCAGGTGTCTCAACTGCAGGCTTTAGGTCTCCCGGAACAGGCTCACAAGTGACAGCTCTATGTCGTCGGTCTGAGTCTTGTCTTGCACTTTCTCCGGATTATGGACTCTCCTGCAGTGGGTGGAATGGACCCAAGTGTCTCTCTCTGCAACCTTCAGTGATGTAGTACTGGTCAGCAGCACTTGGTACGGGCCTTCCCAACGGTCTGTTAAACAACCTGAACGTAAGAAATTGCGGATCATAACATAGTGTCCAGGTTCAACATCATGACAGTTCGTCTCTGGCATACCAGGTGACAGCATTTTTAGTTTTTGTTGTTGTTGTTTCAGCTGTCTACTCATTCTTATAAGATATTGTACAGTCACTTCATTATTACACTTTAAGTCGTCTTGTGGACTCACGATCAAATGAGGTTGTCGTCCGAACAGTATCTCAAAGGGGGACAGATTAAGAGGAGGTCTAGGAGTGGTTCGAATGCTGTGGAGGACCAACGGCAAAGCCTCAGGCCATGCCAACCCAGTTTCAGCCATTATCTTACCTAGTTTGTTCTTGATAGTACCGTTTACTCTCTCCACCTTACCACTGGCTTGTGGTCGGTAAGGGGTGTGAAGTCTGCTACTGATTCCCATGAGTTTACACATATTTTGGAAGACATCACCAGTAAAATGGGTACCCCTATCACTTTCAATGATTCTAGGGATACCGAACCTACACACAAAGTCTTGTACAATTTTCTTTGCAGTGAACACAGCAGTATTAGTGGCTGTCGGATATGCTTCTACCCAACCTGAAAACACATCAATACACACTAACACATATTTTAGATTCCTGCACGGTGGTAGTTGGATATAGTCGATTTGTATTACCTGAAAAGGTCCGTCTGTAGGAGGGATGTGGGATGGCTCAGTTGGAATAGTTTTCCCAACATTTTTCCTCAAACAAGTAAGACATGACATTGCTTTCTTACCAGCTTGAGAGGAAAATCCGGGAGCACACCAGTATGCTCTCACCAGTTTGCACATACCTTCTTTACCCAGGTGAGTCAGGCCGTGTGCTGCTTCAGCCAGGCTTGGATAGTATGTTCGGGGAGCTACAGGCTTACCTTGTCCATCCCTCCAGAGTCCTGAGGACTCTTGACCACATCCCTTCGCCTTCCAGACCGCCTTCTCCTGCAGGGAACACAAATCTTGCATTTCAATTAATTTCTGCGTGTCTAATGTCTGAAAAACCATCATAGTCTCGGTCGATACAGTCATAGGTTGCCCTGCTGCCCATTTAGCAGCTTCGTCTGCCCTGTTGTTGCCCAATGACACTGGGTCTTCTTCAAAGGTATGGGCTTTGCACTTTATGACGGCTACTGTTCTGGGTAACTGTATCGCTGTCAGAAGTCCTTTTATGTGTTGTGAGTGTGCCACTGGTGTACCTGCTGCTGTCGTAAAGTTTCTAAGACGCCAAAGGGCCCCAAAATCGTGCACTACCCCGAAGGCGTACCTAGAGTCAGTATATATATTGGCTGATTTACCCTCTGCCAGTTCACATGCTCTCTTTAGTGCTACTAGTTCCGCCACCTGGGCTGAGTGAGGTGGACCAAGGGGTTCAGCTTCTACCACATCCTGATCGTCTACAACAGCGTAACCAGTACATAGCTCTCCTGTCTCTGTCTGTCTATGGCAACTTCCGTCTGTATAAAACGTAAAATCTACATTTTCTAAGGGGGTGTCACGTATGTCGGGCCTTGCAGTAAAGGTCTGATTCAGGTGTTCCATACAGTCATGCGTGTCAGTATTCTTGCCTAACTCATCTTCAACCAGGGTCTCCTCACCTCCCACCCTTTGTGTCTCTTGAGACACATACGGAAGGTATGTAGCTGGATTTAGGGTGCTACATCGTTTGATGGTGATGTTTGAGGGTGCCATCAGGGCTAGTTCCCACTTTGTGAATCTAGCTGAAGAAACATGTCTGGTTTGGGCTGAATTTAACAGAGCTGATACAGCATGGGGTGTATAGATGGTTGAATTATGTCCTAATACTACATCCTCGCTCTTACTTACTAGAAGGGCCGTTGCTGCTACACTTCTGAGACATGTTGGGAGTGATCTTGCCACATTGTCTAATTGTGCACTGTAGTATGCTACCGGTCTGCTAGCGTCACCATGTTTCTGTGCGAGGACACCTGCTGCACAGCCATCAGCTTCTGTACAATATAGCTCAAAAGGCTTTTCATAATCAGGTATTCCCAATGCAGGTGCTCTTGTCAGACTATCTTTAAGATTAAAGAACGCTTGCTCTGACTCTTCTGTGTGTACGACACGTTCTGGTTTTGAGGAAGAGACTAGCTCCTGCAATGGTAATGCCAGAATAGAAAAACCTGGGATCCAGGACCTACAGTATCCACACATCCCCAAGAAAGTACGAATCTGCTTCTGGCTCTGCGGCAGGGTCATGTGTTGAATGGCCTCAATTCTGTCGGTTGTCAGGTGTCTTAGCCCCTTAGTGAGGCAGTGTCCTAAGTATTTGACCTTAGTCTGACATGGCTGTAATTTATCCTTTGCCACCTTGTGCCCTGTTTGTGAAAGATGAAGCAACAACAATTTAGTATCATGTAAACATGACATAAAAGAATCAGAGCACAACAACAAATCGTCCACATATTGAATTAGAACAGACCCATTGTGGGGTTGAAAGGATTGCAAACAGTCATGTAAGGCTTGGGAGAAAATACTGGGGCTGTCAATGAACCCCTGGGGTAGTCTGGTCCATGTGTATTGCACTCCCCTGTAGGAGAATGCAAAAAGGTATTGGCAGTCAGGGTGAAGAGGGACTGAAAAGAAAGCAGAACATAGATCAATGACAGTAAAATGACTGGCAGACGGTGGAATCTGCATGAGGATGACAGCTGGATTCGGCACTACGGGGAATTGGCTCTCACCAACTTTGTTAATTCCCCTTAAGTCCTGGACTAATCTATAGCCCCTCCCCCCACTCTTCTTCACAGGGAAAATGGGACTATTTGCTGTACTGGCTGTACGAATTAAAATCCCTTGTTGTAACAGCCTCTCAATAACAGGATATACCCCTAGTTCCACCTCCGGTTTTAATGGATACTGTGGGATTTTTGGAGCTATCCTACCACTTTTTAGATTGACCATGACAGGGGCTACGTTTGCCATCAGTCCAGTGTCCTGTCCATCTCTGGTCCATAGGGAACCTGGTATTTCCAGCAACATCCCCTTTACTTGAGATGGACTTTGTTCTATAACAGGAGAGTGTAACATTAACCTTGGAGGGGTGTCCAATATGTCCTGTACCTCATGTGCAACCTTCTCGGGTATATCTAGGAACACACCATCTGAAGTACAGTATATGACACATCCCATTTTACATAACAAGTCTCTCCCTAGCAAGTTAGTAGGAGCCGCTGCAGCCAAGAGAAACGAATGCTTAGTATGCAGAGGCCCGATAGTAACTTCGGCGGGTTTAGTTAGAGGATAATGTAACACTTTTCCCGTCACCCCCATAGCTGGAATAGTTTTGCTGGTCACCTGTAGATTGAAAGGAGAGGTTATCACAGATCGGGCCGCCCCTGTATCTACAAGAAAAGTTTGTTTCCTGCCAGCTATGTCAACTATCATTGTTGGTTCTTCACTCTGACTCTCAGTTAACCTCACTGGCTGTAGACTACAGGTATGACCTGACCCCTAGCGCTGACTATTGATTTCCCGCGCAGCATTTGCTGCCGTAATATGCGCGGGTAGATGTGAGTCTTCTAGTCTATGTGAATCCTTTCTTGGAGGATATCTATGTGACCCACCCCTATGTGTATTGAGTCTTTCTTTATTACAATCTCTCCTGTAATGTCCTTCCTCGTTACAGTTGAAACACCTGATCACTTTAGGTTTCCTGTTATATGGGTTGTATGCTGGTGGTCGTGTATGCACCCCTTCTAGAGCCTGTATACTTACCGTCATTAACCTATCACTTTTCTCTTCCCTTTTTCTAAAAAGGTTCTTGTCATGCTCCACAGCAGACTCCCTAAGGAAGTCTACCGTGACGCCTCTCCAATTAGGTAATGTGGTTTGTACTCTCGTCTTTAAATTTTCCCTAAGGCCATCCATCAGTACCCCTACAGCTACCTCTCTGTGATGTGGGTCCTCACTTATGTTGGATATCCCAGTAAATCGTGCAATCGCTGTTATAGCTCTAGCAAAGTAATCTGAGGCAGTTTCACTATCCTTTTGTTTAATGGTGAAAATCTTACTCCAATTTACTACTACTGGAAAACAGATGGCTAAGTGTTTGACAATTTGTTCTATATTCCGTTGGTTAATCTCATCAGTCAGGGTGTCATCTTCCTCCAACAAACAATCTCCAATAAATTTTTGTATGTTAGTATTGGGAGGAAGACACGCCCTCAACACTACCCGCCAATCCTTACTGGTTGGTTCATGAGCATTCCCTAAGTCTTTAACAAATTTCTGACATTTAGCTAACTCTTTTCTAGGATCTGGGAATTCAGTCATAATGGAACGTAATTCTGATCTAGTCCAGGGACAATGCATTGTAACATTTCTTAAAGGAACTACACCATCCTTATCCGGTTTCCCATTGGGAACTGATATTGTGCGGACCGGGAACACACCCTCTGGTACACTAACTTCAGGGGACGCTACAGGATTTACAGGCCCTAGATTTAGAACACTTTCACTCCTAGTGATCACGCTACTCTCACCTATCTCAGCCATTTTCTCATACTTGCGCTGAGCCTCTAGTACATTAACAGCATGGGCAATGGCTGAAATCACAGTGGGTTCATCTTCGTTTTCAGATACACTTGATTGAAACTGATTTAAAACAGGGTACAACTTAGTAATTTTTCTATTTTCAGTTTTAACAACGGCTGTACTTACCCCTCCCGCCACATAAGGTGGCGGGGGCGCGCTTGCGCTGAGTTCGCCACGCTTCTCAATGGTTACATCCGCCTTGCGCGCGCTTTTCGCCACGCCTATTTCCGGTTTGCATTCGCTGCTCTGCCACGTGTTACCTTCCATTTGCCACAATTTTAAACAATCATTATGTCTATTTCTCTTTTTCGTTGACTTGATCAACCATATTTTATCTTTTACAGTATTCAGTACCTCTGCATTAAAACTCCCTATTGTTGGGAAAGGCCTATCACAAGCTTTGGTCATCCCGACCCACGTGTCACAATACACAGTTGCATATGCACCATACTTCTTACACATGAGAAACCTCGCTGAACCAATAGGGCCTTCCTTAGGCAGTACACTGACCATCTCTAGCGTATGCTTAGCACCCATGTTGAACAATATACCTTCTACCCGGAACACAGACACACCGCAATGCTCTGTTCCTTCCGGCCAAATGTGAAATACAGACACACCGCAATGCTCTGTTCTTTCCACCTAATAATTTCAACTCTGTTGCTATACTCACCGCTAGAGATCTATAATCCTCGGTGAACGTATTTCCTTTAGCCGCGCTCACTCGCTTTTCCCTAATACAGAAATATCACTGTGGGCCCCAAGGGCTATCAGCTCCTCGATACCCTGGCTAAACCACAAAATCTGCTGAGTTTATTATCGCTGGGAGCGCAAAGTCGATACAATCAACCTGCCTTTCCAGTATAATTCCTCCTAGCTGCTTCACCAATTCGCACTAACGGTGCGACCGGATCGCACTGCCTACCAATACTAATTATTAGCAAACCTTGCGATCTATTGGTAGCGCTTTGCGAAAACCCAGTTTTCGCATTCGGTATACCTGCCCTGTATACCGTCCTTCAGTTGGGCAATCCGCCTCGTCAGACAGCAACTGAGCACCTCAACAATAAAACAGTGTATCTACGTTACAACATCACACACTATACACCTTTTCTGCGCAGAAAATCAAAAGTTCCCAACAATAGTAATAATGTCTCAGAGGCTTTCACAAGTAATTATACTATGCATGTATAATAACTATCAAAACGATTGTTTAACCACGTGGAAAGTTTACGGAAGTTCGCGTACGCACAGCAGGAAGTACACATACGCTAAACAATGCAATACAGTTAAAACGCACAATGACAGAAAAAAGAAACAGTTTTCTCTTTTGTCCCTAGGTTCTAGTTAGCGTGCCCTAGATAATGCAAAACGGACATTCGGTTTCGCAACACAGAGTAACATTCAGGTTTTGAACACCATGCGTTCTTACCCGTTTATGACGCGTCTCCACCCTTTGTTGAGGAACCGAAATCCGTTGGTCTTGCGTATCATCGGCAACGAAACCTCCAAAGCTCACGAGCCCCCAATTGTTATGTGCGTATTGTCGCTAACCAATAACGATTGTCGAACCTCGATTTGTGTTTCCAACGCACAAAGATTTATTCGCAATAAGTGGAAAAAAATATGCTCAAGCGAAGTAATAGTAAATACAGTCGTTACTTATCGCAGGCGCTCTGGATCCAGTACAGTCATTCAATCCTGAAGTCTGGGGACAAGATGTCTGCCCTCTGGATCACAAGCTGCTGCTTATATACACAATCAAATACAGTAATACAATGAAGATGGTATGGCTTGCATCTATTGGTCCGGGTCTCAGGAATGTCCAAGGGGTCGTCAATCATTGGCTGGTTCATCCTAAGGAATCCAAAGGAGGGGGTCCTCTCTGCAGGGGGTATGCTCTGCTCTTCCCGCCAGAATTCCTTAGTCTTAAGTAGTTCATAATTCTCTATCATTCATAACTTGCGTATGCACTCTGTGATTCCCTCGCAGAGTGAACCAAACAGTAGGATATGTAACAAGGTTCATTATGATACCACTCATGATGTTATTCCTTTAACCCGTTCTGTGTATTTCACTAATATGCATGTAACTCTGATATAACATATAAATACTACTATATTTCGACATAACTGACTATGTGTTGCAACTACCAATAATGTGTACTATTTTATAAGTATGCGTGTTAGTGCGAATTTATGGTAAAAGACCAATTACTGTTGCTGCCACGTGTAGTGGATGCGTACGCCCTTTCACGCCGTAGCGTGCCCTTGTACGTCGATGCGTACCGTATGCATCTTTTCAGACAAAGACAACCAAGTTTGCTAGACTTTAATTGAAATGACTTTATCCAATTTGCTGACTTCGACACAGCTACCACTGTGTAGCAATGTTTCCTAGATGTGCTATAAACTGTTGTGTGCTTTGCAAAACTTAGCTTTCCCAAAAGACACATTGGTGGTGCAGATGAGTTAGCACAAAATTTTGACATCTTGTCTGGTCTAAAAGAATTGCCCAAAATCGTGACACATCTGCTGTAACTCCACCTGATCCTACTATCAACATACAAAGAATGGTGGAGGATTATTTTAAGGACAGCGTTCAAATAGACATGTCAAACAGTCCCCTTACATACTGGGAGGAAAAAAAGGGCAATTTGGAGACCCATGTACAAAATCGCTTTGCAATACCTAAGCTTCCCTCCCTCCAGTGTGTAGTTTTCAGCACCGCAAGGAACCTTGTCGGCGATTGGCGTAGGAGGCTACTTCCTCAAAATATGGAAATGATAATGTTCATCAAAATCAACTACAAATTCCACTAGAAAGGCCTTTACCGCCAATTACATCAAAGTACAGAGACTACTGTAATGGTGGATTCCAGCGGGGATGAATTAGTATTGTGTGAGGATATTGTACAAACTGATGAAGGTGAGGATGAGGGTGAGGATGATGAGAGTGTAGATTGCAGGTAGTGGGATCTAGCTGAGAGAAGAAAGCTAACTGACACTGGAAAGCTAATTAATATTTTGGGTAGAATGGCATGTTGGCAATTTTATGTTTTTCTACAGTAAAGTTTCTCCTTTATTAGAGAGGGTTTTTGTCACGGGCACTAGGAGTTTTACCCAGAATTCACCAGGTGTAGCTACACTTACCAGAAGTGCGGACCTCTGGGTAGTGTGGTGAATCAGTGGAACCATACAGTAGAATAGAGGAAAGGAATGTCAATAGTATAAATGCTGAGTCTTGGCACCGTGGAACTGTGATGGTACAGCAGTTTAGTAAACAGGATAAAATGAGGAAAGAGTCCTAGTGCCTTAGCACGCAGGTAGCATATAGCAGGCCAGTACTTGATAACTGGATAACATTAGGCAAAGACCAATCCACAATATAGTAGAAGAGTCAGCGACTTGCAGCTACAATACAGAGGCACTTGTAGACTTTAGTCCAGCTAATAGGTACCATACAGAGTAGTAGCTATATCACAAGGAAACATGAATGGTCTACAGCTGGTAAGTTTCACCACGGATATGTAGAGAAGACTTGTCCAGCGCAGGTGTGTAACAGAATAGCGTGAGTGGTCTGCAATTGGCAAGTTGTACCACTGATGTGAAGGGAAGACTTGTCCAGGCGCAGGCATGGAACGGAGTAACGTGAGTGGTCTGCAATAGGCAAGTTTTACCACTGATGTGTAGAGAAGACTTGTCCAGGTGCAGGCGTGGAACGGAGTAACGTGAGTGGTCTGCAATAAGCAAGTTGTACCCCTGATGTGAAGGGAAGACTTGTCCAGGTGCAGGCATGTAATGGAGCAACGTGAGTGGTCTGCAATAGGCAAGTTGTACCACTGATGTATAGAGGAGACTTGTCCAGGAGCAGGCAGGTAACGGAGGTAGCGAGAGTAGTCTGCAGCGGGTAAGTTCTACTACCGATGTGGAGAGACTTGTCCAGGAGCAGGCAGGTAACGGAGGTAGCGAGAGTAGTCTGCTGCGGGTAAGTTCTACTACCGATGTTGAGAGGAGACTTGTCCAGAGCAAACGGATAACACGAGCAGAAACAGGAAACACCTCAGAGTCTCAAGGAATGAGAACCAAGAACAGGCAAAGGTAATAGGGCAACAGGTGCCTTAAGTACTGAGAGGTGATTAATTAACCAATGAGACTAGAGGCGAGGTATTAACAGTTCAGGGTTTCTGCACATGCGCAATCTTTGTCAAGATGGCGGACGGCCGCGGCTCAGGAGAGGCGCCGGCAGGAGCGAGAGAGACCCATGTCCCAACCTAGAGGCACTAACACTCCGTTGAGTGACAGTTTTTTTTATTTAAAAGAGTAAAAGTTGATTTTTTTTGCCGTTTTGTTTTTAACATTTTTGTTACAAAGACTTCTGTAATGGTGGATTCCAGCAGGGATGAATTAATATTGTGTGAGGATGATGTACACACAGATGAGGATGATGACAACAACATCTTGCCACTGTTGATTTAATTGACAGCACTGTTCGGCTTTAGGCAGCTAAGCTATTGGTAGCTTGTTTTGTGGGGGCCCAAACAAACCAAGCATTTCAGCCACAAAAGTGGCACTCCTTGCCACTGGAGTGCTTGGTTTGTTAAACTGTACATGTCCTTTTAAATATCTAACAAAAGGGTGGACAATTCCAATTCCATCTTGCACCCCTTTTCGTTTCTGCCACTGCTGTGTACATGTGCTATGAATGTTTGTGCCATTGCTCTGTCACTTATACCGCTTTCATACTGCTGCCCCGGCAATATCCCGGGTTTTTCAAGCCGGGTTTTTGCCGGGGCTCGGAGCGTCCCAGCTCAGAAACACCATTCATACTGTACCTCGGACCCGGGAATTTCCCGGGTAGACCCCATTCATACTGCACAAGTCTGTGCCCTGGCAATTTGTGGGAGTCATCACCAGAGCAGTTTTCATTGGCTGAAAACATTTTTTTTTTTGTAATAGTCTGCTTTTCTGCTGTTTTGTCCATAAAGATGTGTGAGTGTATCTTATAAGATATTTTAATTTTTATTGTTCCATTGTATCATTTGTAAACAATCAGACATTTCTTCAGTGTTTCCACCAATTCCGTTCTGTACTGCTCACCGCTCCGTACTTTACTTTAGTCACCTATGTAAAGTATGTGCGACCTTTCTCTTTCGTTTGCTTCTTATAGTGTGGATGATAGAAGTATTTGTTTCAGTCCATACTGTTGTTTTTCTCTCAAGTTTTTTTTTCCTGGTTTTTTGTATGCAGTTAATGTAAATATTGTGAGCATTACAGGTCAGACAGCCAATCAGCTTGTTTTCTGTGCAACCCGGGTTGAAAAACCCGGGTTGCACCATTCATAGTGCAGGCAACCCGGGTCCGACCCGGGAATTACCCCTCGATAAATCCCGGGTTGAAGACCCGGGTTTTTAGACCCGGGATTTTTGACTTGTACCATTCATACTGCACCAAGACCCGGGTCGTTTGAGCTCGCCCCGGCAAAAACCCGGGATTTTGGTGCAGTATGAATGGGGTATTATTATCCAGCCAGCTCGCTGGAGTCTTTGGGCGAAAGTGGATGATAATAATATTGTGACCTTGTGAGGTGTTCAAAATTGATTTGATATGACTGGAGATTAGTGTTATTGAAGTTAATAATAATGTAGGAACAAAAAAAGAGCCAAATTATGTGATTTTAGCATCTTTTAAAAAAAATTACAGATCCAAAACCAAAGCCAAAATACACAAGGGCAGTTTTGTCAAAACCAAAACACGAAGTTAATACAAATCCAAAAGCAAAACCAAAATACGAGGGTCAATGAACAGCTCTAATGTGTAAATGGCATTGATCATGTGTGTGTGTATATGGCATTATGTATGTATGTTTTTATATGCCATTGAGTGTGTATGTATGTGTGTATGTATATTGTAGTGTGTGTATGTGTACGTATATGCCATTATGTATGTATGTATTTATGTATGCATTAGGCATTGTGTGTCTATGGCATTTTGCGTATGTGTGTGTATGTAGGTATATGGCATTGTGTGTGTGTGTCTGTTATGGCATTATGTATGTATTTATATGCCATTGTGTGTGTGTATATGGCATTTTGTATGTATGTATTTATATGACAGTTGTTAAAGGACCTGTGGTCGTGCCTTATATGCGCACACTATCCTCTTATTCTGTTCTTAGATACACTCGCTCTAAAACTGGCAGTTTTATGCACTTTTCCTTACACAGTGTTGCCTTACTCAGTCTTTTGACCACACTAAATAACACAAGCTTTACAGAACTATTTATCCAATAATCACTGTATCTCAGCAGTATTTCACAGTATATATTCGTTATAAATAACCAATACTCACAACATATATATGTATGTATTTAAATCAAAGTATTTTACTGTTAACACAGAAAAGCTTGTATTCACAGTTCACACATATATCATAACGTTGTTAAACATAGCATAGTATATCAATATAAAATTAACCCTAGGTTCACCACTTTTTTCCTTACACTATCCTTGATTTACATATGTATCCTTGATAAGAATCAGTATTTATAATATTGATTTACCTATCGCAGATATCAGACAATAGCTACACAGTTATATGTATATAAATAGTTAAATCTACATTACAAATACACATATAGCTTTATGGATTGTTATGTATCCCAGTGCATTCACAAAGAGCAACGGAAGTGTAAGGCAAAGTGTCTTTATTCAGGTAAATATAATAACAAAGATAACTCAAATCCATGGATAACAGGTTCCAAAAGAGACTGTATAGTAAAATGGCAGGAACAAGTATAATAAGTTTACCCCAGTCCAGAAGGCACAAGGCTGTCCAGGAAAGCAGACAGATTCCAGGGATCAAATAGAGACCAGACAAACAAATCCAAATAGCCAGGCAGAGATCAAGCAAATAGGCAAGGTCCAGAAGTCTGTCCAAAAGGTCAGGGCAACAGGCAAAACAGCATGGTCCAAGGTACAGGCAAACAATTCAGGGTCTCAGGCAAGCAGGCAAGGTCCAAGGTACAGGCAGGGGTCATACATAGAAATACAATCCAGCAGGTATATACCAAACAGAACAGGAGCAGGTTAGCAGCAGCCAGGAACAACGGATGAACTGCTCAGAACACAGCTAGAGGCAGGTACTTAAAGCAGTGCAAGAGGTGCAGTTCTAATTAACATCAGACAAGGAGATTAACTCCTTCAAGCATGTTGCAGAGTTCAGGAGCAGGACAGCAGCACCTCTGATGGATTATAGGTACTGCTGCCAAATACAAAACAAAGGCAGTTATAACATAGCCCCCCCTTTAAGGAGCGGATTCCAGAAGCTCCATACATGTTCCCTTCAGGTTTTTCTCCTCTTCTTTTTCTTTTTATAAGATCTCCCTGGAGACACAATTGGGCTCTTCTCCAATGGAGTACAGAGAAGACCCAATTCTTCAGAAGCAGAAGAATTGGCAAGTTCGTCCACTAACTCTCTAGTATCCTCCACAAATTCACTTTCAGAGTCTGAGTCCCAGCCTAGAGTCGGGATAGGACCTTTTATTTTATCACCAGATGATGATATGCCCAAAAAGCCAGTCACCAAGGTTGGTGTTTGTTGTGACTGAAGTGGCAAAGCAAGGGTTTTTCCGTTCTTGTTAACCTTCTCCCTAGATGACCTAGACTGTCTGATGGAAGACACATTCATAGAGGTCTTATGGACAAGTGCAGGAACTGACACACAGGCTGGAATGGGCACAGAAAAATTGTGATCAGATGACTTGACTGTGGATGGAGTGTACTTCTGACAAACAGCATTAACAAAGTCCATGGTATTATGAATAATGGGGTCATCGGAATTTAGTAATGAGAAAACCCAGGTTTGTGGCTCCCCTCTAAAACACATAATAATTGAACCCACTTGGGTAAATTGGTCAACGAAATAATCCGGACATTCTTGAAACTGTTTCATGGAAAGTTCGAGTACTGTAACAAACTATTTGATGTCTCCATCAAAGAAGACTGGAGGAGGATCTGATGACTCTGAAGAGGCTTTTGGGCATTCAGGCTCAATAGCAGTCTCTGGAGAGTACCCAGCTTGTGCAGCAGTCTCTGGAGAGTCCTCAACTGGAATGGCCGAGAAGGAGTCCCCAGCTGGGACAGCAAGTTGGGCACACGTGACGGGAAGTCCGGGCTGGACACAGCACTCTGACTTGATAGCACTGTGAGATGCCTCAGAGCAGACAGCACTCTGAGATGCTTCAGAGCAGACAGCACCAAGTGGTAACTCTGGCTGAACTGCATGGACAGGCAACTCGGGCTGAACCGCATGGACAGGCAACTCGGGCTGAACCGCATGGACAGGCAACTCGGGAGGGGACTGGAGGGACAGGACCCTCTCTGGAACGGGCTGGAGGGAGAGGGCCCTCTCTGGAAAGGGCTGGAGGGAGAGGGCCCTCTCTGGAAAGGGCTGGAGGGAGAGGGCCCTCTCTGGAAAGGGCTGGAGGGAGAGGGCCCTCTCTGGAAAGGGCTGGAGGGAGAAGGCCCTCTCTGGAAAGGGCTGGAGGAAGAGGGCCCTCTCTGGAAAGGGCTGGAGGAAGAGGGCCCTCTCTGGAAAGGGCTGGAGGGAGAGGGCCCTCTCTGGAAAGGGCTGGAGGGAGAGGGCCCTCTCTGGAAAGGGCTGGAGGGAGAGGGCCCTCTCTGGAAAGGGCTGGAGGGAGAGGGCCCTCTCTGGAAAGGGCTGGAGGGAGAGGGCCCTCTCTGGAAAGGGCTGGAGAGAGAGGGCCCTCTCTGGAAAGGGCTGGAGGGAGAGGGCCCTCTCTGGAATGGGCTGGAGGGAGAGGGCCCTCTCTGGAGGAGACTGTAAGGGCAGCACCCTCTCTGGAGCAGATTGTAAGGGCAGCGCCACCTCTGGAGCAGACTGTAAGGGCAGCGCCACCTCTGGAGCAGACTGTAAGGGCAGCGCCACCTCTGGAGCAGACTGTAAGGGCAGCGTCACCTCTGGAGCAGACTGTAAGGGCAGTGCCCCCTTTGGAGCAGACTGTAAGGGCAGCGCCCCCTCTGGAGCTGAAGACTAGGGAGTAGAGGCAGCGGCTGAAGACCCGGGAGTAGAGGCAGCGGCTGAAGACCCGGGAGTAGAGGCAGCGGCTGAAGACCCGGGAGTAGAGGCAGCGGCTGAAGACCCGGGAGTAGAGGCAGCGGCTGAAGACCAAGGAGTAGAGGCAGCGGCTGAAGACCAAGGAGTAGAGGCAGCGGCTGAAGACCAAGGAGTAGAGGCAGCGGACTCAGGACCGGACACAGCGGACTCAGGACCGGACACAGCGGACTCAGGACCGGACACAGCGGACTCAGGACCGGACACAGCGGACTCAGGACCGGACACAGCGGACTCAGGACCGGACACAGCGGACTCAGGACCGGACACAGCGGACTCAGGACCAGACACAGCGGACTCAGGACCGGACACAGCGGACTCAGGACCGGACACAGCGGACTCAGGACAAGCAGTAGCTGGAACTGGCACCACAGGACAGGCGGCAACTGGAACTGGCACCGCAGGACAGGCGGCAACTGGAACTGGCACCGCAGGACAGGCGGCAACTGGAACTTGCACCGCAGGACAGGCGGCAACTGGAACTGGCACCGCAGGACAGGCAGCAACTGGAACTGGCAGAATAGGCTGAAGTAAAGCAACAGGAGGTGACATGCAGAACAATCCAGGGTCTGGAGAGGAGCACACTGTAGGCTGCTCCATAGGATGTTGTGGTCCGCAGAGCGGACAGCTCTGTAAGAAATGTTCGCCACTGGCACAGTAGAGGCATAGTTTACCAATCCTTCTGCACCATCGTTCCTCCTCAGTGAGAGGGGGATGCAGGTAGCTTGGTCGTTTAGAATCCCTAATGGTAGGGACCGCTGGCTATACCATAGATACAGCACCAATGTCAGAAAAAGTTCTTGGAGGATTCTCTGCGGTCTGCATGCTTACATTAGAGGAGTTTGTTGCTTTAAAATCAGAATTAGTGTTGAAACTACTTAACACAGCAGCAGGAAGGGTTTTAAGCAGTTCTTGGAGTAAAGTGGAAACCTGTATGATTTGGTAACGGAGCTGAACAATGTCCATTTGCAGCATTTTTAATTGTGGATTTACTGACATGTCTAATAGCCAAACACAGAGTTCAATGCAAAAACACTAGGAATTCCAGGACTAAGGCAGAGGGCGTGCAATCAGCAGGCCCAGATTGTATGGCAATTCATCATGTTATGAATCCCAGTGCATTCACGAAGAGCAACGGAAGTGTAAGGCAAAGTGTCTTTATTCAGGTAAATATAATAACAAAGATAACTCAAATCCACGGATAACAGGTTCCAAAAGAGACTGTATAGTAAAATGGCAGGAACAAGTATAATAAGTTTACCCCAGTCCAGAAGGCACAAGGCTGTCCAGGAAAGCAGACAGATTCCAGGGATCAAATAGAGACCAGACAAACAAATCCAAATAGCCAGGCAGAGATCAAGCAAATTGGCGAGGTCCAGAAGTCTGTTCAAAAGGTCAGGGCAACAGGCAAAACAGCATGGTCCAAGGTACAGGCAAACGATTCGGGGTCTCAGGCAAGCAGGCAAGGTCCAAGGTACAGGCAGGGGTCATACATAGAAATACAATCCAGCAGGTATATACCAAACAGAACAGGAGCAGGTTAGCAGCAGCCAAGAACAACGGATGAACTGCTCAGAGCACAACTAGAGGCAGGTACTTAAAGCAGTGCAACAGGTGCAGTTCTAATTAACATCAGACAAGGAGATTAACTCCTTCAGGCATGTTGCAGAGTTCAGGAGCAGGACAGCAGCACCTCTGATGGATTATAGGTACTGCTGCTAGATACAAAACAAAGTCAGTCATAACATGGATATATATATTAATGATACTTATCAAGTCCTTGTATCTTGGGTCAGATTCTTTATCTGCAGTGTAGGGAACGTTCCTGTAGCATAGAATCCTTGTAGCTTAGTGTAGGTTTTTTGTAGTATAATGTATATATTCTGTAGTGTAGTGTAATGTATCTTAGTGTAATCCTATAGAATAGTATAGTGTAATATATATATATTTTCTGTAGTGTAGTGTGTCCCTATTAATGTAGTGTTCCTATTAACCCTTTCCTGTAGTGTTGTGTATTTTCTGTAGTGTAGTGTAGTGCTCGTTGTCCAGGGGCAGCAGGCAGCAAGAGAAAGAGGGGAGTACCAAGCCTGGACTTTTATAGTCCAGACCTGGAAACTCCCAGCCTGCCCAGCAGCTGCGTCTGTGTGGTGGTTCACTACACACACGTGGAGCTTCCTGTGAGCAATGGTACTGGAGACTGGCAAGAACACTGCTACCCATTGTGTTTCTGTGTGATCATTGGCTCTGTACAATGGAGCTGGAAACTGGTAACTGACAAGAACACTGCTACCCCATCTGTTTCTTTGTGAACAAATGCACTGAGCAATGGTATTGGAGATTGACAAGAACACTATTACCCCTTCTGTTTCTGTGTGAGCAATGGCACTGGAGAATGGCAAGAACACTGCTATCGATTCTGTTTCTGTGTGATCAATGGTACTGTACAATGCAACTAGAGAGTTACAAGAACACTGCTGCCCATCTGTTTCTGCGTGAGCTATGGCACTGGAGAATGGCAAGAAAACTGCTACCGATTCTGTTTCTGTGTGAGCAATGGCACTGGAGACTGACAAGAACACTGCTACCCCTTCTATTTCAGTGTCAGCCATGACACTTTACAATGCCACTGGAGCCTAGAGAGTGACTGGTACCCCTTCTGTTTCTGTGTGAGCAATGGCTATGGACAATATCACAAGCTACTGGAGAGTCTCAAGAACACTGCTACCCCTTCTGTTTCTCAGTGAGCAATGGCACTGGAGACTGGCAAGAACACTAACCCTTATTTTTCTGTGTGAGCAATGGCTAAATACAATGTCACTGAGTAACAGCATTGGAGACTGGCAAGAACAATGCTACCCCTTCTGTTTCTGTGTGGACAATGGCACTAGAGACTGAAAAGAACACCGCTATCCCATCTGTTTCTGTGTGAGCAAATGTACTGAGCAATGGTATTGGAGAGTGACAAAAACACTACCACCCCTTCTGTTTCTGTGTGAGCAATGGCACTGGCAACTGGACAGCGACAAGAAAACTGCTACCCCTTCTATTTTAAGTGGAAGCAATGCCACTATACAATGTCACTGAGCAATGGCCCTTGGAGAGTGGCAAGAACACTGCTACCCTTCTGTTTCTGTGTGAGTAATGGCTCTGTATAATGAAGCTGGAGACTGGAAACTGACAAGAACACTGCTACCTCTTCTGTTTTTGTATAAGCAATGGAACTGAGAAATGGCACTAGAGACTGACAAGAACACTGCTACCCTTTCTGTTTCTGTGTGAGCAATGGCACTGTACAATGTCACTGAGCAATGGCACTGTAGACTGAGCAATGACACTGGAGACTGGCAAGAACACTGCTATCCCTTCTTTATCTGTGTGAGCTATGGCTCTGTACAATGGTACTGCAGACTGGCAAGAACACTACAACTCCTTCTGTTTCTGTGTGAGCAATGGCACTGGTTAATGACACTGGAGAGTGACAAGAACACTGAAATTTTTGGGAGAAATAATGACAGGGATGTAGTTTATGGTCGTGGGGATCAGCTGAGGGAGACCAATTAGCTGTATCGGTTCCTTTGCGAGTAAGGGCTGTGAAGTGCCACCAGTACCGAAAATGAACGGATGAACCGCCTGTAGTAATTTGCAAATCCTAAAAATCTCTGAATGGTTTTCAGATTTGTAGGAATCACCCGGTCTTGAATCGTGTAGAGCTTACTGGGGTCCATAGAGAACCCACTAGGGGAGATGACATATCCCAGGAATGTGACTTGGGTGACCTCAAATTCACATTTCTCCAGCTTAGCAAAGAGGTGATGTTGACAAAGTTTGAGGAGTACCACCCTAACATGTTGATGGTGAAGTGCTAGAGACTGGGAGTAGATTAAGGTGTCATCAAGTTAGACAACAGCGAATTTGCCTAGAAACTCCCGCAGAACAACATTGATAAGATCCTGGAAAATGGCCAAGGCGTGCAGAGGCCGAAAGGCATGACCAGGTACTCGTAGTGACCAGAGTGGGTATTGAAGGCTTTTTTCCACTCATCTCACAAATCGATCTTGGAGAAAATTGCTGTCTGCTTAACTGGTCGAAAAGAACAGAAAAAAGTGGTAATGGGTAAGTATTTTTTTACCATTATTCTGTTCTGGCCACAATAATCTATGCATGGTCTAACACTCCCATCCATCTTTGACACGAAAAAGAAACTGGCCCCCACTGGCGATTTAGAAGGTCTGATGTATCCTTTCTGTAGATTTTTCCTCCACATTCTATTGCAGAAACCAAGGTTATGGAAACGTTAGTCCATACAATCTACTGATGTGGGGGAAAGGAGTCTGCTTTGTTCTTGGAGAACACTTCCTGGAACAAGGCTGTAAAACCTGGAGAGGCAGAGTCAAGCATTTTGAAGAGCAGGCCATACTCAAATGAAGGATCTCCCCCTTACTCCAATCAATATGAGGATTGTGCCGTTGGTGCCAGGGATGCCTCAGAATCAAAGGCACGTAAGGGCATGAGATCAGGAAGAAAGAAAGGACCTCAGAGGGGAGAGAGCTCACCATAAGTTGCAAAGGTGGGGTTCTGGAGAGGATCCTGCCTCCAGTCAAGGGTCATCCATCCAATGCGCAGACCGTAATACATGATTCCAGTTCCACTGGGTGAATACCAAGAGACTCAGTAAAATCCATATCTAGGAGGGCTGAAACCGAAGTAGAATTATTCCCATAGGCAATGCGAGCAGGAATCAGAACAGAATTCTTGGAAGAGGCAATCTGAAGATCTAAGTGCACCTCTTCCTTCACACGTAGGCCTGATCTGTTCCTGCCTTATTGGGACAGACACGAAGGAGGGGACCCTTATTGCCACCTAGATATTTCCTCTGGAGAAAGGCAATAAGCTCCTAACTGCATGGGTTCGGACGAGTCCAGTGGTGCAGGATAAGAGACCAGAAAAAAACATGAGGATGAGAATGTGTCTTTTCAGCTTTCCTTACCTTAATCCAGTGGTCAAACTTAACAACCAGCTGCATCAGAGTTTCCAGAGGTGGAGATGAAGGATACTAGACCAAGGAGTCCTTTATCTGCTCAAAAAGGCCAAGACGAAAATTGACTCCAAAGTGCGGGGTCATTCATCCGACTATCGACAGACCAACTCCTGAACTCGGCACAATATTTTTCACCGACCTTGTCTAAGTCCCCTTAGGTGTGATGCCGCTGAGGCCAACTGGTCAGGGTCATCGTAGAGTAGGCCAAGGGTATTCAAAAAGGCATCCACAGCCTGCAGGGCAGGACTAGCAGTTGTAAGGCTGAATGCCCATGCCCTGGTGCAGGGAGATGATAATGCCGACCCTCTGCTGTTCAGAGCCCAAGGAGTGGGGTCTAAGACAAAAGTAAAGCTTACAGCTTTCTTTAAAATTGCAGAACAGAGTCCTGTTGCTAGAGAAAAGGTCCGGTAAATTCAATTTAGGCTCCATCGTCGGTGCCAGGGTAGCTTGTGATGTCTTGGCGGTTTCCTCCTGGGCAGACAACCTAAACGAGAGATCTTGAACCACTTGTGAAATGGTCTGTATCTATCCAGTTAGGATTTGAGCCACTCTGGGATCCATGACAGGCTTCTCCAATATATTTGCGGCTGATTACAATGTTATGGCATGAAATCCCAGAACAGATAGAAGACATCTTCACCTTTAGCAGCTGTCTCTCCTGTAGACCTAGATACGCTCACAGGTACTTGGATGGCCCTGGGTCTTAAACTCAGCATAGTGGGAACTTATGCACAGAAACCATAGCTCAATAGTTGAGAGAAAATACTGAAGTTCAGGAGGCCAAACGGAATCAGGCAACCAACTGAGATCTGGTAAATAGGCTGAGGTCAGGGCAACCAGTAAACAAACAGAATCCGGTAAACAGGCAGAGGTCACAACAGGTATCAATCAGAATAACAGGCAATGTATCAACAAGGAGCAGGTCAGCAAGAGAGGAAACAGAATCTATAGCTGGTTGGGAGGCTAAGCCCACCTTGCCTTACATACCTAAAATGGCCAATCAGAACAGGACGGCACAGCATCAGAAATCATCCTCAGAAGGCTGTTAATTAATTTCACTACTTTGAGCACGCGGTGGAGATGGAGATGGCCGGGATGCGGCCAGGCTCCAACAGGTACCGCCGTGGTTCAAGGCAATTTCACTGCTTGTGGCACCGCCGTGGCTCATAACAGCAGCATTCTAAATCCTGGGACAAAGCGTGACTTCTGTCTACTGAAGGCTGCCATCTTGGGTGAGACATTTTACTACATCCTGCCTATTATGACCACGTGATTTCATCCACCAATTAGCTCCTACTGCAGACTATAAAAGTCAGCTGCTACACTCAGCAACACTTTCCTAGTTCCTGGTTCCAGCTTACTAGTAAATGGATTGAGACAAAAACAAAGATTTTCTGGTAAGAGAGCAGCGAACACAGTAACACCCTTGTTCTTACACTGAGTAAGGGTGGCGGTCTCCAGGATACATGTAAATTGTGGACCCTGAATTGTTAACACCTCAATTTCCCACCATTGTGCAGCACTAGGTATTTCCCCATAGTGGACCATCTCTAATCCTTTGTCCTTCTTGTATTCCTCTAACAAATCAGGCAAGGGGTCTAGCTCAGGAGCCTCCATGGGAAGACAACATACCACCATTGCTACACTTCTTTCCATATAACCTTAGATCCAATTAATGTTTTGAAAGGTGAAACGCACATCGGGCATGACGTCATTAACGTCAAGTGAGAGCCTTTAGCGGTGGTGACCCGCAGGTGGCGGCGTTGCTTCGCCCACTCAGATGTCAGAATCATGTAGATCAATAAGACAGCGAACCAAGATGTTGTATTAAGAATCTCATCTGGCACGGAGATCAATCAGTAGTTTGGTGCTCATTTGCCGTCAGTCAGATTAAGTTATAGTAAACCGAATTATCTGTGTGTATTACAGAGAAGGCATGCATTCAATTAAAAATATATAAAGGAGTTCACCCCTATGTATACTAATGAGACTCTGTTAAAGAGCTGGGGCAAAATATAACAGTATGCCTATAATGCTAGGAGAATATGCAGGACCATAAAATATGGAAATAAGTTAAGAAATAAATAAGAGACATATATTAATATATTGTGGTATTTAACAATTGTTATTGGTTCTGTTTCCCAGAAAAATTGTCTCTCACAGACGGGTACATTCGTTCTTTATTGTGGAATTAACCAAATCCATTTGAGTCCAAGGTCAGCAGGCGCGGGCTGGGAGAGGGAAGCCCGGGGGGCACACAGGCGGCCGCATCACATGACACGCGATGCGGCCGCATTGCGTGTCATGTGATGCGGACGCCTGTGCGCTGACGTGGCCGCATCCCGTGTCCTGAGATGCGGGCGCGTTGAAAACAGGATATACTGCATCCGGGGGGGCGGGCGGGGGGCCGGCCTACCCCCTGGCCCTAATAGCGGTAAGACCGAGCGGCCCGGGCTGGCCGCTGCCCCCCTGCCTCCCGGGCCAGCCCGCCCTTGAAGGCCAGGAGAAGATCTACAACCAATCATATTGCTTGCTAGTTGAATAGTGGTATATAGATAAAGCTGTAATGTGTTTTGCATTGAGAAGCAGTTGCAAAATGTTAATTTAGAAAATATGGCAAGAAAAACACAGTGGATTGGAAAAGTATAAAAAGGTACTGTACACTAGAAGTAAAATTCCAAATTTTAGCCAGTAGATGCCACAGGTAGAAAAGCTGTAATTGCTTTAGCGTTGTGCAATGATACCAGGAAGTCATGGTAGAGACCCAGAGAGAAGTCCTGGTATCTAGGGATCAGGCTTACATAGACAGAGAGAAAGTGGATACTAGTATAATGATATATACGGATAATAGTATCTTTATTGCATACTTGCCAACTCTCCCGGAATGTACGGGAGACTCCCGCATTTTGCGAGAGTCTCCCGGACGAGTGTGGCAATCTCCCGAATTCTGCCCACTTCACTAGGAAGTCACTTCCTAGTGAAGTGGGCAGAATTAGATCCCAAACGCCACGATTCCTGGTGAATCGCGGCGTTTAGCCCCGCCCCCGCTGTCAAATGACGCAATTTACGTCATTACGTCACGGGGGCGGGGCCAAAATGGCGCAATTTCGGAGCCCTGCCCCCCTGCTACAGAGAGTCTCCCAGACACCAACTTAAAAAAGTTGGTAAGTATGCTTTATTGCAAAAGATGAACATAACAGTAGCCACCAAAAAAAACAAACAACACACAATAGGTATCAGAGAGCCAGTCTCCCGGCTTCAGCAGGCTTACCAGATGATCAGCTCCATGAGCAACTCCAGATGAAGCAGAGTTCATGGGCAGTAAGATAGATGAAGTAGGTGCAGGATCAGAGACAGGAACTGCGATGGAGCTAGTGAAAACACTGGCCACTATGAAGTCTTCCCTGCAAGCTTTTTTAAGGGGTCAAAATTTTCCATGTGGGGAATACCAAACAGGTCAGCGATGCTGGGATTATTTGGGAGGTGTAAGTGGGATGAAGATGAGCAGAGACTAGGATTATCTCTACATACAGTCCTCCTCTGCTGAGCTGATTCCTCACTCTCTAAATCCAGGGGAAAACAATGCTGGTCTTAACTGGTTAATGAGATTCCTAACTCCTGTTAGCAATTCCTTCTTTTAACCCTTTACAAGCATTTGTGACGCTAAAGGGACTGAAGGAGAAGCTCACTTCTTGTGATATGATGAAAGGGGGACGTACGCCAGGAAGTTTCCCATACACCATTTTATACTCCAAAGGGGAAACAAAAACTCATGCGGTATTAATGTAACCCACCTAGCAACATTTAAGAAACAGGTGGAGTTTAGGTCTGTGTTTTAGGTCTGTGTCATATCTAAAGAAAGGGTACAAATAGCACACATTAGAGTCCATAAATATATACTCCAGTTTGAATGTTTAAGAGTAACCAATGGGAAGATGTGGTCTGTCAGGCTCATATTTACCCAACTTGCTTAACAATTTCACAGCTTAAATGAAAAGATACAGGAAAGTTACCACAGACTTGATGAGGAAAAGTATGCAGAAAGAGCAGAGCACCACTATTTATTATGGTGTGCAGCTTGTACCGCAAATGTGCACACAACAGAAATTATATCCACAGACTTGGGTGCTGGAGACGGAGGAAAAAAAATAAAATAAGTAAAGGCATTGCAGTCCAGAGCCCGTTGTTAATCGGTGTTTATTGTTTCCGCAGGTATTCCTGATAATGGTCCAGTATCAGCTGCAAATAACCATTATAAGGCATTGTTGTTGTACTAAGAGTCCGGTTAGAAGATAAAAAGATAAATTTTATTACAGTCCCATGCTTGAACAGATGAGACAGGCAGGGAGCTTCAGCCACATGCATTGTTCAAGAAGCTTCTCAGTGGAAATGACACTCGTTATTCATTGAATCTTTGTATGAGGCTTTGACACTAAACCCTGCGGTGTAGATAGGAAAACACTCAGTGGTAGCTTCTCCAATCAAGAGAGGAGTCAGCAGTAGGCCTGGAAGTGGACAAAATAAATGCTGATTTAATGTGTGAAGAGGGAGGGGGTAGTTTGGTGAAGTGACAAGGGGAGAAATTGTATAAATTGAGGCACCAGGATAGATGTCTGTCTGCATCCCACAAAGACTTGGGAGGATGGTAGAAAAAAAAAATAAGGATGACCCACAACTTAGATAGCTGATTAATTTTGATGTGCTTTTGGGTCCAGACCAAATTCTGATGGAAAAGAAGTAATTGAATACCTGAAAAGTTCTAAAACCTCCTGATGATTTTTGGACCAGGAACAGTTTTGACTAGAATCCAGTGACTTCCTGATTTGAGGGAACAGGGATACTGATCTTTGCTTCTGATAAACGCTGTAAGCTTGTAAGGAATCAACACTAGCTCAAAATACAAAGGTGTCTGAAAACAGAGTTTTGTTTTGGACTTCTCTGCTTATGCTTTGAAGACGACTTGTTCTGTTGAACTATATATTACAATTCTACCTTCTCCAATATTTTGACATCAGCTTTTTCACCCACTATATTAATTTCTCCAAACTCTTGACTCTCTTGATCAGTATTCTACCTTTTACAATCCTTTGACTTTAGCAAGAGCTGTCTTAACGCATGCACATGCTAGGTAGTTGCCTGGGTGCCCCATGAGCATAGGGGCACCATAGACTTTCCAACTTTTCAGTATATTATTCTGGGAGACTTATTCAGAACCTTCAAACCCTCTTTATTAAAATGTTTAGGTGGACTAATCACCTCAGTATCAGCTGTTATCTGTACATGCGATCTTTCTGTTGCAAATACATATCTTGACATTGACTAAAACAAAGTATACATACTAGCTGTACATAAGCTGTACATAAGTACACATACTAGCTGTACATAAGCAAGACAAAATCAACTCGTAATTTTTTGATAAGTCTATGCAAAAAAATTTTGCAAATGTGTGTGCTGAACACTTGATGACTACATCATTAACCCACCGATCCTGAGTGGTAAATTTCCAAACCTCTGCAAAGTTTGCAATTCTGCTCCCTACCGTATCAAGCAGAGATTGGCCTCGGAGAAAGACATTGTGTGATGTTTGCTGTCCTGGCCTTCCTCTTTTAGATCCAAAATCCTGAAAATACTGTGAAGAATATTGTGTCCTATGCCTATAAGTACAAGTGTCCTCAAAATTTTGTCTAGAGGAAGACTAAACAAAACGACTTGCTGTTCTATAGAGGCAGATGATTAGACCTATCTCCAGTAATCTCTGCACCAGTGAATTAAGTTTTTGACCAAAATGAAATGTGCCTTCAAATGGTAACATGGCCAGGCATTTTTTTGATTGCAGATCTACAGACTACAAGCACAGGCAAAGAGCTCTTCTTGCTACTACTGATGAAGTCATGTTACTACAAGAGAAGACAAAAATGGCCAGCAAGGCCTCACAAAATAGTCAATTGCTTGTAACTGCAATCTGGCAGAATTCTGTACATCATGTCTGAACATTTTCACTGCTTCAGCAGTGATGCCAGACGTGTGCCCATTGTTTCTTGATTGTGTACCCATGCGGATGCATAGTGCTGTATTCTCTCTTGCCGGGCATCTTCATAAAGAACAGCTGTTTAAGTCATAATGCAGAGTGAGCTGAAAAAAGCTTGACAGTTTATGCTGCCAATAAGGGAAGGCATGTGGCAACTTTGCAGCAAGACCAGTGTGTCAATCTGAATCTGCCGGATTCTGCACCGGCCCCGCTATTGCCACCAAGAGGGCAGACAGGAAGCATCCTAGGGAAGCCAGTATACACACAGAAATAAAACAAAAAACAGACATTACATTAACTCCTTGCTCAATAGAGACAAGAAAAAAGAAAAATAGACCAGAAGGGAGGAATCATCTTGTATACTATTCAGGTGTTTATTTTTATTGTCTCTACTCAGCTGATTAGGGAGTTACCCATTGTAATGAATTATATGAAGTATCATTCAATGATATGCAAAGGGAACTGAAATTTGCCACCTGTTATCTTCTGAATCATTACAAATTATATTATCGTAGATTTGTAATGCAGCGCCGTACACAGGGCTGTCTTTCCCATTGGGCACGCTGGGCAGGTGCCTGGGGCCCCTGCAGCCCAGGGGGGCCCTCCGGAGAAAAAAAAAGAAAACCCTGAAAAAAAAGAAGAAAATACTTACCGTGCTGTCAGTTGGCAATCCGGCTCCCTCCCTGGTCTCCTCCTCCACGCGCTGGCAGTGCATGTCGGGCGTGACGTCATCACGCCCGCCCGACATCCATTGCAGAGCGCGACGGAGGACCCATATATATAATCATTATTTTTGTACATATAGGGGCCCCGGAGCACTGCTGTGCCCGGGGGTCCAAGAGGTTCTTAAGAGGGCCCTGGCCGTACAGTAGGGAAAACAGTACATACATAAAACAGGGATATACAAGGTAGACAAAATAAATGCAGACATAAAAACAAAAAGTAAGGAGGACCCTGCTCATTAAAGAGCTTACATTCTGTTACGATTTTGATGCCTTAGTCAGTATTAGCACAGGCTTACCTAGGGCGCGGAGTCTAACGGCCTTCCGGTCTTCACCAAGAACCACCGCAAGGTAGTGTGGGCTTAGCTGCCGAAGAACCGCAGGTCGCGGCCCCCAGATTAGCCTACTGACGTAAGGGAGAAAGTTCTAAGTAATGGCAGGCAGACAAGAAAATAGACAATGCGGTGCAAGTACAGGCACTAACCGTTAATTCCAGGCGTAGTAGGTCTGGAACAGTAACCGGTAGATGCACGGAGGCAATGGGTGCGTGGCAGGATCCAGAGAATAGTTGGTAACACAGCCGGGTCGGTACACAGAAGGTATCAGGTATATGGTGCCAGAGGGAGATCCAGAGAATAGTTGGTAACACAGCCGGGTCGGTACACAGAAGGTATCAGGTATACGGTGCCAGAGGGAGACCAGAGAATAGTTGGTAACACAGCCGAGTCGGTACACAGAAGGTATCAGGTATACGGTGCCAGAGGGAGATCCAGAGAATAGTTGGTAACACAGCCGAGTCGGTACACAGAAGATAGTCCAGTTGCGTAGTGCCAGGGATAAGCCAAAGAATAGTCAGGTCACAGCCAGGTAGGTACACAGGAGTAGGAGGAATAGAGGGGTTAACAGGGAGCAGGTTCACAGGAGTCAGGACACAGGAACTGTAGCCAGGAACAGGAAACACATTGCTCTGACACAGGCAGCGTGTCAGAGCAGGGAAGATATAGGAGTTTGAATTCCCCGCCCAGGAGTCACATGATCAGCAGCAGAGAGAACCCGGAAGTGCGGCAGCGCTAACAGAAGAAGCGCTGAAGAGATGGACACCGCTGTCAGCAGCGGAACGGGAACAAGGTAAGTTCCTAACAGTACCCCCCCCTTCAGGGGTGGCCTCCGGACAACCTATAAGGCTTTAGAGGGAACTTGGTATGGAATTTCTTCAACAAACTCGGAGCATGAAGGTCTCGTGCAGGAATCCAAGAACGCTCTTCAGGACCGTAACCTTTCCAGTCAACCAGGAACTGCAAGGAACCTCTGGAAATCCGAGAATCTAGAATCTCCTTCACCTCAAATTCCTGATCTGGTGCAGAAATAGCAGCAGGAGGTCTTCTTGAAGAGAAGAATTTGTTAACAACAAGTGGTTTGAGAAGGGAAATGTGGAAGACATTGGGAATCCTCAAGGTAGAGGGTAATTTTAATCTAAAGGCCACCGGATTAATGACCTCAATGATCTTGAAGGGACCGATAAATCGGGGAGCGAATTTCCTAGAAGGAACCAACAAGCGAAGATTCTTTGTAGACAACCACACTTTGTCACCAGGAGTAAGTAGTGGAGACGGTCTTCTTCTTTTGTCAAATGCTTTTTTACTGATGGCAGAGGTGTGAAGTAATTTGCGTTTGATAAGATCCCACCTAGACGAGAAGTCCGATAGAAGGGAATCCACTGCAGGAACCCCAGAAGCGGTTAACTCTTTGAAGGGTGGAACTTTAGGATGAAATCCCTGAAGAGCAAAAAAGGAGGAATAATGGAGGTAGAGTCTTGTGAATTATTATTGTGGGCGAATTCTGCCCAAGGTAATAAATCAACCCAATCATCATGTTTAGCTGAAATGAAACATCTGAGGAATTTCTCCAATTCTTGATTCGTCCTTTCCGTGAGACCATTACTTTGCGGATGATATGCAGAAGAGAAATTTAACTTAATTCCACAAAGACGAGAAAAGGCCCTCCAAAATCTTGCCACGAACTGAGTTCCTCGATCAGAAACGATAATATCTGGACAGCCATGTAGGCGGAAAATTTCTTTAATGAAGAGTTGAGCCAGAATAGGAGCAGAAGGGAGACCTTTTAATGCCACAAAATGAGCGGCTCGGGAAAGGCGATCGGTGACCACCCACACTACTGAGAACCCTCTGGAGGAGGGTAAATCTGTGATAAAATCCATGGAGAGATGACTCCAAGGTCGATCCGGAATTGGCAGAGGCTGCAGCAGACCGTATGGAGCTTGACGAGGAACTTTATTCTGAGCGCAAGTGGAACACGCCGTCACAAACTGTCGAACGTCCGAACGGATAGCCGGCCACCAATAACTACGGGAGATAAATTCCAAGGTCTTCTTTATACCGGCATGACCAGAAAAACGGGAGGCATGAGCCCATTTAAGGAGTTTAGTTTGGAGATGTGGAGGAACCAAAGTCTTCCCGTGAGGAATGATCACCCGAGTAGGAGTAGTAGCCAAAATACATTCTGGATCTAGAATAGACCTAACACTCTCTTCTTCGGTATCCATAGAATCAAAGGAACGAGAGAGAGCATCAGCCTTCTTGTTCTTGGACCCTGGTCTGAAGGTAATGATCATATTGAATCGTGAAAAAAATAAAGACCATCTGGCCTGACGGGGATTGAGGCAGGATGCAGTTTGTAGATAAAGCAGATTCTTGTGATCCGTAAAAATAGTAACAGGAAATCTGGCTCCCTCCAAATGATGTCTCCAGGCCTCCAAGGCCAATTTGATAGCAAGTAGTTCTCTGTCTCCAATGCCGTAGTTTTTTTCGGTGGATGAGAATTTACGAGAAAAGAAGCCACAGGGAGAAAACTTTCCAGTAGAATTCTTCTGAGACAAAATAGCTCCTACTCCAGTGGAGGATGCGTCAACTTCGAGAAAAAAGGGGAAGGAAGAATCTGGCTGTTGAAGAATAGGTGCCGATATGAAGGCTTCTTTAAGATACTTGAAGGCCTCTACCGCCTCTGGTGGCCAGGTCTTAGCGTTGGCAGATTTCTTGGTCAGGGAAGTGATGGGTGCAATAACAGACGAAAACCCTTTGATAAAGTGGCGGTAATAATTAGAGAACCCAATAAAACGCTGGATGGCCTTAAGTCCAACTGGTTGGGGCCAATCAGAAATCGCCTTTAATTTCTCAGGGTCCATACGTAATCCGGAGCCAGAAACCACGTGACCAAGAAAAGGAAGATGCGTTTTTTCAAAGACACACTTGTCCACATTACAGTACAGATGATGCGACCGAAGGCGTTGAAGAATCAAGGAGACATGATGGCGATGAGTAATAATATCAGGTGAAAAAATAAGAATATCGTCTAGGTAGATGACAACAAATTGATACAGGAAATCCTGAAAAACTTCGTTAATGAAATTTTGAAAAACCGCAGGAGCGTTACAAAGTCCAAATGGCATGACAAGATACTCAAAATGCCCATCGTGCGTATTGAACGCCGTCTTCCATTCATCCCCTTGTTTAATACGGATAAGGTTGTAGGCCCCTTTTAAATCCAGTTTAGAAAAAATTGAAGCTCCCTTGATTCTATCAAAGAGTTCAGAGATTAATGGTAAGGGGTACCTATTCTTTTTCGTTATGGCGTTGAGGCCACGGTAGTCTATGCAAGGACGCAATCCGCCGTCCTTCTTTTTTACGAAAAAGAAACCTGCTCCTGCTGGTGACGAGGATTTACGGATAAAACCCCTGTTTAAATTCTCCTTAATATATAGGGACATGGCCTCTGATTCGGGTAGAGATAATGGAAATACCCGTCCTCTAGGTGGTATCTTATCCGGCAACAATTCAATGGAGCAATCCCAAGGTCTATGAGGGGGTAACTTGGAAGCCTCCTTTTCACAAAAGACATCAGAAAACAAATGATATTGAGGAGGAATACCGGAGGGTGTTGGAAGACAGCCCATAGCGGGTCTATGAATCCTGGGAAGACATCGGGAATGACACTCTGAACCCCATGCAAGAACTTCCGGTTTCTGCCAATCTAAAGTGGGGGAGTGAAGTCTGAGCCAAGGTAGGCCTAAGATCAACGGGTTGATAGCCTTTGGAATGACTAAGAAGGAGATTTCCTCAGTGTGCAAGGCTCCAATGCGTAGAGATATGTTGACAGTTCTGTTCTTAATGGATCCTCCAATGATACGACTGCCATCTATAGCTGTAATGGCAATAGGTGGATCTAAGGGTTGCCTAGGCAATGATAACCGCTCTACAATGTCAGCTCGTAAAAAGTTCCCCGCTGCACCGGAGTCAATAAGTGCTGGAAGAGACAATTGTTTATCAGTATATTGCAGAATAACTTGGATAGAAAAACTAGAATCCATAGGAGAGAGAATGTTCATACCTAACTTAGTCTCTCCGTCATCAGTTAGGTCCGATCGTTTCCCGGGCGCTTCCCACATTGACTCAGGACATGACCGGGTTCCCCGCAATAAAGGCATAAACGATTCTTGAACCGCCTCTCTCTTTCCTCCTGGGATAAACGTGCTCTTCCCAACTGCATAGGCTCTTCCTCCGGTGTAATAGGACTTTGGAAGCGAGGAGCCAAACGGAAAGTAGATCGACGGGAACTCTCTCTCTCCTGAGTGCGTTCACGGAAACGTATATCAATCTGGTTACAGAGAGAGATCAAAGCATCCAGGGTAGTGGGTAACTCTCGGGCTGCTAGCTCGTCCTTAATACGATCGGACAAGCCTTGCCAAAATGTGGCCACTAAAGCTTCATTGTTCCAACGAAGTTCGGCCGCCATAGTGCGAAATTGAAGGGCATACTGGCCCAGAGTAAGGGTACCTTGGCGCAGACGGAGGAGTCCAGAAGCTGCACTGGAGACTCGTCCGGGTTCATCAAAGATGCGTCTGAAGGTTTCCAAGAAAGTGGCACATTATGGAGAATGGGGTCATCATGTTCCCAGAGAGGAGAAGCCCAGGCAAGCGCTTGACCAGACAATAAGGAAATAATATAAGCGACTTTAGTTTTCTGTGTGGGAAAGTTTCCGGGCAAAAGTTCGAATTGAAAAGCACACTGGTTCAAGAAGCCTCGGCATTCCTTAGGATCCCCATTGAACTTGGGTGGGTTAGGTATGCGGAGTTGAGAGGTGGTGGGAGCAGATACAGCTGAACCGCTTGGAGCGGGGGCAGGCTGTGGGGCCGGAGCAGGTGGAGGATTAGGAGCTGCCACCTGAGCTGCTTGGAGCGTATCCAACCTGTTAGACAGAGTCTGCAGAATCTGTAATAACTGTTCTTGATTTTTCCCCTGTTCCTCAACCTGAGCCGCTAAGTTATCCAGTAGTACTCTCGCAGTGGGATTCCCTGTCGCTTTCATCAGTTAGATAAGGGTCAGAGCAAACTGTTACGATTTTGATGCCTTAGTCAGTATAAGCACAGGCTTACCTAGGGCGCGGAGTCTAACGGCCTTCCGGTCTTCACCAAGAACCACCGCAAGGTAGTGTGGGCTTAGCTGCCGAAGAACCGAAGGTCGCGGCCCCCAGATTAGCCTACTGACGTAAGGGAGAAAGTTCTAAGTGATGGCAGGCAGACAAGAAAATAGACAATGCGGTGCAAGTACAGGCACTAACCGTTAATTCCAGGCGTAGTAGGTCTGGAACAGTAACCGGTAGATGCACGGAGGCAATGGGTGCGTGGCAGGATCCAGAGAATAGTTGGTAACACAGCCGGGTCGGTACACAGAAGGTATCAGGTATACGGTGCCAGAGGGAGATCCAGAGAATAGTTGGTAACACAGCCGGGTCGGTACACAGAAGGTATCAGGTATACGGTGCCAGAGGGAGATCCAGAGAATAGTTGGTAACACAGCCGAGTCGGTACACAGAAGGTATCAGGTATGCGGTGCCAGAGGGAGATCCAGAGAATAGTTGGTAACACAGCCGAGTCGGTACACAGAAGATAGTCCAGTTGCGTAGTGCCAGGGATAAGCCAAAGAATAGTCAGGTCACAGCCAGGTAGGTACACAGGAGTAGGAGGAATAGAGGGGTTAACAGGGAGCAGGTTCACAGGAGTCAGGACACAGGAACTGTAGCCAGGAACAGGAAACACATTGCTCTGACACAGGCAGCGTGTCAGAGCAGGGAAGATATAGGAGTTTGAATTCCCCGCCCAGGAGTCACATGATCAGCAGCAGAGAGAACCCGGAAGTGCGGCAGCGCTAACAGAAGAAGCGCTGAAGAGATGGACACCGCTGTCAGCTCCTGCTGACAGCGCAGCGGAACGGGAACAAGGTAAGTTCCTAACACATTCTAAGTGGAAGAGCTGAAACAAGAGGAGTAAATTTGTTTCAAACTGGAGATTAGGATAGTTGTGAGGGTGCATTAGTGTGAATAGTGTTATCGATGATAAGGTCACCTCTAAAAAATAGATGTGTTTTCAAAGAGCATCTAAAGGTATGAAAGTTGTGGGAAAGTCTTATTCAACTTGATAGGGAAGTCTTGTAGGCGGGAGTGAGAGGTGGTTACCAGAGACGAGACAAGACAAGACACAGGTCAGAGGTAGATGAAAGAGGATGGGAGGGAGAGTATTTTATATATGAGATGTATGAAGGGGTGGTGTTGTTGAGGGCTTTGTAGGTAAGAGTGAGTAATTTGAATTTGATTCTTGAGGACACAGGGAGCCAGTGTAGGGATTTGCAAAGCGGTGCAGCAGATGTGGAACGGTGAGAGAGAAAAATCAGTCTTGCAGCAGCATTTAGGATGAATTAAAGTGTGGATATGTGGGTGTCAGGAATGCCAGATAGCAGGAGGTTGCAAAGTTAAGACGGGAGATGATGAGAGAATGGATGAGTTTTGGTAGCATGTTGAGTAATAAAAGGGCGTATTTTTAAAGTGGAGTCGACAGGACTGGGAGAGTCTGGATGTGGGGAATAAAGCAAAGTGCGGAGTCAAGTGTGACACCAAGGCAGCAGCATGGGAGACTGAGGAAATTATGATGCTATTGACATTGAGGGAGATTTGAGGACAGGTGGTGACTCTGGCAGCATTGAAGATAATAAGCTCTGTTTTGGATATGTTGAGCTTTAGGTATCATTGGGACATCCATGTGGAGATAGCAGATAGACAGTTGTTTTCACGAGAGACAACAGAAGGTGAGAGTTCAGGGGAAGATATATAGATTTGGATGTCATCAGCATAGTGGTGGTATTGGAGGTCGAATGAGCGAATTAGTGCCCCAAGAGAAGTGGTGTACAATGAAAAAAGTAAAGGGCCAAGAACAGAGCCTTGTGGGACCCCAACAGATAGTGGAGGGGAGAATGTGCCAGAGGTAGAAATACTAAAGGAGCGGTTCGATAGGTAGGAAGTGAACCAGGAAAGAACTGTGTCACGAAGGCCAATGGAGTGAAGGGTGTGTAGGAGAAGAGGGTGATTAACAGTGTCAAAACAGCAGAGAGATCCAGGACAACAAGTATGTAGAAATTACCCTTACATTTTGCAGTAAGTAAATCATTGGTCACTTTTGTGAGAGCAGTTTCAGTGGAATGTTGGGGGCGGAAGCCGGAATCCAGAGAGTCGAGAATTGAATGAGGAGAGAAAGTGAGACAGGCATTTGTACACTAATCGCTCAAGTAGTTTGGAGGCAAAGGGGAGGAGATAATTATGGCGGTAGTTGGAGAGAGAGTCTGATCGAGAGATGTTTTTTTTAGAATAGGTGAGATCAGAGCTGGATTAAGGCTTTGGGGGGCCAGGGGCACTTAAGACAGGGGGGTCCCTATGATGTAGCATGGTTATCATTTTTGACAAATACACAGGCAATACTGCGTGCACTACTGTTAGGTACACACAGTTCTGCCTTCACGAGCAGTACACGGTGAAGTGAGACATACCTCCCAACTGTCCTAAGCGAGACAGTAACTCAAATTCGGGACTGTCCCACCAGATTCAGGACAGTTGGCAGACTATCCTGCTCTCTTCTACCTGTTCTTTTCACTGTCACGACTTGTGGCTGCTGGTTACTTTAGCTCATTTGCTGGTTGTCTGGATTCTGGAATATTGGAGGCCCTATTTGGGGAAAAAAAATGGGTACATAAAATTTAGAAAACTGCAAACAGTCCCAGTGTTAAATTAATAGCACTCACGTTTTATAATTAGGCCTTCCTCCAGCCACAACATTAAAATAATAATATTCACATTTGCTAAATAGATCTCTTTCCCTCCAACCAACCCTGACATTAGATAGCAAACACATTTAATATATAAACATATTTCCCTCCCTCCAAACAGCCGCACCAATAATTTAAATAGCATTTACATTTAACAAAGATTACCATTTCCCACAACAATCCCAGGCATTAAATTATTCATAATCACATTTAATAAATAGACCTCATTCTCCCCAAACAGCCCCACAATCAATTAATAGCTCACCACCCCAGCATTAAATTAAAGGTCCAATTACTCCATCTTAAATTCATAGGACCCACTATTAAATTAAATAGCCCCATCATCACCCCACAAATAAAATAGCACCCAATAATTAGCCGCCACATGCACTCCACAATTAAATTAATAGCCTACCTACCATATATTAAGACCCCTCTCCCTCCCTCACTACATTCATTCACTGGCCCACACACACACACACACACAGTGCATTCATTTTCTGCCCCCCCCCACACACACAGTGCGTTAATTCACTGGCCCATACACACAGTGCATTAATTCACTGGTCCCCCCCCCACCACACACATAGTGCATTAATTCACTGCCCCCCCCCCCACACACACACACAGTGCATTAATTCACTGGTCCCCGCACACACACGGTGCATTAATTCACTGCCCCCCCCCCCACACACACTGCATTAATTCACTGGCCCCCACACACACTGCATTAATTCACTGGGCCCCACACATACTACATTCATATGCTGATCCCCCCCCCCCCCACACACACACACACATATATATGCTGACCACACACTCTGCATTGACATAACATAACATAATCAACTCCTCTTTTCATTCACAGAGCTTCAAAACCTCCCTTTTACACCAATCCGCACAGCTATTTAAGAGAAAAACTGAAAATTTCATAAAGATAAAAGTAGGTGTGCTACATATCTTACAGTTAGTAAATTACCTGTGATGTCCATTATAAAACTTAAATTTTTCTTTCTGCTGTTTTTTTATGCACTTAACACTCAATCTATATATAAAAAAGCAACAATCACAATCAAACAATGAATTTGATGCAATCAGCAATCCAATGGGGCAACTATAGATAGCATCAATCAACTTGTAAAATACTAAACAGCTCTCAACCGAATCGGCAATTTTTATTTGGATAAATCTTTGGAAAATGTGCACAAATGCGGGAATGAGATGGGATTTACAACTGTACAGATATTTTATTTTTCCCTTTTTTATTACCACATAACAAAACACACACACACTAATAACACTCACCTTCTTCCATCAGCGCTGCACGCTCTCTGTAGCACATGGGACGGCACCTGTCATGTGGTGCACGTCCCATGTGACACGAGCTCTCAGTGATAGGCCAAATGTTTGGCCTATCACCTCTGGTGATCATGATGATCAGAGGTAATGCTGCAACACATAAAAAGAAACACAAATAATAAAGTCTAATAGTCCTGGAGGCAGGAGCTGCCGATACAAAACAGCAAGCTGCAGGCAGATCGTGACAATTATTTAGAAATATCCAAATTCCAATTATGTTTGTGAGAAAAAGGAAAAGTGGGAGCTTGGGCAAAGAGCTGAGCCAATGTACAGCTTACTCCAACTGCCGTCCGCATGACACAATATTAATAATAATTATAAATAATTACATAAAGTTTGTGGGTCATTCCACATCAAATCAGCACAAGGTTTCAAACTGACCGTTTCAGATTGTAATAAAATTTGGTATAATAAATGCTTATCTTGAGTGTAAAAAACCCCCCAAATCTTAGGCTTATATGTGCACTGGTTTTGAAGTTTTACGCCTTTAAAGCCGCACTTTAACAAAAAAACTTGCTTTTAACCTTTTTTAAAAAAAATTGCATTTGTAGCTCACCTAATTGAGCTAGAGAGTTGGGCAAGGTCTCATTTAAAACCTCTTTTTATGGGCTTTCATATAGCATGGCATCATGTTTCAATAAAAACATTTTGATTTTCTCAAAATAGCCATATTTTTAAATTTGTGAAAAACATCTCAAAAGATGTTCATACTGTTGTTAATGAATCCCCAAAGTTTTATTTTGGGATCATGATGGAATCATCTGCTACAAGAGCTTTCATTTTGAACTGTTTGTTAAAATAATGAAAATAAGAACTATCTAGGCCTGTTCATTACTTTTAATTTATCTCCTTAAACAATCCCTTTGATGTATATTATGTACAATGACACATTATGTTAAATACTGAAATATTTAAAACATTTGTGATAATTGTATGCCTTTTATATATTATAAGAAAGGACTATCACTACCATTTAGTCCTGCTGCTCTGGATGGATGGGTTGAAACAGAGTGAAGACTTCACTTATTTTTAGCATTTACATTTTAGAAAGAGTGTACATTCGACCTGTTGGAGTTAACGGATTCACCTTATACATAATATCTACCATAGTGATCCATAAAACATCCAGTTTCCTTGGGTATGATAAAGGTGGTGATGGACCAGCTAGATGGAGGAATGTCACTTTCACTTCATCAATGTTTTCATCTTTCTCCAGAATAAATGTGAGCTATTTCCTGTCAGATAGCATTTATGTACCCTCTGATGTCATCATCAGCTATTTATATAGCACTGCTAATCTGCAGCACTGTACAGAGAACTCACTCGCATCATTCCCTGCCCATTTGAAGCTTACAGTATAAATTCCCTAACATACACACAGAGAGACTAGGGTCAATTTGATAGCAGCCAATTAACCTACTAGTATGTTTTTGGAGTATGGGAGGAAACTGGAGCACCCAGAGGAAACCCAACGCAAACACGGGGAGAACATACAAACTTGACACAGATAAGACCATGGTCAGGAATAAAACTCATGACCCAGTGCTGTGAGGCAGAAGTGCTAACCACTAAGCCACTGTGATGTCAGCAAGTGGAAGCGAATACTACATTATCTTGAGGAACTGAACAATGACCTTCTTGTTCTGTTCAAAGTGTCCCAAGAGGTTTTCTGCAGCTGGCAGAAACTTTTGCAACTTTTGGAATTTTCAGAAAATAATTTACACATCCATTTTGAAACCGTTCTCATCCCCTTCTTATAGGAAGTATAATTAACCTTTTTAAATGGGTTAAAACAATAAGGTGCCTGTCACTTTCCTCCTTTTTTCTTCTTTACTTCTCTATACCAGTTTAAAAACACCAGCTACTGCAAACACTGTTCTTAAAACACCACAGCAGGAATGGGGACATCACTGCAGATGAAGTAAAATTAGATATAAAATCCCTTAAACCAGCCTCTGCTCCCGGTCCTGATGGCTTTTCAGCACAGTACTATAAAAAGTTTTCCGCGGACCTTGTTCCTTATCTAACATCTTTTTACAACCAAAATCTGGAGGGGGCCTCCTTTGACTCGGCTACCACGCTTGCCAATATCGCAGTAATTCCTAAACCCGGGAAAGACCCTCTCCACTGTGCGGGCTATAGGCCCATTTCCCTCAACGTAGATCTCAAACTTTACGCTAAAATTTTGGCTACCAGGCTTAACCCCCTGCTCCCAAAACTGGTTCATCCGGACCAAACGGGCTTCATCCCAGGGAGACAGGCACCTGACAACACTAGAAGAGCCATTAATTTGATCCACTCTATACATAACGGAAAATTGCCTTCCCTCATGATGGCCTTGGATGCGGAAAAGGCGTTTGACCGTATCTCTTGGACATTTATGAGGGGGGTTCTCGAATCCATGGGTTTTTGTGGTAGGTTTCTAACTGGTATTTTGGCTCTCTATAGAAACCCTTCTGCTACGGTTTCGGCCAATGGCCTTACCTCCAAACCATTTACAATTTCTAAAGGCACTCGCCAGGGTTGCCCCCTCTCCCCTTTGATATTCGCCCTTATAATCGAACCGTTGGCTGCCAGAATTCGCTGCAACCAATCCATTTCCGGTATAAAAGTTGGTTCTACAGAAAGCAAAATTGCTTTGTATGCAGATGATGTCCTCATTAGCATGTCTAACCCCATTACCTCTCTCCCCCCCTCCTTTTGGAATTAGATACTTATGGGCACTTCTCAGGCTATAAAATTAACCCCGCCAAAACTGAAACTTTGGATTTCTATATCTCTAAAACAGATAAGGCAATTCTAGATCAATCATTCCCCTTTACCTGGCATCGCCATAAAATAAAATACTTGGGGATCTTTCTTACCAAGAACCTCTCCCATCTATTCCAAGCTAACTTCCCCCATACCCTTTCCCAAATTAAGAAAGATTTCAATACCTGGTCCCTCCAATTTATTTCCTGGATAGGTCGTATAAACTCTGTTAAAATGAATATCCTTCCCAGGTTGTTATACCTTTTTCAAACCTTACCTATCCGAATTCCCCCCTATGTATTCAAATTCCTTCAATTTGAGTCTTCTAAATTTATTTGGGCAGGTAGACGGCCACGAGTACGACTCGGGGTCCTGCAGAGGTCCTCTCGGGGTGGTGGACTGGGAATACCTAATTTTAAAAAATATTACCTATCGGCCCAAATCGCTCAGTGGAATGGTCCTGTTCTTGCTAGGGTCTGGGTGACATTAGAGGCGGAAGGTCTTGGGATGCTTACTCCTGCCTCCCTTCTGTGGATTCCAAGGGCGCGCCGTCCCAAAAAAGCTTTGTCCCACCCCATAATTTCCCACTCTCTGGCTATATGGGACTCATCCATTAGGCTATATGGTCTCTCCCCGCACCCATCACCAATTATCCCCCTTTTTAATAACCCAGATTTCCCTCCTGGTCTACACCATTCCGCATTCCTTCCGTGGCATTCCCGAGGGATACGTTTCCTAAATGACATAACCCGCGATATAACATTTCCCCAATTTGCTGACATTCAAACTAAAATTGGCCTGCCCACACGGATATTTTATCAATTCCTGCAAATTCGCAACTTTCATTCATTCTCCAAACTACGCCTTATTTCTCGACATCTCACAACAATTGAAACATTGTGTCTGCGCCAGGCATCGACGTCAGGTCTTATTTCTAATATCTACTCAGAACTAATTGCTCCCTCTACTCCCTCATGAAATGGCATGGGAACATGACTTGGGCTCTCCTCTTGATGATGAGGAGTGGTCGGAAATTCGGGACAATGCCGCCTCCAGCTCAATCTGCGTTCGAATAAAGGAAAATGTTTACAAACTCCTCTACCGTTGGTACTATGTTCCTACCCGACTACAAAAGATACTGCCCGATTCCTCTGACAGATGTTGGCGTCTATGCTCTGGCGCGGGCTCTTTCTTACATATTTGGTGGGATTGCCCAAAACTGATTCCCTTCTGGCGCGAAATTAAAGCCTTGATAGAAATGTTAATCCAAACCCCCTTACCCCTTAACCCTAAATTTTTTCCTTCTACCCCTTGGGTTCCCCATGACCACTAGACACCAAAATAAACTTGCTCGACACATTATTTCAGCGGCCACATGTCAAATCGCCATTGATTGGAAGCAGACTGCCCCCCCTTCTTTCTCCGCTATAACTAATAGGATTTGGCATACGTATAAGATGGAATACATGACTAGTATTATGCGAAACACGGCCAAATCCTTTAACAAGGTCTGGGATCCCTGGATGTCTCACTTTCAATACCGCTCTCCCTTTTCCTAATCATATGCCCTACCCATACGTATCCCCTTCCCCTCCCCTCTCATTGCCTCTGATTCAAAAGTGATCCCTCATGCATCTCCCTTTCTTCCCCTTCTCCTGTCATCTTCTCATTTCTCTTCCTCTTTTTCTTCCTTCTACTTCTATTTTCTTTCTTCTCTTCTTTAAATATAAAAAATGCCGGTCTTTTTCTCACAGATTTTGTGCTATTTTATCCCCGACACATGGAATGTTCTACTTCATTATCCTATGTACTGATTATATTCTGTTTGATATAACATATATCCTTCTGCACTGTTAATTCTTTTTGACCGTTAATAAACACTTGTTTAAAAAAAAAACACCACAGCAGGCTCGGACTGGGCTACCAGGAGTGAGGGAAATAATTCACCGTGAGACTCTGCTGAGCGGCGAGAGGAGCATGTGCTGAGCTCGGATTAGAGGTAGCCATCACACGCACCTCTGACCCGTGGAGATCAGCAACACCCTCAGGGCCTGTGCCTTCTCTTCTAAGCCTGGCCGGGTGACTGAAGCTTCTTCTTATGAGTAGTGTTGCTTCCCAGTCTGCTGTTTCTCTCCCTCCCAGCACCCCTTCTCTAAATTGCTATTCCTCCGTGCTCCCAGCACACATTCTCCCAGTCTTATACTCCACTGTTCTTAAACACTCTGCTTTTTCAAATGTGACACAAATGGCCCAGGGTCAGGTTAGGTATGGGTAGGCTTAAATTAGTGACCAAGGGGCTTTTCTTCACTAAGTAAAGCTCACCAAACCTAACCTATCCCTGTAAAAGGTGGGCCTATTCAACACAAGTGTCTTTCCACATTGAGTATCTTTCCACTTAAGTTTACACACCTCTGCAGACGTGGGGGCAGATCCTGTCTGTAAAATCTTGTCCCCACACACACCTGAAGAGTAAAGTTCATTCCTCTAATGAAGCGAACTGGGAAAAAAATATTGTTTTGTTGATTTTCTCAGATGTGTAATGCCTCAATAAATACAATTTTAATGAATCACTCCAACTGAAAGCTCTTGTAGCAGATGATCCCAAAATAAAACTTTGGGGATTAATAGTATGAACAATTTTTGAGATGTTTTCACAAATTTAAAAATATGGCTTTTTGAGAATCAAAACTTTGATTTTGAAAGTGTTACATATTAAATTTGTATTGAAACATGATGCCGTGTTATATATGATGTGAACGCCCATAAAAAAGGTTTAAAATGAGACCTTGCCAAACTCTCTAGCTTAATCAGGTGAGCTACAAATGCAATTTGAAAGAAAACGTTAAAAGCAAGTTCTTTGTTAAAAAAGTTCAACTTTAAAAGGCGTATAACTTCAAAACCAGTGCACATATCAGCCTAAGATTTGGGGGTTTTCTTTACACCCAATGACAGCATTTATTATTATACCAAATTTAATTGAAATTAGAGAAAGTAAGGTAGATTTTTTTCTAAAATAGTGTTGATTTGATGTGGAATGACCCTTGTATCAAAAAAAAAGTAATGACCCTTCAAAAAAAAAAAGTGTACCCTGTAGCTTACTCTTAGATTGGGGATATGCTACCCAAGGCCTAACCACATAACTTTTCTGGCTACTACTTTAATTGCCACACTTCCAGCTGAAAGTGTGATGGTATCCACATCGACATCACATATACAAAACAATCCCCTTTCTCATGTTATACATATTCTTGAGTAGATACTGCCTATTTCTTCCTGGGTATGTTTGCATAAAGTATCCATCCAGATTCTCAGAACTCTAGTCTGATAGTCTGGCCACAGCAGCAACTACTTTAGGAATTGCATCTCACTTAAACGCTTCCTCAATTCGAAAAGGATACATGATCCAACCATCTTGTATTAGACTGCTGCCTATCTATTTGTTTCCATTCTTTATATGCACTAAAATGACTCTGCGTGTCCTTAGATTGTCCTAAAAAAAAAAAAGCATTCTGTAGGGATTGTGTGAATGTTACATCTTGTCTACACATAGCTTTATAAATGTTTAATATGACAACAGTAGAAGTCCTACTTAAAGGGCCTTGACTCTTCTATTATTTCAACTTCATCAATATCACTGCACTGCAATGCAATGACCTCCCTCGCTCCATCCGTCTCGCTCCCAATCTGTGCTCCTTCAAACGGGCACTCAAAACTCACCTGTTCCTGAAAGCCTACCAACCATCCACTTAACCCCTCATCCACTCTGCTTGTTCTCCCCTCTCTCCCCTGGTCCCTTTTTCTCCCTTGCATCACCGCCTCCCTTTGTGCCTGTTTTGTCCACCCTCCCTTAGGATGTAAGCTCACATGAGCAGGGCCCCTCTCCGCTCCTGTCTCCATACCTACTCTTCTGCTCCGCCCTCACTCCATGTCTGCCCAGTTTCTGAAGCATTGGTACTTTGTGTTTATTGTTCTGTAATGTTTTACCCTGTATGGTCTACTGTTTGTACTATGTAAGGCGCTGCGGAAACCTTGTGACGCCTAACAAATAAATTATAATAATAATATCAGAGGATTCCTGTGACTATGTTAGATAATCTATCTCATAATTAGAGGGCCCTGGTAAATAATGACGTTTTAAATATATTTGTGATCTGGCTGTTTTCAGTCCTTGGCTAGCATAGAGAACTTCCTTAGTTGCAAAAGGTTTTCAAATAATTTATAAGTCCTTTAAATTGCTCACGAAGCTGATATATAGTGCATCCGGAAAGTTTTCAAACCGCTTCACTTTTTCCACATTTTATGTTACAGCCTTATTCCAAAATGGAATAAATTCCTTTTTGCCCTCAAAATTCTACACACAATACCCCATAATGACAACGTGAAAAAAGCTTGAGATTTTTGCAAATTTATTAAAAATAAAAAAGTTAAGAAATCACATGTACATAAGTATTCACAGCCTTTGCCATGAAGCTCAAAATTGAGCTCGGGTGCATCTAGTTTCCACTGATCATCCTTGAGATGTTCCTACAGCTTAATTGGAGTCCACCTGTGGTAAATGTAGCTGATTGGACATGATTTGCAAAGACACACATCTGTCTATATAAGGCCCACACTTGAAAGTGCATGTCAGAGCACAAACCAAGCATGAAGTCAAGAGTTGTCTGTAGACCTCCGAGACAGAATTGTCTCGAGGCACAAATCTGGGGAAGGATACAGAAAAATATCTGCTTCTTTGAAGGTCCCAACGAGCACAGTGGCCTCCATCATCCGTAATTGGAAGATGTTCGGAACCACCAGGACTCTTCCAAGAGCTTGACGGCTGTCTAAACTGAGTGACCGGGGAGAAGGGCCCTAGTCAGGGAGGTGACCAACAACCCGATGGTCACTCTGTCAGAGCTACAGCATTCCTCTGTGGATAGAGGAGAACCTTCCAGAAGGACAACCATCTCTGCAGCAATCCAGCGATCAGGCCTGTATGGTAGAGTGGCCAGACAAAGCCACTCCTTAGTAAATAGCATATGGCAGGCCGCCTGAAGTTTGCCAAAATGCACCTGAAGGACTCTCGGACCATGATAAACAAAATTCTCTGGTCTGATGAGACAAAGATTGAACTCTCTGGCAAGAATGCCAGGCGTCATGTTTGGAGGAAACCAGGCACCGCTCACCAGGCTAATACCATCCCTACAGTGAAGAATGGTGGTGGCAGCACCATGCTGTGGGGATGTTTTTCAGTGGCAGGAACTGGAAGACTAGTCAGGATAGGGGGAAAAGATGAATGCAGCAATGTACAGAGACATCCTGGATGAAAACCTGCTCCAGAGCGCTCGATCTCAGACTGGGTCGACGGTTCATCTTTCAGCAGGACAACAACCTCAAGCCCACAGCCAAGATATCAAAGGAGTGGCTTCAGAACAACCCTGTGAATGTCCTTGAATGGCCCAGCCAGAGCCCAGACTTGAATCCGATTAAACAGCTCTGGAGATCTGAAAATGACTGTGCACAAACGCTTGCCATCCAACCTGATGGCGCTTGAGAGGTGCTGCAAAAAGTAATGGGTGAAACTGCCCAAAGATGGGTGTGGCAAGCTTGTGGCATCATACTCAAAAAGACTTGAGGCTGTAATTGCTGCCAAAGGTTTATCAACAAAGTATTGAGCAAAGGCTGTGAATACTTATGTACGTGTGATTCCTTAAAGTTTTGTATTTTTAATAAATTTGCAAAAATTTCATAAAAAGTTTTTCACGTTGTCATTATAAGCTATTGTGTGTAGAAATTTGAGGGGAAAAAAAGGAATTTATTCCATTTTGGAATAATACTGTAACATAACAAAATGTGGATAAAGTGAAGCGCTGTAAATACTTTCCGGATGTACTGTATAGCTTCATTAGCCAGTGTTATACATTCACTGCAAAGTCTTGGCTTCACATTCTGCTGCTAGCCCTTTAACACACACACACACACACACGCACGCACTATATTGTAGTTTTAGCCTCTGAAATGGTTCGAGATTACTAACAAACTGCTCCAATAGAAACAAATGAACCCTTACTAAGGGCTTACCTTGCGCTGGTGCTATGTGGCTTATTTGGCACAGGGTCCAGGTACTTTATGGATAACACTTGTAGAAAGTGGTTACAATACTGAAAGAAGGAACCGGCTGTGCAGCTGCACGCTGCTGTTTCTATGCCAGGTAGCACAATAGTACATAGCTAAAAGAACTCCTTCTGATGACTCACTGTGTCGCATCTCTGGCTCCCTCGGAATCAGCATGCCCCCCCCGTTTGCATTCTCTGAGCGAGTATACAGCAGTCCAGCGAGCCACCTCATGCCTTTACTAGCATTCCCACATTGCCTCGACACAGAGACCTTCTGGAATCCATCCCAGGAAAAATTAGGTAAATCTCTTAGAAGAAAATAATAAAGCTTTTCTACATTAACAAGTACCTTGTTCAGCTGGTGACAGAAAAGAGACACATGAAGGATGGAGGAGCAAGGTTATATACCTGGTAAGGCGCTTCCTCATCCTGTCTCTTTTCAACGGAGCAAGGAGTTAACCCATTCTTAATGGCGGCCAGGGAGTCCAGAGAGGAAGGATTGCTGTTTTAATAAGTATTTGTGTATGTCATGTATATGTTAAGTATTAATGATCAGCCTGCATCTTACTTAATTTGTCTGCACACTTCCATTAATTTTAGCTTTAATGTTTTCAGAACTTATATAGAGGTCTTTTCTTCTAGATATGTTGTTTGGATCTGATTTATGCCTAATGTGAAAGACCCAAATGGTCAGATTCTATACAGTGATGACATTGCCTTTTTCCCCCTCATTTATGTGGCTCGCAGTCTTTGCTTTTGTTCTCATGTATAGGTCATGAAAATGAGCCACTATAATACATTTATGCCAGTTGCTTCCCTGTGGGTTATAGGTGATAAATGTTCTTTAGGACTGGTACTGTTGTGTTAAGGTACATAGTCTTCATGTACAAAGAGGCTTATGGTAAGCCTTATTACAAAGGTGATACCGCCATCATCTATTTATATGTTAGCAGTAATTTTTTTCTATTTGATCCATCAACCAAGCATCTATATTGACCCATCCATATTATGCAGAGGAAGACTGTCTTGCACCTGATTGGGTGGCTATAATCCTTTAACGTAACTAATTCACAAACTCGAACAACTGCAGGCACGCAATGCATCTTATCTAGCACAAAAGCACATAACTGTGTGAATAATGCCCAACAAGGAATGTGCCCATATTATGGATTTTGTTACGGCCTTAATTTTAAAAAAAGCCATTGCTCAACCTTTTGCAGGTCCGGTTATAAATTGACATAGTTGGAAAAGTTCTCACAAGCCATGGACTGTCCCACATTAACATCCACTCTCCCAGTCTTAAATCTCACTTAAGTATATCCCACAAAATTATGGTTCATTAATAAAGTGCTTACATATTACGCAGTGCTGAACATTGAGATCATGATACAAACAAATTACATACAAAGACATGCAACAGAAGATAAAGATGGCACTGTCCAAAAGGAGCTTACAAGCTAATAAATGGCTGTTGGTGGGAAAAGTGGGTGGCTACTGTAAGGCAGAAGCATTAACAGTTACCAATATTAAAGCTGCCACTGGAGACTGGCATTTCTGTGCAGATTTCAGTGGTGCAGAATAATTGGAATGAGCATAGATCGATGAAGGCGTGGACAAAGATGAACTAGCATTGGTAGAAATCTTAAGGCAGTCAGCTGCTAACAACTATGACTTCAGTTAATATAAATATTAAAGAGGACATCCTCCTTCTTGAATGTAGGTGTAAGATGAGGTGCACTAAAGCACCTAGCCCAGCTTCACAAATTTTTGCATTCCCCACACACACTAGCATTTTCTGTACAGATTTCATGTATGATTTCAGAAAATACAAATTTGATCCAAAGAGGTCATATCTGCACACATTCATAAATGACTTCCCAATTTTTCCAAACCATGGCTACATCTGTAGCAGACCTATAGCTCACTAACAGCACTTACTCTTGAATATGAACATTCCTTCTAGACACATTCACTTGACAATCCTTTTCCTAGAAAGCCTCATTGTTTTTTGTTAAGTGGCAAATTAACTGTATTCTACCTTTTCACATATACTGTATAATTCTATTAGAAATTTGTAAGAACCTTTAGAGAAATGTCTACTCTAGCTTTAGCCACACTCCTAAATTTGATCAACCCAATAGTATATTCACTCCATGTGTTTTGCTTTTGTGGAGGTTTAGGACGCTTACAAGGCAGAATGGTGGTAAGAATATAGAAAAAACACTTTGAGTTGTGTAACCTTAACAGACAAATCAGTTGATGCTCTACGAACCAATTTACAGCTGTGGCCATGCTAGTATCAGTGAAAATGGAATTTGGATGTCCCCCCCCCCCCCCCCCCCAACAGCATCGCAAGCTGGGAACTGAAGCATACAGATAAAGAAATTCAACTCGTGACTGTTCATGCGAGAAAGAAAACTACTGATATCCAAATAAGGACTGGGTTGTTGAATATGTTATGCTGTAGCTAGCAGCAACGTAAGTTATATTCTTAAAAGACTTGGGAGGAATAATTAATGTAGTGACGCAATAAGCTCTATAAAAAGGTTATTCAAAATAAATGACCTCAGCTCAGAATCTTAAAAGGATATACTTGTGTGTGTCTTGATTACTGGACTCCCAGTTAACTGGTTTATAATAAATCACAGACAAGCCAAAAGGAGGTTGATAATTGAAAGAAGTACCACCTTAACACTTTATAACAAAAGTTGTAACAAAATGGGCATATAAATAAAATGAAATACATACAGTGACAATACTTGTAAATTTATTGCGCAAAAAGAAACTTAAAGGTCTTGCCCTACATAGAATTTAGACAAGAAATCTGTAGGGCATGGATATTCAGTTTCATGGAAATATCGCATAAGGTGTGTCCTTTGCTTCCAAACCTTTATGGTCTCTTCAAGATCCATCTTCGCCTTCATAAAAAAAAATAAAAAAATATATATATTAAATAGTTTTAGGACTTATTTACAACTGAGCTATGGAAGCTACTTGAAGGAAATCTGCACAATTTACAAAGGTGACAAACTTCAAATCAACATTGTATGCTCAAACTGAACAGCTAGATCTCCACATAATATACTCCCACTGATAGTTTGTAGTGTCTTCTGATATTGTTAGTACAAATATAGTCTCCTGCAAAAAGATCTTCCATTGTAGCAGTGAAAACACATGCATGCCCTATAACTGCCTCAGAGATTGAGAATAGGCATTATGCATCTTTATTCTTGGGTGAAAACACTTTTTTCAGGCCACCATTAAACGTGTGAACGTAACTATGGAGAGAGCATGAAGTCAAGATGTTTTCTAGCGATATTAATCTAGGATCAAATATATAAAAATACATAATCCAAGGTGGCACTAAAATAAAGTCCTGTGTTTCTTGGCTTCTCTTATCCGGAACCCTATTATCTCCTAAAATTATGTACACAGCGGTAATCATCATAAAAACCAACTCCAGAGTAAAGCTAGGTGCACACTACAGAATTTTCCACCAACTTTTTATGTCGACCGATTTTACGCCCGATCGCTCGGTCTATGGACTGCATACACACTAGCCTTGTTTTAGACGATAAAGGAAAGAGCGGCCGTCCCGTTAGGGATTTTTTACAGCCATGCTGTCGTGAGCAATGAATTTCATTTCGTACACACTGAAGTAACATTTGCGGGGCATGTAACGATATATCAAAGACATTAGCATAAAGGAGTAGAGCTTTCACTATATAGTTAACACCCAAAACTGCATAAAAAGGGAAGGCCACACGGTCTTCATTCATTCCTATAAAATAGAATTTTATTACCATACATAAAATTTAGAAAAAACATTTAACTTGTAAAGCACAATGCAATAATTATTCCCCAATAATAAAATCCCTTTTGCATGTAATGGTCCTGTACGGGTTAAAGTTATAGCCCAAAATCTCCATACACGAGGTTATTATACACAAATAAACATCATCCACAATGCTCCTTTCTTTGTAGGCATCATGGCTGATTGGTCCACAGCAGAAACTAACGCCCATGTCTGAATGTATAAAATTACAGAGGAGCCTGTCTTGTGCCGAGGAATATGAGAAGATGGCGGGTGAGGAGAAGGTGTCAGTGGGGGTTGCAGCTATGGAGACGGAGACAGATGGTGCTGGAAGGGCCAAAAAATTTTGAAAAAGTTAAGGTGGGGGATGGAGATGCTCAAGAAGAGCAAAGAGCAAAGCCAATGAGCACAAGAGAGGTAGATATGATGGTAAAAGTAATGGACCAATATGACTAAAACATTAAAAAAGTGAATAGCACGTGTAGTCTACCTCTTTGAAGGACTTTATCTATTTCATTCTAGTTTCACTCGCCGTGGGTCACAGGGGTGCCGTGACCAGGGGACAAAAAACAAACCAAAAACAACTTACCAATCCGACAGAGCCCGGGACCCAGCATCCTCCTCGCTTCTCATTGAATGTCGGGCGTGACATCATCACGCCCAACATTGAGTGACAAGCGGCAGGAGAGAGGATGCTGGGTCCCAGGCACTGCAGAATTCGTAAGAAGAAAAGGACAAGAAATAGAAGAAAGAAGGTCAAGTATGGTAAGTAAAGAAACGGAGGGGAATAGTGGTAGGAAACAGCAATAGAGGGGCAAAAGAATGAAGGAGGGGGCAGGATGAGGATGCAGAGGGGGCATAGAGTGTGTGGATGATGATGCAGGGGCACAGAGAGAGTTAGCTGTAAACTATTCTTTGACAGAAATATAACTGAAAAAAAATATATAAAAATATTATTCTCCCTTGGATTTATGTGCATCTTTGCATACAACTAAATAAGTATTTCTGTCCTGACCTAAATACTTATTACGTTTTTTTACCCAACTACTTATAAAACGGGACTGCTCTGTAATTATTTTGGAATGGTGCCTTGAAAAAATTAAGGGTGCCGCTAACTGCAAAAGTTTGGGAACCACTGGCATAGACCATGTGTAAGACCCCGTTCACCAGTTAATGATAAAGTTTGATTTTTTGATTTTTATTTGCATTCCAATGGGGTCTTTATCAACAAATCATCATGGCACATCTCTAGCCACACTGCTGAGAGTCATACCTATAACCCCCTCTTAACTGCTCTGAATAGAGGGCAATGTAAGGAAAGTTCCAGCTGCGACAGTCAACCTCCACATAATTAGTCTAGACAAAATTAATCTTGAGGTTTCGGGTACACACAAAAACGTAACTGCACCTTTCTGCGTAATGTACAAAGTAGAGGCGCTCACAGCAGTGGATGTCCCCAAAACCACTAAGTGACCAGTATGCACATGGAGGATCCAGATTGAAGTCATATAGTGACATTTTGGAACCACCACTTTACTTAATGAGCAAAAAAAAACTGCCTAGTCAGTTGACAAAACATGGACATAAAGAAAGCAGGTGGCTCATGTCCATCAAACCGCATTAGAGTATTTAGGTTGCCTTGTGAGTAATAAGTGAAAGGCACCAAGTTCTTGGTCACACACACACACACACACACACACACACAATGATATATGCTATTGTTTAAACAAATCTAAGTAAATCTGAAGGAATTGTACTATTTTACCTTAATTACAAGGAGATCAATAACCCTTGGGTCTGTGACATGTGCATTCTTCTGGAACATCTCTCTCACCTTGTCCCTTCCTTGTTTCACACTGATGTCCAACTGAAAAACATGCACTGCAAAACACAAATAAATCAAAAGGATCATACACTGCAACCCTACTTTCTGTTTTTAATTAGAGGACTTACCTACTGCTTGGTAGTGCTGACAAAGGTGTATAATTGAAATTCATATTCAGTTAAAATATAAGAAATAGCTAAAAAGTTTCCATTCTCTTAGATATTTCAGATGTATCAATATTTTAAAGGTAGAGTGGAGAGATAGAGTGCCAGAAACTGTGGCAGAGAATTTGGTTTAAGCATGTGAAATTCAGTACCATTAGGCTTCATACTCAGACATGATTTATATGCATGTAAATCAGGTTTGACACTGTAAACCATCGACACTACTTGTAACATCTTTTGTCATTTGTCACGATTAAAACGGTCACTGTAGGCGTCCCAAATTTTTTAATGCTAGTAAAAACACAAGTAAGATATCAAACGTCTTTGCATTGATTTTTGTATTTACTAGCTTTAAAAATGTAAACATGCTAGTGAGCACAAGGCCTGAGAGGTACAGCTATAAGGGCCATAACAATTAAAAAGACCACACAAAACCAGTCATGCAACACTAAAAAGCAAACAGTGCAATTTATATCAAATCATTTCTATAGGACGTTATAAAGTTAAACACAACAATCTCAAATTGCATGTGGAATTAATATCTACGGTTCTGCTTTCCAATAGTTTATATAACAATATACCAAATCTTTAGGGCTTGAATATATATCTGTACATAATCTTTTCGCTTTTACAATGTTTTTCTAGTTTGTAGTGGCATGAATACAATCTATGTAACATGATATAAGTAGAAGTTCTTATACTTATTTTTAGGCATAGGTTAAGTCTTATACCAACTGGGGTCAAAGTATGTGTGTTTACTAACACTAACGCTCTTTCAGTGTTCATTTCTCTGGATCCACCTCTGCTCCGCTTCCTTTATCAGTTGGAGTTCCACAAGGCTCAGTCTTAGGTCCTCTGTTATTCTCTATCTACACCACTTCTCTTGGAAAACTAATAAGCTCCTTTGGATTTCTGTATCATCTCTATGCGGATGATACACAAATTTATCTATCCTCTCCTGATCTTTCACCATCTGCGTTGTCTCGTGTTACTGACTGTCTTTCTGCCATTTCATCTTGGATGTCTTCTCGCCAACTCAAACTCAATCTTTCAAAAACTGAATTAATAATATTCCCACCCAAAAACAGAAGCTTCCTGCCTGGCATTTCTATTGATAACATGACCATAAATCCCACCCCAAAAGCTCGCTGCCTAGGTGTAATCCTTGATTCACAACTGTCGTTTATTCACCACATCAACTCTATATCTAAATCATGTTACATAGATCTAAAGAACATTTCCAGAATACGCACATATCTGACACAAGACACCGCAAAAACATTAATTCATGCACTCATCATCTCCCGCATAGACTATTGCAATTCCCTCCTTACTGGTCTTCCCAAAGTCAGACTTGAACCCCTACAATCTATTTTGCATGCAGCGGCTAGATTGATTTTCCTTACAAACCGTTACTCCTCTGCTGAGCCACTCTGTCAGTCTCTACATTGGTTGCCTGTATTTCAACAAATCCAATATAAAATTCTTCTACTAACATACAAGGCCATCAACAAAACTGCACCGACATACATTTCCTCACTTATCTCGAAATATCTCCCTACTCGACACCTCCGTTCTGCACAAGATCTACATCTCTCCTCCACTCTCATCACATCCTCCCATTCTCGGTTACAGGATTTTTTCCGGGCTGCACCCACTTTGTGGAACTCCCCCCCACGTACATTAAGACTTTCCTCTAGTCTTCAAACCTTCAAGCGTTCACTGAAAACCCACCTCTTCAGACAAGGTTATGATATTCCTCAACCATCATCTTAATTTCCCTAGATTACCCTATTACCATCCTCTACACTGCTAACGCAGGACAACAACCCTCTGACCAACATTGCAAAACACATAGCCCACTCAGTACTTTTACCTTTGCAATCTGGCTGGTCCATTGTGCAATATGATGTAGCACATGCCCTTGTGTTTCTAACTCCCATTGTCCTATAGATTGTAAGCTTTCGAGCAGGGTTCTCTTACCTCTCTGTCTGTATGTATTACCCAGTATTGTCTTATTAATGTTTGCTCCCAATTGTAAAGCACTACGGAATTTGCTGGCGCTATATAAATAAATGTTGATGATGATGATTTTTAACAAAAGTACCTTGCATGTAAAAGCAATTTTACAAACAATGACTGCAATTGCATGTTACTATTGATATTAACATTTATTAATACAGCATCTGTGTACTCTGCAGCATCTTACAATTGGGAACGAACATAGTAATAAAACAGGGCTGCTGGTGCCCAAAAAGATATGAGGGGACAAATCACAATTTTATAACCAATACAAAAATTGTAATTTGATAGGAGGAGGTTAACTGTCACATATTGCTCCATTAGTAGCGATATCATCGAGTCAAGCAGAAAAGTTGTAAAGTGCTATTGAATATACTGGTGCCATATAAATGATAATGATGTTGATGAAATGTTGGTTTTGGGGGGCAATAGATGGCTTGCTTATATAGAGCATAAACGGACATATAGAGAATAGTCACGTAATGCAGTAACTTTATGACGAACTCAGTGTCTGACAGTGGGATCGAATAAGAAACAGGATATGTCTGTGCAACATACTAAAAGGAATGACAGCTTCAGTCTGCTAAATAGAATGCCAATTGACTACCATGATAGCAAATTGAAATTTTATGTATATTTTAAAAAAATCTTATACTTCTTAATTATATCTTCCACACACTTATTGCTAAGGTACTTGGTCATATTTTACATGTGGAATGACATCAGTTTTATACGCCAAGTGCAGAAATGTAAAAAAAAAAACCTGCAGTTCTCATGACAAACACCCCTATTTCTCCCAGATACTAATCCATTTGCATATGCACTCCCCCACACCTGTACCCCACTACACAAGTGTCATAATGTGGAATGACGGACGATTACTATGGAATGACAGCAGAGGAGGGTTGGCATATTTTAGCCTGGGGGGCAAGACTCGGCTCAGCAGCCTTTTAGGAACATTTTAAAGGGAAAAAAAATGCAGATGGCACAGTGACCCAGCCCACTGTTGCCCACAATGGGACCGGCTTGGGGGGCAGATGCCCCCTTGCCCCCCAGGCCCAGCCTGCCCCTGAATGACAGCTGTTTTATACACCTTCTGAATGACACAGGAATATATTGGAGACAATAGTCATTATTGTAAAAGGAATAAAATACACTGTAGTGCAGGTACTCACACAATTTTGGAATAAGATCTATTGTTCAAGAAGCTTTCTAGCTGGCAGCAAACCATAAATGGTCAATATCCAGTTGAATTGCCATTGCCACTGGCCATCTAGAGAATAGTTAGATCCAAACAAAACGGTTAAGACAGGCAACGATCCATGAAACAGTTCGAAACAGGCAAAGGTCAGAACTGGCAGCATATAAAACCAATACCAATTTGTCTCGCAGCAGCAGAATCAACTACTTTCACTAATGTGTGTCTGAAAGCATTGTTCCTGACATAATTGTTTTTTTTTTAGGTTTAAAATTTAAATAACTGGTATCAGACAATAGATAACAAATCGGAGTCATGTACAGCATTATGAATCGGCACATCAGTCATGAAAAGTCCCTAATAAAAAACATTTTTTGGGTCCGACGGTCAGTGGTATTATATTACACTTGGGTAAGGGGTCTTATCTAAAGTAAGCACTACATGAGTTAATCCTGTTCACTTTTAGTGAACAGGATCTAACCATTCTCTGGATGGCCAGTGGCAATGGCGATTCAACTGGATATTGACCATTTATGGTTTGCTGCCAACTAGAAAGCTTCTTGAACAATAGACCTTATTCCAGAATTGTGTGAGAACCTGCACTTCTGTGTATTTTATTCCTTTTACGATAAGGGCTATTGTCTCCAATATATTCCTGTGTCACTCAGAAGGCGTATAAAACAGCTGTCATTCAGGGGCAGGCTGGGCCTCGGGGGCAAGGGGGCATCTGCCGTCCAAGCCGGTCCCATTGTGGGCAACATTGGGCTGGGTCACTGTGCCATCTGCATTTTTCCCTTTAAAATGTTCCTAATACGCAGCCGAGCCGTGTCTTGCCTCCAGGCTAAAATATGCCAACCCTCCCCTGCTGTCATTTCATAGTAAACGTTACTCATTCCACATTATGACATTTGTGTAGTGGGGTACAGGTGTGGGGGAGTGCATATGCAAAGGGATTAGTGTCTGGGAGTAGGCGATCTGGGAGAAATAGGGGTTATTTTATCGGAGAAACGCAATTTTTTACTGATATTTTTGCATTGACATGGCGCAAAAAACAGCTGTCATTCCATAGTATTCGTCCGTCATTCCACATTATGACACTTGTGTAGTGGGGTACAGGTGTGGGGGAGCGCATATGCAATGGGATTAATGTGCGGGATTAGGGGATCTGGGAGAAATAGGGGTTATTTTATGGGAGAAATGCAAGTTTTTACTGACATTTCTGCATTGACATGGGCAGCACAGTGGCTAAGTGGTTAGCACTTCTGCCTTACAGCACTGGGGTCATGAGTTCAAATCCCCACTGTGGCCTTATCTGTGAGGAGTTTGTATGGTCTCCCCGTTTTTGCGTGGGTTTCCTCCGGTTTCCTCCCACACTCCAAAAACATACTAGTAGGTTAATTGGCTGCTAACAAATTGACGTGTGTGTGTGTGTGTGTGTGTGTGTGTGTGTGTGTGTGTGTGTGTGTGTGTGTGTGTGTGTGTCTGTGTTAAGGAATTTAAATTGTAAGCCCCAATGGGGCAGGAACTGATGTGAGCGAGTTCTCTGTACAGCGCTGCGGAATCAGTGGCGCTATATAAATAAATGGTGATGATTATGATGATGTGTATAAAACAGCAGTCATTCCATAGTAATTGGCCATCATTCCACATGTAAAACATGACCCAAGTATCTTAGCAATAAGTGTGTAGAAGATATAATTAAAAAGTGTAAAATTTTATAAAATATACATAAATGTTAAGTTTGCTTTCCTTGTATTCAATTGGCATTCCTTTTAGCAGACTGGAGCTGTCATTCCCTTTAGTAGGTCCCACGTCTGTTCCCTGTACTTTCTGTTGTATATGTGAAGAGTATAGGGAATATGCTCTTCACATGCACCACAGGAAGACAAACACAGCAATATGTCTTTTAACTTAAATTATAACTTTTACATGCTGTATAATTGTGGCCTAACAATAGCAAATTATACAAAGATTTAATCATTTAAAAGACTGCATTTAAACTTGAGTCAGTTATACCGTATCTGCTTCTGCGTTCTTAGCTCTAATGTTGGTACCTTAAATTAAAGTCACAGTATGAAGCAGTTTGTTTCTCAGTATTTATCGCTTTAAGGTGACCCGACTTGAAGGTCAGGAGAATGATAAGGAAGACACGTTGGTTCTTAAATTCCCTAACCTGTATTAGGCACCTCCCGGTACCAGGCTCTGTATAAATCTCGCACCCTCCGTTTGGCTTCTCCTAGGTCTCGGCTAAGAAGTGGTTTAACAGCGCCGACTGTCCGGGCAGCGGCTGCTGTGGTAGAGGAAGCCGCCATCTCTTCCTTAGACACCAAATCGCCTGAATCGTCAGACCCGGCGTTCAAGAAGTGACGACAAACTAGTGAATCTGATACGCTCGTGTGCCTGTTAAAGTGCCTACCCCCTTGCTCTGAGTAACCAATCATGTCACAATAATTTAAATAAACACTACCTCACAAACGTTTGTGGTGTTCTGCTTGGATTCTAATTAAATGATGTGAAGGAGATTTTGCTTGACATAGATCTATCTGCTAGCTCACAATCTGGAGAGTATCTATCTATTCATTGTACAGTACTGTGACATGGCATACTATAACTTATCAGTTCACAGCATGTGGAGGCAGAGGGTCTTACTAATTAACAAATGCACAACTAACTCGCATCATTAATGGAGTGCCTGTTTTTCCAGGAGGACTTTTCGATATTTGGGAGCCTTATGGACATGAGAGTAGGAAAGTATGACATACATAAAACATTTTGCTAAGGTTCCCCTCTTCTAACCACAGACTGCTACATTTAGCCATTTCCCTGAAATATTGAGTTGGCAAATTAATTTAGTTCACCAACTTTAAATGTATGTGAGGGATGTGAGAGCTGGAGGACCAATTACAAGCTGCAAGATAATGATTGTGATTGGTCCTTCCACTCACATCCACCCAGTTTTCAGTTGGTGCTGTAAGAGAAATGGAGCAAAAGGAAGACCATCTATTTTTATAGAGCAGCTCCTAGGGCTCAATTTAGGGGAAGGGGTACCTTGTTAGAATCTTTTACTAAATAATAGTGCAGCATTAAGGTTTGAGACAATGTTCACTGTAGTGAAAAGGGACGAATTACACTTATAATAATTATCAAATAACGTGGTGAATAAAGCATAATCATAAGGGACTGTATTGTAAATACTGTATATCAACTGAATCCATTTATAAGTTGAGCTTCTCTGTAAACTATGTTGTAATGCCAATTACTTCAAAGTAAAGCCTGCTTTCACAGGGTTAATGACCAAACGCAAGGCGTAAAATCTGAGGCCAGAAGTACTGGCCTGTGTTACTGTTAGGAACCCCTCCAGCCAGTACAACAAAACCCGGAGTCTGCTCCGAAAGCCTGGTGTTCACTGGAGCCCCTAGTGCAGGGTCCCCTTAAGAATATCTTGGGCCCCCGGGCACAGCAGTGCACCGGGGCCCCTATATATACAAAAGAAATATATATATTATATATATGGGCCCTGCAGCCCAGGGGGGCCCATCGGAGGCAGGGAAAAAAAAAAAAAACTGAAAAAAAAGAAGAAAATATTTACCTTGCGGTCAGCTGGCTATCCGGCTCCCTCCCTGCTCTCCTCCGTGCGGCGCTCGCTGTGCATGTCGGGCGTGACGTCATCACGCCCGCCCGACATCCATTGCGGAGCGCGACGGAGGAGGAGACCCGGGCACCTGCCATTGTGCCCAATGGGAAAGACGGCCCTGCCCTAGTGGTGGAGACAGACTTGGCCACAGACTAACAGAGGGTCGTGAATTGTGCACCGGCTGGCGAGAACTCGGGAAAGCGGAGAGAAGTCCAGGCAAGGGTCGAGGACCGGCAGCAGACAGCGAATCCAAATAACAGGCTGAGGTCACAGGCACGGTAGCAAGGTCCAAAATACAGGCAAGAAGGGTCGGGGTCACAAGCAAACAGGCAGGGTCCAAATCCAAGCAAAGGGTCATACACGAGAGGACAATCAGAGGTTAAACACCAACAGGGCTCAGAAGCAGGAAGCAGAACTGTGAGCAGAACGCTATAACCGGCAGTGAGGCTGCAGACCTCACTGCCTTAAATACCTGCATCAGCCAATCAGAGCCTAGCTCTGAAATTACATGCAGCCCCTACTTAATTAACAATGCTCTTATTAAATTAGCCCACAGGCTTGTGTCTATTCCTGCGCACGTGCCCGGCTGCCCCAGCCGCCGGGACGCGCCGCTACTACTGCTGGCGTCCGACCGTTGCCTTGGCAATGGTTGGGTAGACTCCGGAAATGACGTCCCGGTCGTCAAGGTGACGGCCGTGACGTCAGAGGGCACCAAAAGCGAGCCACGGCGGCTGTGAGTACCGCCTCGGCTCGTAACAGTTACAAGATAATATTGTCACCTTTGGCCCCACTGTGGTTAGCTGTGTCCTGGTACTAGTGTGATTTTGGGCAACTGAAGATACTTTAAGGAACGGCCTAACATGTGGTTTCACACAAGGATATCACATGATAGCTTGCTATATTTTATATAGACAAATGTAACTTCATTTACAAAATACCACTTACAATCTATTTAGTGATCAACCACATATTCATAAATAGTATGATGAAGAGTAACCCATGTCATATAGAACTGTTTGTCACACACAATGAGAGAAAACGAGTATCAGCTCAACTAATACACTTGATCTATCTCTGTTTGGTATATGGAAATTTGTAAATTTGTATTGGGTTTATTAATGATAAAATTGGGTCTGTGTGGAACTCCGCAGAAAAAAAATCTGTTACATTTTAGCATTGGATATTAAACAGGGCAGATGTAAAATGTGTCACAGGCCTCCCCTGGAGACCAACCCCTGGAGGAGGAGAAAGGTGAAAAAGTGTCTTTGCAAGATGAGACCACTTACAAGAAATTGTCAGATGTTTGGGAAATCAATCATTGATGAGCTGCCTATTTTCCAAGCAAATTTCTCTTGGTGCAGATTATACAACACGTATGTAAGTTTATACTCTGAGTCATTCTCCCTTTTATTTTAAATGTTTTCCTTATGTCATGTCATCTTTTCTTAATTGTTTTTATAATCTGTGAGCATTGTTCTTTTTTGTACATTAAATTTACAATGTAATAACTGCTGTCCTTATTGCTGTAAACTAATTCATTAGCCTTTTATGAAAAAGATTGCTAGACCATGTTAACCTATGAATTCTGGGCTACATTTGACTACCAAGCCTACTGTCTGCCTGCATGTACATTTGTGTAACAGAGTTTTGAGGTGTTAACCCTTTCCTTGCTGGTGTGTGCATTACTAATCTGTGTATAACAAGGAGCATTGTCAGTGTGGGACAGTATTTTGGGGTCCTATTGCCCTTATTTAATAGGTGGTGGTAGAACCTAAGTGGATGTGGACGTATGAGCGCTGTTTGGGGCCAATTCAGCAAATCTATAACCTGTGTGATAGGTAAGAGGAAGATTTGTGTGTAATTCCATACAGTAAACACTTCCAAGTCACAAGTGTGCAGAATTCGATTTGTGACAGTTAAAGGTGGTCAGGAGCAGTTTCCTAGAGGTGACATATTGTTTGATTGTTTAATTATTTAATAAATTATTGGATTAGGGAGCTGGTAGAGTCGGCTGTCCCTGACATTCACATTTAATAACAGCAATACAATTACTGATCTGCATAAAATTTGGGATACAAGGTCATACTGGGAAGTTGAATTTATTCATGTTGCCACCCTCTTCCTCATTTCCTTGGACGTTCGGGCCCCTCAATACACCAGCTGCTAGAGGGGAAGTAGGTTTTGTAAAATTTTATTTCTGTCACAATTAAGATTGTCTTAAATTCTCAGTGTTTTCTTTTCAACATAGTACCTCCACTCGAGTTAGGCTGGGTACACACTATGGAAATTTTCTCCCAATGTGTTATCTATAACGATTTTACCAACAACTGATAAAAAAAAAAAATGCTGATTAGCATGCCGTTTCATGTGTACACACTATACACGTTTTACAAGATTTACCTTCAGATCTGTGCTCTTCATCTGTCACAACCATTGGCTGAAAAGATCATGGGGTATATTTACTAAACTGCGGATTTGAAAAAGTGGATATGTTGCCTATAACAACCAATCAGATTCTAATTATTTATTTAGTACATTCTACAAAAATCAAAGCTAGAATCTTATTGGTTGCTATAGGCAACAGTGACACTTTTTCAAACCCGCTGTTTAGTAAATCTAGCCCCATGACTCTGCATTCTCTATGGAGAGGAGTGCATGCACACTGCAGAATTGTTCCATTGTTAAACAACATTTTTTAGTCTGGTTTAAAAATCAAATGAAATGATACAATGAGCTTTGGAACGATAATCACTCATCATTGCAGTGTATACACTAATGCAATATCAGGCCGAACAGTCATTTATCGGGTGTGTGGCAAAGAGCCTTATTTATCACACCTCTACTATATGGAAAGAGGTAGAAATCCAGGCAGTCTGCAGGAGCAGGCTGCATACAGGGTTACATTTTCCCTAAGCTCCTCTTTCAGCACATATACACACAGGTGATCCACATGGGTCTAATTGGTTTGTTGTTCACTGTGATTTGTTTGCAGTGCATGGGTGCAGATAAAAACACTTTTTGTATTTGTGGGCGGGGCCACAGATGCCAGTTAGTGGCCGGCTAGTTGTAAAGGAAGTACGGTTTAGTCAGACGTAGGATTGTGGGAAAATTGTGATGCTTTTACTGGATATGTCTGCTGTAACCATCGCTGAAACTGTTTAAGCCATACTGACAACTGCCAATATACAGTAAACTGGTTCAGCCAAGATGTGCGAGACTCCAGTGAATGCCGTGCTTTATCACATGTGGTGTCATCATGGGATATGTGGGACAGCTAAAACACAGCCATCCACCCAGCCTCCAGACGCAAAGGGGGTGAGTGGATTATATGTGAATGCTACTGTTAGACATCAACCTGTTGTAATGCTGTCAGTTGCAGTGGGGGAAAAAGCGCTCTGTTTTATATGTTGTTGCTGTGGAGAGACAGAGTAAAGCCAATACAACTGTGTGCTGGGCACTGATTAGCAGCTGTCTGGGTTGCAAAAGCAAGCAAAAGTTTAAAAACCTGCTGGTCATTGTAGTGCCACATTTGTTACATGTTCAAAATTATTATTATTTTTTATATTTTGTTTTTGATATTTACCAGTGTGGGTTTCTAAAGCACCTGTCAGCTTTGCAAGAAAAAAAAAGGAGTTTTAAAAACTGACATACCCTTTAACCCTGGGCAGAGATTTTCCGCTGTTCAAGCAGATCCTCCAGGAGCGAATCCAGCCGGACACGTCGGCAATTGAAGTACCAGCCGAAAGTCCAGCCTTGATGGAGCAGCTTTAGGGATCAGAAAAGGAAAAGTGCCATGATCTGCCACGAAACCTGAGCCAGAAAGTTTGGGAAAATACAGGTTCGAGCAAAGACAAAGGAGAGCTGCACAAGTACCAACGCAGAACCAGTTCCTGCCATCATTTGTTCACAAGACCTCGAGTGAAGCGGCCACTCCTCCCAACGAGCAATCAGACTGGGCAGGACTGTCTAACATGTTTCCATTAAGAGACTTTGGTCGAGATCAACTGAGAGATGTTGCCTTAGCTAATGTCTATAAGAATGTAATTGAGATCAATGGACTATGCCACCAGGTATCCTGAGGCTATACCTTTGCGCAATATTAAGTCCAGTACAATAGCTAAAGAACTCCTTCTGTATTGTACCAGATTGGGTGTCCCCAAAGAAATCTTGACTGATCAGGGTACTCCTTTTATGTCCTGTCTAATGAAAGAGCTGTGTTGGTTGTTAAGAGTAGAAACAGTACACACATCAGTATACCACCCTCAGACTATCGGGTTAGTGAAACATTTTATTAGGACACTCAAACATATGGTGAGAAAGGCAGTGGGGCAGGAAAAAAAAAGAGAATGGAATGCGTTATTACCCTATTTAATGTTTGCAGTGAGGGAGGTTCCCCAAGCATTGTATGGCAGGCAGCCAAGGGGCATTTTGGATGTTTTTAAGGAGGGCTGAAGCAACAGAGTCAGAAAGAACTCGATGTGATCCAATTTGTATCCCATTTGTATGACAGGTTAGGGACGATCACCCCGTTGGTACAATAACATATGCATGATGCACAGGAGAGACAAAAAAAGAATTACGACAAGTCAGCTGTAATTAGAGGTTTCCAACCAGGTGACATAGTTCTTATCCTGATATCCACACAATAGAGTAAGTTCTTCAAACATTGGCAGGGGCCATATGAGGTGATCGAGGCTGTGGGGCCTATTAATTATAAAGTGAGGCAGGAAGGCAGGAGAAAACCCAGTCAGACATATCATGTCAACTTACTGAAAACATGGCATGATAGGGAGGAGCCACAAGCCGCGTTGGTAAACACAGTTGTGCAGGAAACCAAAGTTCCCATAAGGAACGATCTGTTGCCATTGCGGAGACGACAGACTGAGGACTTGATGTGTTTTCTAAGATACCTGGACGTACCACGCTCATAGAACACGGCATAGTTATACCTCCAAGGGGAATGATGAGAGTAAGACCATATCGCATTCCTGAAGCCAGACGCGTAGCAGTGAAACAGGAGATTAAAAATTTTTTGGACCTCAATGTTATTGAGGAATCCACTAGCAACTGGAATAGCCCCATTGTGTTAGTGGCCTTGTGTTAGTGACAAAGCCAAACGGAAGTTTTCATTTTTGCAATGATTTTAGAAAATTAAACAAATTTTTCCGTTTCGACATGTATCTGATGCCCAGAATTGATGAACTAGTGGAAACCTTGGCCAACATTCCCCTTACGCCATCTCCTAAGGCTAAAACAGCATTTTCCACTTGAGACGGGTTGATTCTGTCATGAATCACCCTACGGGTTATGTTACTAGAACCTGTTGTTGATGAGAGCTTCACCTTTAGCAGCCTCTTTCCCATAGAACCAGATATGTTCGCCAGTACTCGGTTGTCCCCAGGACTTAATCTTGAGTAGTGGTAACTTAACTCAGTAGGTGAGCACAACAGAGGACTAGGCAGTGGAATGTTGAGCTGAGATTTCTTTGGCAACCAGTGTGCAGTTCTAACATCCACCAGTATAACAGATTGATAGTGAAGAGTAGAGGATGGTGTAGTACCAGCTGTGACCTGTGTAGAGATGGTGCTAGAGAACAGCACAGTGCAAGGAAAGTGCCGAAGCAAGATTGAGCTGTAAATCTGCACTGTGAAACACTGCTGACACAGATGAGTCCAATGGAGGGGACTGTAGGCACTATGATGCAGCTGGGAGGTGATCTCACAGACAAGAAGTTAGAATCATATAACAGGCAAATGGTCGGTCCAGGCAGCGATATTCAGGGTCACAAAGAAAAGGTCTATCGAGGCAGCAATTACGGGTGGTCAGGTAACAAGCAGAGGTTAAACCGAGTATCAAACAGGAGCAGATAATTCACAGAAGCAGGAGCACAAAGAAGCAAGCGCGTGTTCGCTATAACCGGCAAAGGTTCAGTGAAACTGAAAGGTATTTAAAGAAGAAGTAGCCAATCAGGGCAGGTGTCAGATTGAGCTACAGGTGAGAGGTGTACAAGTGATCACACTCAGGCTGAAAACAACACTGTAGCAGACAGAATGAAAGCAGCAATTACCTGCTGTTTCTAACACATTCAGTATAAGGTACTAACTTTTGGGCTATATGGGGCTCCCGACACCTGTCAGAGAGACATGAATTGGCTCTTAAAACCACAGCAGGAGTATGCACCTGCATTCTTAGATGACATAGTCATTCACTGGAAGGACTGGGAGACATATCGACCCAAGGTGGAGGCAGTATTAGCTTCACTCAGGGAGGCTAGTCTAACCACCAATCCTGAGAAGTGGGCATTGGCCATGCGTGAGCCAAATACCTGGGGTATGTTGTGAGACAGGGTCAGGTCAAGCCCCAAGTTGACAAAGTAAAGGCTGTCAGAGATTAGCCCAAGCCTGTGTGGAAGACCCAACTAAGAACCTTTCTGGGTCTAGTTGGGTACTATCACCGATTTATGGCTAAGTTTGCCACTAGAGCTGCTCCTCTTACCGAGCTCCTAAAAAAAGCTTGTCCAGACAAATTGGTCTGGTCTGAAGCTGCGGAGGCTGCTTTGTGGGATCTTCTAGTGGCCTTGTGTTCGGCACCAATACTCCAAGCACCGGATTTCAGCAGGAGAGTGTATCTCCAAACGGATGCCTCTGTAGTAGGTCTAGGCGCTGTGCTCTCGCAGAGGTTTGAGGGGACAGAAACCCATCCTCTACTTGAGCCGCAAACTTCTGCCTAGGGAGAAGAAATACTCCACGGTGGTGTTAGGAACCCTTCAAACGGGTACGGCAAAACCCGGAGTCTGCTCTGAGAGTCTGGTATTCGCTGTTGCCCCTAGTGGTGGGGACAGACTTGACTGCAGACTAACAGAGGGTCGTGAGATGCGTACCAGCTGGGGGAACCCAGGAAGGCAGAATGAAGTCCAGGCAAGGGTCGAGGGCCGGCAGCAGACAGAGTATCCAATAGACAAACTGAGGTCAGAGGTCACAGGCAGAACAGCAGCGTAAGAGTCCAGGCAGAAGGTCAAGGGGCACAGGCAATCAATTGCCGTCAGTAAACAAGGCAAGGGTCGGCAACAATTATCAGAATCAAAATTGAACAGAGAGCAAGGGACACAGCAGGCTTATTATGCAGCAAGCAGGAACTATAACTGGCAGGAAGGCTTTGCCCCTTCCTGCCTTAAATAGCAGCATGGCCCAATGGGAGAGAGGCAGTCCCAGAGAAGGAAATTATCCAGCTGGCCCTTTTTAATTATTTGCGCACTCGCCCAGCTGTCCTAAATGCCGGAGCGCGGCGCTGCACAATGAAAGCGTCCCGACTGTTGGTCGGGACAACCCGGAAGTGACAAAGTGACGTCCCGGTCGTCATGACGATGGCCGGGACGCGAGGGCAGAGAGTCGCGACGGTGCCCGAAGCCGCTGCGGCTTATGACAGGTGGAATAAGATTGCCTAGCATTTAAATGGGCCACAGAGGCTCTCAGGTACTACCTCCTGGGTAGGAAATTCACTTTGGTTACTGACCATGTACCACTGAAGTGGATGCACAGGAACAAGAAAGTGAATGCCCGGGTAACTTGATGGTTCCTAGCGCTGCAGCCCTACCACTTCACAGTCGAGCATAGGCCAGGGAATCTGCACAAAAATTCAGATGGGCTCTCCGCATTTTCAGCGTCACCGAGGTTGGCGATGCTAAGGGGCACGGTATGTGGCAAAGAGGCTTATTTATCACATCTTTCCTATAGGGAAAAAGATAAAAACCCAGGCAGTCTGCAGGAGCAGGCTATAGACAGGGTTAAATTTTCCATGGGCTCCTATTTCAGCACATATACACACAGGTGTTTCACATGGGTCTAATTGGTTTGTTGTTTGCTGTGATTTGTTTGTAGTGCTTGGTTGGAGGATAAAAACAACTTTGGTATTTGTGGGCTGGGCCACTGATGCCAAGTAGTGGCCGGCTCATAGTGAGGGAACTACTGTTTAGCCAGATGTAGGGTTGTGGGAGAATTGTGATGCTTTTACTGGATATGTCTGCTGCAACTATCGCTGAAACTGTTTAAGCCATCCTGACAACCGCCAATAAACAGTAAAATGGTTCAGCCAAGCTGTGTGAGACTCCAGTGAATGCCGTGCTTTATCACAGGTTATTGGCCCAATAATCGGCTGAAAACCCTGTAGTGTGTACCCAACCTTAGTTTCTCTTTTCAGGTTTTGGATACTTACAGGTTTCATCAGGGGTTGACTTTAGAAACCCTACCTGACTCCCTAAAAAGCATTGGTTTTGTCTACAAATGGAGAAAGGTGAAATGTGAATCTGTGGTAGAAGCAATTGAATACAATTGTCAATAATAGTAATGGGATAACACAAAGCAACAGTGGTATCACAAACAGTATAATTGGTGTTGCAATAAATAGCATAAAAATAATGTCAATTCAGTGGTAATTTAAATATAAGCACATGCAATTGTATAACAGTAACACAGGTACAGTTTGCTTAAACACTGGAGTTAACACTTTTTACCGTAAATGCGCCATAAATGAGCAATTAGCAGGTGACATTGATGTATAGTACAAACAACACAATTAAGCAAGTAAGAGGCAAACACAGGATAGCTTGTGTTTCCCATAAATAGTATTGCATTTATTTTATTTATATATGTATATTTTAAAATGTACTCTATGAAAATGTTAATAAAACAATAAAAAATTGCCAATTGTCTACAAAATGTATTTGTGAAATTATATGAATATGAATTAATAAATATGTGGTGTATTATATTATTTTTTAAATATAATTTAATATAATTTAATGAATAATATATACAGTCTGTTATGGGAGTATTCAAAAATAATCCAAAAACAAAGTCTCTTCAGAATATGTTCAATTTATTTTTGTATGCGCAATACAGACCATTCAATTCAAATCAGAACAATCATCATCACCATTTATGTAGCGCCACTGATTCTGCAGCGCTGTACAGAGAACTCACTCACATCAGTCCCTTTCTGTTGGAGCTTACAGTCTAAATTTCCTAACACACAGGCAGAGAGAGACTAGGGTCAATTGTAGTCAGTAAACAAGGCAAGGGTCGGCAACAATGAAAGCTCCATCTCTATCTGGGTTGGAACTGCACTGCACAATGTATTCTGTCTCTCACTAAGGCACTTATTATGGAGAGGAATCTGCTATGGACTTATACCACTCTTCCCTTTGCTTTGCTGCTCTCCTTTATGTAATCTTGTGTGGTCACATGGTTATCGGAGTGACCAATACACAGCTTCACTTTGGGTAAATGAGAAATACTGGCCAATCATCTATTTGAACTGATCACCGCACTTCTTAATTACCATATTTGCCGGCGTATAAGACGACTGGGCGTATAAGACGACCCCCAACATTTCCACTCAAAATTATAGTTTGTTATATACTCGCCGTATAAGACTACCCCCTCTTCCGCACACCTTCCACACACACACTGCATTAAGTCACTGGCCCCCACACACACTGCATGAAGTCACTGGCCCCCACACACACTGCATGAAGTCACTGGCCCCCACACACACTGCATTAAGTCACTGGCCCCCACACACACACACTGCATGAAGTCACTGGACCCCACACACACTGCATTAAGTCACTGGCCCCCACACACACACTGCATGAAGTCACTGGCCCCCACACACACACACACACTCATATATGCTGATCACACACACACTCATATATGCTGATCACACACTCTGCATTGACATGACATAACATAAAACATACTAATAACACTTACCTTCTTCTGCTGTCACTCTCCTCTGTCCCCCTCCTGTCACTCTCATCTGTCTCTCTCTCCCTCTCTCACTTTGCCCCCTCTGCCGCGCCCCAGCCATTAAAAAAAAAACAGAAACACTTACCAATCCGCGCGGCGCCGGGACCCAGCATCCTCCTCTCTTACGCAGCCTGTCACTGATATATGACAGGCTGCGTGAGAGAGGAGGATGCTGGGTCCCGGCGCCGCGCGGATTGGTAAGTGTTTCTGTTTGGGTTTTTTTTATGGCTGGCCCGCGGCACCCCTGAGACCCCTGAGTTTGGCACCCGGCGTATAAGACGACCCCCCCACTTGGAGGCATGTTTTTCAGGTCAAAAAAGTCATCTTATACGCCGGCAAATATGGTAATAGGATGGCAGCTGACTGCTGAATGGATAAGATTCAAGTAAAGTGAGAGCTGATGGTGAGCGGGCTGTGTGGCTTAGTTTCAGACCGTGAGCAGTCGGGGTTTCTGGGCAACTGGAAACCCCCCTAAGTGCAAGCCTGCAAGTAACTCTTAAAAATGCAATGCACTGGTAGCAATGTCACTATTTGTATTTGATTATTATGAGGAATGCTCCTGTTGCAGCAGACAGTATTTTCAATGTGTTGGGTGCTGAAGCCCCACTTGTCCATTAGGAATATACAGCTTTTCATCAAAATAACAACTAAGGGCCCGATTCATCAAGGAACGCAAACGCATCTGCTAAATGGCACTGTGCGTGCGCGAAACGACACTTGAGATGCGCAAAACGCCACATGCGCTACGCATTCACGGCAAATACTGCTCTCAAAGTCAACTCAATCTCAAAGTCCAATGCAAATATATTTGAGGTGGCGGCTGACCACTTGAGATGAAAGGGGTGGGAATGGGTGGAAAGAAGGCACGGACTGGGCGGAGATGAGATAGCATTTTACTAAGGTAGGCGTTATGCTTTTTCACATGAGAACAGTAGGCATTCCCTCTGGGCAGTTGAGTGAAACTGACGTCACTACTGTCTTAAATCCTTCACATAGGTTAAGGAAGGCCAGGGTCATGTTTAAATCCAAAACACCTAACGCAAACAACTATTAAATGTCTTTAAAAGCATCTTTTGCATTTAAAAATCAAATCAAAATATGCACAACATACATACATATCTATACAGACTGTTTTGACATTTTTTTTTTTTAAAAAACAATTTTTTACATTTATTTATCTTACAAATGTTCCATTAGTATGTTTGTGTAAAATAAGCAACTCGCAAGTGCAAGATGTTTGATGTGATTTTGGCCCTTTTGCCTCAATCCAGAACTGCCGGAATGCCGGAATTAGTTAGCTTAATAATGCGCCCTCTGCTGCTTACTGGCTCTTCAGTAAAGAGGCCTGGCTTTTATAGGCCTCTACACTGCACTTTGGTATGCTAGGCAGATATCTTCTCAGCATTATGGGGAGAATCCAGTGCACAGTGCATTCCACTGCCGGAATGGTTGCCTGAGGGCATTCCCCATTCATTCCACTGCCGGGATGGTTGCCTGAGTGCATTCCCCATTCATTCCACTGCCGGAATGGTTGCCTGAGTGCATTCCCCATTCATTCCACTGCCGGAATGGTTGCCTGAGTGCATTCCCCATTCATTCCGGTTGCTGGAATGGAGTGCACACTGCATGGGTAATTATTGTATTTGATTTAAAATGTTGCACAAACAATAGACTTTTGCATAAATATTTATTATAAATCTCTTTCGATTCTCAACAACTACCATTATCATTAGTCTCAATATGTTACATGCCTGATTTTACAGTTGGTGATGGTGCGTTTACAATAAAAAAAAAAATAATAATAGACATATAATAACTCTACACTATATTTTAGCGATTTACATGCATTATTTTGCCTAATTGAAACAAAGCGTACTATTACCAGAGGGACACTTTTAACAGCAACATGAATATTGTAAGGATATTAATGATCTGTAAGAGACAAGTGAATTAGTGAGGACTCGAACACATGTTTGCAACCTTGTAAGGTGGATTGGCTAACTGCTATGCCACTCTACAAGTGGTTATGACAAGAGAATAGAATAACAATGAAAGATGACCAGCAACTTCTATCATAAGTTGGTTTCCTTAAAACATGGTGAAAAGTCAAAAGACCTACAAATATTATACACTGAAATAATTGGTACATGCAGAGTAAAAATGTATGCATATTGAAGTATATCCATGTTGATTATTAGAAAACAAAAGTATATTCATATTGTTATCCAAATTATTATTTTTTTCACTTAGCTTTTTCTACTTTTGCCAGTACAGATTTACTATGTCCTTGGCAACAACTGCTTTGCTGTGTTGTAAGTGATCACACTGTTCAACATGACATATTATTATTATTATTATTAATATTTATTTATAAGGCGCTACAAGGCATCCGCAGCGCCGTACAGAGACAAACAAAATCACAATACAATGGGAGACAGTACAGTAAACACAGCAACTCAGTACGCTCAATGCACAGCTAGAGAGGGCGGGGAAGGGGGAGGGAGGATCCGAAAATGACGGGGCCCAAGAAGGGGGGCGTGGAAGACAGGGAGACCCCCAGGGGGGAGGAGGGAGCGAAAGTGGATGTGGGGTGGAGGACCTTTGAGGAGGAGGGCTAAGTAGCTGGAGAGCAGAGTTAGAAGTGGTGGAAACAGGAGGAGAGATGGCCCTGCTCAGAGGAGCGTACAATCTAAGGGGAGGGGTGGACAGACAGAGAGACGCAGGGGAGAGAGGGAGAGTAGGGGGACAGAGGCAGAAGATAAGGTAGGAAGTTAAGTGGGAGACAGAAAGGCTTTAAGAAAAAGGTGGGTTTTTAGGGCCCGTTTGAAGCTGGATAGATTAGGGGAAGTTCTGATGGAGGGAGGGAGCTTGTTCCAGTGGAGGGGGGCAGCGCGGGCGAACATAGAGGCAGATTACACACCAAACCATATACTAAAGCACTCCTAGATAAGTGTCACGGGCACTAGGAGTTGCTTACCCGAGGTTCACCAGATGGAACTCTGCTAGAGAGGCGGGGTTATGGCACGCACCTCAAAGCAGTCAGGTGAATGATTGGAGCGACACAGCAGGAGAATAGAGATAGTCTAAGGAAGTCAGCGACTTGCAGCTATGGTTAGAGGAAAGTGGACGTGGATAGGTGATGGTAGGTAGAGGAGGAGTCAGTGGTCTGCGTACAGCAAGTTGTACCACTGTAGTGATGTGAAGAATAGTACTGGTGCAGGTAGGTAGCAGGGTAGTCGGTGGTCTGCGTTCAGCAAGTTGTACCACCGCTATGGTGAGGAGTCTGGTCCAGGTGTAGGTAGGTAATAGGAGAGTCAGTGGTCTGCGTATAGCAAGTTGTACCACCGCTGTGATAGGAGGACTTGTCCAGGTGCGGGTAGGTAGCAGGGAAGTCAGTGGTCTAAGTGCAGCAAGTTGTACCACTGCTGTGAGAAGGAATGAGGACTTGTTCAGGTGCAGGAGAGTGAAGTTGAAAGGCAAACTGTGGCTGTATGGAAACAGCGCGAGTAGAGCAATGTCTTGTGAGGCAGAGATGGAAGGCACAATGAATAGTCTGTATGGAGTAGATGCCTTGCAGTGAGGAGAAGCTGGTCACAGCAGATATGCACAATAACGCTAAGTAGTAGCATGAGGAGATATCGTAGCTTGAGTGAAAGCTTGTCCTAAATGAAGCAATGCAGTAACACAGTCTATATGGGTACTTGTACCCTGTGCAGCAAACAACAATGGATACAACTGGTATGCGAGCAATAGGCAATAGCCAATAGTCAGTAGAGCATACCCAGTTATGTAGATCCGGAATCAGCTGAGAAGTGAAGCATTGTAGCGGTATAGGAACCGCCGCTGAGTTGAGCAGGGAGCAGCGTGGAAGCTGAAGCACGAGTAGAGCTGGAAGCAGTTTGGAAACTGTACACACGAGTAGAGCTGGAAGCAGTTTGGAAACTGCACACAGGAGTAGAGCTGGAAGCAGTTTGGAAACTGCACACAGGAGTAGAGCTGGAAGCAGTTTGGAAACTGCACACACCTATAGAAGTTCACTGGGAGCGAGACTTCAAGATCAGTCCCCTACCTAAGGCTGCAGGTGCCTTAAGTAGGGAGGGGTGATTGATCCATCAATCACATTAGTGGTCAGGTGTAGTTGTTAAAGGGACCTGCGCATGCCCAGTGCGACAGGATGGTGGACGGCCGCGGTTCCACACAGGTGTGAGCGGGAAAGATGGAGAACCACATACCAGAGTGGAGGCACTCACACTCCGGTGAGTGACAATAAGTCACAGAGTGGAATAAATACACAAAAAAAAAGGTAAGCCACAGACACGCATCATTCGGGGCTCAAACTCATTACCTTATCATTGAAAGGTCATTTCTTTATCCACTAAAATATACTTCAGATTGAAACACACACACCAAACTGCACATTAACTATTTCGGTCAGCTGAATCGCTGTCTTAGGCCTGACAAATCTGTCAGGTTGCATTTATTATGAACGGCATGATGGATAACGTGCTATTAAATTCATAACCCTACATACACACACACATAACAAAAAATAATTGTTTGCCTAAAGCAGCAGGAGCTTGAAAGACTTCACCCCCAAAAAAGGAAAAAAAAAGAATTTGTGAGCGCGTTGCGTATTTTTATAAATGTTATACTTTAGTGAGTACTCTTAATGGAGGCTCAGAAATCGCTTAGTGCTTCGGTTTGACCTGTGGGCTCGAACTCCTGCACTTAGCATTGGTGGGTGGAATACATAAACACTACACTATAGTGTCACATATAAAGTTTACACATGTTAATTTAATACATGTAAATGATTTCTACGGAATATAATTATAGTAAAAACTCTTTTTACCTTAATATTGCCACAGCAATAACACCTAAGCGCATGAATAACATCTGTAATAATAGGTTAAATCTCGACTTACCGTACATTGAATCTACTTTGCTAACATGGCAGGTGACTTTAAGGCTAAAACACACTTATTTAATTCATACGCACCTGTGTGTTCTTTATGACTTCTGTCCGGCATACTCTCCGGCGTACTCACCGGCATATAATTAACTAATTACAGTGATAGTTAAAAATACCTTGCTTGCACTTCTGTGTTGTTGGGAGTTTCACAGTTCTGGGTAAGTAGACCATAGATGGTGTAATGTTTTTTCATCTGCTGTTTACTGCTGTACCTTGCTCAGCCCTCAGTATGTTTCTTATTTAGCTAGGTGTTGGTGAGCTAGAATTCAAAATTGGTGCTGAAAGGCCTTAATGTACTGTACTAGTGGTTTTAATGTAGAAGGTTAGTGAAAAAGTGTTTGCTTAGCTGCAGAGTTTGACTCTTTAGCCCACTGTGTATACTTAGATCCGGCCCTGCATAGAGACCTCTAGAATGTACTGAAATTAATCAATATAATCCCTTTTCCTTACTTTATTTGTTACCTGTTGACCCTCCCCCACAGATATCGGATCTGTATGGTGATTTTGGCCCAATAATATTAGTTTCGGAACAGTGCCATTTATAGACAAAATATTGTCTGTCTGTGTGGTAAGTAGAAACCAGAAATTGTTTATTACATACCCCTTGTTAAAACACCTTGCAGTAAGAATGGGCAGGCTTTTTTTTTGTGTTTTTTTTTTCCTCTAATCACTTTTTTTGAAGTGGTGTTTTTTGTCACTACCTGAAAGACACATTAACACTCTGTATTTAGTGTTTCACTCCCTTCACATTTGTACGCCACATAAGGTTGAATATAAGTAATGTGATTTGTGAAAGGGTCTATGGCGATGGTAAGTATCACGTTTGCAAGCACTTTGGTGGTGGTTCTATATGACTAGATGGTGTTTGGACAATGAATATGGTTTGTTTCTATAATTGTGGTTCTAATTTTTTTTTTTTTTTATAACAAACTCAACTTCCACATTACTTTCATCTACTTATGGACTGTCCTTTTACACCATTAAGCGAAAGCATGAATAATGACATCATTGTAAGTATTGGTTGTGTCATTTGTGGCAAAGTCAAACAATGCAAAGTCTAAACGTTTCACGTAAGTGCTGGTTTGTGACCTCTTCCTTTTGAAACACATACAGGCACTCCTGGAGTTGGAGCACATTATGCATCACGAGGGGCCTGCTCCTGTGCCCCGTCCTAACCAGCAACTACGCCGACGTCGCCGTCCGAGGGAGCGCATCTTCAGGCCACGTGTCAGCCTCTTTGGGATGTCAGATGCGGAGGTTGTACGTCGCTATCAGCTTCCTCCACATGTGATCTTGGACACCCTGTGCATTGGGGAGCGTGACCTTGAGCCAATGCTTGACATCCCGACAGCAGTACCGCCTTTGACCAAACTTGTGGCGGTACTGCACTTCTGTGCTACTGGTTCATTCCAGTTCACAGTCGGGGTCGCGGCAGGAATGTCCCAGGCCACCTTCAGCCGTGTGCTGGAGGTTGTCCTGAGGGCATTTCAGTCACGGCTCCGGCAATTTATCCATCTTGTGCGGATCAAGCAGCAGTTTGCCACCATAGCTGGCTTTCCGGACGTCATAGGGGCTGTAGATGGGACGCATGTGGCACTGGTGCCGTTGAGTGGAGATGCTTCGGTTTACATGAACCGGAAGCATTTTCACTCAATAAACGTCCAGGCCATATGTGACCCGTCTCTCCTGTTTCGAAACCCGGTTGCGAAATGGCCTGGGAGTACCCATGACTCCTATGCGTTTCGTAACTCATGGTTGTGGCCTAGACTGCAACAGAGGCAAGGGAGTGTCACACCACACGGTGATGCGTGGCTTCTTGGTAATTATGTGCAGATAATGGTTCCCTCAACTATAAATTTTTAGTAATATTGTATGGCAGACATAGATTGTTAAAGTATAATATAGTACTTGAGATGTTACTGTTACACAATGTGTAAGATAGTGCATGTGCCTTGTATTTATAGATTCCGCTACTATAGAGTGATTGTATCAATGTTTTGAATAGTAAGAGATATAATGCTAATGTAGGCATATAATTGAAATTCACCTATTAGTAAAAGGTATGTGTCCTGTGAATAGTGGCATGTGTGTAATTATTAGTTAGGTGTACTTTGTCAATCTCTAATGTGGATTTACCTTTGTCTTAGAGGCATTAATAGACATGGCTAGTTTTCTTAGGATGCTAATTATACAGTATTAAGACTTTGTAACCTTACTATTTGGGCTAGAATGTAGTTTGCCCTCATATATTAGAATGTTAGCATTAAAAAATTTTCACGTATAGTTGTACTCTTAAAATGTATTAATTATTTTTTTTTTTTCTTTCCTCTCTTCCTACATAGGAGACAATGTGTATCCCTCCTGCCCTTGGCTCCTCACTCCTATATTGAACCCACACACAGAGCAGGAGGAGGCCTATAACTTGGCTCATAGGGCCACCAGATCGGTCATAGAAAGGGCCTTTGGACTTCTGAAGTTATTTTTGAGGTAATGTATTTGTTTGCATTTTTTTTTAACTTCACATTTCAAAGCTGTGTGGTCAAATCATCTGCAAGCTTATTCAAGGTTAGATTATATAAGGTATCGTAAGTTCAAATGTCAATATGAATAGACATGGACTGGTGTGATAGTGAAATGTCTAATATGTGTAATAATTTTTTTAAAACAAACATGGCAACCTGTATTTAACCTTTACAATGTGTGTAGAAATTATATTTTCATGCCTGTACTTTTTGCCTCAATGTCTTTTGCTAAATGCACCTTAGTGTGTTAGATTTCATCTACAGCCTAATGTCGCAACATTAATGATTTTTGGTTTGAATGTTTGATACAGTTTGCCCAGTCCAGACTTTGCACACTTGATGGTTGTATTAGCTAAGTCACAAAAGGCACTAATGGTCTAGTATGTAGATGTCCCCTAGTGTCATAATGTGTTTGCTAAATTGTGACTTTTTAAATGTTCCCTAACTCTGGTCATTTAACCATGTGAGGTTTATAGCTTATTGTTCGGCACATATAGTGTGTTGTAGTGGTCTTTTTTCACACTTTGTTTGTTTTTTCTTAAGTCTACAGGCTGTATATCACACTTGGCCTGGAGTGCTGGCCTTTGGGTCATTGCACTTTCCTTTTGAGTTGGTGGATGTTGCCATGGTGAAGGGTGTTGACAAATGTAAGTCGTATAGTGTTATCAGCACTAAAATGTGTCTGTCAAGTGAGTGTGCTCCATACAATAATGTCGTTACTAAGCCTGGACTGTGTGGGTGTGCAAACCAAACATATGCTAGCTATGTTACCTATGGTTTTGTGGTTTGTAATCATGTCAAAAAGTACAATCAGATTCAAAGATATAGCTCAAACACACAAGCCATTATTTGACACTATTGTGTAGATTATTACCTGCTTTTTTACACATTTCAATACAGTGCTAAACTTATTGATTAGCAAGTCAGCAACTAGATACCTAAATGCAAGTTATTTGGGAGCTAATATTGCAATATTAAATGCTTGATTCCCATTCAACAGGGTGCGTTGGCGTGGATTTTGGAGTGGTGCAATTCGTATCTCACTACATGTTGAAGTATTTCTCCAGAGCTCCAAGCCTGCTTATGTCTCTCTTCAGTCTGGCCAGATTGTCATCTCTTCATTCAAGGAACTTCGACACACACAGACCATTAACTTCTTTGCTATGTCTCAGGCCAAGTGCAGAAACAGTTCAAGCTGGTTTGCGTTTTGGAGTGGTGCAATTCGTGTCTCACTACATGTTGAAGTATTTCTCCAGAGCTCCAAGCCTGCTTATGTCTCTCTTCAGTCTGGCCAGATTGTCATCTCTTCATTCAAGGAAGTTGGACACAAACAGACCATTAACTTCTTTGCTTTTTTTTTTGTTAGCACGTTTGGATTCATATATGTAATAAATATATCTTATCCTGGAAATGACTCAGCAATCTGTTGTCATGCCATTTTGTACCATTACTATAGTGCAGTGATTTCTCTTTGAATACACATAAATCCATATGTATTGCTTTTCTAACTATTGTGGAACAGGTATACTTGGTAAATATAATATTTCAATGTGTGGTTCTTTTGTCCTTTGCCACAGACACACCATAGCCTACAAACACACTCTATGGTGTTAATGTTCAGATATAGAAAATGAGTTTCGTTAGTAGGTTTGTATGTGTGTTTGGTTGTTTAGTAGTTAATTTCGTGTACACTTTCAGCATTTAGAGGGAACATGGTATGTGCATAGCAATATAGGCATTTTAAAATGTGTAACGCATACAAATAATACTAAAATGTAACCGGCGTTACGTCCCACACTACCAACTTTTGGCCCTTGGCCAAACAGGATAACAATCTTTCGCCTGTGCTAGTGGCACTTTGTTTCAAAGAGGCCCAACACCCACATGGCAGACACAAACCCAACATTAACAATGATGGGAAATGCGCTAGTGTCCTAAGCTAGTGTAGTCTTGCTACAAGGGCAGATTAACAGTATGTGTAACCCACCTTTAGAACAGCAAATAATCCAGTATACACCCTTTTCATGGTGTATTTACAATGTTTCATTGTTGGGATAAGTAATACTTCACCTAGTTTGTTAATTGCTCCAGTCTGCGAAATGTGGGTTTTCGGCCAACACACTTATCCCAAATTAGCACTAGTTTCATTAGTCTGATGACACAGATTGTTTGCCACCAGTCACTTGACATGTTTGGTGCCCCTGAAAATGTCTGTTTCAAATTTTTGGGCGGTGTATAAATGTGTAATTTTTAGACAATCCAAATATCTGTTAGATTTCCCTCTGTAAATATAACATATTGACAAAAGGCACATTCCAGCTGGGTTTGACTTCAAATGATATGTCAGTGTGTGTGTAAATAGAAAATTGTGTTAGTTTGGGCCAGAATTGAAGCTCTGACTGTGTAAACATGCTAGTAAATGTGAAGTCTCATTTGCCCCTCTTGCATTGTTACATGGTTTTGTCCAGGACACTGAAATAAGGATACAAATCTTTAAACATCCTTAATCATTCATGCCCAGTGATCATGTGCAATGGGTACCTGTGTCTGTATTTGCACGAAATCTCAACATACCAAACAACTCATCATAATAATTTGCATGTGATGTCAATTAGCTTCGCCTTGCTTAAATTGAATCCACAACTGTAAGGGAGCAAAAACCTAGTGTCGTGGCCAGTATAGCAATGAATGAATCAGTGTTCATAAGTAAATAAACTATAAGGTCAGTTTTGAAAAATAAGGTATTAAGCCTTCCAAATTGTATTGAACTGTCATGCAATTGTGGAATCAGACCATAGAGTTTAGTAAAATAACGACTGTATCGAGCAATTTGGGTGACAAACTACCTCTTGGATATCCATCACTAGGTGATGTAGATAATGTGGTGTCTACTTAATTGGATTAGAGGATGTGTTGATTTGGCAGAGTAAACCATAATCAAACTGCCATGTTTTTAGTGTCCTTCTTACATGATTAGCCAGGCACACAGCAAACAGCTCACACAAGACTACATACACCCTTATATAGTGTAAAAATGTCACGGTCATCTGTATTTCTTGATCCGATTTGGGACTAGCTGGAGCAGGACTGAATAAGAACCTAGCAGACTGGATCATCTTCCTGCTCATGTTCTTGATGATTGGCAAATATAGCAGGGGAATGACCAGTCTGCAAATGTGGTCATAAACTCTGCTTTTGTAATGCAGGCCAGAACACTGGAGCCAAGACCTATCCTCTGGAGAGAAGTGTGTTGTTTGGCCAATGAACAGATCACAGCAGCAGATTTAAATAGGGTGTCCAAAACAACTATTGGCTGATCAGTTAATAGTATCAGAGCTGGTGATTCTGGTTGGTCGGAAATGATCACCTGACTGCCCCCAAGATGTCCGCACCCATGCAGCAGAACAATGTGTGTGTTTGTTTTCAAATGAAGGTGTGTAGGACGGAAATGTTGCAGACGACCAGAAGGGACCCAGGTAGCCGTGATATGATAGCAGGTGGATGTGGTAAGTGCGCCTAAATTCCCAATTTGAGTCACTAACTATATGTGCTTAGTACAATAAGGACACTAAGTAACATTTAAACACGCATTATGCTAAAGGGTGATTGCTGTACCACACACTTGTCATTAGCACTATTCTTAAAGGCAAACCCCTTATTAGATATTTAGACAAAATCATCATTCTGGAAGGTTCTGATTAGTAGTTAACAATACTTCCCCTGTGGCATTATGTCAAAAATTGTTAGGAGTATTTAGGTGCCATTAGGACCTGTTTTTGTTGGCTCCTTTGTGTCAGGTTACAGTTTACAAATGCAATACTTCCTTTACAGGATGATTTTGTCAACCTATAAAGGGGTACTGTAGTAGTTGCACGCTTGTTTTCAAAACATTTACTCACACAAAGAAAGAAACACTGAGGCAAATTCATTCAGAAGCTTACCTTGATAAACTTGTTATTTAAGTCTTCTTGACCAAACAATGGGCCTGATTCATTCAGCAAAGTTACGGCAAAGTAACTAAGTCAGGCAAAACCATGTGGCATTGTAGGGGTATGAAACAAAACAAAAACCTTGCAGTTTGGGGTAGGAGAGGTCCTAGATGAACTTAACATTTCAGTGTTCAAATAAGCTAACAAGTATTGGTGCGCTATATTCGGATACAGACAGTATTCAACTTTTGCAATAAACCGTTTCCTAATTTACTCCCCCTTGCATTCTTACATGGTTTCTCCCAGATTATTGTAATAAGGATCCTCTTCATTTATGACCCTTAATCAATCTGGCCCTTCCTTTTGGACACCACACTGAAATTAGACCCTTATTCTTTAAAGAACCTTAATGAATCAGGGCGTGTGTTCTGAGATAATACTTTGCTTAGACTTGATAACAAGTATTGCTTTAAAGAAACCATAATAGATTATGCAATAGCAAATAAAGAAACACATAATTTCATTAATAAATAACACTTTAATTGTTACACAAAAATACATATTTTGGATTCAATATATTAAATGATAAGGTTTAATTCCAAAAAGCAAAATCTTTTTTTTTCGGCTTTTTATATGGTGTGGGACTGGACTGTGTCCGACTCCTACTTCTTGTCACCCGTGATGTAGAGGAGTCAGAGGATCCAGCCAAACCTGCATGGGAAACGGATTGTGTCCGACGATGTGAAGGTGCAGGCTCATGGACAGGAGATTGGGAAGGGACAACGACAGGGGATTGGGAAGGGACCACGACAGGGGATTGGGAAAGGGCCACGACAGGGGGGTGTGAAAGCCATGGGCAAATGCCAAACACATAAGATGACATAGGCTTGGGTCAAGGAGGGAGGAGTCAGACACAACAGGGAGGGTGGACGCACCAGAAATAACAGGGAGGGAGGAGTCAGACACAACAGAGGTGGGGGACGCACCAGAAACAGGGAGGGAGGAGTCAGACACAACAGGGGTGGGGGACGCACCAGAAACAGGGAGGGAGGAGTCAGACACAATAGGGAGGTTTGAGGCACCAGCCAAATGGGTATGGGGGCTGGTGAACAAATAATCAGAACTGGGTGAAGGGAATGTGCCGGAGGTGCGTTGGGAGTGGCCATGCAAGAGATCACCCAGGAGTGTGGCGATATTTGACAATGTGGTATTTAACGTATCCAGTTGGGTGGTGTGTGTGGTCATTAAAGAGGTGTTTGTGCTCATGAAAGTGGAGAGTGTGCTATTCAGACTGGTAATTTCTTGATCCGTGTGTTGAACAGTGCTCGCTATTAGTGCCATGTGAACATTCTGTGCTTCAGTGGCGTTTTCAAGTCTTTGTGATGCGAGGGAGAGTGACCGCGCCCATACATGTCCAGCTGGATCCACCGGAGCTGCCTCCACATCACGGGCAACTTCCGCGATGAGTGCAGCTCCCTGCTCCTCATAATCTGTAGAGAGAATAAATACAAACACTAAGATATTCAATAAAAACATTACGGTACAATAATGTTAATTTTACACATATTGAAGTACGCCTGATGTAGCATTGGTCAAGTCTGAAATGACATTTAATGTGCTTGCAGCCCTTCACAGTCACTAAAAGCAGACATTACCACATTTTTTTTTTACTTACGCACAAAACTATACATATAGAGACATTTTTTCTTCAGTGTCTACATTACATTTCCTCCAATCTGATAGGCTAAGACATTGTGCAATCAAAGTTATCCTGATAGTTTACACATTTGCTCAGACAGATAGAAACCTTTACAGACATTAACTAAGCAAACTCATCATGTACCTAGTGGACTGGCATCTCCTGTTCGGGGTGGGCTATAGCCAGTGTCTATGTCGCCCACCCCAACAATCTCCACCAGAGCAATTGCTGCCCTTGCACGCTCCTCTAGGGGTGTTAATTGAATATCGAGTGGAGGACCACCACCAGTTCCTACTGCATGCCTATGCATTTTTGAAAGTTGACACAATTTAAAAGAAAACATTGGACGTTTGCAAATCACAACAATTTCTACTACCCATACAGGAATACAGATTTTGGCCTTTTCAAGCGTGGATAATGTGGGAAACATATTATGTAAATGTGACCAAGGCCCATGCTGTTAGTTTCTTAAAACAAAGGCCCTGATCAACAAATGTTTTCGAGACACAAGGTGGTTTCACCTCACAGTTGCCTAATACTACTATGTCACAATATCCATATTTATCTATATCGATATCTATATATATATTTTTAACAAACTAGACACAGTCAGACAAGTTAAATTGGGGTATTGTTTCTAATTGGGATTAGTACCTTTTCTGTACTTCAATCTTTTTACGCACATTTGGAGACATGTCATTTATGAGGTTGGTAATTTGGTGCCAATGAGTTTGGCGCTCGTGTCCTGTGATTGGGCGCTGGTCAGTGTGAAATCTCCTCAGCACTTCTTCTACCAGGACTTCAAGCTACTGCTCATTAAAATTGTGCTTGCGCCTACTTGGCACACCTGGTGCCTGCTCACCACTGGTGCCAGAATCAGACATATTCCTATTTGAAAGATAAGTAGTGTCTTCATAGGCAATGCAAACAGTCAGGTGCTAATACAGATTCTAAGGCCATCCACCCCTTAAATAAGGTAGTATTTCACAAACTTCTAACTATGTATAAAACACATGGCCCTTATTATAATAAACATTGTGGCTTGTATAATTAACAAACATTTAGTTTGTCCACTGCATTTTGTCTGACATATTCGACAAATACTATTGCCACGTTCTCCTACTACTACCACTCGTCACTTTTAAAAGCATAACCTTGGTTAACAGGTTATAAACACACCAAAATTAAGGAGATCACACTCAGAGTTGCAGAGTCTCAAAGCCTATATTGTGCTTTAAATATTAATCTTTGGGTACAAATCAGCCAGCAACACACTTAAGTGTGTACTCCAAATGCAATTTGTTAGGTATGTGCCAAAAGAAGTGTAAACATTTGGAGGCATGTGTCCATCAATGCAATGAGCTATTTATTAGTGTGTTGAATATGGCTAAGGTAAAATACCTTCGCATACTATAGGCTACTATTGCATTCTTTCCATGTTAAATGTGAGGGCCAGGCCCATTTATATAGCACTTTAATTACAGCTAGGACACACATATTTCATAGCAAACACATGCCTACATTAGGAGATACAAACAATTTTGAAATATTACAATCTCTGAATTAGTTTAAAACTTACTGTTTGTTGTTGGCTTCTTAGGCAAAGCATCCAAATATAATCAAATCTTGATTGTGATCTATCCAGCCATAAAAAACGAATGAACAGGCAGTAAAGCAAAGCACAGGTGGGTTTAAATGGAGGTTTGGATTAATAAACCAGGTGTACACTCTTCTTCCTAATTGCAGAGCACAGAGTTCTCGTCTCATTGCAGGCGGGCGCCATGTTCTTGGTGGGAGAGGCAACCATTACACAAAGGTGTCAGAAAGATCCGCATGTGATGTTAGCTCACCCATACGTGCTCTGAGAACCAATCAGAGCGCAGAATACTGCAGAGGTGGTTTCTGGAGAACTAAAATGAGGGCCAGCACATTTTTGAGGCGTGAGCTCCGTGTCCTCACAGAGGCCATGGATAACGTGCCCTCAGGGCGCTATATTAGCAATGAAATAAAACTGCGGGCACATGAAAGGGTCCGCAGACACCTCCGCATGCGGTACCAAATACTCAGGAGCGTCGTCCAGCTCCAGAGGCGCTGGAGCGATCTCTGGCGCCGTCAGCCCAGGCTCCTTGCCGAAATCTGGCAGGAGATTATAAGAAGTGAATTCTCTATTAATCGGCAAAAACACGTGTACACATATATATTTGCTATATGTTTGTAAATATGTTCACCCTAATCACCTGACATGGCCTACATAACAATGTGCAAGCACACTATAAAGGTCATGCCCCTTCCAGTGCACCCAAAATGCTTTGCCTCCTGTCTCCTACATTTGTCTGCTGTCAATTTACTGACCTACTAAATATTTATGTGTGACAAATCTGAACATTAAGGGTGGTTTTTGTAATCAGGCATTCTAACTCTTGACCCGAGTGCTGTAACTTGCTGGTTGTGGGAGATGCTTGGAGTGGGAGATGTGTTGTAATTAGTGTGCAAACATTTAAAAGGCATGTTTCAAATACCAAACACCTTATTGTTTTGACAATTTTTTACTATATACCACAAGAAGAAAACAGATTACAGAGTGTACTACATATAGCTAATCAATCATTATTTAACTGTCTATTTAGACTGTGAGGTAGTCCCAACAAAGGGTGAATTTCAAAGTAAACGCAACATAAAGAAATTTGGAGAGTCATCCACTAATTCAGTGGTCCTGTAAAGAGAGAACTAATTGACATCATTACCAGCCCCATGGGAGTTTGCAGACTTAAATTCACCAACATGAACAAACATACTACTGCAAATTTCTACTAAAACCAAATTAGGCGGCAAGTAGTATGTTTGGGGAGTGTGGTAGACAACACATGCAAATATGGAGCAAGCCGCCACAATCCACACATATGAAACAATAATCAGGGACTTGAACTCCTGACCTCAGTGCTGTGAGAGCAAAGTGCTGACCACTAGGCCACTGACAAATTCCACATCTCTAAGGAAAAATCAAAAAATTGAGACAGTTCATGTGAAATGCTTTGTGCTAATCATGTTTAGCTCCTTGCTTTGGTAGTAGCTAATATTTCTGTCTGCTGGCAATGGAAATGTTATGAAACATGTAAGATCACCTGATTGTCATAATACTATTATTTCTTTCCGCTGTTGATTGTGTTAACATGTTTTTTTTAAAAAAATTCCTTTTTTCCAACAGACCGGGCACTCTGGGAACGCCGGCAACGCCGTCGGGCAGTGGTGGAGGTGCAGGCAGCAGCGGAGGAGGAGGAGGAGCAGGAGTAGGAGGAGAAGGAGGAGGAGGAGGAGGAGCAGCAGGAGGAGGCAGTGGGGGTGCCGGTGGCAGTGGCAGTGGAGGAGCAGGAGGAACAGGAGGAGGAGGCGGTGCCAGTGCCGGTGCCAGTGGCAGCAGCAGTGGCTGCGGTGGAGGGGGAGGAGGAGCAGGCTGACCCAGAGCCTCAGCAATTGGAGGACTCCACATCGGGCAGCCAAGAGGCAGTGGAGTTGGAAGATAGTAAGTATTTGCGATAAGTGATGGACATAATTATATAAGATTGAGATGTGCATTAAACTTGTACATAATCCCTGCTGTGACACATGTTGATTACATGGTGCCTTATATGCCACAAGTTTAACACTTAATATCTGGCTCCAAAATTTAGGGCCATTAAACACTCAAACCACAGCCAGAGCCATACGAACACATGGCCACGCAGGGCAGGACACAAAAAAAAGTGGCCGCTAGCCTGGTCAACTTGTCAGTATATTAATGAATTGTTTATAACTTCAAATATCAACCAAATTCGTTAGAATACCTGTGAGTGATTGTGTAGGTAGTGGCACATGGTAGTGCTTTGCCCTGGGACCAATAACGCTGGATAAGACAACCCTGTCCATGGCCCTCTCCCCGTGGCTCACCAGAATGTAGTATATTGATCCAAATGCCTTCTCAAAGTCTAATGTGCGTCCAACTGGTTTTGTTGCCAAAGGCCTAACATTTGAAAGTAATGTAACAGTACACATCTCTAGTAAATCCTGTCTGTTTGATGAAATAGGTATACATGTATGTAATGTTTTTTTTCTGATTTCTTTCAGCAGCCATGGAGAGGGCTGCCAATTGGCCTCCACCACCACCCACCGCAGCAGAACTTATGGCCCACATGGCCCAAATTGTGGAGGACCTGGAAGGCCTCCACGAGCACATTGGCCAAATTATTGGCAATCTCAGATTTAAATTGGCCTACTGGGCTTCATTTATGTCTTAATTTTTTTTTTTATTTTTTTTTGCTATTTTACAGATTATTTTGTATGTAAATAGTTGCAAAACATTGTTCCCCTTAAAAAATAGATAAGTTTATAAAAAAAAACCCCTGGGTGTGTGTGTCTTTATTCATCTCATTACACAACATGTGGTTATATATAATAATCCGAAAAGAGTAAGGAAGAAAGATGATTTGCTTATAACATCATTTCTATAGCACAGGATTTTTTTAGCTGTTTGCATGTAATCCAAAAGTAACATGTGCCTTCCACGAACAAGCCACCCCTATAAGAGGTATTTCATCTGTAGGCCCTGTGTGCAAGATAAATTCCCCAAAGTCAAATGCCCTAGCTTGTTACCAATTCCCCCAAATACATATGTCATTGTAGTGATAGTCCAAGGTTATGTTTCAAGTATCAGAGCAAAGCCAGTCACACATTGAAGAGAGCCTCGAAAGTGTACCCAGAAGTGGCGTCAGTGGTGTAAGGCAGAAGTGCAAGCGAAGCAAAGGACCATGGTACTGGAGCGTGGAGAGCGGTCTGTTTGGATAAAGCTGAGTGAGTACATGACATAATGTGTACGCCGTGGATCCAGACGAAAGTCTGTTTGCTGCCAATGTTGCATTTAACTCCAAGGAAGCTGTCCCCTACAAATAAATTTTCCCTCCAAATAAAGATTTACTTTCAATACAGTATAAATCAGAGGGCATATTTTACAATATGGTTAAGCATGTATAAGAAATCCAAAATAACCATTGTGTCACATTTCTTGTTAGGATAACTATTCCAGTCCACACATTAGTTATGGGTATGCTTGGTATTTGAACTCATGTCTGCTGTGTTGTGAGTCCAAAGTGCTAAGCAGTGAGCAACCTGTGAGCTGGGTATTTTGTGAGTAATTTGTGTGAATAATGAAGAGTAGTATTAAGTGTGAGGTGTCTGTGTAGCACGCATGCTGTATTGTTGGTGTTGTCTGTGTTTTGTTACATCTGAGGTTGGGGTAGTGGGTAGCTGTCTCACTTTGCATGCAGACATTCCTGAGTTCTAATCCAGACTGTCATGTGCAAGCTAATGTTTAGGCATAAATCTGCAAATATATGTTTGTGAATTACTTCCTAGAAATAGTGTGACCTGGTTCTCTTAGAAGCTGTTAGATCGATGGGTTTTGTGGATGTTAAACCACCCAGGGGGGCTGGTAGATAAGGATAGCACCTTATACCATTTATGGCAGGATGGCAAATGTGAATGCCTTTGAGGAGATCTCTTGCAAGACAATGAAATCTCACACATGTTTGGGAGGCCCCAGACAGGCCGACTGCAGAGACTGGGTTGTATGTTAATGACAGATTCAAGCTGAATAAGGGCACAGGAAAAGATCATATCATTTTCTCCAATATCATACATACTAGAGGCATGTGTGGTATGCAGATGAAGGGAAACTTAGGACCTGTTGTGTGAAGGTAAAATCATGTTCGTAAACCATACTGTTGAAAAGTTAGGACGGTGTAAAGAAAACTTGACTTAGAGGTATTCAAACAACAAAGTCATAAGACCCTAATTTGCATTCTCCCCTCCTGTTGGTTCTGACCTCACAGGGAAGGGGGCTGGGGGGCCCTGTAGCTTGACTTTAAAACTGTATTGAAAATGTAACTCTGGGTTCTTCTGAGGGAGTCAATTCGATATTGAAGAGGTCCCATTTTTCCTGCTTCTCCCGGCAACGGAAATTTGATTCTAAGTGAGGTATCAATTCTGTGTTTTATCCTTTTTATTTTATAAGAAACAATTGCACTCTATTTGTATGTCATTTTATTATCTTTTTATCTTAAGCATTGTGGATGTATTTTTCATATTAAATTACACTTAATAAGTTCTAGTCTCTGTGTTCTTATGAATTCACGCGACAGTTTGGTCCAGACGCTACCTAATCGAAACTGGGCAAACCTTGTGGTTTATGTGAACTCTGATTAAAGTAAATTGTGTTGGATTAATGCTAGGGAGAACCGAAGGCTTCCTAAATAAGAGTGTCAGCTCTTATCCGAACAAACCTTGGTGGTGGTAATTAGTATCGCAAAGCTAGTGTGTGGCATAGATAGGGAAGGATTTAATCATTTTAGAAAGACCAGGTGGTTGTCTTTGTGGTTGACCCTGTGTCACATATGCATCATGCAGACTCAGGTGAGTGCTGTTCGTGACAAATTGGTGGCAAGCTTGTGGGATATATTTTTAATTTTTTTTTAAGAACTTAAGTGAATTAGGGTTGTGTGATCCCTGAGAGAGGAAATACAGACTAATTCACCAGAGACTGAACTCAATGCTTAAAACATTATAAGACATACAGCAATTGTTTCTTTCCCTCCCCTTCTCTTTTTTTTTCTTATCTTTTTTTTATTTGGCATTAAACTGAGGAAATGGCTGCTGCATATAAACGTTTGACAAAGGAGGCGCTGATTTCACATTGTGAGGATGCAGGAATTCCCACCAGTGGCAAAAGTAAGGAGCAATTGATTGAAGCTCTTGTACAGAAGGATGAACATCAACTCACAGTTGTGTCCGAGGAAAAGCATAGCCAGGACTCAGGAGCGGACCTGACTGTGGATATTCCTCAAAACCAGGGACGGTTAATTTCGGATGATTCTAATGGTTCATGTGTGGACACTGCTATGGACGTTTATATGCAAACCGCCCTGAAATATTTGGGTCCAGCGGACATTACAACTAAAATGCAACTTATACAGCAGTTCCAGGAGAAGGAAGCTGCTGACCGTCAGGAGAGAGAGAGGCGCGCTGCTATGGAGGCAGCGGAGCGCCAAGCAGAGCGACAGGCAGAAAGAGAATCTGCCGAGTGAGAGGCAGATAGGAGATATGAGCTGGAGCTTGCCAAGCTCAAACGCCAGCCAGAAGCCAAAGACACTGGTATTAGCAGACCCCGTCCTGAGAATTTCCCTGTATTGGAAAAAGACGGGGATGTAGATGCTTTTTTGCGAGGATTTGAAAAGACTTGCCGACAGTATGGTCTGCCCAAAGATCAGTGGGCACAATATTTAACCCCTGGTTTGCGAGGTAAAGCATTAGAAGCCTTTGCAGATCTTCCACCTGAGATGGACGGAAATTATGAGGCAATCAAAAGTGCCCTGTTGCAACATTTTAACATCACCCCAGAGGCGCATAGGCAGAAATTCAGAGATTTAAAACGCAGTGCCTCTGACACATATTCAGGACTTGTGGCCCAGCTGTGTGCTTCCTTCAAACAGTGGGTTGGAGGGCTACAGATCACCACCTTTGATGCTCTGCAAGATTTGATGATCCAGGAGCAGTTTCTGACTTTGTGCCCAGCTGATGTGAAGGAATGGGTAGTGGATCGTGACCCTACATCATCTGCGGAAGCAGCTAGACTGGCTGACAAGTACACTGTCACCCGGGCACCTGCAGCTAAAAGAGGAACTTTTGTGCCAGGGCAGTCGGCCTGGAAAGGGGGCCGGCCAGGAGGATCAACGCCACCCCCCTCAACGCCATCACCCACTGTTTCTTCATCTTTTGGGAGGGTTGGGGCAAAGCCTGCTGTGGGAGACACCCGCAGGTGTTTTGTGTGCAACCAGGTGGGGCACATTAATACCGCTTGTCCAGAGAAGAAGACCAGTTCACCCTCCGCTGGGGGGGTACCTTCCCTGCAATCTTCACCAGCTGTCCTGTGTGTTGCGGGACCAGGAGGGGGCCGGAAGGACAACATACAAACAGTCACTGTGGGTGACAAGGTAACTGTGGGGTTAAGAGACACTGGTGCGGATGTTACATTAGTTCATTCAGAACTGGTAGGGTTAGAGGACTTCATTCCAGGAAAATGTATTTCTGTGAAAGGGGTGGGTGGAATTCACCTAACTGTACCTGTAGCCAAAGTTTACCTTGATTGGGGTGCTGGAAGAGGTGTAAGGGATGTCGGGGTCTCAGATAATATGCCAATAGATGTGTTACTGGGGACAGATTTAGGAAGAATGTTGTCTCAGTATGTCTGTAATGACGATGTCAATGCCACCCCTGTTACTGTGTCAGAATCAACTGAAAGTACCAAAGTTTGTTCCCAGGTAGCAGGAGGTGACAAGGAAAAGGTCTGTTCAATTGCACCTGAAATGTGTAAACCAGGATGTGACAGGGACAGGGAATGTCTTATTATATCTTATGTAGGTAATGATGCTAATGTCACTGTGTTAGAATTAGCTGAGAATACCAACGTTTGTTCCCAGGCAGCAGGGTGTGACAGGGAACGGAAATGCCATATTATACCTGAAGTGTGTAATGATTTTAATGCCGCCCATGTTACAGTACCAGAACCTGCTGAGAGTAACCATGTTTTTTCCCAGGCACCAGGAGGTGACAAGGAAAGAGAATGTATTATTGTACCTAATGCGAATAATGAGGATAATGCCAATAACAGTATTGTGTTAGAATCCAAACCTGTCTTCACACTGACATCTTGTCCTGGGATAGGGACAGCTTACATTGTTATTGCAGAAATTGGCATTAATACTGGTGTAAATATTATGCTTACTAGAAATGGGACAGATGCCCATGTGATTACTTCTGTTGTGCTAGAGAAAGACAATGTTTCTAGCCAGGTAATATGCCCAGAAGATGCTGTACAAGGTAACTGGGAGGGCGGGCAGAGTGAAGATGTATATTCTTTGCCTGAACCAGCTGCACACAGAGCTGGTGAGCATGGGGGGGAAACACCTAGTCCTGACCAACGGGAAATAGCGAGTGACAGCAATCCTTACCTTGCTGCTGGGACCTGTAGTTCGAATGTTCACCACTCAGATCTACATCTGAGTTCTGACCATTCACTTGAGTTTTCTATAGAGACAGGGGGGTCAGTGGCTAGCCCACTCTCACTTAGCCAGCCGTCTAACAGCTTAGAGGAGGTAGATGAGGGGCCCAAACTCCCTGTTACTCTACACCCCCAGATAGATGAGTCCAAGAGGGAGGGGAGCATCCTGTTCCGTAGCCCCCAAGATAAGAATTGCATAGTGTGTCCCCACCTAGAAGTGCAGTGTCAGGAATCCCAGGCCATTGTTCCCTCAGGCTTTAACTTAGAGGACATGAGAATTAGAGACAAAGTGCACACTGCAACAGGATTGGTACATGAGAACATGACGCAGGCCCAGACAAGCCAGAAGCAGTGGTATGATCCCCCTGCCAGGATGATAGAGAGAAATTTTCATGATAATCTGTTGAAGGCTCCTAATGACAGTGATGCGTGTGCCCTGACAGTCTGTAGATTGCCAGATGAGGGGAAGAAGGACTTGCCATTGGATCTAGTAGCTGCAGCGCAAGGGATAGGACCCTTTAAGAATACAGAGGTTAGCCCACAGATATTGCCAGACCAGAAGTCCCAGCTGTCTGAGATATGTAACCCCTTTTTAACCCTTCTCCCCAGAGAACCTATTGAGACCCGGCTAACAGCTATTCCATTTGAACCAGGTGGGATCTGTGGGAGATGGCTTGGGCAATGACCTGTCAGTCAATTCCCATGCCATCTCTTAAAAAGGGAAGGTGTCATGTGCAAGCTAATGTTTAGGCATAAATCTGCAAATATATGTTTGTGAATTACTTCCTAGAAATAGTGTGACCTGGTTCTCTTAGAAGCTGTTAGATCAATGGGTTTTGTGGATGTTAAACCATCCAGGGGGGCTGGTAGATAAGGATAGCACCTTATACCATTTATGGCAGGATGGCAAATGTGAATGCCTTTGAGGAGATCTCTTGCAAGACAATGAAATCTCACACATGTTTGGGAGGCCCCAGACAGGCCGACTGCAGAGACTGGGTTGTATGTTAATGACAGATTCAAGCTGAATAAGGGCACAGGAAAAGATCATATCATTTTCTCCAATATCATACATACCAGAGGCATGTGTGGTATGCAGATGAAGGGAAACTTAGGACCTGTTGTGTGAAGGTAAAATCATGTTCGTAAACCATACTGTTGAAAAGTTAGGACGGTGTAAAGAAAACTTGACTTAGAGGTATTCAAACAACAAAGTCATAAGACCCTAATTTGCATTCTCCCCTCCTGTTGGTTCTGACCTCACAGGGAAGGGGGCTGGGGGGCCCTGTAGCTTGACTTTAAAACTGTATTGAAAATGTAACTCTGGGTTCTTCTGAGGGAGTCAATTCGATATTGAAGAGGTCCCATTTTTCCTGCTTCTCCCGGCAACGGAAACTTGATTCTAAGTGAGGTATCAATTCTGTGTTTTATCCTTTTTATTTTATAAGAAACAATTGCACTCTATTTGTATGTCATTTTATTATCTTTTTATCTTAAGCATTGTGGATGTATTTTTCATATTAAATTACACTTAATAAGTTCTAGTCTCTGTGTTCTTATGAATTCACGCGACAGTTTGGTCCAGACGCTACCTAATCGAAACTGGGCAAACCTTGTGGTTTATGTGAACTCTGATTAAAGTAAATTGTGTTGGATTAATGCTAGGGAGATGTCACATATGCATCACGCAGACTCAGGTGAGTGCTGTTCGTGACACAGACAGAAACCCTTCCTCTGTGTGGAGGTTGTATACACTCTTGTATGTATCCTTTGTGGAAGAGTATGCTATGCATTTTGCTGAAAAGGCAAGATGTGTTTACACCACATATATTTTGATATATTCTTCGTTAGTCATGTGTTTTTAATGTATGATCACCTGATTGTCATAATATTCCTTTGTTTGTCAAAATGTACACGCACACAATAAACACAACAGTGCTGCTCCCCAAGGTGAAAAGTCTCCCCACCTTCAAAATAACCAATATCAGTATACACCCAGTGTCAGTACTATACCCAAAAAAAAGCCCCCAGCAGGCTACCTCAAATAACAGAGTCCCAACAGTCTCAAAACTCCCAACAACAAGGTCCCAGTTGAATAAAAACAAAAATGGTCCTGCGGGTTCCAATCCAGTTGGTGGGTCTTTGTATCTTGCTGATCCCAGCCGCTTGGCCAACTCTCCTGTAGGTGCATCCCATTGGAGTAATGGTAAATCATGTCTAGAATTCAGCACCCTGTAATGCTCTGGTCCCAAAGATAGTACCTGTCTCGTTACCTGCAGTCCATTCATCTGAAAAACTGCCATGTCCCAGCATCAGACATTCTCCAGTTCATTCATTCAGCTATATTCAGATCTGTGCAGGTGCAAGCCTATTGCACTTCAGGACCTCCTCCCTCTTTTTCATTGGCTAAGTACTTCTGAAGCACTATTTAAACCTCCTGGATTCACCTGTCTGATGCCTGTTCTTCAAGCTCACTTCCTGTAGCCTGTGGTTCTGGTTCCTGTTCTCCTCGTGGTTTGCCTGTGTTCCAGTCTGCTCTCAGTCTCCTGCTGTGTTGAACTATTGCTGCTCTAGCACTGCTACTACCATCTCCAGTGTACTTCATCGCGACAGCTTCAGTTCTCTCATCGCTACCACTCAGAGCTGCTACTACACCTGTGACTCATCAGCTGTTACTACGGGTTACCTCCGTTACTTCAGTCTGCTCTCAAGTATCCGTCTGTGTTGAACTATCGCTGCTCCAGTACTGATATTACCATCTCAACTGTACTTCATCGCTACTACTACTGTGACTCGACTGTTACTACGAGTTACCTTCGCCACATCAGTTTACTCTCAGTCTCCTGCTGTATTGAACTTTTGCTGCTCTAGTACTTCTATACCATCTCTGATGTACTTCATCGTGACAGCTCCAGTTCTCTAACCGCTATCACTGTGAGCCGCAACTGCCATGGTGACTCATTGGCTGTTCTCCCTCAGCTACCTCTGTTTTCTCGTGTGTGCTCAGCATACTCCAGTGCTGTGTTCCAGTATCTCTACCAATCACCATTGGATACATCATTGTGACAGCCTCTGCTTTTCCTCCTACCACAGGACATCTATTCTCCTTGTGCCTCATTTGTCTCTACCCGTGTTACCTGGCTCCTCCACACCGTTCTGCAGTTCACCCATTCACAGGACTGCGACCTGCAGGTTTAGTGCCGAAACACTATTTAAACCTCCTATTTTAACCAATGCTCTATTCAATTTGAACTGCAGTCTGGAAACTTCCCCAGCGACAGAACTAAAGTGGCCTATATTGTTTCTCTCTTGTCTGGCCAGGCCCTGGCATGGGCTTTCCCCCTCTGGGAGCATAATGACCCCTTTCTTCAAACATATAATACCTTTCTAGAAGCCTTTCAAAAGGCCTTTGATGAGCCTGGTAGAATCTCTAGTGCAGCATCTGGACTCCTACGGTTACGCCAGGGCTCACTACCATTAGGACTGTATGCTGTTCATTTCCATACCCTTGCCTCGGAGCTACAGTGGAATGAGGAGGCACTCACTGCTACCTTTTGGCAGGCACTTTCTGAACGAATTAAGGATGAGTTGGCTGGTAGGGATCTTTCTTCTTTACTTGACGCCTTAATTTCTCTCTGTAACCAGATAGACATTCGTTTTCAGGAGAGAAATCAAGAGAGAGAACCATCTCGCCGCACACCCACTCGGGTTGTGTCTAGATTACAGTACCCTATTAATCCAGAGGGTGAACCAATGCAATTAGGGTGAGCATGTCTGTCTGCTGAAGAGAGAGAGAGAGACGCTTCAAGGGTAACCTATGCCTATATTGTGGAGAATCAGGTCACCTCCTGAGCAAATGTCCTATTTTGCCGGGAAACGAGAAGGCCTAACCGGCTCTGGCGAGGCTAGGTTAGGCATCTCAGGGACACATCCCAGTGACTCTAACTTTTCTATTGCGGTATCCCTTTGCCACTCTAATCAACAACTTACTCTACTGGCTCTCATCAATCCAGGAGCAGCAGGGAATTTCATATCTGCAGCAGCTGCTGCCCAGCTGTCCATACCCACTATAGCGCTAGTTCATCCCATCACCATCACCGCTATAGATGGTAGTAAAATTGAGGGTGGATCAGTTAAGCTCCGTACTGCTCCTGTATCTCTGCAAGTTGGAGCTTTACATTTGGAAACTATTTAATTTCTAATCATCCCTAAGCCTATCAACCCCCTAGTTCTAGGACTGCCCTGGTTGAGAATTCACTCCCCTGTTCTGGATTGGCAATTCTCAAATCCTGTCCTGGGGTTCATTTTGTTTCTCACAATGTTTACAACGGGTGATAGTTCCAGTCAAAAAGACTCCTACACAGACTCCTGTCCCTACGGAGATTCCTGCTCCTTATATTCCTTTTTCCGATGTTTTCAATGAAGAGGAGGCCTCCAAATTGCATAGCCATTGAGATTGTGCCATCAATTGGCTTCCGGATAAAACACCCACTAGAGGGCTAGTTTACCCCATCTCTAAGCCTGAAGAAACAGCTATGTCTACATATATTGAAGACAACCTCAAGCGAGGGTGTATTAGAAAGTCCTCTTCTCCAGCAGGAGCTGGATTTTTCTTTGTCAAAAAAAGGACGGAAGTCTGCGCCCGTGTATTGACTATAGAAATCTTAATGCAATCACTATTAAAAATAGATACCCTCTACCTTTAATTTCAGAGCTGTTTGACAAATTTAAAGGAGCATCAATCATTTCCAAACTGGATTTAAGAGGTGCTTACAACTTGATTTGGATAAAAAAAGGTGATGAGTGGAAAACAGCATTCAATACTCATGATGGCCACTTTGAATATTTAGTGATGCCCTTCGGGTTACGTAACGCACCAGCTGTTTTCCAACACTACATTAATGAGATATTTCAGGATATGCTTTACTGCTTTGTTGCGATTTATATTGACGACATTCTCATCAACTCTCCAGATTTAAAGTCTCATAGAGAACATGTTTCTTCAGTCCTAACCTGTCTCAGACAATATAAGTTATTTTGTAAACTTCCAAAATGTGTCTTTGAAAAAGAGAGCCTTCCCTTCCTAGGGTTTATTGTCTCCGGTTCTGGTCTTCAAATGGACCCAGTAAAATTACAAGCTATCCTGGATTGGCCTCAGCCTGTGGGACTTAAGGCTATTTAACGATTCTTAGGTTTTGCTAACTTCTACAGGCAATTCATTCAAGGATTCTCCTCACTAGTAGCACCTATCACTGCCTAACTAAACGCTCTGTCAAATCTAAAACATGGCCACCTGAAGCAATTAGTGCCTTTGCTCTTCTTAAAGAAGCTTTTCCACAGCTCCAGTGTTGCAGCAACCCGATACGTCTTGTCCTTTCCAACTTGAGGTTGATGCATCCTCTATTGGAGTGGGAGTCATTTTTTCACAAAGGTCTTCCATGGGGAAGATTCAACCATATGGATTTTTCTCCAGAAAATGTACTCCTGCTGAGATGAATTATGGAGTTGGAGACCGCGAGCTACTTGCCATCAAGTGGCTTTGGAGGAATGGAGACATCTTCTAGAGGGAGCTTCTTTTCCCATAGTCATTTATACTGACCATAAAAATGTATTATACTTACAGTCTGCCACATGTTTGAACTCTCGTCAGGCTAGATGGTCCTTGTTCTTTTCTCGATTCAATATTTGTATAACCTTCATACCTGGTTCAAAAAACAAAAAGGCTGATGCCCTTTCCCGTTCTTTTGATTCTACAGACCTGGAGGAATCAGACAAGTTGAAACCTATTCTAAATCCTGAATGTATTTTGGCCATTTCTCCAACTAAACTAGCAGTCCCTAAAGGGAAAACGTTCATACCTGTACATCTCAGTGGAAAACTTCTTAGATGGGTGCATGCCTCTCGATTTGCTGGTCATGCTGGAATAAAAAAAAACAAAGATTTGATTACTCAAAGTTACTGGTGGCCATCCTTATCCTCTGATGTTGAACAATATGTCTGTAACTGCAACATTTGTGCTCAAAATAAAGTCCCTAGACAAAATCCGTATGGGTATCTTCAGCCCTTACCTGTTCCGGAACGTCCTTGGAGTCACCTTTTAATGGACTTCATCACGGATCTCCCATTATCCAAAGGCCACTCGGTAGTCTGGGTAGTTACCGATTGCCTTTCTCGAGCGGCCCACTTTATTCCTCTGAAAGGTTTAGCCTCCACTACCGTTCTTGCTCAACTCTTTTTCGTTTACATGGATGTCCGGATGAGATTGTTTCAGATTGAGGTACACAGTTTGTCGCAAAATTCTGGAGAGCCTTTTGTCATCTATGCGGAATTAAACTAAAGTTCTCTGCATATCATCCTCAGACCAACGGTCTCACTGAAAGAACCAACCAGGAACTTGAGAAATTCCTTAGATGCTACATCTCTCCTACTCACAACAACTGGATTGATCAATTGCCGTGGGCAGAATTTGCTCACAATAATCATCTTCATGGATCTACCTCTGCTTCCCCTTTTTATATCCTCCAAGGATTTCATCCCAGGCTTTCTCCGTTCTCTAACCTAAGCCCTTCTGGAGTTCTAGCAGCCGATTCTTTTTTACTGGATTTTTCTTCTTGTTTGTTCTCTCGCCAAGTCAAAATTAACACAAGCCTCTCTTTCCAGTAAAAAAAAAATTGATAAAAAGGTGTCCTACTCCCTCTCTCAATTCTGGAGATAGGGTCTGATTGTCCACCCGTAACCTTCGGTTTCAAGTACCTTCCAGATAGTTTTCTTCATGATTTATTGAGCCCTTCAAAATTTTGGTGATCATTAACCCCGTAGCCTTCAGATTGGAACTTCCTTCCAATCTATGGATTCCCAATGTTTTTCATGCATCTCTGCTCAAGCCAGTAATTATTAATAAGTTTTCAGTTTTCAACAAAAGCCTCCTGCCACTTCGGCACAAGACCAAGAATTCGAAGTTAAAGAAATTATTAATTCCCGTATTTCTAGAGGAACCCTCCAATTCCTGGTTGACTGGAAAGGCTACAGCACGGAGGAGCGCTCATGGGTTCTGCGCAAGATCTTCAGGCCCCAAAACTCCTTTCTCATTTTCACAAAATATTTCCTGATAAACCTTTTAGGGTGTCCAGAGTTCACCCGTAAGGGGGGGTACTGTAAAAGTGCTCACCTGTCTTCTTCTACCGCAGCCATCTGAACAGTGTACCGACTCGGCTTGTATACCAGACCACTCTCCTGCTTAATCCAGTGTACCACGGCCATCTGAACAGTGTACCGACTCGGCTAGTATACCAGACCCCTCTTTTGCTTAATCCAGTGTACCGCGGCCATCTGAACTGCGTACCGACTCGGCTTGTATACCAGACTACTCTCTTGCTTAATCCCGTGTATCGCGGCCATCTGAACTGTGTACCGACTTGGCTTGTATACCAGACCACTCTCCTGTCTAATACAGAGTACTGATGCCATCTGATCTGTGTACCGAACCGGCTTGCATACTAGACCACTATCCTGTCATCTATCCCGTGCACTATCGGGTCGCATCCAGCTCTCCGCCTGCTCCATCCAGATTGTTCTCTACCATCCTCCAGTGAATACCACAGCACCCTCAAGGTATCTACTTCCACTCCTGTGTATTGTCAGCTTCACCTATTCCGTGCAGTCTAGGGGCCAAACCAAGGACCGTGACCTGCAGTTCCCTAGCAGCTAAGTCCATCCCACCTTGCGGTGGTTCTTGATGAAAACCAGGGTGCTGTTAGACTCTGCGCGTTGCTAGGTCTGTACAAATCTAGATTGAGTGTAACACACCCCCTTCCAAATCCCACAGTCCTCCCCCCTCTCAGCCACCCTTATTGGTTGATGCTGGGGTCTGGGAGGTAATGGGGTCAAGCTAGAATATGTTTTTAGCAGTTGCTCTCCTGCTGTATTTCTGCGATCAAGTGTGAGGACACTGTGGTTGGAACTGTAGTTCTCTAGATACCTGGACCTCTAGATTCACAGGTCACACAGGTAAAAAGGCAAGAAAGAGATAAAAACCCCTTTATTTAACAAAGTATACACTAAATCCCTTTATTTAATGAGTATACACTAAGTAAAATACAGCAGTGCTCCCCAAGGAGAAATGTGTTCCTCAACTAAATAAATAATAAATTACAGAAAATCACCAGTGCAAGTAAAAACTCCCCAACAAAGTCCCCAGTAGGTTACCTCCCAGCAAAGAGTCCTAGCAGCCACAAACTCCACAGCTGACCATCGAAGTGGGCCAGGGCTTCTGGTTTGTAAAGTAGGTGTGAAGGAGCTCCATTATAGCCTCTGCTGCGCCTGTGATAACGCAATCATGGAAGGCGGTGCTTGAGTCACGCATATTGGCTACTATCGTTCCCCTGCAGTCTGCACATGCTGAGTGCATGAGCAGATTAAGATATGAACTGGCCGGGATCCAGCGAATATCAAACTAACAGAATAATATATGATTTGGCAGGAAGCATTTCAAACAAAGAAATTGTCTCTAGCATGTGTTTGGCAGGAATCTAATATAAAAAAAAGCATGTGCTTGACAGGAAGTAAAGCTCAGCACAGAACAGTGACTCATCATTCCAAGCAGTGTAAAGTTGCGAGAAGTGTGGTGAAGCAGTGCATGCTGGGTCAGGGTTTAGAAACTTCTGACTCGGGATGCTTCTTTTGTTCATTACACTAATGATGAAACAAGGTAATAATATCACCTAGCTACAGTGAGAGCCAACCCAGCTGGGAAAGGACCGCATCAATGTGGATGCTGGGAAGGAGGCAGCTAAACAGGAGAGTCTGCAACCAGCTAAACCGCTAGCTATCTTGGGGAATGCCAACCTCAAACAGGTGGATGCTAGGATGCACCGCCTGCAACCCCTTCTGTGACTGGATCACTTATAAATAACTTATGGTAGAAATTAATTTAAAGGAAATAGCACAGTGCGTTATTTATATTCTTCACTGTACTGATTTTACTATATCATGTGGCACTGTATAGGAGATGCATTAATTTCTGAAGTATTGATCCCTGATGCAATAAGCATTTCTTTGAGGAAGTCTGTAGCTTTGAAAGGCTAATTAAGTCTATGCACGTGAGTAACCAACATGTCATTTTTAGTCTAAATGCACCACAGGAAGTCGTTACTATTGTTCTTGAGTGACCTTTTGTCCAGTGTGTTAGAACCTATCTGAACATTGTAAACAGCACGTGATGTAGGGTATCACAGATAAGTGTAAATTTGTTAACTATAAATTGCATTTAAAATCTAAGTTTAAAGAACATCTCACATCTGGGGGTAAATGCATGCGCTGCGTTACTTGCGTAAGCTGTAATACAGTAAATACAGCTTACGCATGTAACGTAGCACATGCGTAATGAGCTACGTTACTTGCATAAGCTCTAGGTACAGTATTAGGTGATTCCCCCACTATCGTGGGAAAAATCACATTATACTGTAGTTATAGCTTACGCAATGAACGTAAGTTCATTGCGGTTCGGACCTCCTACCTAGTAGGAGGTGTTTGCGGCGCCTCAAGATTTTTTTTATTTTACTACAATCAAGAACACAGAGTCGGGATGTTACAAATATGGGGCCCTTCTGGCTGAAGTGATGGTGAATTTCTTCAAGCCATTTTGGAAGTACACATTTGCTGGGACTGGGGCAAGCATGGACTATTGGAGGTATAAATATTAAGGGACTGGGGCAAGCAAGGACACTTTGGAAGAAGAAAGAAGACATCTTTGGTGAGTATTTGTTTTTGGTTTTTTTTATTAAATAGATGTGGTTAAAATGAGGGTGGTTAGTGTATTTATTGTGGGGTTTTTATTTTTAATAAATAGATGTGGTTTTTAAGAGGGTGTTGTTGTTTTTTTAACTTTTTTCTTTGTGGAACTACAGGTCCCAGCAAGCCAGGGATGTCAGGGCATGTTGGCACTTGTGGTTCTCCAAGTGCCAACATGCCCTGTGTCACAAATCGGGATCTTAGCCGCACTTACCTCATCCGCCGCTGTCATATCACGGCTACCTGGGTCCCTTCTGATCGTCTGCAGCATTCCCATCCTCCACACCTCCGTTTGTAAACAAACACATACTGTTTGTTCTGCTGCATGGGCGCGGCCATCTTGGATGCAGTCAGGTGATCAGTCCAGACCAACCAGATTCTGCAGCTGTGATCACATAACCTGATCAGCCAATAGTTGTTTGGGACACCCTATTTAAACCTGCTGCTGTGATCTGTTCATTGCCAGAACAACACACTTCTCTCCAGAGGATAGTTCTTGGCGCCAGTGTTCCTGACTGCATTTCTAAGTGCAGTGTTCCTGTCTACATTTCCAGACTGCTAATTCCCCTGCTATATTCTACAATCCGCAAGAACATGAGCAAGAAGTTCATCCAGGCTGCTAAGTTCTGTTTCACTCCTGCTCCAGCTAGTCCCAAGGGTCCCGAATCGGATCAAGAAATTCAGACGACCGTGACACCCTGGCTGCCGTGGGTATGCTGGTGCTTGTAGTTATACAAGCAACAGCATGGCCACATTTTTTTAGGCAACCTGGCTGGCTGTGACTTGTAGTGCCACAAAAAATAAATGGCGTCCGTTTTTTGTTTTTTTTATACCTTATCGCCGTATTACCCTACTACCCAAAGCCCAGGGGTAGTAGGAAGAGCCCTAGTGCTATCAGCACTGGGGGCCCGCTTGTTTTTTTCAGCGGACCCCACTCCCTAGGGAATCCAGCCCAGCGCTGAACAGTCTAGGGTTGGTTAGTCATTATGGCAGGGGGACCCATGCCGTGTGTCCCCCTGCTATAGTGCCGCCAACCCTGGCTGGTTTGCCTAGTGCTGGTAAAGTGAAAATCGGGGGGACCCCAGGCAAAATTTTTCCCCGATTTTCACCGGACCGGCACTAGTCAGGCAGCACTAGGGTTAAGCATAAATAGTGGGGGGACCTCACGCTTTTTTTTTTTAAAAAAACTTTTATCTATTCTTTTACATTTTAACACTGCCAGGGCAGTGTAACAGTGATGTGTTTCTACAACACGCTGCTATCAAGCAGCGTGTTGTATCTGGCGTGTTTAGAAGCAAACTCTCCTGAGTTTGCTAACTCGCAGCTTCATACATTTGAGAGCTGTATAGCTGCAGTGGCAAACAGTCGGGAGTTTGATCTCTGGCGATTTTGCAAGTAGCGATTTTGACAGAAGCAGAACTCTCCCGAGAAAATCGCTGGAGTCGCAAAATCGCACTTTGATACATTTACCCCCTGATGTTAATCTCTTAATGAAATATTTCAGACTTCTTGGAACCGTCTAAGATCAGGGGGCGGCGTTACCCCCTGCTGATATGTGTGTCAAAAACTATATGAAAAGAAAGCCGTTGTGCTCTGAAATGTATCATTCCATCTGTACATTTCTGTATGTCGCTACTACCTTCACCTAGTGGCTGTAACTGTCCTTATTAGGACACTTGAGCTAATAAAACATCATTTTGCTTCAAGAAGCTGCTTTGACGACTACTTACCCTGCTGTAAATTCCTGTGACCTGCCGATTAGACCACAATCTAATCCATTCTCCGGGTTGTTCTGAGGTGGACCCAGCATTCCAGTACCAATGTTTTGCCCGCTACCTGCAGCTCTGGCCATTGTGATAGGCCAGGGGGAAACCATCCACAGCAACCCTGATCTGAAGGCAAGAGGTCTGGTTAAGCAGCCCAGGTGTACCAGCAAGGGGGTACCCTAGCAGCGAGAGCTACCCAGAAGGAAGTGGTTCTAGGTGCCAGTGTAGGAGCCTAGTGATGGCAGCAGGCTCCTCCTATTGTGACAGGAGGGGCATATTTGGAATTAAGAAAGGGGAGGGTGGTAAAGAAAGCCCACTTGGTCCCCATTGACAACAGACAGGGTGGCTTAGGCGGTCCATCCTGTCACACCTTCTCTTCTCCCTGGGGGAAAATCATAGTGGTACTCTCAGTAACCAGTCTGAGCTGTGTTACAACTGGCCATTTGCAGGCTTGGAGGATGAGGACTTGGCAAGTGAATACCAATAACTGACTGCCCTGTATGTTATACTGGTGAGGCAGACATTGAAAGGGTGGATACCAGGAGGTACCGCCTGCACCAGCTTCATCCCTCAGCCAGGGAAAAAGCCACACCACCATTAGCAAAGGAGATAAGGCCCGAGGAGGGCAAGCCAATTGTTCTGGAAGAGGAGGCGATCCCTCCCATGCCTACACTGCCACCTTTTCCAGACCAAGTTGTAAGGACTTTTCAGGCTGATCTACAGATCCACAACACAAACAAGATGGTGGAGTTCACAGAGGCCACAGCCAATCCCATTATCTTCAAGACACTTGAAGAAGCTTCAGGGTCATCCCTAGACAACCTGGAAACCCAACATTTGCGTGCCTCTGAACAGCTTTTACTTGTAGAAGGGGGGAGGCAGAAGGTACCCACTATCCTGATGCACCAGAGGTGATGGAAGAAGGGTACACAGTAGAAATGGGTGCAGGGTTGGAGAGTGTTATCCTTCGGAACAGAGGATTTGTCCAGGAGACCCCAGCAGGACCCACAGTCGCCTCAAAGCAATGTGATGTTAATAAAGCTGAGCAGAATTTTGTTGGATTTTTCAGGAAGGGGTGTTGAGTTTCAAGAAACAAGAGCCAGAAAGGGAGTCCCAGTTCTTGACTGAATTATCCATGGAGGGTCAGTCAGTGGATGCATTGGGCAGATCTATTGCCTATGGGCCCTTCACTGCATTTTGTTTTGGGATGGGAAGGGCCAGTGGAGGATGTTGTTTGGTGACACTGTTTCCCCATATAGATCTGCTGAGGTTTGTGAGTTCCCTGGACACAGACCTGTGGAGAAAGAAATGGGGCTATTGGAGTTTGCCCCAGTGCTGCTCAGGGACTGCACTGGCTGAGTCTTGTGTAGTGCCACCGGACATATTGACATGTACTGTTTCCTTTGCCGCTTGTCTAATCAAGCATCCCCTTCCACCATGGGATTTGCTTGGTCCAACTACCTGGGACACTGGTGGAGAACTCATTAACTATAGACTGCGGCCTATATTCCCCCAGGCCCAGGTGACAACCCAGCTCATCAATTCAGTGGATTAGGCCAGAGACTTTTGACTTGGGGGAGAAAGTTTGCTTGGGGAAAGCCACAGCCACCCTAGAACCAAGGCTAAAAAATTGGGGGAAGAATGTGATGATACAAGGTATTAATATCACCTCAACCTCATTTCTCACAAACTGTGGACTATAAAAACGTGTGCCATTGACCAAGACTTACACGCTAATAGACTCAAGTCTAGTTTCCCTCAGAAGTTTCCAAGCAAACCATGTTAAAGGTGGGCTAGTTTTAGGGAGAACTAGAATTGAATTAGGCTAAGATTAGGGATAGAGTTGGTGGGATGTTCCGAGATAGGATAAAAATTATGGAGAGCTAGATTTTGGGTCAGAGTTAGGGTTGCATTTAGGGATAGAATTGATGTAAGGGTGAGAATTAGAGAGAGTTTGTTATGAAGGTCAGAGCTAGGGTTAGGTTTAGGGATAATGCTAGGGTAAGGGTTATAAAATGGTTTTGGGGTCCTGGATCCCTCCTCAGGTTTGGTATTGTTAAAATTCTGCTTCTGTTTTCTGTTTGTTTCCCTGTGTGTTAGGGCTGCTTGCTTCAAATTAGTGTAAGATGCAACGCAGGTGTGCTCTCATGTATTAGGATTATGTAGTTAGATGTCAAGTGCTGCTATATTTCCCTGTCAATGATAGCTCTCTGCTTTCAAATAGGCTGAGCTGCATTGTAGGTGTGTTACCTGCTGTGGCCAGATCACTTATAAATGACTTATTGTATAAATATATTTAAATTATTAACACAGTGCGCTAATTTATATCGTTGCAAATGTACAGATTCTGATATTGTGTTTTAGAAATATACTGAATTCTGATGCAATTTGTTTGAGGAATTCTTTGTGTAGCTTCGAGAGAAAACCCTAATTAAGGCTAATTAAACCTTTTTCATGAGAAGTGACAAAAACCTGCTTTATTGAAGCATGAAGAGGATAGGTAGAATTGTGTATTGGAAGGCACTCAGCGATCTACTTGTTAAAAATAAAAAACTTGTACTTTATTAATATACTTAAAATAGACCTCCTAAATTATATTAGGAGGTCTATTTTAAGTATATTAATAAAGTACAAGTTTTTTATTTTTAACAAGTAGATCGCTGAGTGCCTTCCAATACACAATTCTACCTATCCTCTTCATGCTTCAATAATAGCTATTTGTGTAATAAAGCACCACCCAGTAAACTATTCTAACATTTGTAATTATATTTTGATACTGGAATAGCGATACCTAGTGCAGTGGTACCCTCCTTGTAGTAAAAACCTGCTTTAGCCTGCATTCCCAGGAGGAGGTTGTTACTTGTTGTCACGTCTTGTTATAGAAACTGGAACCTGTCTGAACAATGTAAACTCAGGATACAAGTAATTCGGTGGTTGTCAGTTTTCCGATTACAATAATCCTGGCAATAGTCATACCGACCTAAAAATGGTAATTACTATAAGGGCTACATTGAGAAATACAGACTTACCATAATTACGATAGACACTATGTCCGACATGCCTAAAGACTGTTATAAATTGCAACTGTACAAAACGCCACAAGTGGAATTCTCGTCACTTACAATGGCCAGAGTGAGACTGCTGGTTTTAAGGTGGCAATGGGAGGACCTGATGCCTGTATACATTATACAGGCGGCGGGTATAATGCACCACTATATAAAATTGACTCCTCATTTTTTTGGTCCCTTCCATATATCAAGTTATCAATCATGTGCGCTATAAACTTCTTCTACCATCCTCTCTCAAATGCATAATATGTTTCACATTTCATTGTTGAAACATCTGGTGCTTAACAAATTTTTTAAGGAACCATCTACACAATCTCCCATTAAGACAGATACGGGAGATGTGTATGAGATCAAACAACTTCTGGATTTTTGAGCCGTTCGGGTCAGCCCAAGTATCGGGTCGATTGGATGGGTTATAGTCTGGGGGAGAGATCTTGGGTTCATGAGAAAGACCTTCATTCTCCTCGCCTCATGGCTATATTTGAGGAGAGACTCCAAGATACTATTCAGATGAAGAGAAAGGGAGGGAGTAATATCTGGCACTATGCATGTGTCTTCTCCGCTGCACAGGGATGGACGTCTAACTCCTGCTGGCCAGGTGCAACTTCATCTGGCTGGTTTCAGCCAGGTTCTGCGTATGCGCATCCCATTGCTGGGCAACAGGACACAATTCTACACGCTGTCACGGATCAATGTAAAAATACAGCTAAGGAGGCATGGATAAGGTGAAAAAACAAACAATGTTTATTGCTGGAGAGTATGAACAGGTGATGAAATCATAAGCTTGCAGAAATACCAGATATTCAGCAGTTGCAGGTAAATGGTAGGTGAGGAAAGATTCCAGGCAGCATATACAGGGAAATGCACAGGTAAGTCCCAGGTTCACATATGAAACAGGTCAGCAGAATGTATCTTGAAATAGATCTCACCCAGCATAGATCCAGGAGCACCACAGGAGGAAGTGATCTCAGAGTATAACATCAGGATGACAACAATAACCAGCAATGTGTGCTGGGAGTGACCGGTATATATAAGGGAAATGAGAACACACCCAGGTGCATGAGATAATTGGAGAACGGGTTAACCCCTTATGCAACCATGAAAGGCACGATAGCAGCACCTCTGGTTATCAGAGGTACTGCTGCAAATACACACTAATAAAGTCAAATAGTCCAGGAGGCAGGAGCTGCCAAGCAAAGCAGTATGCACTGCAAGGGGCTTGCAGGCAGATCCTGACACATGCTCTGTCGACGGTAACTGACCGCTGATTGTCTAATTATCACCGCTAGAAGAGCAGAGTCTGACACTCCTACGGTGCCAGACTATAAGGTCTCAACTAGGGATGAGCGCACTCGGATTTATGAAATCCGAGCCCACCCGAACGTTGCGGATCCGAGTCGGATCCGAGACAGATCCGGGTATTGGCGCCAAATTCAAAAGTGAAACTGAGGCTCTGACTCATAATCCCGTTGTCGGATCTCGCGATACTCGGATCCTATAAATTCCCCGCTAGTCGCCGCCATCTTCACTCGGGCATTGATCAGGGTAGAGGGAGGGTGTGTTAGGTGGTCCTCTGTGCTGTTTAGTTCTGTGCTGTTTAGTTCTGTGCTGTTTAGTTCTGTGCTGTTTAGTGCTGTGCTGTGCAGTGCTGTGCTGTGCTGTGCTGTGCTGTGTTCTGCAGTATCAGTCCAGTGGTGCTGTGTGCTGTGCTCTGTCCTTCTGAGGTCAGTGGTGCTGCTGGGTCCTGTGCTGTGTCCTGTTCAGTCCAGTGGTGCTGTGTCCTGTGCTCTGTGCTTCTAAGGGCATAGTTATTTCCCCATTATTCCCAAGTTTTTAAAAAATAAAAAAAAAGTAAAAAAAAATAAAAAATTAGAAATTAAAAAAAATATATATAATTATAACCAAATGTGCAAAACCAATCCAGCAGTATAAGTCCATTGGTACTGCAATATTACCAAGTTCACACATTCTGCAGTATCAGTCCAGTGGTGCTGTGTCCTGTGCTCTGTCCTGCTGAGTTCCGTAGTGCTGCTGGGTCCTGTGCCGTGTCCTGTTCAGTCCAGTGGTGCTGTGTCCTGTGCTCTGTGCTTCTAAGGGCATAGTTATTTCCCCATTATTCCCAAGTTTTTAAAAATTAAAAAAAAGTAAAAAAAAATAAAAAAGTAAAAAAAAAATAAATAAATATAATAATTATAACCAAATTTGCAAAACCAATCCAGCAGTATAAGTCCATTGGTACTGCAATATTACCAAGTTCACACATTCTGCAGTATCAGTCCAGTGGTGCTGTGTCCTGTGCTCTGTCCTGCTGAGTTCCGTAGTGCTGCTGGGTCCTGTGCCGTGTCCTGTTCAGTCCAGTGGTGCTGTGTCCTGTGCTCTGTGCTTCTAAGGGCATAGTTATTTCCCCATTATTCCCAAGTTTTTAAAAAATAAAAAAAAAGTAAAAAAAAATAAAAAATTAAAAAAATAAAAAATATATAATAATTATAACCAAATTTGCAAAACCAATCCAGCAGTATAAGTCCATTGGTACTGCAATATTACCAAGTTCACACATTCTGCAGTATCAGTCCAGTGGTGCTGTGTCCTGTGCTCTGTCCTGCTGAGTTCCGTAGTGCTGCTGGGTCCTGTGCCGTGTCCTGCTCAGTCCAGTGGTGCTGTGTCCTGTGCTCTGTGCTTCTAAGGGCATAGTTTTTTCCCCACTATTCCCAAGTTTTTTAAAAATTAAAAAAAAGTAAAAAAAAATAAAAAATTTAAAAAAAAAAAAAAATATATAATAATTATAACCAAATTTGCAAAACCAATACAGCAGTATAAGTCCATTGGTACTGCAATATTACCAAGTTCACACATTCTGCAGTATCTTGTGCTACATATAATGGAGACCAAAAATTTGGAGGATAAAGTAGGGAAAGATCAAGACCCACTTCCTCCTAATGCTGAAGCTGCTGCCACTAGTCATGACATAGACGATGAAATGCCATCAACGTCGTCTTCCAAGCCCGATGCCCAATCTCGTAGTACCGGGCATGTAAAATCCAAAAAGCCCAAGTTAAGAAAAAGTAGCAAAAAGAGAAACTTTAAATCATCTGAGGAGAAACGTAAAGTTGCCAATATGCCATTTACGACACGGAGTGGCAAGGAACGGCTTAGGCCCTGGCCCGTGTTCATGACTAGTGGTTCAGCTTCACCCACGGATCTTAGCCCTCCTCCTCCTCCCCCCCCCTACAAAAAATTGAAGAGAGTTATGCTGTCAGCAACAAAACAGCAAACAACTCTGCCTTCTAAAGAGAAATTATCACAAATCCCCAAGGCGAGTCCAAGGGTGTTGGTGGTTGTCAAGCCTGACCTTCCCATCACTGTACGGGAAGAGGTGGCTCGGGAGGAGGCTATTGATGATGTAGCTGGCGCTGTGGAGGAACTTGATGATGAGGATGGTGATGTGGTTATTGTAAATGAGGCACCAGGGGGGGAAAAAGCTGATGTCCATGGGATGAAAAAGCCCATCGTCATGCCTGGTCAGAAGACCAAAAAATGCACCTCTTCGGTCTGGAGTTATTTTTATCCAAATCCAGACAACCAATGTATGGCCATATGTAGCTTATGTAAAGCTCAAATAAGCAGGGGTAAGGATCTTTCCCACCTAGGAACATCCTCCCTTATACGTCACCTGAATAACCTTCATAGTTCAGTGGTTAGTTCAGGAACTGGGGCTAGGACCCTCATCGGTACAGGGACACCTAAATCCCGTGGTCCAGTTGGATACACACCAGCAACACCCTCCTCGTCAACTTCCTCCACAATCTCCATCAGATTCAGTCCTGCAGCCCAAGTCAGCAGCCAGACTGAGTCCTCCTCAATACGGGATTCATCCGAGGAATCCTGCAGCGGTACGCCTACTACTGCCACTGCTGCTGTTGCTGCTGTTAGTCGGTCATCTTCCCAGAGGGAAAGTCGTAAGACCGCTAAGTCTTTCACAAAACAATTGACCGTCCAACAGTCGTTTGCCATGACCACAAAATACGATAGTAGTCACCCTATTGCAAAGCGTATAACTGCGGCTGTAACTGCAATGTTGGTGTTAGACGTGCGCCCGGTGTCCGCCATCAGTGGAGTGGGATTTAGAGGGTTGATGGAGGTATTGTGTCCCCGGTACCAAATCCCCTCGAGATTCCACTTCACTAGGCAGGCGATACCAAAAATGTACAGAGAAGTACGATCAAGTGTCCTCAGTGCTCTTAAAAATGCGGTTGTACCCACTGTCCACTTAACCACGGACATGTGGACAAGTGGTTCTGGGCAAACGAAGGACTATATGACTGTGACAGCCCACTGGGTAGATGCATCCCCTTCCGCAGCAACAGCAACAGCTGCATCAGTAGCAGCATCTACAAAATGGCTGCTCATGCAAAGGCAGGCAACATTGTGCATTACAGGCTTTAATAAGAGGCACAACGCTGACAACATATTAGAGAAAATGAGGGAAATTATCTCCCAGTGGCTTACCCCACTTAGACTCTCATGGGGATTTGTGGTGTCAGACAATGCCAGTAACATTGTGCGGGCATTAAATATGGGCAATTTCCAGCACGTCCCATGTTTTGCCCACACCATTAATTTGGTGGTGCAGCATTACCTCAAGAGTGACAGGGGTGTGCAGGAGATGCTTGCGGTGGCGCGCAAAATTGCTGGACACTTTCGGCATTCAGCCAGTGCCTACCGCAGACTAGAGGCACATCAAAAAAGCATGAACCTGCCCTGCCATCACCTCAAACAAGAGGTTGTGACGCGCTGGAACTCCACCCTCTATATGCTGCAGAGGATGGAGGAGCAGCAAAAGGCCATTCAGGCCTACACAGCCACCTACGACATAGACAAAGGAGTGGGGATGCGCCTCAGTCAAGCGCAGTGGAGACTGATTTCCGTGTTGTGCAAGGTTCTGCAGCCATTTGAACTTGCCACACGAGAAGTCAGTTCCGACACTGCCAGCTTGAGTCAGGTCATTCCCCTGATCAGGCTGTTGCAGAAGCAGCTGGAGAAAGTGAGGGAGGAGCTAGTAAGCCATTGCGATTACAGCAAGCATGTAGCTCTTGTGGATGTAGCCCTTCGTACGCTTTGCCAGGATCCGAGGGTGGTCACTCTTTTAAAGTCAGAGGAATACATTCTGGCCACCGTGCTCGATCCTCGGTTTAAAGCGTATGTTGTGTCTCTGTTTCCGGCGGACACAAGTCTACAGCGGTGCAAAGACCTGCTGGTCAGGAGATTGTCCTCTGAAGAGGACCGTGACATGCCAACAGCTCCACCCTCATTTTCTTCCACATCTATGGCTGCGAGGAAAAAGCTCAGTTTTCCCAAAAGAGGCACTGGCGGGGATGCTGATAACATCTGGTCCGGACTGAAGGACCTGCCAACCATTGCAGACATGTCTACTCTCGCTGCATTGGATGCTGTCACAATAGAAAAAATTGTGGATGATTACTTTGCTGACACCATCCAAGTAGACATGTCAGACAGTCCATATTGTTACTGGCAGGAAAAAAAGGCAGTTTGGAAGCCCCTGTACAAACTGGCTCTATTTTACCTGAGTTGTCCCCCCTCCAGTGTGTACTCGGAAAGAGTTTTTAGTGCAGCGGGGAAACTGGTCAGTGAGCGGCGAAGGAGGTTGCTTCCTCACAACGTTGAAAAAATGATGTTTATAAAAATGAATAATCAATTCCTCAATGAAGTACAGCACTGCCCTCCAGATACTACAGAGGGACCTGTGGTTGTGGAGTCCAGCGGGGACGAATTGATAATGTGTGATGAGGAGGAAGTACACACTGTAGGGGGAGAGGAATCAGAGGTTGAGGATGAGGACGACATCTTGCCTCAGTAGAGCCTGTTTAGTCTGTACAGGGAGAGATGAATAGCTTTTTTGGTGTGGGGGCCCAAACAAACCAATCATTTCAGCCAAAGTTGTTTGGTAGGCCCTGTCGCTGAAATGATTGGTTTGTTAAAGTGTGCATGTCCTATTTAAACAACATAAGGGTGGGTGTGAGGGCCCAAGGACAATTCCATCTTGGACCTTTTTTTTTTGCATTATATGACCAATCAACAGTCGTTTGCCATGTTCAAAAAGTAAAACCAAATTTAAAAAAATACAAGAAATTAAACCAAAAGTAAAATGCCGTGTCATAATTTAAAACAAGAGGTATTGACGTGCTCTAAAACTACTGTATTGTTGTTTATATTTTATAAACACTACACTTGAAAGTTTGAGTCTTTCAATAAAAAAGTAACTGTCCATTGCACGAATATTTGCAGGGACAATTTTAGGGTTAAGAAAGTCAACTAATAACACTTCGACGCTGTCTGTCTTTATAAACACTACACTTGGAAGTTGGAGGAGGTATTGTGGCCCCGGCACCATATTTACTACCGGGGCCACTCCACTGTGCAGTCCATATTTAGGTGTATCAGATATTAAACAACGGTGACAGTTGATGCCCAATTTTTTAATTATATTGTGGCCTCGGTACCAAATTGTGTACCGGGGCCACCACACTACGCAGTCCAGATACTTGTTTGGTGAAATTCAGACCAGTTGAGGGTTTTATTATTATATTGTGTGGACCACTCTATCTATACCACACTACAACTCTATACCACTCTATTTCATACTTTAATTCTATTTCATACTTTAATTCTATTTCATACTTTAATTCTATTTCATACTTTAATTCTATTACTAATTACCATAAAGAGGAACAAAATAAACCAATTTTACCAAAAGTATAATATGACTTAGACTTACAAACACTACACTTGAAAGATCGTGCCTTTAAATGAAAAAGTCAGTCTTCATTGCACGACTATGTGCAACAGGGACAGTTTTTTGGGTTTACAAAGTCAAACAATAACACTTTGACCCTGTCTGTCTGGGATCTCAATGACGAATTGTCTGTACCATGTTTGGAGGAGGTATTGTGGCCCCGGTATCAAATTGGGTACCGGGGCCACCCCACTATGCAGTCCAGATACTTGTTTGGTGGAATTCTGACACGTGGAGGGTTTTTTAATTATATTGTGGCCTCGGTACCAAATTGTGTACCGGGGCCACCACACTACGCAGTCAAGATAGATAGATGCGTATTGCGTATCATAGATAAAGTACATTCAGTGGTGTGGGGCAAATTGAAAAATATTCAAAATGCACTGACATTATCAAAAACAAGAGGTTGTCACACGCTAAAACTCCAACATGTATATGATGGAGAGGATGGAGGAGCAGCCGTATGTGTAGTGTAATGCAGATCTGTTGAAGGTTTTTTATATATTTTATTGTGGTGCCCAGTGCCCACTCCTCTACGCAGTCCAGGTACATTTATTGGTGCGAATCATAAAAGTTCAGGGTTTTTAATATATATTGTGGTGACCCACTCCTCTACGCAGTCCAGGTACAATTATTGGTGCGAATCATAAAAGTTCAGGGTTTTTAATATATTGTGGTGACCCACTCCTCTACGCAGTCCAGGTACAATTATTGGTGCGAATCATAAAAGTTCAGGGTTTTTAATATATTGTGGTGACCCACTCCTCTACGCAGTCCAGGTACAATTATTGGTGCGAATCATAAAAGTTCAGGGTTTTTAATATATTGTGGTGACCCACTCCTCTACGCAGTCCAGGTACAATTATTGGTGCGAATCATAAAAGTTCAGGGTTTTTAATATATTGTGGTGACCCACTCCTCTACGCAGTCCAGGTACAATTATTGGTGCAAATCATAAAAGTTCAGGGTTTTTAATATATATTGTGGTGACCCACTCCTCTACGCAGTCCAGGTACATTTATTGGTGCGATTCATAAAAGTTCAGGGTTTTTAATATATATTGTGGTGACCCACTCCTCTACGCAGTCCAGAAAGATACCTTGTTGCAACGTTTTGGACTAATAACTATATTGTGAGGTGTTCAGAATACACTGTAAATTAGTGGAAATGCTTGTTATTGAATGTTATTGAGGTTAATAATAGCCTAGGAGTGAAAATAAGCCCAAAAACTTGATTTTTAAACTTTTTATGTTTTTTTCAAAAAAAATCCGAATCCAAAACCTTAAATCCGAACCGAGACCTTTCGTCAAGTGTTTTGCGAGACAAATCCGAACCTCAAAAATAACGAAAATCCGGATCCAAAACACAAAACACGAGACCTCAAAAGTCGCCGGTGCACATCCCTAGTCTCAACTGCTCCAGTGCTGTTCCAAGTTCCATTTTCCTGCCTCAAGACTACGATTTGACTTCAGTTTCCACATTTTGACCATTTTTCTTAGATTGTATTTTGGCTTCGGTATCTCTCTGGCTTTGACCTTTAGCTTCACCTGACCACTCTTTGGATTTTGATTTGGTACTATGTTCCTAAAAACAAGAAAATTCCTTTAGCGCTAAATATGGCAGTGGGCGTGAGAGACCAGAGCGCAATGTCTGTGTCCTCAAAACAATCAAATTAAATAACAAAAAATGCAATAGTGTCTCAAGCCACCAATGAAGTAATATTGCACTGTGGATAATAAATATACATTTATTTTTAAAACATCACATAAAACCTCACAAACTGTGATATATCGCTACTAAATAAACAATGATATAGTCACAATATATGCTGAAATATGGAGAAATCACAAAAGTATGTATAGGTGCACCTATATTTCATAAAGTTCCTCTTATAAAGGTTCTTCCAAAAATCTAACAAAATGTTCATGAAAAATCAATAGAGTGTCTCAAGGAGAGAGTTCGTACCAAACACACTCAATAGGTTATATGAGAGATAATAATGAAAATATATCAATCCTGAGCTACCAGAGCTGATAATAAGTGAAGCGGGCATTAACAGTCAAAGCTAGATGACAATCCACAGGGTAAAACTTTGGAAACAGCCTCTTACCAGATTCCTGGATATAACGGTATAACGTCCAATCTGTATCTTTACGATGGCTCTATGAGCACTTTTGGTGTTACCGTGAGGAGTTCCCCCGAAAGCATTTACCCTGATCCTGCAGTTCCTGTTCCTCCGCGGACTCCGTTTATATAGCACTGTAGCGCTTGCCCAAAGATGTAAGTCAGCTGCCGATGTAGCAATGTTAAACAATATGAGACCTCACATGGATATTGTATCAACTAAAATAGTTCTCATAAATATCCAGACACTCTTGCCAGCACTGTATGTAACCTATTTAGCTATAGGTACTCTGTTCCTGTTTGGTCTTGACTAAGATTTGCCTGATCAACTACCTGCTTCACCAGTGACTGGCTCTGAGGACTGTTACCTGCATGGCCCACTCAATGACACCCATATCTCCTTGCTGGTGAACCAGGGGCTTGTTAGAATCTGCTCCTCTTTGCTCAGTTGCGCCAACTATTGGCAAGCAGCTACCATATCTCTCTTGGCTCATGACAATATGTACATTTCTCGATAAAGTGCATACAAATAGGAAGTTAATTAAACTGGTTTTATTGCCATGCTTAGGGTGCTTAAGAGTTAACAATATACAGCATATGTTGACAAATTAACTTGCTTTTCAGTATAGCAGATATTGCTCAATGCTTTATGTTGAAATTTATTTAGAAAACATCCCACCTATATCATGGGAAAAAGGGAAGTTGCAGTTTGGGCCTACGTGACAAGTTACAAAATTAAGTTTAGGTGGGCCCACAGTGATATGATTGGTTTAAAGTCTGTAATGATGCATTTATCTACGTATTAATCTTGTGGTTTTAAGTTATAAAATAAATGTAAAATTAATAAATAATTTCCATTGCTCATTTTGATTTGAATGGTCTATACCAGTGATGGGCAAACCAGTCCTCAAGGGCCATCACCAGTTCATGTTTTTAGGATTTCTTTAATCATGCACAGCTGAGTTAATCTATTTGGCTGAGTCAGTAATTATCACACCTGTTTCTACAGACAGAAATCCTAGGATTTCTGTCTGTAGAAACAGGTGGGATAATTACTGACCGAGCCAAATAGATTAACTCAGCTGTGCATGATTAAAGAAATCCTAAAACATAAACTGTTGATGGCCCTTGAGGACTGGTTTGCCCATCACTGGTCTATACTGTACATATAAATAAATCAGCATATTCTGAAATTACTTCATCCTTGCATATTACTTCCATAGAATTTTTGGAGGTCCCGCTGAGATCTTTCTGAAATTCCGGGTATGAAAACCTAGAGATTGGCTTTTAAATTCTTGGATCGACCGGTGCATCAAGGTAAGAAACTTTCTTTTACTCTAGTATTTAATTAGCGGTTTCTGTTTTTGTACACATATTTGTGGTAAGATTCTCATGTAAGTCTTTTCATTATATTATGATGTATTATTAAACCAGAGTACTAAAAGAGATATAAATTGCTGTTAGATATTTAATTGCAAATGCACTTATTGTGTTACATCGGGATATGTTTTGTATGGAAGTGTCATTATTTGGGTTTCTAACTTTGCTAGAGGAAGTCTGTTTGCTGATAGCAGGAAATGCTAAGCCAGTCTTTTTATGTGAAGTGACAAACACCTGTTTAGCCTGCATACCCAGCAGGGGGCCGCTGTCTTTCTTTCTGGCATGGCTGCATCTTATATAGCGCAAGCATCAATGGATTTGATGCCAAGTCCTGGAAAGAATTAGTGGACTTAATTTGCAGAGAGCAGTTTCACCGCCGGTGCGCCACAGAGGTGAAGGAGTGGATATTGGACCGTAGCCCAGAAACCCTGGAAAAAGCGGCCCAGTTGGTGGATCAGTATGTGGCAGTGAGGCCACACTGGCAGAAGCGCCAGGTTAACAGCCAACACCAAAGGACTGTACAATCAGGAGGACACCCCTCTTCTACACCCCCCCAAAACAAGTACCTAACCCTTCAGATACCATTCGCCAGCCACCGCCCGTCCTGTCCCTGGGGGTTATCAGAAACCACTGGAGTCCAGGCTGGATTAGAAGTGCTACAGCTGTGGGAGAACCGGTCACCTCAGGATAGACTGTTCCACAGACCCAGTACACCAATCTCGTTCCCCTAATCCGGGTCCTGGGGCCCGGCTGACTTGCTTAACTGGTGAAGGTGAGACATTAGAGACTGTTTCCACCCCTGCCAGCCTAATGGAGAGTGGCGTGTCAGAAGGTGACTCAGCAGAGAGAGTCACCTGTGTGTCCAAAAAAAACCCCAAAAACATGTGGAGGAATCTCCATCTCGTCCAAGTGGGACCACCACAGGGAGAAGAACTGAGAGACTCAAGGGCATCCATAACTAGTGAGCTCCCATCTTATTGATCCTGCTGCAGTATTGCAGGGTCGCACTGCCAAAGTTTCCATGGCTGATGGACTGAAGAAAGAAGTGCCTGTCGCAAGGGTGTTTCTGGACTGGGGAGATGGCCAGGACTTGCGAGATGTTGCCATTATGGATGGTGTCCCAACTGATGTGCTCTTGGGCAACGATGTTGGAGGTGGAATTGTGACCACATTTCTCAACTCTATTACCCAGGGCCAAGCTGCCAAACTGCAGTCTTCAGATTCTACACCTGCACAACCCAGCCCAGAGGAAAAGACCACAGCTGCTAGACAACAGCCATCACCAACATCCACAGCTTCAGCCAGCCCAGAGGAAAAGACCACATGTGCTATTTCTTTAGGAAACAGCCAGACTTTTGCCTCTGGAAAGATTACGTCCCTTAGCAACGCAGAGGATGTTGTCTCTTGCCAACCTGATCTTGTAGATGGAGGTGGGGAGTGCGACCTGGCGTAAAGGGTTGTTGAACCATGTAGCTTGGAAGGTAGATGGGGATAGACAAGTCCGGGTTCAACTGGTGGTACCACGGGACTTTCGCATGCAACTGGTGTTGCTCACGAAATCCCTATGATGGGACACTATGGAAGAGACCGAACACTGAAGCGCCTGACACAGAACTTTTTCTGGCTGGGAATGTCAGATGACGTCCAGGCATACTGTAAGTCCTGTGTTGTGTCTGTGCGGAGTGCGGCAACTCCGTAATGTCCCCTACCATTCCAAGACAAATGAACTGTGCGAGCGGTTCATTGGCACTCTGAAACACATGCTACGGGCATTTATAACTTCAGAGGGGGGGACGGGGACTAGGAACACTACCTGCCACACCTCCTGTTTGCTTATTGGGAGGTGCCACGGGAGTCTACCGGTTTCTCCCCCTTTGAACTACTATATGGCAGCATAGTCTGTGGACCTCTTGACCTGTTCCAGGAGTCTTGGGAAGGAGAGAAACCCACCCAGGATGTCTCTGTGGTGGAGTATGTGTTGAAGCTCAGAGATCGGTTAGAGAATCTCATGGAGCTCGTGCAGCCTAACCTAGTGGCAGCGCAGGCGAAACAGAAGACTTGGCACGACCAGGGTCCGCGTGCCAGAGTGTTTGAGGTAGGGCAGAAGTAGCTTGTTCTGATGCCCATGCGGTAAAACAAGCTCCAGGCTGCCTGGGCTGGACTGTCTCAAAACACCTGAGTGACATTAAATACGTGGTGTCATTTGATAGCGACGGTCGGCGGCAGCGGACCTATCATGCGAATATAGCCAGCGGAAGGCGTTCTTTTATCTATATTACCAATAAGAGGAAATTTAGCAATCCAGAATCTGCTCCATTAGACCCAAAGATTAGTAGGAGCTACAGATAGGTAGTCAGCAAGACACTATATATATAATTTTCTACCAATAAGCCAATGCTAATAGGCAAAATTTAATCGGTCTCACTAACTCAAGAGATCATTAGCAGCACAGATAATAGGTTAGTTATTGGCTGGAAGCCTATCACTATAAGATATTTAAGGATTTGATTTGCTCCATTAGCTCCAGAGATTAGCAGGGGCACCAGATAGGCAGTCAGCAATACACACCATATTACCAGTCAGTCTTAGTGACTACCTCATCTGGGCTATGATCTGCATATATATGGAGCTATATATATTTTTCTGTCTTGTTGACAGTGCTTTCCTGAAAGAATAAATTAGATGGATTAGTTCAGCCAGCGGATTTTAAAGCACACAGTTGTTTTTAAGGTTTATTTATTTTATATATCGCTGCCAAAACAGCTAATAAAAGTTATGTTTTAGATAAGAGTGTAATAAATCTTTTCACAACATTTTCAACACCAGAGCATTAGTGCATCCTCTATATTCTTTTCTTTCTTATACTCATGTTTGTTAATATGTTTGTACTCTCAAGATCCTGGTATCATCAGTGGTTATGAACCATGATATCGTTAATTAAGAGATTTCCTATCCCACATCCCTCTTTTTTTTCCCGTTAGATAGATATAATAACAGCACTGGTGCATATACCATCAGCTGCGTTCATAGGGCGTGACAGAATACAATGCTTTTATCCAGGTCATCCGAGGATGTGCCACCGTTGTGGGGATTTCCGCCACCTCAGTGCCAACTGCCTCTCCCAAAATTGTGGTCACTATGGTGAAGTGGGGCATTGTCACTCACCAGACTGTGAGTGCTTCTTCCCGTGTGTTTAGGAACCATGGCCGTCCACCATCCTGAGGGTCTGCGCATGCGCAGCCCTTTCAAAACCTTCAGTACCTGTTCCTTTAACTTAATTGGCTGATCAGGCAACACTCCCTATTTAAAGCACCTGCTGTCCTCTCCTCGTTGCCTGATCTTGGAGTCTCATTCCCCATGAGCCTCTGAAGGTGTTCCTGTGTTTCATGTTTCCTCGTGTATTCAGCGCTGCTGATTCCTGTGTTTTCCAGACCACTTCTACTCCTGTGGTTTCCAGACCACTTCAACTCTCCTGTGTTTCATCGTGACTGTTAGCTGATTCCTATCCGCTGCCTCCGTGCACTACAGTCTTCAAACCATTTCAACTCTGCTGTGTTTCATCGTGACTGTTAGCTGATTCCTATCCGCTGCCTCCGTGCACTACAGTCTTCAGACCACTTCAACTCTCCTGTGTTTCATCGTGACTGTTAGCTGATTCCTATCCGCTGCCTCCGTGCACTACAGTCTTCAGACCACTTTAACTCTGCTGTGTGTCATCGTGACTGTTAGCTGATTCCTATCCGCTGCCTCCGTGCACTACAGTCCTCAGACCACTTCAACTCTCCTGTGTTTCATCGTGACTGTTTGGCTGATTCCTATCTGCTGCCTCTGTGCGCTACAGTCTTCAGCTCATCTCAACTCTCCCGTGTTTCCTCGAGACTGCTACAACTGATTCCTATCCGCTGCTCTCCGTGCTCAACAGTTCCAGCTCAGCTCTACTCTCCCGTGTTTCATTGTGGCTGCACCTGCTGGTTGCTATCCGCTACCTCCGTGTACCTGCAGAGTCCTGCTGGCTGCTACTCCTCAGTTCTACTCGTGTCTGCAGCAGCTGATCCGCTCTCCGTGCTTCTCAGTGTTCCTGCTGGTCTCTACTCGCCAGTCTGCATCGGATCTGCGCCTCACTGCTTTCATATCGTCTAGACCATCGCTACTCTTCAGGGTCCTCCAGGAGTCCAGTTCTACATACTACTGCTTCCTGAGTATTTGTTCCCCTGCTGGTCTACCTACCTGTGCGCTGCACCTACTTGATTACCGCTTCACCCTCCAGGGACTTCGCATCCTGCCGGCCTCCAGCCGTTCAGGTATCTCTGCACTCCTGTCTGACAGCCTGCTCCTGAACCACGGTATGCATACTTCTCATTGACTGTGCTGGTGTATTGCATATCTTGCTGGACTGAGTTGTTCTCCTCTGGAGCTTACTATCCGCTGAGACTTTTGCCATCATTGACTGTGTTATCTTTTGCCCGGATAGTTTCTATGACTTTGTATTATTGCAGTGCTGTTCAGTCATTACTATATTGTGCATGTCATTGTGGATCAAGTTCAAGGTGCCCGTGTATCCTCTGTATTGCAGTCTCTCCCCGTGCCCCTCCTCACATATATATTCAGTGGTACAACTTGCTAGAGGCAGACCACTGATTCCTGTTTCCAGTGTCACCTGTTCCAGTGTCCTCTCACATAGCAGTGGTACAACTTGCTAACGCAGACCACTGACTCTCATCACCTCCTCGTTTCTGTTGGACATTCCTCCTCACTATAGCAGTGGTACAACTTGCTACCTCAGACCACTGACTACCCTCACGTGTCCTTTGTCCATTCAGTTCCTCGTGTATTACTACATATATATTACCAGTGCTGCTAGTCATAGACTTTCCCGAGCTAACGCAGACCACTGACTTCCCGGATACCTTCACCTGGATTCCATTCCTTCACCCAGACAGCGGTACAACTTGCTATACGCAGACCGCTGACTCTCATCACCTCCTCATTTCTGTTGGACATTCCTCCTCACTATAGCAGTGGTACAACTGGCTACCGCAGACCACTGACTACCCTCACGTGTCCTTTGTCCATTCAGTTCCTCGTGTATTACTACATATATATTACCAGTGCTGCTAGTCATAGACTTTCCCGAGCATCTCTATCATCTGCTGTCTCCTGTTCCGTGATCACCCCGCTACCAGAGTACCATATTACCACCTATACTGCTCTGGTAAGCTTATCACCTGGTGATCCCTGGGTAAAGACTCCTAGTGCCCTTGACAGTAAGATCAGGCCATGACAGACCCAGATACGGAACCTACAGCCAAAGAGATGCTGCAGCATCTGGTCACCCGTGTGGAGCAACAGGATGCTCGCCAACAGCTGTTACTTCAATGCTACCAGTCGTTAGCCTCCCAAGGAACATCTGGACCGACCGGTACAGCTAATGTTGAAGCTCCTGTGCTTTCCTCCGTTTCCCCAGTGCCATCCCAGGTGTCTACAGCTCCCACGCTTCACCTGCCTACTCCGTCAAAGTACGATGGAGACCCCAAAACTTGTAGGGGTTTCCTCAACCAATGCTCAGTTCATTTTGAGCTCCAACCTCAAAATTTTTCTACCCATCGTTCCAGAGTGGCCTATCTTATCTCATTGTTTTCTGGACAAGCTCTGGCTTGGGCCTCCCCTCTGTGGGAGAGAAATGATCCTGTATTACAAGATAGTGCCAAATTCATCTCTATGTTCCGAAGTGTGTTCGATGAACCAGGTCGTGTGACCTCCGCTGCTTCCAGCATTCTTCATTTACGTCAGGGTTCTCATACAGTAGGCCAGTACGTCATTCAATTTAGGATATTAGCCTCTGAACTTCAGTGGAACACTGAAGCATTAATTGCCGCCTTCTGGCAGGGGCTCTCCGATAAAATTAAAGATACACTGACTACCCAAGAGCTTCCTACGTCATTAGAAGATTTGATCTCTCTTTGCCATCGTGTAGACATGAGGTTTCGTGAAAGAGAATCTGAGAAAACAACTTCAGTTAAAGCACCTCTTCGCTCAACTCCTCAATTTCGTCCAGCTTCACCTTCTGTGATCCCCATGGAGATAGGACGTTCCAAATTAACTTCAGAGGAGAGGAACCGAAGAGTAAAGAATAGACTTTGTATCTATTGTGCTGATTCCACACACATGCTCAGTTCTTGCCCTAAGAAATCGGGAAATGCCAGGCCCTAACTAGTTCTGGAGAGGTGAAGTTAGGGTCCCTGGAGTCCTCTCCATCTTCTACGAAATTAAAAGTCTGTGCTTTTGATGTTACGATTTCCTTTGCTACCAAATCCTTTGAGTCTCAAGCTCTGATTGATTCTGGAGCAGCAGGAAATTTCATTTCTAAATCCCTAGTGAATCAATGGTCCCTACCAGTGATTACTTTGAAAACACCGATTACTGTGACTGCTATAGATGGATCACGTCTCATCAATGGTCTCATCACCCAGAGTACGTCTCCAGTAACGCTTCAGATTGGTGTGCTACACCGTGAAGAGATTTCGTTTTTAATTCTTCCTGTTACGACAAGTCCGATTGTATTAGGCCTTCCATGGCTTCAATGTCATTCTCCCCAGATTGACTGGCGCACTCCTCAAGTTACGTCTTGGGGAGCTGAATGTCATCATCGTTGTCTTTCCCAAGTCATTCCTCTTAAAATACAGCAATCTTCCATCTCATCTTCCTCACCGGGACTCCCTCCTCAGTATGCTTCATTTGCTGATGTTTTTGATAAAGCTCAGTCTGAACGTCTTCCTCCTCATCGTTCATGGGATTGTCCGATCGACCTTCTACCTGGCAAGACTCCTCCTAGGGGTCGGGTCTATCCACTTTCGTTACCTGAAACTCAAGCTACATCTGATTACATCCAGGAGAACCTCCAGCGAGGGTTTATTCGACCTTCCACCTCTCCCGCTGGAGCCGGGTTCTTCTTCGTAAAAAAGAAGGATGGATCACTACGCCCCTGCATAGATTTTCGTGGACTCAATGCTATTACTATTAAAAATCGGTATCCCATTCCGTTGATCACTGAGTTATTTGATCGCATCAAGGGAGCTCGGATCTTTACCAAGTTGGATCTTCGTGGTGCCTATAATTTAATTAGAATCCGGCCCGGTGACGAATGGAAGACAGCGTTCAACACCAGAGATGGGCATTATGAATATCTAGTAATGCCTTTCGGGTTGTGTAATGCCCCCGCTGTTTTCCAGGGCTTCGTTAATGAGATCTTTCGGGACTTGTTATATGTATGTGTCGTTGTCTACCTGGACGACATATTGATCTTTTCACAGGACCTGCCTTCTCATCACCAACATGTGGCAGAGGTCCTTTCCAGACTCCGGAAAAATTCATTATTCTGCAAACTAGAAAAATGTTCATTCGAGTTGTCCCAGATTCCATTTTTGGGGTATATTGTTTCCGGAGTTGGCCTGAAAATGGATCCAGAAAAGGTGAATGCTGTATTACATTGGCCCGGGCCAACTACTCTTCGTGCTATCCAGCGTTTTTTAGGTTTTGCCAATTACTATAGACGCTTCATTCAAGACTTCTCGTCCATTGCATCTCCTATTGTGGCCCTGACTCGTAAAGGGGCCAATACTAAGCAATGGTCATCCGAGGCCCTCCAAGCCTTTCAATTTCTTAAAGAGTCCTTCTCCTCTGCTCCCATTCTTCGACAGCCTGATGTGACACTTCCCTTCTTCCTAGAAGTAGATGCCTCTAATGTGGGCTTAGGAGCCATTCTCTCCCAACGCTCGGAGCAACAAAAGTTCCATCCTTGTGCCTTTTACTCTCGGGGTCTCCTGCCTGCGGAGAAAAATTATACTATCGGGGACAAGGAGTTGCTGGCTATCAAAGTTGCATTAGAGGAGTGGAGATACTTATTGGAAGGAGCTCGTCACCCTGTGACAATTTTCACGGATCATAAGAACTTGTCATACCTACAGTCTGCCCAATGCTTGAACCCTCGTCAAGCAAGATGGTCTCTTTTCTTTTCCCGTTTCGAATTAATCATAACCTTCAAACCAGCTACCAAGAACAAGAAAGCTGACGCTCTATCTCGAGCTTTTGTGACGTCCTCTGACGTTGAAGAGGTTTCCAACCATTCTATACTAGACCCCAAATGTATCTCGCTGGCTGCTTCTTCCACTAAAGTGCTACCATTTGGGAAGACCCTCGTGCCTCCTACTCTTAGGAGGAAAATCCTTTCGTGGTTCCATTCTTCTCGTTTTTCTGGACATGCTGGTGAACGCAAGACCTTTGAGATTCTCTCTCGCAGTTACTGGTGGCCCTCGATGAGGAGAGACGTCAAAGAGTTTGTTGCTTCTTGTGAATTGTGTTCTCAGTTTAAATCCTCCCGCAGAACTCCAGCGGGGTTGCTGCAACCACTACCCATTCCGTCCAAGCCCTGGACCCATATTAGTATGGACTTTGTTACTGATCTGCCATCTAGTAAAAATTGTAATACTATTTGGGTAGTGGTAGACAGATTTTCGAAGATGGCTCATTTTGTCCCTTTGTCTGGTTTGCCTTCCTCGTCTACTCTGGCTGAACATTTCGTTACAGAAATCTTTCGTATTCATGGATGTCCGTCAGAGATTGTGTCAGATAGAGGAGTACAATTCGTTTCCAGATTCTGGCGGGCCCTTTGTAAAACCTTGGGCATACGATTAGCACTCTCATCTTCTTACCATCCGCAATCAAACGGACAAACTGAACGGGTCAATCAAGATCTCGAGACCTTTATAAGGATGTTCTCATCAGCCAATCAAGACAACTGGGTAGAATTGCTTCCTTGGGCTGAATTCACTCATAACAACATGTACCATGAGTCATCGTCCAAAACTCCATTCTTTGTGGTTTACGGTCACCATCCGTCTTTTCCGGAATTTCCTGCCCTCCCTCCCACCCAAGTTCCTGCTGTAGAGACTGTTTGTCAAACCTTCAAAAATATTTGGTCTCAGGTCAAAACCTGTTTAAAGAAGACATCTGACAAATATAAGTCTTTCGCAGATAAGAAGAGGCGGGCTATTCCACCACTGAAAATTGGAGATCGTGTCTGGTTATCTACCAAAAATATTCGTTTGAAGGTCCCATCTATAAAATTCGCTCCCCGCTTTATTGGTCCATATAGGATCATTCAAGTGATAAATCCAGTTTGTTTCAAACTTCTACTTCCTAAGAACCTTCGTATTTCCAATGCCTTCCATGTGTCCTTGCTCAAACCTCTCATCATCAACCGTTTCTCGACTCCTCCTTCAGCACCTCAGCCAGTTCAAGTTCATCAGGAGGAAGATTTCGAGATTACTCATGTATTGGACGCAAAAATTTCGCGAGGAGTTCTCCGTTTCCTCGTTCATTGGAAGGGCTTTGGTCCTGAGGAGCGTTCATGGATCAAAGCTGAAGATCTCAACGCCCCAGCTCTTCTTAAGAAGTTTTATTCCAAAAATCCGGACAAGCCCGGTTCCAGGCGTTCTGTGCCCACCTTTAAAAGGGGGGGTACTGTCACTCACCAGACTGTGAGTGCTTCTTCCCGTGTGTTTAGGAACCGTGGCCGTCCACCATCCTGAGGGTCTGCGCATGCGCAGCCCTTTCAAAACCTTCAGTACCTGTTCCTTTAACTTAATTGGCTGATCAGGCAACACTCCCTATTTAAAGCACCTGCTGTCCTCTCCTCGTTGCCTGATCTTGGAGTCTCATTCCCCATGAGCCTCTGAAGGTGTTCCTGTGTTTCATGTTTCCTAGTGTATTCAGCGCTGCTGATTCCTGTGGTTTCCAGACCACTTCTACTCCTGTGGTTTCCAGACCACTTCAACTCTCCTGTGTTTCATCGTGACTGTTAGCTGATTCCTATCCGCTGCCTCCATGCACTACAGTCTTCAAACCACTTCAACTCTGCTGTGTTTCATCGTGACTGTTAGCTGATTCCTATCCGCTGCCTCCGTGCACTACAGTCTTCAGACCACTTCAACTCTCCTGTGTTTCATCGTGACTGTTAGCTGATTCCTATCCGCTGCCTCCGTGCACTACAGTCTTCAGACCACTTCAACTCTGCTGTGTGTCATCGTGACTGTTAGCTGATTCCTATCCGCTGCCTCCGTGCATTACAGTCCTCAGACCACTTCAACTCTCCTGTGTTTCATCATGACTGTTTGGCTGATTCCTATCTGCTGCCTCCGTGCGCTACAGTCTTCAGCTCATCTCAACTCTCCCGTGTTTCCTCGAGACTGCTACAACTGATTCCTATCCGCTGCTCTCCGTGCTCAACAGTTCCAGCTCAGCTCTACTCTCCCGTGTTTCATCGTGGCTGCACCTGCTGGTTGCTATCCGCTACCTCCGTGTACCTGCAGAGTCCTGCTGGCTGCTACTCCTCAGTTCTACTCGTGTCTGCAGCAGCTGATCCGCTCTCCGTGCTTCTCAGTGTTCCTGCTGGTCTCTACTCGCCAGTCTGCATCGGATCTGCGCCTCACTGCTTTCATATCGTCTAGACCATCGCTACTCTTCAGGGTCCTCCAGGAGTCCAGTTCTACATACTACTGCTTCCTGAGTATTTGTTCCCCTGCTGGTCTACCTACCTGTGCGCTGCACCTACTTGATTACCGCTTCACCCTCCAGGGACTTCGCATCCTGCCGGCCTCCAGCCGTTCAGGTATCTCTGTACTCCTTTCTGACAGCCTGCTCCTGAACCACGGTATGCATACTTCTCATTGACTGTGCTGGTGTATTGCATATCTTGCTGGACTGAGTTGTTCTCCTCTGGAGCTTACTATCCGCTGAGACTTTTGCCATCATTGACTGTGTTATCTTTTGCCCGGATAGTTTCTATGACTTTGTATTATTGCAGTGCTGTTCAGTCATTACTATATTGTGCATGTCATTGTGGATCAAGTTCAAGGTGCCCGTGTATCCTCTGTATTGCAGTCTCTCCCCGTGCCCCTCCTCACATATATATTCAGTGGTACAACTTGCTAGAGGCAGACCACTGATTCCTGTTTCCAGTGTCACCTGTTCCAGTGTCACCTGTTCCAGTGTCCTCTCACATAGCAGTGGTACAACTTGCTACCGCAGACCACTGACTACCCTCACGTGTCCTTTGTCCATTCAGTTCCTCGTGTATTACTACATATATATTACCAGTGCTGCTAGTCATAGACTTTCCCGAGCATCTCTATCATCTGCTGTCTCCTGTTCCGTGATCACCCCGCTACCAGAGTACCATATTACCACCTATACTGCTCTGGTAAGCTTATCACCTGGTGATCCCTGGGTAAAGACTCCTAGTGCCCGTGACAGGCATGATGGTTGTGTAAGAATACGCTGTAATCTGTGTGGGGAAATAGGGCATACTTTTAGCAGATGCCCTCATGCATCACATAATAACAGTGGGTATATCCCTAATGCAGAGTTGGTTAGACTAGTAGAGGACATAGAGGCAAGGGAAGTAGTGTTGGTACAGGAGTGTTCTGCCTTGAAGATTGTTCCCGCTAATCCTGCCCTTTCATTAGTTCAGCCAAGTACTTCAGCTACTGCTCTCTCTAAGGTGACTAAAAAGCAACCTTTTGTTGTGCAAGAAGTAGAAGGGGGAGAAGAAATCAGGTTAAGGATAAAGGCAGTGATGGTCCAGTGTTATCAAATAGGTTTTTGTTTTTTTCGAGTGATGAGGAAATGGAAGAGGAGGTGGTTAGGTCAGGGGAAGGTGAACTGAGTTTCAAACCAAAAGTGACTAGAAAACGCAAGAAGATTGGGGCCTCTGAATATAGAAAACCTAAGGATAAGTCTGATGTAAAGGCTAAAATATCGTTAATTAAGACATCTAATGAAGAGTTTCTAAAGCAGCCAGTCATTTCTCTCCCTAAGTCCTTTACTGTGGAGGAGTTGGCTCCTGTTCCTCTTCCTCCGGGTCCCTCTGATCTGGAGGCTGGGGGGGGGGGTAGTGAATAGTCAGACTCTCGTCTTCTCACCCCCCCTGTCATCATCGAATCAGGTTTCTCAGTCCCAGGGAGACCCCCTGACCCACAGAGGGTGGTATTAGAACCCTTGGTGGATGACATTTTGAGTCCTGTTGATAGTTTAGATAAGATGGTGGGTGGTGAGTCTTCTTTGGTTAGGTCTGGTGGGGTGGTCCCAGTATGGGAATAGAGAGTTCTCCGGGAAGGGGACACCTTGCCAGTGGGGGTCATTTTCAAAAAGTGTGGATCTTCCAATGAAAATTCTGTGAAACAAGTAAAGATGAAGTAATCAGGATCCTACTTGTATAACTCTAAAAGCTGGCTTCCCAACCCATAAGGTTTGCCACCATTAACGTGGCATCAATTCTGTCTGAACGTGCTCATTACATGGCCTTTAATTTTTTCAGCACGTTTGAGGCTGATTTTAATTTTTGCCGGAGACCAGAATAGGTCGGTTAGCCGACCTACATAAAGCCAAGAGGGAGTGGAGGCGTGGGCCTTCATACTGTCAACCTGAGAGGACACGACCTGAGATTGATCAACATCTATGGTCCATAAACCAAATGGGAAAGGAAGTGTTTTTTCAGGGAGATAAAGCTATATCTTTTTTTCGGCCTGGCAGATAGTCTTTGATGGTGACTTTAAGACTTTTATTAGGACCAAAGACAGGGAAGGTCTTTGAGGTAGCTGGAGGTCTAGAATAGATTAGGTTTTTTGTTAAGGAGAGCTCGAAAACTTTGGCTCTAGAGCTAAAGCCAGTAGAGTTCTCTGACCACATTTACCTTAGTGTATCCTTGAATGCCTCACAGACTCTTCAGAAAGGTAGGGGCCTTTGGCGCCTGAACTCTAAGCTCCTAGAGGAGGAGGAGACAAGACAGTCCTTTAGAGACTTCTTTGAATCCCATGTGACGCTTTTGGAGGCAGGGTGGAGTAGGTCAGAGTGCTGGGAGATATTTAAAAAGAGGACCCGGGGTTTCTTCCGTGACCTGGTAGCTAGAAATAACTTTCTAAGAGAAAATACCTATTCAGCATTAAGAAGGAAACTTGGATTCCTGATCTGTGAAAAGGGATATGGTGGGGAAATCTCCCGAGTGAAGGCTAGATTGAGGGAGATACAGTATGACCGGTATGTTTCCTTGGTTCTGGAGAGGGATTACGGGAAGTACCACTCACCCGATCCTTACTTGAACTGTAGGAAGTCGGTAGATATGATAGAGGTGAGGGGCCTGTACGATGCTAGGGGTGTCCTCAGAGAAAACAGGGAGGGCATCCTTGGTGTTGTGCAGTCTTTCTACTCTGATCTCTTGTCTGAGATATCACTAGACAGAGAGAAGATGGACCATTTCCTGAGGGAGACACCTGGTCTTGAGGATCTCAGCAGTTCGCTTGAGTCTTTGGGCAGCGATATAACGGTGGATGAAGTCAGAATGGCATAGAGTTGTCTAAAAAGAAATCTTCAGGCCCGGATGGCTTAACCTCCGAGTTCTTTAAGATCACTAGATACTTTACTTGGAACGCTAGGTGTCAGGTTTCCATTAGACAAAAGGTCCTTCCCTGTAAAGTGGTGGTGGGTGATATTCTCTACGAGGTGTGGAAATTAAGGTATATGGAGAAGTGCCGGATGACCAATGCCAACTGGGTCAGGCTCTGGCGGTGTCTGAGGCCTCCGTAGGGGAGCCAAGGTTCGGTATGTCTTCCCATCTGTGGCTGCCTATCTTTTCACCTTCCTTTAGTGGTTGAGTGAATAATTACCTGTATTTTTATATATGGCTACATACATCTAAACGTTCAGTTTATTTCCTCTTTGCGGAAGAATGTTTTGATGGTTTGTTGTGACTTTTGGTGGTTGGGTGGGAGGTTGAAGTGTTTCTTTGGGTGGTTTTTGATGTTGCTTTAAATAATGTATTATATTTGTTTTGTTTTGGTTTATTTGGTGTGGGCACCCTTCTGATTTTATCTTGTGCTTTTATACTGTTATTTATTATGGACTAATGCTGAACTTTACAGGCTATTTCCCATAATATTTATGTTCTTTTAATTTTGGGTGTCACATTGTGTATTAGTTGGTTATGTTAGGTTGCAAGCTTTAAATAAAAAAATCTTTCCAGCCTCATTCTGGTGGCAGCTGCTGCAGAAACATGTTGTGTCAAAGCAAGCTCTTTGCTCCAGTGACCTCTGTGATCGCGCCCAGAAAACTATGAAGGATCCTGGGGAAGAGGAGGAGGGGAGTCCCCCTGCTCCAGGGCCTACTCTTGGCCCAAGATCCAGAAAACAAGCCTGTGGGGGAGATTTTGAGGAGAGTCCCTAGGCTTCTGGGCCTCGCTCAGGCCCTGATTTATACAAGCCTTATAACATCTTGGCAAGCAAAATGGATGAATTTTTTTGCGGGAGATAGTATCCAGTCACAGGGACATAATCTGGATCATACAGCAAATTAACCTCCTCTAAACAATACCATGGAGGATGTCCCAGCCAGTCCTAGTGATAGGTGAGAGCCGTAGTCATCGGGATTGCAAGGTCTTACTCACAGGGCGTGTAAGAAGATGAAACTTCCCATAGGGGTATTGGACTGTAAGGAATCCAGTGGCTTTTGGAGAGGAGATGATGACTTCTCAGCATGACTCATCTGTGCAAAAGCAGATCACTGGCATTGGTGTAGGACGCAGACTCACAGCCTGTGTGTGGCGGAGGTAGCATATGCGTGCTCTTAGTATCCCTCACGGACAGCGGTTGCGTACTCAGTAGGCTGGAGGTGGCAATCTAGCATGCTAGAATAGAGGTGTTGAGCATTTGACAGTGCTGAATCAGTAGGTGGTAGTGTTATCTGCCAACGCGTTTCGCTCGTGGCCAAAAGGCAGTGAGCTTCCTCAGGGATTGTTATAGTGGAACTGGTCTTTCTTCCAGTTTATATAAAGTCCGGATATTTTCAATTGGGCGGCAACAATTTCACTTAATTGGCCAGAGGCTCAGCTGGTAACAATGAAATGTGAATGCCTGGTAATTGGATTGTGCACAGACAATAAGTAGCTGTCAGTTGTTTACAAAATAAAATAAAGTAAAATACATCGCTGATAAAGAGTTATCTGTTATTAACATGGTGTCTGGTGCCATACATGCAATTGCCCTTGATAGTAAATGTTACTCCGAAAACAACTGAGATGTTAAAAAACAACAGATAGGTTAAAAAAAACACTTGCAGCTACTAGAACAATATACATTTCCGGGTAGTTTTAAATAATATCAAAAAATGAACAATGTGATGTACATCAGAATTGCATACTGTTTCACGCTGGGAATACAGTGTGAATATACTCATAAACAGTGTATATGCTAATCTTGGGGCAATAAGCCCTGTATGATGGCTGTACAACCCGATATAGGGGTGGATGGAAGAACGGGATAAACGAAAGGTGGAAAGGGGGAAAAAGGGAGTCTTATGATTTCAAAAAATATCCCAAATCAAAATCTATATTAAGTCCCTTTGGAGTCAGGGTTTTTAGATAAAAAATCCACCTGGCTTCTTCCTTCGAAATAAGTGATACATAGTCTCCATCTCTCCAAGGTTTTGTGACTTTACAGATCCCTGTGTATTTTAAAGTGGTATGATCGTGGTTATGGTATTTAAGAAAATGGGCAGATACGGTGTGGTTCTCTGACTTGTTTTTAATATTTCGTATGTGTTTAGAGATGCGGACATGCAGTTTCCGAATGGTGCGTCCCACATACTGGAGTCCGCAAGGGCACTCCAGTAAGTAGACCACACCTATGGTATTGCATGTTATCTTGGTTTTGATTTGAAAGGACTCCCCTGTGGTGTGGGATCTAAAGGTGGTAATGGGTTTCGTTCCCCTCTGATTGGTCATAGTGCAAGCCTGGCACCTATGGCAGAAATAGAAACCCCCACTATTCTCTTTGTTCCAGCTTTGTTTTTGTTCTCCCTTTGCGGTGGGGATGCAGCATTTCACTAGCTTTGTATTGAGGGAGTCAGATTTCCTGTAAATGATCTTTGGGTGTTCTGTAAGAATGTCCTTCAGATGGTCATCCATCTGCAATATGTGCCAATGTCTCCGTACAATATTTTCGAGTTCCCTATGATTGGAACTGTACTTGGTAATGAGTGCTGGTTGTAATGAGTCATCTGCATCTGTGGTGTACGTTTTGGATCGAAGGAGGGTCTCCCTATCTAACCCTTTGACTACCTCAAATGCCACGTTAATGGTGTCCCTGTCATAGTTCCGTTCAAAGAATCTCTCTTTTAAAATTTTGGGTTGATCCTCATAGGACATTAAGTTAGAACAATTCCGTCTAATGCGGGTGAACTGGCCTTTTGGTATGTTGGTAAGCCATCTTTTCAGGTGGCCACTCGTTGCTGGAATGTAAGAATTACAGTCCACCGGTTTGAGGAAAGTCTTGGTCTGAATATGTTGTCTGAGATGGCTATGTCTAGATCTAAGAACTCTACCCTAGTATCGCTGATCTGGGCAGTGAACCGAAGGTTGATGTCATTGTTGTTGAGATAACGAAGGAACTCTTGGAGCATGTCCATGGTTCCCGTCCATATGCACAGGACGTCGTCTATGTATCTATGCCAACTCAAGATGTATGGACTATATGGGTTGTTGTGCCAGATAGTAATGTTTTCCCAATGAGCCATGAACAGGTTCGCGTAACTGGGCGCAAATTTCGCGCCCATGGCAGTTACGCGAACCTGTTCATAGTAGCCTCCACTAAACCAAAAATAATTGTGGTGCAAGGTGAAATTGATGGCTTGCATGATGAATTGAATCTGCTCTGGGGGGATATCTGTCTCTGTGGAAAGGATATGCTGTACATATTCACATCCTATCTTATGATCTATGATGGTGTACAGAGACTACTAAGAGCGCGCATACGCTACCTCCGCCACACACAGGCTGTGAGTCTGTGTCCTGCACCACTATATAAACCAGAGGCAGGAGACGTGGCCACACTATAGGAGGGACCCCTGCCCAGAGGATATCTACTATCAAGCGTTACCAAGTAAGTCACTTTGGATTTTCCATAGACTATTTGGGATAATCTCTTTATATTGGACAATTCCTTCACCATCGCCACAATGTACATGGCCTCTAGGTCCACTTAGTGCACCTATTCGAGTGTCAGTACTCTTTTGGGACATCTGACTCATTTTGATTTGCTACTAATCAACAAAGTTGAAAGGGCATTTGTCTACATTGCCATATCGGACATTCCACAATACGGGTTACAATACCCAGTGGACAATTGATGTGTATGGAGTGATATGGTTCAATTTCATCATTTGTTTTTACTTGCTTTTTGTTGTTTCACATACCGTTTACCAAGTGCAAATGTCAGTTTATTCTGTTTCCGGCCGGAAAACTTATGTGTACATTATGTTGCAATAAATAACATTAACCACCCACTTTGCTATACATGCTATAACTTCTCGCGCCTAGAACCTGATATACCACGTTATCAATAAAAGAGGACGATTCAGTCTCTTTACCTGCGAACTTGCCATTTTCAGAGGCGGGCAGTACAGCAACAAATCCGCTGTATAATAATATCAGACTTTTGGAGGGTGGCAGTGGATGGTACAAGTTCAGTTGCGAGTACCGTGACCAGTTTGGTGTCCTCAATACCCGTGCTGCTTCAGGTGGAAAACGAAAAGTTCCTATGTTCGGAGTGCAGCTGTAGCGATAGCTGCAGAGAAACAACCTGCTCCAATATGTTCAGTAAGTTCTTTTATTCAGCAGTCAGGTGATGTCACGGCTAGTGCTTCTGTCCCTCAACCTGTAATGGAGGCTATCTCTGTGAGCGAAGGTGACATGACAAGTAAGCCAACTGTTGTAAATGTTTTGTCAGACAATGTAAAAGCTGTTCAATCTAATGCGGATGATGTGAGCGATGTGCAGAGTACAGTAATTGACACAATTTTTGGACCTTTAAGCATACAAAGTAGAACTAAGAAAGCCTTACAATTGATAGAAAATACAGCCAAAGGCATGACTGGTATGTTACCCCAAGTGTGTAAACATGTTTCTGATGGTGGTCAAGTATTAACATTGAAGGGGGTAGGTCTGGTGCCCAGGAGTTTAAAAGATGTAATGCTCCACTTGTTTCTAGTCAGGAAGTGGTTAATGCTACTTCAGCTGTTGCTAAAGTTTGCCTAACGAGTGAACCTATGTCAGTTTCCATATCTGGGGTATGGTGGGGGGTGGGGGGGCGGCAGGGTGCTCAGGAGGTTAAGCTGTCTAATGCTACAGTTATATCTAGTCAGGCAAAAGTTAATGATTTCCACCCCAATTTCTTACGCAGGAGTTGTATCTGGGAGAACTGCACAAAATGTTCCAACAATGCCTGCTAGGGGGCAGCCTCCCAAAAAACGTAATTTGGTTCAACTCAAATATTTAGGTGATAACCCCCCCCCGGACAAGTCTGATTTTCTGGGAATGTTCTTTTCTAGTTTTGGGCTTGTGGCTGCGGATCTGTTTGCCTGCATCCACCCATTTGGGTCGCCTGAATATGATGTGAGCATTCTGCCCTTCGGGCCCAAAAAGCCTGTAACAGGGGTTACAGGCTTTTTGGGCCCGATGGGCGGATTGCAGAGGAACAGACCCGTGGTCAAAGTTTAGGGCTATTGCAATTACGCGACAAGAACGCATGAAAGTAACTATTTTGGTAAGAAATGAATCTTTGCCAGTCTCAGATTTGACATTTTGGCTGAAACGGTATGCCAACATAATCCTTCCTCTGGTAAAAGTTCCTGATCCTAGCCAGAATGTCTGGAGTGGAGATTGGTCAGCCACGGTAGACCTGCAGTGCACGGAGGCTGGCCTGGTACATATACCATCAGCAGCCTTTATTGGCTGTGACAAAATCCAGTGTTTTTATCCAGGCCAGTCAAGCATGTGTCACTGCTGAGGCAACTTCCGCCACCTCAGTGCGAATTGTCCCTCTCAGAAATGTGGCCCTTGCAGTGGGATCGGTCATGAAACTAAGTCCTGTGCAAAAATACGCTGCAACTTGTGTGGGGTTGAGGGAAATCCATTTAGTAGGAGTCCCTATGCCTCCCACAACAGTAGTGACATCTTGGATCAGGATTTGGTTAGGATAGTAGAGCAGATGGAGGTTGGGGAAAGTACATTGGTGGTAAAGGGTTCTGCTCAAGCTTTAGATCTTTTGAATGTGCCTAGTTCATCTCAGCCCGTTCTAGCCCAAGTTCAAATTTGGGCCCCTGTTAGTGAAACAGTTGAGGTGGTAGGGGAGCAACCTTTTGCAGTCCAGAATAGCTGGGGGAATAGGAGTCTGGTTCTGAAAGTGGGAAAAGAGGAGATACTGTTAACAAATTGTTTCCTGGCATTTTCTAGTGAGGAAGAGATGGAGGGGGAGGTTGTTAGGACTGGGGATGGTGAACCTGTGGTTAAACTAAAGGTTGCTAAGAGACGTAGGAAGACTAGGAACTTGTACTTGCAGGAGGTTATCCCTGATTATAAAAAGCTGAAGAACAAGACAAAATCAAGGGTACGTAGTAAATCACCTGAGGTTAAGTCTACCAAGGAAGGGTTTTTGAATGTCCTGTAAAGTCTTGTTCTAGGCCTCTTTTGGTTCAGTTTTTTCTTCCTTAAGTTCTTCTGGTATTGTGAGCCGGGTTCCTGACCCGGGTCTGTGTGAACATGGTCCCACTTTGGTGGCTCCTCTGGTTTTTACGGATCAGGCTCCCCCAGTTCCTGGCCCTTCTGACCCACAGGGGGTTTATTTAGGGTCTTTAGACCAAGAAACAGTAGTATCTAGTATTAGGGATAGGGGTGAAGACAAAGATGTTACAACTTGTAGTGTTATTGTCTCCCTAGACTCCGGCAAGGAGGCCCCAGAAGGCGAGGTGGTGGTTCTCCGGGATGATGACACCATGCCAGTGGGAGTTAGTATTAAGAGATGAGGGTCTTCTGATGAAGACTCTGTAAAACAAGTAAAGAAAAAGTAATCTGGGTCCTACTTCTATTACTCAGAAGAATGGCTTCCCAGCCCATAAGGTTTGCCATTATTAATGTGGCATCCATTCTGTCCGAACGTGCTCATTACATGGCCTTTGATTTTTTTTCAGCATGGTTGAAGCTGATCTTTTATTTTTGCAAGAGACCAGAATAGGTTGACTTGCCGACCTACATAAAGCCAAGAGAGAGTGGGGGCATGGGCCCTCATACTGGTCTCTTGCGGCCAAGCCATATGGTAGGGTGGCGGTCCTTTTTACCGACATGATAACTGTCCAGTGAGTTATAGAGCTCCAAGTAGGTAAATGTATGGTTTTGTATGTCAACCTGAAGGGACACGACTTGAGATTGATCAACATCTACGGGCCACAAACTAAATGGGAAAGGAAGTGTCTTTTCAGGGAGATAAATCCATATCTTTTTTTGGCCCGGCAGATAGTCTTTGATGATGACTTTAACACTTTTATTAGGACCAAAGACAGGGAAGGTTCAAGGGCTTCTCTGAGCTATGATTCCATTTTTTTAGTTATTATGGCAAGGCAGGCGCGTCTGGTGGATGTACATTTTTGACATTTTCCAGACCATTCTGGTTTCACTTGTTATAGAGGTAGCTGGAGTTCTAGGATAAACAGGATTTTTGTTAAGGAGACTTTGGCTCCAGAGCTAAAGCCACTAGAGTTCTCTGACTATGTTTATCTTAGTGCATCCCTGAATGCTTCAGAGACTTTTCATAAAAGGTAGGGGCGTTTGGCACCTGAACTCTGAGCTCCTTGAGGAGGAGGTGGTAGGACAATTCTTTAGGGACTTCTTTGAATCCCTAGAGACGCTTCTGGGGGCAAGTTGGAGTAGGTCAGAGTGGTGGGAGGTATTTAAAAAGAGGATCCAGGGTTTCTTCCATGATCTGGTAGCGAGAAACAACTTGTTAAGAGAAAATATCTATTCTGCATTAAGAAGGAAACTTGGATTCTGAACAGGGAGATGGTGAGGAAACCTCCCGGGTAAAGACTCAGATGAGAGAGATGCAATATGACTGGTATGCTTCCTTGGTTCTGGAGAGGGATTACGGGAAGTACCACTCACCTGACTCTTACCTGAACTGTAGGAAGTCGGTAGATATGAAAGAGGTGAGGTGCCTGTACGATGCTGAGGGTGTTTTCAGGGAGGATAAGGAGGGCATCCTTGGTGTTGTGCAGTCTTTCTACTCTGATCTCTTGTCTGAGAATTCACTAGACAGATAAAAGATGGACCAGTTCCTGAGGGAAACACCTGGTCTTGAGGATCTGAGCAGTTCACTTGAGTCTTTGGGCAGCGAGATAACGATGGATGAAGTCAAAATGACCATAGACGAATTGTCTAAAAAGAAATCTCCAGGCCCGGATGGCTTAACCTCTGAGTTCTTTAAGATCTTTGTGGACATTCTGGCTCCCTGCCTCGTGGAGATCTTTAATGAGAGCCTGGAGAGAGGTTTATTACCTCCCTCCATGAGGGTTTCTGCACTTATTTTGCTGTCTAAAGGGAAGGACCAGTTGCATAATGAGAACTGGCGCCCCATAGCCCTTCTCAATACCGACAGAAAGATTTTGGCAAAGGTACTTTTTAATAGACTGATGCAGATCTCCGGTCAACTGCTTTCCACCTCACAGCATTGCACTGTGAAAGGCCGAAGTACCTTGTTGGGCTGAGAAGAGGGTAAAGTATCTTTTAGCTCTTGATCAGTCGAAGTCCTTTGACAAGGTGGATCACGAGTTCATATGGGCTCTACTTCTGAGGTATGATCTTCCAGTGCGGGTGGTGAATTGGCTTCATACTATTTGCAAACAGGCAGATTCCCTCTTCTGAATGGTTGGGTAGGTCCATCCTTTGTGGTCAACTCTGGAGTAAGGCAGGGTTTCCACCTGAGCCCCCTCTTGTTTGCGTTTGCAATAGATCCTTTCAAAGAACTGAAAGCGACTTGATAGGAGGGGTGCTGTTGGGTTCGGAATGTCCTTCGAAGGTGATGGCCTACACGGACGATGTCACTATCATCTTGTCGTGTTCTGCAGAAGCAATGGAGGTAGCAACTCTGGTCTGCAGGTACGCCGAGGCCAGTGGCTCAAAAATGAACAAGGATAAGAGTGAAGTTTTCTGGATGGGGGAGGAAGGTTGTCAGTTCAACCTTCCAGACAGCATTCCCCCGACCCAGTAGCAAGTTCAAAATTTTAGGAATTCAATTTGGAAATGGTGATTATGTCAAGCAAAACTGGGAGACAAAAGTAGAGGAAGCTTCTCAGAAAGTGGAGAGCAGGAGGAGGTGGAAGCTTAGAGTAGACATTGTGAAGACCTACCTGAACCTGGAGTTTCTGTACATTAGCTATGTGTGCTTTTTGCCACAGTCTTTATCATCTAGGGTTTATGCAGTTTTCTTCCTTTTGTTTTGGGGGAATAGGCTGAACCTGATCAAGTGATCGGTGACCAACAAATCGTGGCAGGATGGTGGGCTGGGTATGGGTAACCCAGTGCTGTTCTTTCTAACAACTTTTGTAAAATTGCACATCAGTAGTCTCTTTCTTGAGACTCCCAAAGAAAGAGACTACTGTTACCTGTCAGCCATTTTGTCCTTGTACAGCTTAAAGACAACTTAAATGCAGTTAGTTTGTAAAAGTTATTTTTTTTTACTCTGTTTAGAGCTTCCTCATGTCCGTCTAAGGTATCAAGCACGCAGATCTGTAAGTCTCAGATTTATACAGTAATTACTAACTTAATTTGTTTACTGTAATTGTATTGGTAATTATATTTCTGAAAGATGAGTGAATTTTGAGTGCATTTATCTTAGATGTATTTCGCAGACCTTCATCCCAGATACTGTCAAAAAGGCTATTCAGCACAGGCATCCATTGTAAGAAGCCCACAGAACCAAACATTCAGTGTAAGGAGTCCACAGGGGCATCCAGTGTAAGGAGCCCACAGAACCAGACATCCAGTGTAAGGAGTCCACAGAGGCATCCAGTGTAAAGAGCCCACAGATCCAGACATCCAGTGTAAGGAGTCCACAGAACCGGGCATTCTCTGTAAGGAGCCCAACAGAACTGGCCATCAACTGTAAGGAGCCCAACAGAATCGAACATCCACTCAAAGGAGTCCACAGAACAGGAAGTCCACTGTTAGGACAACCCACAGAACATAGATCAGAGTCCCTGTCCGGACTCAACAGTACTGTCAATATGGGGAATATAGACAGTAAACAGATAGATGACAGCAACTCCCCCATAGAAATGATGCACAGATTTCTAGGATATAGGTGAAGTAGAAGGTCTACAAGTAATTTTTCAAGAAAGCGGGGATAGCCAAAGAATGAATTGATATGTGTTGAGTGGATATACTAAATACATCAGAAGCTGAATGATATAATGAATCAAGTAGGTTGTGTACTTTAAATGTATGTTTGATGCTGCTCAGCTGAAAGAGTGAAATGTGCCTTCCGCTTATTCTCTGTAAAAGATTTCAGTCTGTTGAAATAAGAAGGACTCTGTTTTGAGATAAGTAGGGGGGCTATTAGCAGTGGAGAAGCTTCAAATATCTCTCCCCCTATCCATCTAGTGTGAAAGAAATCTTCTAGAAGGACTCTGTATTTTGTTATCGGACAATGTGTGTAACATTGATAAAAAGGTTCTTCGAGTATGCTTCAATAATTCAAGAGTAACTAAAATGTGTCTGGAGTGGTGAGTGGTAATAACATATTGAAGCTGACTTGTATTTAGTCTAATGCTGGGACTTGTAGTTCCACAGCAGTAGGCTGGAAGGTATCAGTTAATTTTTCTTCCTCTATATGTGAGTTTTGTCTCCGTCTTACTGCGTGTGAAGGAGATCCGTGTTTTTCTGTCTTGACCGTTTTACTAGAGACATGCTTCAAGGTTGTAAAAGTTGTATATTTGTAAATGTAATGCCTGCATTGCTTAATTGTAAGCTTTTGAAGAGATGCAAAAGAAGTTTTAAAATCTTTGGTCCGTCACTGTACCAATCAGTGGACGGATAAAACTCTAAATAATGTACAGATAGTGTCAGAAGAGCTAGCTGGGGTCCAACAAGCTATTTCTGTAGTTGAACTAAATAATTTTGTCTGTGAATTTGAGGAAAAATAGCTTTCACTTTAAGTTAAAAGAGAACTGTGGTAGTGAGCTTTTACATGTAGATATTACAAGGGGTTTTAATCTGTGTGAAAATGGCGCTGATGAATGTTATAAAAGGATTTCTGGGGTGATTATGGGCTTTTACTCTCCTTAATAATCTGGCAAATGTATGGATGACCATTTAATACCATTATATATGACTATTACTGTCAACCCACTTCTCGCAAAGGTAATTGTGATTTAACCTAAGAAATATAATTCTTATTTTCCCTTATATCCACGGGACCAATATTCATATAGTGGCTTATGCTCATATCTTCAAGAAAAACTATGCACAAAATATAGTTTCTTAAAACTTGTTGTAGTATTAACATTCAAATTGTAAAACTTATGTATATATTATAAAACAGTATACAGCGTAACAATATTTTACACAAAGTATAGATTTCGGTGCAATACATTACATTTATTGCCTGCTATATAAATATACAAGTCTTTGTGTGTATGTTTTGACTAACTATTGTCTAAAGGTGTGTGAATGTGTTAAACTTTAACTATTGTTCTAGTTGTGTGAATGCATTGTGTGTGTGTCTAGGGGGGAGGAGGGGGGACACAGACAATCAAGCACACATTTTAAACCTTCCAAAAATTCTCACATTCTCTACCACATTTATCCCTCTATCATTTCATTTCACTTCTCAGTCAAAGTCCAGCAGCCATTATTCACTATTCAGATTCCCTTCACATGAGAGTTTCTAGATGGCAGCCATTTTACAAACATGCCAGATAATAGATCCATTTTCTCTATTGTCTGAACTCAGCATGCTCTAAACACATGGTATTTCACCTTGCTGCCATATTAACTACATCAACATTTTCAGGAATAAACCACAATTTTTCAGAGATTCAGAGTTACAAACTACCCTTTAAACCAACAGTATAACAAAACATTATATTAAACAATCTGACCACTTCCTGAACAATCCAATCACTTGCTACGAATCTAAATACTAATTTCCTCCACACTTTTAAACAGCAGCATGGCAAACTTTCCAATACCATCTACACTGTTTTTACTTTCCCATGAAATACTTTTTCAACACCACCATTCTATCGAATAAACAAACTATGCACAACCATATATATATATCCAGATTCAACTGCATTTTATCTGAACTCAGACAGTTCCATTCAAATATACCATCTGTATACAAACTTCCATATAACCAACGACAAATGATCATTCATTCTCATATACTCTGCCACATATGTGTCCAGATTCGACCACCTTCCATTCAAAAACACATTACAAACAATAGATTTCCAAATTCACTCACCTTTCATTCATTCCATTCAAAAACTCCATTATAAACTTATCCTGCTAGCCAGTGCCCCAGACCCTCAGGCAACTTCCTTTCTTGCCTGTCCAGCTAGAAGCTCTGTTTGCATGCCTTATCAGGCTGGGAGTAGAGCTCGAAAAAGGGAAGTTTCTTCCTTGTGTAACGTATATCAAAAACTTTTCTTGTGGGCGGAGTTTACTTTTCCACAAGAAACAGACCACAGCCTTTCACATGTTAATCTGACCAACTGCTCAAAACTTGTTTCACTGGTATTCAAGTTCCACAATAACAGGTGGGAGAGGGATTGTATGTGCACAGCCAGTGTGCTCATTCAACTATGGCTGAATTCTGATATATGTTATAAAATTAGATATAAAATAATAGCTTATTTATATACTTTTCATCAAATGTTTTCAGAAATCAGGGAGGTTTGTCATGCCCATAAAGAAATGTTACAAGATAAAATGCCGTCTGTGAGCTAGACTTGCTTAAGTGAATATATTTGTACTTTCGACACGGAAATCACAGAATCTGGAAATATGTGTGAATATTTGGTGATGGGACATTTTGTTGAGAAAATGTTGAGTGATTTGCAGACACAATTCCAGGTGTCTAACAAGAGTACTCTGATTTATGAGAGGAGCAGTGTTGCTTTCAAAATGGCTGAATGCCTTGAACTTTTTGAGAAGTGGTTCATTGAATGTTTATAAACTAGGAAAACACATCAGAGTCATTCAAGGGGGCTGTACTAGGTGATGATGAGAAAGGAACGGCTTTGAACACTCACCCAGTTCACTTCACTTTCATATTCCCCGTTTGTGAGATTACGGACTGCTCCTTTGAGGAAATCATATTATCATGGCATGGAACTCAAAGCAACACAGTTAAGCTACACAGAAAAACACGTAAACAAGTGTCTTATTAGCAGCTGTTCACTGCATTGCAACCAGGGGACTGGGTGGTCGTGAGAAAACATGTCAGGAAGAGTCTTGAACCCAGATACAAAAGTCCTTTCCAGGTCTTATTGATGACTCCCATGGCAGTGGAAGTACAGGAAAATGATACCTGGATACACACATCAGACTACAAGATCTTCAGACAAGGGGAGTCTGAGTAAAATGTATTTTACAAGTTACTTAAAGGTCCAAGTGACTCCAGAGAGTGGTGTTCAATGATATTTACAGGAGGAATATTGATTGCACGTTATTTTCTTTTGCTGTAGCCTGTAGATATGTACCAGTCTAGAAAGGAAAGCTAGGTCTGGAAGAACCAGACTCACGCCAATAGTAATTGTTTGGAACCCTTCAAGCCAGTACATCAAAACCCGGAGTCTGCTCCGAAAGTCTGGTGTTCACTGTTGCCCCTAGTGGTGGGGAAAGACTTGGCTGCAGACAGACAGAGGGTCGTGAGATGTGCATTGGCTGGAGAGAACCCATGAATAGAGTTACAGAGGTCGTACAGTAGGAAGTGTAGTAGGGAGTCAGGTGAGACACAGAGTGGATGGTGTCTAGACTGATATATCACTCGTGGCCACTGGAATAAATATAGGAACAGCTGATAGAGAAGTCCCCTGCTACACAGCAACTTCTGTTCCAGTGCTTGTCCGGAAAGGAACGGAACTTGCAGTGATAGGAAAAGATTATGAAACTGAACGTGGCGGTTGCCAAGGGCAACTACAACCCACAGTACTGGTGAGAGTCCGGAGATTTTTGGGAAACAGTTCTGAGGCGGTTGCCAGGGGAAACTGCAACCCACAGTACCGGTGAGAGTCTGGAGATTTGAGGAAAACAGTTCTTAGGCGGTTGCCAGGGGTAACTACAATTACAGGCACACAGTGATATATATAAACAGTCAAAAGTACCTGTGGCAAGGTTGAGTTCAGAGCCAAAGGAAAATTGTAGAAATCTGAGCACAGAGATGCTGCAGTGGCTGTGTCTCTGTATAAGGTTAGGATGAGCAGAGGAGCTGCAGATCACGCTGGAGCCATGCCTGGGAGCACGGCTTTAATGGGGTCCAGGAGATGACACAGGGAAATCCAATGAAGAGTAGACAGGAACAGAAACAGACTGGTGCAAGGGGATACACTAAGCCGGCAGGGAACAGGTAACAGAGAAAACACTAGGGAGCAAAACACTATGGTAAACATATTGCCTGCAATCCTGCAGAGGATTAGCCGGCTATTTAAGGAGAGCAAAACCAATAGGCTGCAGGTGATAATGAGGAAGCCAGGTGAATGAGCTCGGAGAAACAGGCTGGCCAGGTGAGGCATAATATTAGAGATGGTCACTGACCCCCGTGTTTTGGTTTTGGATTCGGTTTTGGATCTGGATTACCGTCGTGTTTTGGTTTTGGTTTTGGTTTTGCAAAACCGCCATTGCGTGTTTTGGTTTTGGTTTTGGTTTTGTTTGGTTTTGTTTTGCTATTTTTTGGGAAAATCCATGTTTTTGGGCCTAAATTAACCCAATTTAGTGCTCCAACTGTTTTAGAGACAAGTAATCTAATTGTTGAGGTAATAAATCATCCAAAAAAACAGTTTAATTCTTCGTTGGTAGGCCTATTCTACACACAAAACAGATTGTCTTCCTCTCCATCTATGCATATTGGCAATGCAGCCATCGTCTTTGAATGTATATTACACCCTACACTTATAGTTAAATATGTAAAGAAATGGAAAAAGCCAGTTTGCTTTCTGTCTCTCAAGGCCCCCCTCCACTTGTATAAAATAGCAAAAAATTCAGCCATTATAGACTGTACAATATTAATTGACATGGAGAAAGCCAGTTTGGTTTCTGTCTCTCTAGGCCCCCCTCCACTTGTATAAAATACTAAAAAATTCAGCCATTATAGACTGTACAATATTAATTGACATGGAGAAAGACAGTTTGGGGTCACTCTGTCTCTCTAGGCCCCCCTCCACTTGTATAAAATACCAAAAAATTCAGCCATTATAGACTGTACAATATTAATTGACATGGAGAAAGCCAGTTTGGTTTCTGTCTCTCTAGGCCCCCCTCCACTTGTATAAAATACTAAAAAATTCAGCCATTATAGACTGTACAATATTAATTGACATGGAGAAAGACAGTTTGGGGTCACTCTGTCTCTCTAGGCCCCCCTCCACTTGTATAAAATACCAAAAAATTCAGCCATTATAGACTGTACAATATTAATTGACATGGAGAAAGACAGTTTGGTTTCTGTCTCTCTAGGCCCCCCTCCACTTGTATAAAATACAAAAAAATCCAGCCGTTATAGACTGTACAATATTAATTGACATGGAGAAAGCCAGTTTGGTTTCTGTCTCTCTAGGCCCCCCTCCACTTGTATAAAATACTAATAAATTCAGCCGTTATATACTGTACAATATAAATTGAAATGGACAAAGGCAGTTTGGTATCTGTCTGCATCAGATCCTCTCTCCACTTGGAGTAAAATAGAAAACTATTCAGCCGTTATATAATCTAGAATATAAATAGAAATTGAGAAAGGCAATTTGGTATCTGTCTGCATCATAATCATCAACATCATCATTAGCGCCCTCGTCGCCTACACAAATCTCCCCCTCATCCTCTTCTAATTCCAAAGTGGCATCCTCAATTTGGGTATCACCGGCTACACTCGGGCTATTAAGGCACACATCAGCAGAATGCTCACGATTAGACATCCCACTGTTGGATGGACTCTCCACAGGGATTGTTGTCATTTGTGAATCAGAGCAAATATTCTCCTGTAATGCCTCACTGTTATCTTGCAGCTCGGCTTTGACGCGTAACAGTAGTTGTGCACCAATTGTAGGCTGGGTAACTTTTTGGGATCTGCCACTAATAGCCAAAGGTGAAGGCCTCATTCTCTCTTTGCCACTGCGTGTGTAGAATGGCATGCTTGCAATTTTTTTTTTATCGTCACTTAACTTTTGCTCAGTTACACTTCTTTTTCGCTTCAATACAGTAAATTTTTTTTTGGTTTTTGTTTTTTGCACTAATTTGAAAACACTCTGTTGTTTGACATCGCCTTGGCCAGATGACGTACTGGGAACACTAACATCAGGACTGGTGACAGAACCTGGTTGCTCATTTAGATCATATGTGGACTGCTTTGAATCCATTCTGAGCGCAAACCACTGAGGAGTGCTAAAAATTATTGAGTAGATACTGCTGACAGATATGACTTTTGACAGCCAGAAATATTAATGCACAATTAGGGAGGACACCCCAAAAACACTGAGGAGTGCTAAAAATTATTGAGTAGATACTGCTGACAGATATGACTTTTGACAGCCAGAAATATTAATGCACAATTAGGGAGGACACCCCAAAAACACTGAGGAGTGCTACAAATTATTGAGTAGATACTGCTGACAGATATGACTTTTGACAGCCAGAAATATTAATGCACAATTAGGGAGGACACCCCAAAAACACTGAGGAGTGCTACAAATTATTGAGTAGATACTGCTGACAGATATGACTTTTGACAGCCAGAAATATTAATGCACAATTAGGGAGGACACCCCAAAAACACTGAGGAGTGCTAAAAATTATTGAGTAGATACTGCTGACAGATATGACTTTTGACAGCCAGAAATATTAATGCACAATTAGGGAGGACACCCCAAAAACACTGAGGAGTGCTACAAATTATTGAGTAGATACTGCTGACAGATATGACTTTTGACAGCCAGAAATATTAATGCACAATTAGGGAGGACACCCCAAAAACACTGAGGAGTGCTAAAAATTATTGAGTAGATACTGCTGACAGATATGACTTTTGACAGCCAGAAATATTAATGCACAATTAGGGAGGACACCCCAAAAACACTGAGGAGTGCTACAAATTATTGAGTAGATACTGCTGACAGATATGACTTTTGACAGCCAGAAATATTAATGCACAATTAGGGAGGACACCCCAAAAACACTGAGGAGTGCTAAAAATTATTGAGTAGATACTGCTGACAGATATGACTTTTGACAGCCAGAAATATTAATGCACAATTAGGGAGGACACCCCAAAAACACTGAGGAGTGCTACAAATTATTGAGTAGATACTGCTGACAGATATGACTTTTGACAGCCAGAAATATTAATGCACAATTAGGGAGGACACCCCAAAAACACTGAGGAGTGCTAAAAATTATTGAGTAGATACTGCTGACAGATATGACTTTTGACAGCCAGAAATATTAATGCACAATTAGGGAGGACACCCCAAAAACACTGAGGAGTGCTACAAATTATTGAGTAGATACTGCTGACAGATATGACTTTTGACAGCCAGAAATATTAATGCACAATTAGGGAGGACACCCCAAAAACACTGAGGAGTGCTAAAAATTATTGAGTAGATACTGCTGACAGATATGACTTTTGACAGCCAGAAATATTAATGCACAATTAGGGAGGACACCCCAAAAACACTGAGGAGTGCTAAAAATTATTGAGTAGATACTGCTGACAGATATGACTTTTGACAGCCAGAAATATTAATGCACAATTAGGGAGGACACCCCAAAAACACTGAGGAGTGCTACAAATTATTGAGTAGATACTGCTGACAGATATGACTTTTGACAGCCAGAAATATTAATGCACAATTAGGGAGGACACCCCAAAAACACTGAGGAGTGCTAAAAATTATTGAGTAGATACTGCTGACAGATATGACTTTTGACAGCCAGAAATATTAATGCACAATTAGGGAGGACACCCCAAAAACACTGAGGTGTGCTACAAATTATTTAGTAGATACTGCTGACAGATATGACTTTTGACAGCCAGAAATATTAATGCACAATTATGGGGGACACCCCAAAAGCGCTGGGGAGTGCCAAATATGAAGAAAAAATAATAAACCTCTATCCTCCTCTCTGCACTAGCGATTTTGGTTAGAGCAATTGCAAGAACAATATGGTATTCTCTGTCCCTGCTCTAATTAGCCTATGACTACACCCTGCTCTCTCCCTCTGTCAAATGGCGATGGATTGCTGTGGAGGCGTGTATTTATAAAGTTGAAGTATCGCGAGAACCGAGTCCCGAGATCCGACGACGTCACAATGACGTTCGGCCTCGATTTGGATTCGGAATGGGCGGGAGAGTACCGAGCTGCTCAGCTCGGTACTCGGATACCCAAAGTTCGGGTGGGTTCGGTTCTCGGAGAACCGGACCCGCCCATCTCTACATAATATAGAAATGACAGCATGAATTGAGGGCATATTCTGACAGAGAATAGACCTAACTGACCCTATCTAATACCTATCTAATCTATCTAGCTAATCTATCTGCCTATATGATCTACCTAAACTAATCTATCTAATCTATCTAAGAACTAAACTAACTACATATCTAAATACCCAGTGGCTATCTAACTTACCTAACTACCTACCTACCTATCCCGAACTATCTATCTAGCTATCTATCTATCTAGTTACTCTGACAGAGAGCCCGGTGAGTCATAACAGTAATGTAGTGATCATTATACATAATGAGAAAAATTCCTATATGAATGTTCAACCCAACCAAATAAAGAAAGGAGCAACCCATGACTGTAGGGGTTTACACCCAATACAGAAATGTTTTTGTGAGTATTGTGGCCCAACACATTATTACATTACCGCAAGACAATAGGTTAATATTGGACTACCTGTCAGCTTAGTCTAGAGGGTAATGTCTGACCCTAAATACTCAATTTGGAGCCCAGGGTTGCACCTTTTTCATTAATGACATACATGATCCAGAGAAAATAATTGATAAACACTTACAAAAAAATAAGACATGAAATATACATTTTTAAAGGAGCATGCTGGAGATGCTTATCTACAAGGATAGTTTTCATGGCTGTACCTGGCCGATTGGTTCAAGGGTATATGAGATTGGGTATCAGGTCTTATACATGTTGTATTTCAAGGACTGTTACGGATCCTTATTATATATATTATATATATAATAAGGATTAATATATATTATATTATATTTATATTATTTTCGTCTTTTAGAAATTCCTGAGCACTTGCAAATAAGTGCTACATAATAAGGAGCTGCCTGCTGTAAACTAAGTTGTATGTTCAATCATATTTGCACATTTTTTGGTGTTTATGTTGGGCTAAATTTTGCCTACTTTGCATGATATTCTAGCTTTCTCACTAAAGCACCTTTTGCTTATATTTTTCCTGTGTGTGTGTATATATATATATATATATATATATATATATATATATATATATATTAATGAAACTGATGATGTGGCTTATTAACCAGTATATTATTATTATTATTGTTTATTTGTTAGGCGCCACAAGATTTCCGCAGCGCTGTACACAGAACAAACAGTAGACTATACAGAGAGAGACAGTACAGAAGAGTAAACAAAAAATACCAATACTTCAGAAACTCTGGCAGGCTAATGCAGTAGAGGCAGAGCAAAAGAACAGGAGTGGAGACAAGAGGGAAGAGGGCCCTAATCATATGAGCTTACATCCTAAAGGGGGGAAAGCAAACAGGCACAAGGGGAGGCAGTTGAAGTATGGGGGAGAAAAGAGGGCCGGGAGGAGAGAGGGGAGAACGAGTAAAGAAGATGAGGGGGTTAGGTCGATAGTTGGTAGGCTTTCAGGAACAGGTGAGTTTTAAGTGCTCTTTTAAAGGAGCAGAGATTAGGAGAGACATGGATGGAGCGTGGTAGGTCGTTCCAGTGAAGGGGGGCCGCATGGGATATGTCTTGGATTCTAGAGTGGGAAGTGGTGATGAGAGGGGAGGCGGCGGTCATTGGCCGAGCGCAGAGAGCGAGCAGGAGTGTGAATGGAAAGGAGGGTGGAGATATAAGGGGCAGTAGCCTGGGAGAGAGCCTTGTAAGTGGAGGTAAGGAGTTTGAAAAGGATTCTGTAGGGGAAGAGGAGCCAGTGTAAGGCAAGACAGAGAGGGGAGGCAGAGGAGGAGCGGCGTAAGAGGAAGATGAGTCTTGTGGCCGCATTGAGTATAGAGCGGAGGGGCCGAGGTGGGAGTGGGGGAGGCCAGTAAGGAGGTGGTTGCAGTAATCGAGGCGGGAGATAATGAGAGCATGGATGATAGTTTTGGTGGCATCTTGAGAGAGGAAGAGACGGGTGCGGGCGATGTTGCGGAGTTGGAAACAACAGGTTTGGGCGAGGGATTGAATGTGGGAGGCAAAAGAGAGAGAGGAGTCAAGGGTGACACCCAGGCAGTGGAGTTGGGTGACAGAGGAGATGGTGGAGTTGTTAACAACAATAGAGAGGTCATGGTGGGTTGGGAGTCTGGACGGGGGAAAGACAATGAGTTTAGTTTTAGAGATGTTAATTTTAAGAAAGTCAGAGGACATCCAGGAGGAGATGGCTGAGAGGCAGTCAGAGACACAAGAGAGGAGGGAGGGGGGAAGGTCAGGGGAAGGGATGTAGAGTTGAATGTCATCAGCATAGAGGTGATACTGAAGACCGAAGGAGGAGATGAGAGCACCAAGGGAGAAAGTATAGAGTGAGAAGAGTAGAGGACCGAGAACAGAGCCCTGAGGGACTCCCACAGGAGAGGGGAGGGGGTGGAGGAAGAGCCAGACGTGGATACAGAGAAGGAGCGGTTAGCAAGGTATGAGGTGTACGAGGCCGAGAGAGAGAAGAGTTTGCAGCAGGAGGGGGTGGTCTATGGTGTCAAAGGCCGCATAGAGGTCAAGAAGGATGAGTAGGGAGAAGTGACCCTTGGATTTGGCTGATAGGAGATCGTTAGTAACTTTGGCCAGGACCATTTTAGTGGAGTGGAGGGGGCGATAGCCGGATTGGAGAGAGTCGAGGAGGGAGTTGTCAGAGAGGTGTCTGGTTAGGCGGCTGCAGACGATCCGCTCAAGTAATTTGGAGACATACGGGAGAAGAGAGATAGGGCGATAATTCGCAAGAAAGGTGGGGTCAAGATTGTGTTTCTTGAGGATAGAAGAGATAAGAGCGTGTTAGAGTGAGGAGGGGACTACGCCAGAGGAGAGTGATAGGTTTAAAAAGTTTGTGAGGTGAAAGTAGGTGACAGGGGATGGGATCAAGAGGACAGGTAGAGGGTGGAGAGGAAAGACTAAGGGAGCGAACTTCCTCACCTGATGTAGGGGTGAAGGAGCACCAGAGCTGGTTGATGGAGGGCGGTGAAGCAATAAGAGTGGCGGGAGAGGGGTGGGAGGAGGAGATGTTCCGTCTGATGGCCTCAATTTTAGAAGAGAAAAAGGTGGTGAAGTCAGAAGCGGAGAGGGAAGGCGGGACAGGGGGAGGGGGGGAGAGAGTAGGGAGTTGAAGGTAGCAAAGAGGCGGCGGGCATTGGATGACTAGGAAGAGATAATTGACTTAAAGAAAGATTGTTTAGCGAGGGACAGTGTTTCTCTAAGTGTTTCTCTTCCAGAAAAATTAAAGTTTCCATACCCGTCTTAACCGCTTTACTATACACCACATCTAATGTGTGTGAACCTTGTGAAACTCTCAGTACTACTGCCATCTGTGATGAGTACAGAAACCAAGAACATTTTTCCTTGGAATCCACATGCTCTTTACTGAAGCCTATCCTTATGAAGATATACAGCACAATGGGCAATCCCTTCAATTGTGAAATAAGTGACATATAACACTTGCCGAGCACACTGTGTATTTTCCCCGTTCCTTTCCTTTTTACCTTCCTTATGAAATCCATAGTTAGGAGACCAAAAGCAAGCACAAGAGGCCCCTGAGCCTCTCTATTTTATGTGAAGATCTGACATCAGGACATGCAGCGGGTGCAAGACGGTTGTCGACTCATTGACCATCTATTAATATCAACTAGAAAATGGATCATGGACTTGCTATTGGTGGCGTATGGGTTGTTCTATGTATCCAGTTTTAGGCATCCCTATGCATATGTTCTGGTAGAAGGGTGTATGTGTATAAGTACCTATTGTAAGCGACAGCAAGAATGTGTTATAGAAGGTAGTATAGGGCAAATAATTAATAAAAAGATGGGAAATGAGAAATGTGATTTTGCTGATCTGACGCCATCTTGTTACCCGTCAGCCATTTTGTCCTTGTACAGTTTGAAGAAAGCTTAAATGCAGCTAGTTTGTAGAAGTTATTCATTATTATTTTGTTATTTGCAAGAAGCTGTGCCTATGACCTTGGATATGGCAGACAGGAGATAAACCACCAGCCCCCTGGGGAGAATTCCTGTGAGAATGTAGCAAGGTCTTTGTAACGAAAACATGCACAATGAGTGGTTAAGACGTAGATAAGACAGTTAGGGGAGTAATTTGCTGAAGTAGGGGATTTTGTGTAACCAGAGTGCTAAGTATGTGAATTTGTAAACAATAAAGTAGTGCTAATTGCACACACAAAACCTGCAGTGTCTTTTATTCTCCCCGGCTGATGAGCTCATAAACTGGTAAACTGACGCTTACAGGTGAACTGACTGATTAGATCCAACAACTGTGACCTACAGATCGAGGAGGGATGGTGGCCTGGGTATGGTTAACCCAGTGCTGTTCTTTCTAACAACTTTTTTAAAGTTGCACCTCAGTAGTCTCTTTCCTGAGACTCCTCCTCAATGGTTAGGTGGCTTTAGGGTCTGGGTGCATCCCTTCCTTAATGTTTGGATAGAAGGTGGCAGGGTGAGGACCTTCTGGGTCCGTCATGGGTATCTCCCGACGTATGTGTCTCTGGGATTGAAAGTGACATGGCATTGGGGCCTGGTGGCGGGGGAAGTTAGGAACTCCTCTAGAAGGGGGTTGGAGAGGAGAATCCTGCACTCTCACTGGGTTCAGCTGTCACTGATGGACTGCCCAAGTGATGTGTGTTCGGAGAGTCTTTCCTTGGTTGATTCCGGGTCTCTTTCCATGGGAGACTCTATGTGAGAGTGAACCTGAGGTATAGAAGTGCAGATGATTGTGGTTGTCCACAGGAGGAGTGTCAGGGCAAGGAGGAAAACATGGACCACTTTTTGCTTGAGTTGCCCTTTAACCTAGAAATTTACAGGAAAGTTTCCAAGTCCTTGGGCACCCCCTGCCTTTCGGGACTCAGTTACCCTGAATGGGTCTATGGAGCATTCAAGGATTTTGATTTTGACATCCTTTTTTTAGTTAGTTTAGTCACTAGATACTTCACTTGGAACGCTAGGTGTCAGGTTTACATCAGACAAAAGGCCCTTTCCTGTGAAGTGGTGGTGGGTGACATTCTCCACGAGGTGTGGAAGTTAAGGGATATGGAGAAGCGCTGGATGAGCAATGCAACTGGGTCAGACTCTGGTGGGGTCTGAAGTCTCTGTAATGGGGCCACAGTCTGGTGGCTTTCTCTGTCTAAGGCTTTCTATCCTTTCACCCCCCTAGATTTTGTAAATCAAATGTAATTTTTCAAATGTGGCTTTACATATGTCTTGGTTACTTCTTCTTTGCTTGAGTTGAAAATGTTTCATATATGGGTTTTGTATAGGTTTGATAGGTTATTATGATTTGATTTCTATTGTTTATTTGGTGTAGGCACCCTTTCTGTTTTATATTATGTTTTTTATTAATTATTTATTATGGACTTAAGCTAGACTTTTATGGGGCAATTTCTCCTAATATATATTTATATTTTTATGGTTTGGGTGTCGCATATGGTTCAGATATTGCCAGCCATCGCATAGTCCATAGGCGTCCTCCGTTGTATTGGTTTCCAAGAAGGGCAACACAACGCGGTTTTGCTTAGACTACCGCCGGTTGAACAAGGTGACCGTGTCTGATGCCTATCCTCTGCCCCTAATTGACGCTCTGTTAGACGAGTTAGCTGGAGGGAAGTATATTTCCACCTTCGACTTGAGCAAGAGGTATTGGCAGATAATGCTGATCCCCAACTCTCAGGAATGGTTGGCATTCATCACCCCATTTGGCCTGTTCGAGTTTAAGTCCATGCCATTTGGGATGAAGACTGCGCAAGCCACCTTTCAGCATGTGGTTGATTACCTGCTGTAAGGGTGTAAAGGCTTTGGTCAGGCCTACTTGGATGACATTGCCATTTTCAGTAAATCCTGGGAGGACCATCTGAAACATGTAGGGCAAGTGTTGGAGAAAATTCAGTGGGCAGGTCTGACCATCAGAGCAGATAAGTGTCAAATGAGGATGACAGAGGTGCAGTACCTGGGTCATCTTGTGGGGGGAGGTAGGGTTAAGCCAGAACCAGCTAAGGTTGAGGCAATCCGAGACTGACCCCTGTCCAAAATCCAAACACAAGTACTGGTCTTCTTAGGGTACTACAGAAGTTTCGTCCCGGACTTTAGTACTGCAGCGAAACCCCTGACAGATCTCACTAAGAAGAAACTCCCCAAAGTAGTTGACTGGACACCTACTTGTGAGCTGGCATTGCAGTCGTTAAAGGAATCCCTGGTTCATGCTCCAGTACTGTTAGCTCCCAATTATGACAAGGACTTTATTTTGCAAACTGATGCATCACAGTATGGACTGGGAGCCTTACTTAGCCAGGTGGGGCCAGATGTGCAGGAGCACCCTGTGGCATATTTGAGCAGAAAACTGCTAAACTGGGAGGTAGGGTATGCCAAAATTGGGAAGGAATGTTTGGCCATTGTTTGAGCAGTGAAAAAACTTCAACCTTATTTGTATGGACGACATTTTACTGTGGTGACTGATCATAATCCTATAAAGTGGGTACAACACACCTCAGGGGAAAATGGCAGACTGTTGCGCTGGAGCCTTGCACTTCAAATTTATGACTTTGACATAATTCACAAACAACGAAAGGTTCACAGCAATGCGGATGGACTGTCTTAGCAGGAAGAGCCGGATCCTCCAGGTCACATCCGGTAACCCTTAAAGAATGCGTGACCAGGAACCAAATCGTTGGGTCATGGCACACTGATTGCCCACATGGACAAGGGGAGGAGAAGTGTGGCTGGATCAGTTATTAATAACTTATTTGTGGCTGGATCATGTAGAAATAATTTATTGTAGAAATGTATTTCAATTAGAGGTGCAGGCACCAATGTATAATTGCAAATAAACTTATTGTGTTACATTGGGATATGTTTTGTATGGGTTTGTAACTTTGCTAGAGGAAGTCTGTCTGCTGATAGCAAACAAATCTTTTTATGTGAAGTGACAAACACCTGTTTAGCCTGTATACCCAGCAGGGGGCCGCTGCCATTCTGTCTGGCGTGGCTGCATCTCAGATAATGCAAGCATCAAGTTTTAGTACATAACAGAGTAGTGTAAATATTGTTAGCTTTGCATTGCCTGTAAAGCCATGTTTGGGAAAACATATCGTATCCTGATACTAAAAATAGCTCAGACATTGCGGAACCATCTCAGATCAGGGGGCTAGCTTACTCTATGCCAGGATTTATGTCAGAACTGTATAAAAAGTGAGCTGTTTGAGCATGTAATGTATCATTCTTATACCATCTATAATTCTGGTATGATCGCTAGTATCACAGACTGGCGTGTAAACTGTCCTTGTTAGGACTATTTGAGCTAATAAACCATCTTTTGCTTCAAGAACCTGCTTTGACGACTACTTACCCTGCTGTAAATTCCTGTGACCTACAGATTAGACCCAAATCTAATCCGTTCTCCAGTTGATCTGAGGTGGACCCAGCATTCCATTGTCAACATTTTACCCGTTACCAGCAGCTCTGGCCAGTGTAATAGGCTAGGGGGGAACCATCCACAGCAACCCTGATCTGAAGACAAGAGTCAGGTATACCAGCCCAGGTGTACCAGCAAGGAGGTACCCTAGCAGCGAGAGTTACCGAGAAGAAACCCAGTTCCGGTTGCCGGTAAGGAGTCCAGTGGTGGCAGCAGCTTAAGCCCCATCTACTGCGGTTAGAGGGCGCACTTGGGATAAAGAAAAGGAACGGGAACGGTGGCACAGTAAGCACAGCCGGTTTCCAGCAACAACAGATAGGGTGGCATAGGCAGTCCATCCTGTCACACCATCTTTTTCACATAACGAGTGATTAAATGACATGATTGTGTGAACAGTCTATCGACCTTAAGGGCGATAGCTTCTGAAAAGGGTCTAAGCAAGGGAGAGGCTACGTGTTAAACTCCCATGTCTTGGTAGTGTTGAATGTTACAACATTTTGTAGAATGTACTAAATAAATGATAACTAGATCTGATTGGTTGCTATAGGCAACATCACCACTTTCAAACCCCCAGTTTAGTAAATATAATTTGTGTGCATGCAAATGCTTCGGAGGAATCTGAGAACGTTCTACAGGGCCGTAACACCTGCAATGTACCAAGAAGTGAACTTGGCCTTGGACCTTTTAGAAGTCAAGGATTTTTTGTACAGTAAACTCCTAGCGGTATTTTTTTACTAAACTGCAGGTTTGAAAAAGTGGAGATGTTGCCTATAGCAACCAATCATTTTGTAGAATGTACTAAATAATTAATAACTAGAATATGATTGGTTGCTATAGGCAACATCTCCACTTTTTCAAACCTGCACTTTAGTAAATATACCCTCTGGTGTCCCTTAATAGGATGAGGTTTGTGTATCTGAACTTGCTGGATGAAGAATCTGGTTTGAGAAGTGAACAATGGAAGATATTAAGGAGTCTATGAGAAAGAGGAAGATCCAACCTAAAGGATACTGGATTTACTTTTTTAATATTGATAAAAAGTTCAATGAATCTGGCAATGAGTTTCCTGCAGTGCTGTCAGTGTTTGAAGTTTTGCGTTGAAAGACAGACCCCGTCACCAACCTTTAGAGAACACTGTCTGTGGTGCAGATCTGCAAAATGCTTAGATCTAAAAGAGGCTTGTTTGAGTGCAGCATGAACCTTCCTCCATATCCGTGTAAGGCGAACAGTAGTATGATGAACATCAGACAGACTTGAGGGCACCAGAGAGGCCAAAGAATTGGCTCAAGGATGGAAAGCAAGGTAACAGAAGAAAGGAGATACACATGCAGATGAATGGGAGGCATTGTTGTCTTCAAATTCTGCCCATAGAAGCAGGGTAGCTCAATTGTCATGAAACTTTGACACACATAATTGTAGAAACTGCTTGGTTAACCATCTCAGTTTGTCCGTTTGATTGTGAATAGTAAGTTAAGGACAAACTGAGTTTAATCCCGAATACGGTACAGAAAGACCTTCAGAAGCTAGCGACAAATTGAGAGCCGCAGTCTGATTCGATGCCGATTGGGATTCCATGATGCCAGAAGACATGCTGGAGGAAAGCCAAGGTTTCAAGCACATGGTAACCCAGCAAGTGGAATAAAGTGTACCATTTTACTAAACCGGTCCACAGTTACCCAGATGGTGTTATAGCCAGATGACCAGGGAAAGTCCACAATGAAGTCCATGGATAAGTGTGTCCAAGGGTCTTTTTGGGATAGCCAGAGGCATGAATGGAGCTGCTGGATAATTATAGGATGACTTATTCCTTGCGCAGGCCTCACAGGAAAGTACAAATTCTCTGACATCAGCAGACAATGAGGGCCACCATACTACACGGAACAAATTCTCAATAGTCTTGGAAACTCCAGGATGTCCAGAGGTTCTGCTATAATGAGACTCGATGACAACTGCCCTCCAGAGGTGGTCTAGAATGAGCATCTTGTCAGCAGGAGTTTCAGGAGATGACAGGATTGTATTTGTGAAGAGTTGTGCCCAAATCTTTAGTAAGGCCAGAAACAATAGTGGAAGTAGGAATAATGGAAAAGGGCTCGGCAGCTGAAGGATGAGTAGGGATGAAACTATGGGTCAAAGAGTCACCCTTAACATTTCCAGACCCCGGCCAGAATGTGATGATAAATTTGAAACTTGTGAAGAAGGGGGCCCATCGAGTTTGCCTGAAGTTCAGGGTTTTAGCAGACTGGATATACAAGAGATTTTTGTGGCCAATAAATACCGAGATCATGTGGGCTGCTGCACCGAGCCAGTATCGCCATTCTTCGAAAGCAACTTAATTGCCAACAACTTTTGATTGCCTACGTCATAATTTGTTTCTGCAGAAGAAGAGTTCCTGAAGAGAAATGCACAGGGGTGCAATATATGGTCATGAACGTCCTTTTTGGAAAGGATAGCACCTGCTCCTACTTCTGAAGCATTCACCTCAATTACAAACGGGATCTCCAGATTCAGGTGTCTGAGAACTGGGGTGGAGATGAAGACATCTTTAAGAGCCTTGAAGGATGCCAAAGCTGAATGAGACCAATTCCCTGTGTCAGCTACTTTGCAGGTAAGAGCAGTGATGAGTGCCACCAGTATAGAGAATGAACAGATTAAACTCTTATATTAGTTAGCAAATCCCCAAAATCTTTGAATGGCATTCAGACATGTAGGAAGCACTCAATCCTGGCTTGCCTGGACCTTGCTGTGATCCATAGAGAACCCATTAGTGGAGATGACATACACCAGAAACATAACTTTGGTGACCTCAAACTTGCACTTCTTGAGACTAGTGAAAGACAATGCTGACGAAGTTTAAGGAGTACCTCTCTGACATGCTGGTGGTGTTGTGCCAGGGACTGTGAATAGATCAAGATGTCGTCAAGATAAACTATGACGAATTTGGCCAGGAAATACTGCCAAGCATCATTGTTTGATTCTGGAAAACAGTAAATGTGTCACGACTGATAGTGGGTACCTGCTGTTGTTGGCGCAACTCAGAGGAAGGCGCGGAGTCTAACGTGCCCCTGGTATTCACCAGGAACCCCCGCAAGGAAGTATGGACTCCGCTGCAGGGACACGCAGGTCGCGGTCCTTCCTAGAGTCCACAGCGAGATACAAGGAGGTGTCAGACAGGCCGGGTCAGCAACGTTCAGGTAGAAGAGATACAAAGGGAAATCCAGAAGAATGGTGAGGCAAGCCGGGTCGGTAACTTTCAGGGAGAACAGTACAAAGGCAGAATCCAAATAGGGGTGGTCAACGGTCCGGGTCAAAAGCAGCACGAGGATAGTCAGGAACGAATACAGCAACTGGTATACACAAACGCTGGAGGCAGGAAGACCTGATACTCTGGCACTGGTGAGAGGGCAGGAAGAGGTTTAAATACTGTGGTAACCCAATCAGAATCAGCGCTGCAGCGCTGTCATACCTGCCGCCGGGAATCCTACATAGCGTCCCGTTGCCTAGCAACGGGGCGCGTCATCACACCCAGAGGTCGGACGGCAGGGGGATCCGGAAGTGATGCGTCTGGTTGCTATGCAACCAGACGCGTTGTCAGCAGACAGGCGGCCGTGCGGAACGGCGCCTGACAAAATGCATTGCAGAGTCCAAATGGCATGATCAAGTACTCGTAGTGACCAAAGTGGGTATTGAAGGTGGTTTTCCACTCGTCCCCTTATTTCTAATCCGTACATGGTTATAAGCTCTCTGCAAATCGATCTTAAAAAAGATTGTGGTCTCTTTGAGCTGGTCAAAAAAGAACAGAGATGAGTGGTAGCAAATGTATGTTTCTGATTGTTATTTTGTTTAGGCCACAAAAATCTATGCATGGCCTCAGATTCCCATCCTTCTTGGAAACAAAAATGAAACCGGTTTCTACTGGTGACATGGATGGTCTGATAAACAATTTCTGTATGTGTTATTCCACATATTCTTTCATAGCCTTGGTCTCTGGGATAGAAAGTGCGTACAGTCTTCCCTTTAGTATCTTTGAACCAAGGATGAAGTCAACAAAACAATCAAACTCCCAATGAGGAAGAAGAGAGTCCGTCTTATTTTTAGAAAACACATCCTGGAAGTCCCAGAATGGAATTGCTATGCTATGCAACCAGACGCGTTGTCAGCAGACAGGCGGCCGTGCGGAACGGCGCCTGACAGTATACCCTCCTCTTCTTCCTCCTGTTTGAAGGAACCTTTTAAGAATTCTAGGAGCGTGAAGGTCCTGCTTGTCCACCCATGATCTCTCCTCTGGGCCAAATCCTTTCCAATGGACAAGAAATTGCTGTTTGCCACGAAGAATGCGAGAGGCCAAGATCCAATTGACTTCGAATTCTGTTCCAGAAGAGGTTTGTATTGGTGGGGGACGACAGGGAGGTCGATAGAATTTATTGAGTACCACTGGTCGTAGTAATGAGACATGAAAAGTATTATGACATCTCAGCGAAGGAGGAAGTTTCAATTTAAAGCATACAGGATTAATTACTTGCATGATGGTGTACGGGCCAATAAATCGAGGAGCCATCTTCATAGAAGGAACTTTTAGTCTTAGGTCCCGGGTGGATAGCCATACTTGGTCTCCCACCTTTAAGAGAGGAGTGGCCCCTCCGATGACGATCTGCAAAGATTTTGTGATGCTGAGTAGCCTTGAGTAAAGCCATCTTAGTCTTAGCCCAAATGAGAGAAAACTCCCGATAAAGAGTATCTACGGCTGGAACCGGTGAAGAGGACACTGGAAAAGGATCCGGAAACACAGGATGACTTCCATATACAATAAAGAATGGGGAGAATCCGGTAGACTCATGAATGTGTTGGTTATGGGAGAACTCCGCCCAAGGAAGGAATTGAGACCATTTATTCTTATTGTCAGAGGTAAAACAGCGAAGAAATGTCTCGAGGTCCTGATTGATTCGCTCCGTCTGTCCATTGGTTTGAGGATGATATCCCGAAGAGAATTTCAATTCTATGTTCAATTTCCTACAAAAGGTTCTCCAAAAACGGGATGTGAATTGGACTCCACGGTCCGAAATGATCTCCCTCGGGCAACCATGTAATCTGAATATCTCCTTGATAAAGATATCTGCCAGACGACTGGCCGTGGGCAGTCCAGTTAGAGGAATAAAATGTGCCATCTTCAAAAATCGATCAATAACCACCCAGATAGTGGTAAACCCTGCACTGTGGGGTAGGTCTGTGATAAAATCCATGGCCACACTTTCCCAAGGAGCATCGGGGATAGGGAGTGGACGAAGAAGGCCTGCCGGGACTCTTCTACAAGTCTTGTGTTGAGCACAAGTAGTGCAGGAAGCAATAAATTTACAAATATCGGCACGTACAGTAGGCCACCAGAAGCGACGGCAAAGCAACGATGTTGTCTTCTTTATTCCAGCATGGCCGGCAATGCGGGATGAATGAGCCCACTGCAGGGTCTTGAGCCGGAGATGAGATTCCACAAATGACCGGCCTGGAGGAGGAGAGGACGTTTTGGTCCTAGTGAGGGCTACAATATTGGAAGGATCAATAATATGCTGAGGAACCAACGGTCTTAAATGATCGGAATCGTCAAATGAGCGAGATAATGCATCGGCACGTCCGTTCTTGGCTCCAGGGCAGAATGTGAGCTTCATGTTAAATCGAGCAAAGAAGGATGCCCAGCGGGCTTGCCGAGGATTAAGGCAACGAGCCTCTTGAATGAACACTAGGTTCCGATGGTCGGTAAATACAGTAACAGGAAATATAGCCCCCTCCAACAGATGTCGCCATTCCTCCAGAGCCGCCTTGATGGCCAGTAACTCCTTGTCCCCTATTCCATAATTACATTCACTTGGAAGAAATCGTCTGGAGAAAAACCCACACGGGTTGTGTGAGCCAGCAGGAGACTCTTGAAAAAGCACTGCCCCAATGGCTACAGAGGATGCATCTACCTCTAAGAAGAAAGGTCGTTCTTGATCTGGCTGGGACAGAACTGGAGCTGAAGAAAATGCTTTCTTTAACGTTATGAAGGCAGACATGGCTTCCGAGGACCAAACCCTGGGGTTGGCAGTCTTTCTGGTTAAAGCTGTAATGGGAGCTATAATGGTGGAGAATCCCTGAATAAATTGGCGATAATAGTTTGCAAAGCCAATGAACCTTTGAATCGCTTTAAGGCCTTGTGGCTGAGGCCAGTCCAGAATAGCTGACACCTTGGTGGGATCCATACAAAGACCTTGACCCGACACAATGAAACCAAGAAAAGGTACCTGGCTAATCTCAAACACACATTTCTCCAGCTTGCAGTAGAGGTGATGTTTCCGGAGTCTACGTAAGACCTCCTTTACTTGCTCCCGATGAGTTTTCAGATCTTTAGAAAATATTAATATATCGTCTAAATACACTACCACAGAAGTGTATAACAGGTCATGAAAGATATCGTTAACAAAGGTTTGGAAGATGGCTGGGGCGTTGCAGAGGCCGAAGGGCATCACCAGGTACTCGAAATGTCCATCTCTGGTGTTAAAGGCCGTTTTCCATTCGTCCCCCTTCTTGATGCGAATCAAATTATAAGCCCCACGGAGATCTAATTTGGAAAAAATTTGAGATCCACTGAGTTTGTCAAAGAGGTCAGAGATGAGAGGTAGTGGGTATCGATTTTTGACAGTGATGCGGTTGAGAGGACGATAATCAATACAAGGCCGAAGAGACCCATCCTTCTTCTTAACGAAAAAAAACCCTGCACCCGCTGGGGAAGTGGATTTGCGGATAAATCCCCGTTTCAGGTTTTCCGAGATATATTGAGACATGGCTAACGTCTCTGGACGAGATAAAGGGTAGGTCCGCCCTTTGGGGATGGGTTGGTCAGGAGACAAAACAATAGTGCAATCCCAGGGACGATGAGGAGGCAAGATCTCCGCTTCCACCTTACTGAATACATCTTGGAATTCCATATAGGCCTCAGGAAGATGGGTTAGCTCGGAATGAGCCATAACTTGACATTTTGAAGGCAAGACTCTAGACAGATATTCAAAGCGACATCCTGAACCCCACGACATAACTTGAGCGTGGTCCCAATCCATCTGAGGAGAATGCTTTCTCAGCCATGGTAGCCCCAAGATGAGGGGATTAATGGACCTCAGCAAAACCAAAAGTTGGATCATCTCGCTATGAAGTACTCCTACCATCAACCGAACAGGAGAAGTCACAGAGGAGATGGAGCCGTGGGTGACACGACTACCGTCGACTGCCGTCAGAGATAACGGTTGAGGCAATGGGTTTAAAGGTATTTGGAGCTGCGAAGCTAGATCCGCCGAAATGAAGTTCCCGGAGGAGCCGGAGTCCACAAAGGCCGTGGTGGAAAAGGTACCCTTTGGGGTGCTCAGGATGACAGCCATCTGAAATTCTGGGGAATTTTCTTTAGAATAGGGAGCAACTGTGGATTCTCCTAAAACGGCCTCCCCGCCACCGTTTAGGAGGAAGAGTTTCCCGGTTTCTTGGGACAAACTCTTAGCAGGTGTCCCGGATCTCCACAATACAGACACAGGCGTTGTTTGAAGCGTCTCTCCCTCTCTTCAAGGGATAATTTAGAGCGTCCTACATGCATTGGTTCGTCCACTGGCAGGATGGGATTTTGGAACTGGGGTGCTAGCCGTGGTATGAACCGTTTGCCAGGAGAGCGTTCCTGCGTGCGCTCTTGGTAGCGCAAATCCACCTTTATGCATATGGAGATGAGGGAATCTAACTCGGCCGGGAGTTCTCTGGAAATTAGCTCATCCTTAATCCGGTCAACCAGACCTTGCCAAAAGGTTGCCACCAGTGCTTCGTTATTCCATTTTAACTCGGAAGCCAGGGTCCGAAATTGAACTGCGTATTGCCCCACGGACAGGTCACCTTGGCGGAGGTTTAACAAGCTAGTAGCTGCAGAAGCAACTCTTCCGGGATCATCGAAGACTTTTCTAAAAGCTTCAATGAAGGAATTGGAGCTATTAAGAAGTGGATTCCCTTGTTCCCATAAAGGTGAGGCCCAGGAAAGGGCTTGACCACTGAGGAGGGAGATGAGAAAGGCTACTTTGGTGCGTTCTGAAGAAAAGGCCCCTGGATTGCACTCAAATTGAATGGCATATTGGTTCAGAAAGCCCCTGCACTTCTTGGGATCACCGTCAAACTTTTCGGGTGTCGGGATGCGTAAACCGGAGGCCGCTGTAGAGACCGTAACCACACTGGATGCTGTGGATGCAGAAGAGGTTATGGCTGGTGTAGCGGGTAAAGCACTCTGAAATGTATCGAAGCGGGTAGCAATCCCTTGGACACATTGTAGGAGATGCGCTTGGGCTGCTTCTTGTTGCTCCACTCGTTGAGCCAAATGCAGGAGTAGGTTTCGAGCAGACGGTTCACCAGACCCCTCCGTTGTCATGGCCAGAGTATACTGTCACGACTGATAGTGGGTACCTGCTGTTGTTGGCGCAACTCAGAGGAAGGCGTGGAGTCTAACGTGCCCCTGGTATTCACCAGGAACCCCCGCAAGGAAGTATGGACTCCGCTGCAGGGACACGCAGGTCGCGGTCCTTCCTAGAGTCCACAGCGAGATACAAGGAGGTGTCAGACAGGCCGGGTCAGCAACGTTCAGGTAGAAGAGATACAAAGGGAAATCCAGAAGAATGGTGAGGCAAGCCGGGTCGGTAACTTTCAGGGAGAATAGTACAAAGGCAGAATCCAAATAGGGGTGGTCAACGGTCCGGGTCAAAAGGTCACAAGCAGCACGAGGATAGTCAGGAACGAATACAGCAACTGGTATACACAAACGCTGGAGGCAGGAAGACCTGATACTCTGGCACTGTTGAGAGGGCAGGAAGAGGTTTAAATACTGTGGTAACCCAATCAGAATCAGCGCTGCAGCGCTGTCATACCTGCCGCCGGGAATCCTACATAGCGTCCCGTTGCCTAGCAACGGGGCGCGTCATCACACCCAGAGGTCGGACGGCAGGGGGATCCGGAAGTGATGCGTCTGGTTGCTATGCGGATAGGAATCAGCTAACAGTCACGATGATACACAGCAGAGTTGAAGTAGCTTGAAGACTGTAGTGCACGGAGGCAGCGGATAGGAATCAGCTAACAGTCACGATGATACACAGCAGAGTTGAAGTAGCTTGAAGACTGTAGTGCACGGAGGCAGCGGATAGGAATCAGCTAACAGTCACGATGATACACAGCAGAGTTGAAGTAGCTTGAAGACTGTAGTGCACGGAGGCAGCGGATAGGAATCAGCTAACAGTCACAATGATACACAGCAGAGTTGAAGTGGCTTGAAGACTGTAGTGCACGGAGGCAGCGGATAGGAATCAGCTAACAGTCACGATGATACACAGGAGGGTTGAAGTGGTTAGGAAACCACAGGAGTAGAAGTGGTATGGAAACCACAGGGGTAGAAGTGGTTTGGAAACCACAGGAATCAGCAGCGCTGAATACACGAGGAAACACAGGAACACCTTCAGAGGCTCATGGGGAATGAGACTCCAAGATCAGGCTACGTGGTATTGACCACAGGTGCTTAATATAGGGAGTGTTGCCTGATCTGCCAATTAAGTTAAAGGAACAGGTACTGAAGGGTTTGAAAGGGCTGCGCATGCGCAGACCCTCAGGATGGAGGACGACCACGGTTCCTAAATATACGGGAAGAAGCACTCACAGTCCGGTGAGTGACAGTACCCCCCCTTTTAAAGGTGGGCACAGAACGCCTGGAACCGGGCTTGTCCGGATTTTTGGAATAAAACTTCTTAAGAAGAGCTGGGGCGTTGAGATCTTCAGCTTTGATCCATGAACGCTCCTCAGGACCAAAGCCCTTCCAATGAACGAGGAAACGGAGAACTCCTCGCGAATTTTTTGCGTCCAAAACCTGAGTAATCTCGAAATCTTCCTCCTGATGAACTTGAACTGGCTGAGGTGCTGAAGGAGGAGTCGAGAAATGGTTGATGATGAGAGGTTTGAGCAAGGACACATGGAAGGCATTGGAAATACGAAGATTCTTAGGAAATAGAAGTTTGACACAAACTGGATTTATTACTTGAATGATCCTATATGGACCAATAAAACGAGGAGCGAATTTCATAGATGGGACCTTCAAACGAATATTTTTGGTAGATAACCAGACACGATCTCCAATTTTTAGTGGTGGAATAGCCCGCCTCTTCTTATCTGCGAAAGACTTATATTTGTCAGATGTCTTCTTTAAACAGGTTTTGACCTGAGACCAGATGTTTTTGAAGGTCTGACAAACAGTCTCTACAGCATGAACTTGGGTGGGAGGGAGGGCAGGAAATTCCGGAAAAGACGGATGGTGACCGTAAACCACAAAGAATGGAGTTTTGGACGATGACTCATGGTACATGTTGTTATGGGCGAATTCAGCCCAAGGAAGCAATTCTACCCAGTTGTCTTGATTGGCTGATGAGAACATCCTTATAAAGGTCTCGAGATCTTGATTGACCCGTTCAGTTTGTCCGTTTGATTGCGGATGGTAAGAAGATGAGAGTGCTAATCGTATGCCCAAGGTTTTACAAAGGGCCCGCCAGAATCTGGAAACGAATTGTACTCCTCTATCTGACACAATCTCAGACGGACATCCATGGATACGAAAGATTTCTTTAACGAAATGTTCAGCCAGAGTAGACGAGGAAGGCAAACCAGACAAAGGGACAAAATGAGCCATCTTCGAAAATCTGTCTACCACTACCCAAATAGTATTACAATTTTTACTAGATGGCAGATCAGTAACAAAGTCCATACTAATATGGGTCCAGGGCTTGACCGGAATGGGTAGTGGTTGCAGCAACCCCGCTGGAGTTCTGCGGGAGGATTTGAACTGAGAACACAATTCACAGGAAGCAACAAACTCTTTGACGTCTCTCCTCATCGAGGGCCACCAGTAACTTCGAGAGAGAATCTCAAAGGTCTTGCGTTCACCAGCATGTCCAGAAAAACGAGAAGAATGGAACCACGAAAGGATTTTCCTCCTCAGAGTAGGAGGCACGAGGGTCTTCCCAAATGGTAGCACTTTGGTGGACGAAGCAGCCAGCGAGATACATTTGGGGTCTAATATAGAATGGTTGGAAACCTCTTCAACGTCAGAGGACGTCACAAAAGCTCGAGATAGAGCGTCAGCTTTCTTGTTCTTGGCAGCTGGTTTGAAGGTTATAATTAATTCGAAACGGGAAAAGAAAAGAGACCATCTTGCTTGACGAGGATTCAAGCATTGGGCAGACTGTAGATATGACAGGTTCTTATGATCTGTGAAAATCGTCACCGGATGACGAGCTCCTTCCAATAAGTATCTCCACTCCTCTAATGCAACTTTGATAGCCAGCAACTCCTTGTCCCCGATCGTGTAATTTTTCTCTGCAGGCAGGAGACCCCGAGAGTAAAAGGCACAAGGATGGAATTTTTGTTGGTCCGAGCGTTGGGAGAGAATGGCTCCTAAGCCCACATTAGAGGCATCTACTTCTAGGAAGAAGGGAAGTGTCACATCAGGCTGTCGAAGAATGGGAGCAGAGGAGAAGGACTCTTTAAAAATTTGAAAGGCTTGGAGGGCCTCGGATGACCATTGCTTAGTATTGGCCCCTTTACGAGTCAGGGCCACAATAGGAGATGCAATGGACGAGAAGTCTTGAATGAAGCGTCTATAGTAATTGGCGAAACCTAAAAAACGCTGGATAGCACGAAGAGTAGTTGGCTGGGGCCAATGTAATACAGCATTCACCTTGTCTGGATCCATCTTCAGGCCAACTCCGGAAACAATATACCCCAAAAATGGAATCTGGGGCAACTCGAATGAACATTTTTCTAGTTTACAGCATAATGAATTTTCCCGGAGTCTGGAAAGGACCTCTGCCACATGTTGGTGATGAGAAGGCAGGTCCTGTGAAAAGATCAATATGTCGTCCAGGTAGACAACGACACATACATATAATAAGTCCCGAAAGATTTCATTAACGAAGCCTTGGAAAACAGCGGGGGCATTGCACAACCCGAAAGGCATTACTAGATATTCATAATGCCCATCTCTGGTGTTGAACGCTGTCTTCCATTCGTCACCGGGACGGATTCTAATTAAATTATAGGCACCACGAAGATCCAACTTGGTAAAGATCCGAGCTCCCTTGATGCGATCAAATAACTCAGTGATCAACGGAATGGGATACCGATTCTTAATAGTAATGGCATTGAGTCCACGAAAATCTATGCAGGGGCTTAGTGATCCATCCTTCTTTTTTACGAAGAAGAATCCGGCTCCAGCGGGAGAGGTGGAAGGTCGAATAAACCCTCGCTGGAGATTCTCCTGGATGTACTCAGATGTGGCTTGAGTTTCAGGTAACGAAAGTGGATAGACCCGACCCCTAGGAGGAGTCTTGCCAGGTAGAAGATCGATCGGACAATCCCAAGAACGATGAGGAGGAAGACGTTCAGACTGAGCTTTATCAAAAACATCTGCAAATGAAGCATACTGAGGAGGGAGTCCCGGTGAGGAAGATGAGATGGTAGATTGCTGTACTTTAAGGGGAATGACTTGAGAAAGACAATGATGATGACATTCAGCTCCCCAAGACGTAACTTGAGGAGTGCGCCAGTCAATCTGGGGAGAATGACATTGAAGCCATGGAAGGCCTAAGACAATCGGACTTGTCGTAACTGGAAGAATTAAAAACGAGATCTCTTCATGGTGTAGCACACCAATCTGAAGTGTTACTGGAGACGTACTCTGAGTGATGAGACCATTGATGAGACGTGATCCATCTATAGCAGTCACAGTAATCGGTGTTTTCAAAGTAATCACTGGTAGGGACCATTGATTCACTAGGGATTTAGAAATGAAATGTCCTGCTGCTCCAGAATCAATCAGTGCCTGAGACTCAAAGGATTTGGTAGCAAAGGAAATCGTAACATCAAAAGCGCAGTCTTTTAATTTCATAGAAGATGGAGAGGACTCCAGGGACCCTAACTTCACCTCTCCAGAACTAGTTAGGGCCTGGCATTTCCCGATTTCTTAGGGCAAGAACTGAGCATATGTGTGGAATCAGCACAATAGATACAAAGTCTATTCTTTACTCTTCGTTTCCTCTCTTCTAAAGATAATTTGGAACGTCCTATCTCCATGGGAATCACGGAAGGTGAAGCTGGACGAAACTGAGGGGTTGAGCGAAGAGGTGCTTTAACTGAAGTTGTTTTCTCAGATTCTCTTTCACGAAACCTCATGTCTACACGATGGCAAAGAGAGATCAAATCTTCTAGTGACGAAGGAAGCTCTTGGGTAGTCAGTGCATCTTTAATTTTATCGGAGAGCCCCTGCCAGAAGGCGGCAATTAATGCTTCAGTGTTCCACTGAAGTTCAGAGGCTAATATCCTAAATTGAATGACGTACTGGCCTACTGTATGAGAACCTTGACGTAAACGAAGAATGCTGGAAGCAGCGGAGGTCACACGACCTGGTTCATCGAACACACTTCGGAACATAGAAATGAATTTGGCACTATCTTGTAATACAGGATCGTTTCTCTCCCACAGAGGGGAGGCCCAAGCCAGAGCTTGTCCAGAAAACAATGAGATAAGATAGGCCACTCTGGAATGGTGGGGAGAAAAATTTTGAGGTTGGAGCTCAAAATGAACTGAGCATTGGTTAAGGAAACCCCTACAAGTTTTGGGGTCTCCATCGTACTTTGACGGAGTAGGCAGGTGAAGCGTGGGAGCTGTAGACACCTGGGATGGCACTGGGGAAACGGAGGAAAGCACAGGAGCTTCAACATTAGCTGTAACAGGCTGTCCAGATGGTCCTTGGGAGGCTAACGACTGGTAGCATTGAAGTAACAGCTGTTGGCGAGAATCCTGTTGCTCCACACGGGTGACCAGATGCTGCAGCATCTCTTTGGCTGTAGGTTCCGTATCTGGGTCTGTCATGGCCTGATCTTACTGTCACGGGCACTAGGAGTCTTTACCCAGGGATCACCAGGTGATAGGCTTACCAGAGCAGTATAGATGGTAATATGGTACTCTGGTAGCAGGGTGATCACGGAACAGGAAATAGTAGATGATAGAGATGCTCAGGAAAGTCTATGACTAGCAGCACTGGTAATATGGATGTAGTAATACACGAGGAACTGTATGGACAAAGGACACGTGAGGGTAGTCAGTGGTCTGCGGTAGCAAGTTGTACCACTGCTATAGTGAGGAGGAATGTCCAACAGAAACGAGGAGGTGATGAGAGTCAGCGGTCTGCGGATAGCAAGTTGTACCGCTGTCTGAGTGAAGGAATGAAATCCAAGTGGAGGTATCCGGGGAGTCAGTGGTCTGCGTTAGCAAGTTGTACCACTGCTATGTGAGAGGATACTGGAACAGGTGACACAGGAAACAGGGATCAGTGGTCTGCCTCTAGCAAGTTGTACCACTGAATATATATGTGAGGAGGAGCACGGGGAGAGACTGCAATACAGGGGATACACGGGCACCTTAAACTTGATCCACAATAACATGCACAATATAATAATGACTGAACAGCACTGCAATAATAGAAAGTCACTTGAGGTAATCCAGCACAAGATAACACAGTCAATGATGGCAATAGTCTCAGCGGATAGTAAACTCCAGAGGAGAACAAACTCAGTCCAACAAGATATGCAATACACCAGCACAGTCAATGAGAAGTATGCATACCGTGGTTCAGAAGCAGGCTGTCAGACAGGAGTGCAGTGATACCTGAACGGCTGGAGGCCGGCAGGATGCGAAGTCCCTGGAGGGGTGAAGCGGTAATCAAGTAGGTGCAGCGCACAGGTAGGTAGACCAGCAGGGGAACAAATACTCAGGAAGCAGTAGTATGTAGGACTGGACTCCTGGAGGACCCTGAAGAGTAGCGATGATCTAGATGAGATGAAAACAGTGAGGCGCAGATCCGATGCAGACTGGCGAGTAGAGACCAGCGGGAACACGAAGAAGCACGGAGAGCGGGTCAGCTGTTGTAGGACGAGTAGAACTGAGAAGTAGCAGCAGCAGGACTCTGCAGATACACGGAGGTAGCGGATAGCAACCAGCAGGTGCAGCAATGATGAAACACGGGAGAGCAGAGCTGAGCTGGAACTGTTGAGCACGGAGAGTAGCGGATAGGAATCAGCTGTAGCAGTCTCGAGGAAACACGGGAGAGATGAGATGAGCTGAAGACTGAAGCGCACGGAGGCAGCGGATAGGAATCAGCCAAACAGTCACGATGAAACACAGGCGAGTTGAAGTAGATTGAAGACTGTAGTGCACGGAGGCAGCGGATAGGAATCAGCTAACAGTCACGATGATACATAGCAGAGTTGAAGTGGCTTGAAGACTGTAGTGCACGGAGGCAGCGGATAGGAATCAGCTAACAGTCACGATGATACACAGCAGAGTTGAAGTAGCTTGAAGACTGTAGTGCACGGAGGCAGCGGATAGGAATCAGCTAACAGTCACGATGATACACAGCACAGTTGAAGTAGCTTGAAGACTGTAGTGCACGGAGGCAGCGGATAGGAATCAGCTAACAGTCACGATGATACACAGCAGAGTTGAAGTGGCTTGAAGACTGTAGTGCACGGAGGCAGCGGATAGGAATCAGCTAACAGTCACGATGATACACAGGAGGGTTGAAGTGGTTAGGAAACCACAGGAGTAGAAGTGGTATGGAAACCACAGGGGTAGAAGTGGTTTGGAAACCACAGGAATCAGCAGCGCTGAATACACGAGGAAACACAGGAACACCTTCAGAGGCTCATGGGGAATGAGACTCCAAGATCAGGCCACGTGGTATTGACCACAGGTGCTTAATATAGGGAGTGTTGCCTGATCTGCCAATTAAGTTAAAGGAACAGGTGCTGAAGGGTTTGAAAGGGCTGCGCATGCGCAGACCCTCAGGATGGAGGACGACCACGGTTCCTAAATATACGGGAAGAAGCACTCACAGTCCGGTGAGTGACAGAATGGTCCCGTAAATAAAGCTTGGGCTCAACTGCGGGTGTCAGGGTGGCCTGAGAGGACTTTGAGGCTTCCTTCTATGCGGATAAACTGAGTAACAACTCCTGATCCACTTAGAAGATGGTCTGCATCTGACAGGCCAGGAATTGAGCAGGACAAGGATTGGTTTGACTTGGGTTCATCTAGGCAGAATCTTCCGAGAATATTGTTTAGGACGGTTATAATGTTACGGTAAATGACTACTGATATAAACTTGTAAAACAGGTGATAAGAGGTCTTTACCTATAGCAGCCGCCTTTCCCGTAGAGCTTGTTGTGCTCATAGTCACTTGGATGCCCCCAGGCCTTAACTCTAATGTAGTAGAAGTTTATATACAGTACCATCGAGCAGAGATTGGAGGCAGAAATTGGAATACAGGAGAAAGTCAGGGTCTTTCGTAGAGTCAGAGGTCCGTAGCAAGCAGAATAAACATGAGTAGGCCAGAGGTCAGGGCTGGAGCAGACAAGGGGAGTCCAAAAACTAAGCCAAAGTTAGGAGCAATCAGAGTTCAAGCAGGGTCCAGCAACAAGCTAGAGGTCACAACAGGAATCAATAATAAACAGGCAGAGTATCCACAGGACTGGAGCTGGTCAGCATGTGAGCTAAGCATTCCCTTCCTTAAATAGCAGAAATAGCCAATCAGAACTCCAAGGCAGTAGCCCTTGCAATCAGCCATAGGAGGCTGTAATGATGAGGGGGGACCCTATTGCGCACGCGCCCAGCTGTCAGCTTTTGCCGGGACACAGTGGTGAATATGAGAGCATCCCAGCTGTTCCCCTTGTAACATCTGGGATGAGGAGGCAAAAGTGACATCCTGGTGGTCAGGGCAACAGCCGGGATGTGACCAGAGATAAACAGATGAGCCGCCACTGCCGCAGTTCGTAATACTGCCATAATCAACCCTGCCCAGATGCTAGCAAACCAAATTGTGGAATGGTAACAAGCAGTACAGACTTCAACCACCGAGCAGTCAACTTAGGTTGGAGGAGCGTGTTAAAAGCACTATTACTTTACAGACTGCATATTTTGAGCCTAAAAAGCACCTTCCAGATTATTTCAATTGTGACAAAGATTGCTTCAGCAACTTTGTGAACAGTTGGAAACTGTATTTCTATTTGCGACCAGTTTCCTTTAGGGAGATTCACAATCCTGGGCTCTTTCATTAAAGCTTTATGAACCTGCATAACAGACAGTGAAGACATTATTTTCTGCATTTTCCTTCATGTATGATGATCTAGATATGAGATCCTCTACAGAATCTTCAGTACATGCACTAAGACAAGCCAATCGCCCCACTGAAGTATACTGTTCAGGATCTTTGTCTTTTGCAGTCAATTCCGTGTCAGTTTATTTGGGGTGATAAAGGATGCCCTTCTGCAATACCCTCCATCTGAGACTTTAGACACACTCATTAGTCTGTCCATCAAGGTTACCCACAGACACAGAGAGGAGATAAAATTTACCTCCTACATCTTTTACTCATTCCACAGTGCTTCTTCTAAACATATGCAATTAGTGGTATCTAATTGCAAATTGTATAACTATAATTTGGCTAAGACCCTGCAGGTTTTCCTGTCATCAAAAAAAAGAGAAAACAGTGTTGAAGATTGCTCAAAATAATATTAAAAATAATGATATTCATGAATCACTGAAATCCTGCATGTAGTTAAACATCTAATAAGTGATATACTTGAGATTTAAAAATTAGTCACTGGGATCCTGTACATAACAGAAATCCCTATACAGATATTGTAAGTTTTGACTTGAAAGTAGATGTAAATTGCAGTTTATCTTGGCTTAGAGAGTAAACTTATTTACAAAATGAGTGGTCTAAGGTGCAGGATTAAGGCTTCAGTCTCTACAGAGGCGTGGTTTCAAATCCCACTACTGCCATGTTAATACTATTATTTTTAATGTTATTTTGAGCTATCTTTATTGCTGATTTCTCTTTTTTGCTTGCACAATATATTAGGTGGTTTACACAGCCCCTAACAGCTGTGATTTTGATTCATCTTAATCTGTTAATCAGCTCTTCTGTATTGCATTATTCCTTTCCACTCAGGGTGTATGTACTACTTTTTTTGAGATTCATATATAAATATATATGTTTATGCATATAAATATATATTATTATTTTATTTATGAGAGGAGTTATATTAGATATATGGTGCACCATAGGATTTAAAAGATAGTTTTTATAAGTTTTCCTGTCATGTTGGCATACTCTTGGTTAGTTAGACACAATCTGGAAATCAACTGGAAAACCAGAAAGATGGAAAAGCAGTATGCTGGAATGATTTGTGTCATCATAGTTGGACATTTATTTTACTATTTCAAAACACCCTGCCCTCTGCCGGAAACTTGTTTCCGGGAGAGGGGCGTCACTGGAGGGCATGGCGCGGCCAACTGCATCATTTTGGCCCCGACCCGGCAACGGAAATGCTTTTTTTAGAGGGGGTGGGGCCAAAATGGCGCGATTCACTGAGAATCGCGTCAAATGACACGATTCTCTGTGAATTCCGGGATGCGGGAGAAATACCAGCTCTCGCGGGAGCCCGGGAGACTGACCCGAATTTCGGGAGTCTCCTGGACTTTCCGGGAGAGTTGATAAGTATGCATAAGGACAAGCATGGTTATTTGATTTAGGCCTTGTCTTAGACCAGTGTTTCTTAGACCTGGTCCTCAGGACCTCTAACAGTGCATGTTTTCAATATCTCCTTGCTTCAGCACAGTTGTATCCATTATTGACCAACACATTGTAACAGATCCACAGGTGGTATAATTATTTCCCTTGTCACCTGCAAAACATGTACTGTTATGTGTTTGAGAAAACACTGTCCTAGACAACTGAATCAGAGACTGCTCACAATAGCCTAAATAACATAACTAGATGTGCTAAGACTTGCTTGCCCTGTGGTTAGCTGTGGACAATAGCCTATTACCCACATATCTGTGTTAATAATAACATAGGTGTACCTTATAAATATATCACAACATTGGCATACTATGTATTCACAATATATAGCAACATTCACAATACAACTTTAAAACATATGTATAGTATTAAACTACATTGCACCGCTGGATAACATGAGCACTAGTAGTGCCCAAAAGTCATAGTAACATAGTAACATAGTAACATAGTTGATGAGGTTGAAAAAAGACACCAGTCCATCAAGTTCAACCTATTTTGGATCTCCTGCGATCCTGCACGTATATTTGAAATTAATCCAGAGTAGGCAACCGCCCATCTGTTTCAATTTTGAAAATCCCCCCAGACTCAATATTGCAATCCAATTTTTACCCTATATCCACTACTATCCTTTATTTTAAATTAACGGTCGTATCCCTGGATACACCTTTCCTCTAAAAATTTGTCTAACCCTTTCTTAAACATATCTATTGAATCTGCCATCACAACCTTCCCTGGCAATGAATTCCATATCTTGACTGCCCTTACTGTAAAGAACCCCTTCCTTTGCTGGTTGTGAAATTTCCTCTCCTCTAACCTTAGAGGATGACCACGTGTCCTGTGTATGGTCCTTGGGGTAAAAAGTTCCCATGAAAGCTCTCCGTATTGACCCCTAATGTATTTGTACATAGTAATCATATCTCCCCTTAGACGCCTCTTTTCTAAAGTAAACATGCCTAAACTGGCTAACCTTTCCTCATAACTTAATGACTCCATACCCTTTATCAATTTTGTCGCCCTTCTCTGAACCCTTTCTAGTTCCAAATTATCTTTTTTATAGAGTGGTGCCCAGAACTGTACTGCATATTCAAGATGAGGTCTTACCAACGATTTATACAGTGGCAAATTAAATACACTGTCTTCCCTTGCATCTATGCCTTTTTATGCATGCCAATACTTTGTTTGCCCTTGCAGCTGCTGCTTGACATTGAGCACTATTGCTAAGTCTACTGTCTACGAGCACTCCCAAATCCTTTTCCATTATAGATTCTCCCAAATTAATTCCATTTATTTTATAGATTGCGTTCTTGTTTTTGATCCCTGAATGCATAACCTTACATTTATCTGTGTTAAACCTCATATTCCATTTAGCCGCCCAATCCTCCAGTTTATTTAAGTCCCTCTGTAGAGAAGCTACATCTTGCTCTGATTTTATTACCTTACAGAGTTTAGTGTCATTTAAGTCCTATGCTTAGAGACACTACTTTAATCAAAGTCCAACGGTAATGGCTAAATTGGGATCCAGATACATTGGTCCATATAAGATGACCAAAAGAATTAACCAAGTCACAGTACAGCTTACAGAAACTGATCCATTAAGATAACTTCTCCATGGCTCCACCTGCGGTACTTGTATACAGTGAAAAATATATTAGATTCAAGAAGGGCTCAGAACCAACTACAATATCTGATCCATTGGAGGGGCCAGGGACCTGAAGAGAGGTTGTGGGTCCTTTCTTGAGGACTCCATACAGAGAAACTAAATGCATCAATCCATCTTCAATTTCCTAACAGTGCTAGTCTAAAAGTGTGCAGCTTTCCAAGAACTTTACCTCTACTACTAAGCATGGTCATTAATGACAATGTGGCACGTGATCCTCAACTACCAGAACCACTTCACGGGGTGTTCAACTAATAGCAGCCTCCTTCCCAAGGAACTTGATGTGTTACAGTGCCGTAACTAGACATTTTAGTTCCCTGGGTGAGACAGGGCACCGGCGCCCCCCATCTAAGTGGGGGTGGCATTTGACAAGTGGGTGTGGCCAACCTAATGTGTGGGTGTCACTTTACTGTAAGAATTCTTACATATATATATATATATATATATATATATTGTGGCAAGAGCCCGCTACTGATGAAGCACACGCGAACAACTTCTTCTTTTTATGCAGCTTTATTGTCAGGATGGTTAAAATGTTTTTGACACCATATGAATTTCACAGCAATCATGGAGACCCTAAACGCTAACTAGACATAGACCAGCTCTCTCAAGACCAGCCAGCTTCCCCAGCGTTGGTCTCAGTGAACAAATGACACAATCAAGCTTTTATAAATGATACTCCTCCCCCAGCCTTAGCTTGATAGGCAGGTGACATACCCACCTTCTCTTTAAGAGGAAATGCCCATCACTGGCTCTGTTTGCACTAACAGACACACCCTGTCTGTTTTCTGAGAGGAAGGAGCTTTCAAATCATGTAAGTTAACCAAACTTTAAACTATACATAAGTTTTTACCTGGTTTAATCTCAATCTAGGTGCATAACTGCGCCAATGTTTTATTCTGCTTGTATGCTTTCCCTGCATCTTGTCAGATAAATGCCTCCCTTTGTTACATTTCCCTCCCCCTAGCATCTCCAAGTAGGGGGACGCTGACTTCGCGAGGAGCACATATTTTCGTGACAATGCATCTGCATTCTTGTGCAGAATCCCAGGTTTATGTTCTACTGAGAACTTGAAAGGTTGCAGTGCCAATAACCAGCGGGTTACCATGGCATTTACCTCCCGGTTGTTCTGCATCCATCTCAATGGTGCATGATCTGTTATTAAGGTGAACTCTCTGTCTAGGGGATAATAGCGCAGAGCTTCTGTAGCCCATTTTATGGCGAGACATTCTTTCTCCACAGTGGCATATTTTTGTTTCCTTGGAAGCAACTTACGACTTAGGTACAGGACAGGGATTTCTACTCCATTCTTCTCCTGTGACAAGACTGCACCTAAGCCAACACCAGAAGCATCAGTTTGGAGGAAGAACCTCCGGGTAAAATCTGGTGCTTGTAGAACTGGGGAGAAACAAAGAGCTAACCCAAGATCAGACCATGCGGTTTCTGCAGAGTCAGACCAGGTTAATCTATCTGGACAATTTTTTTTTAACATGTACGTAAGTGGAGCAGCTCTAGTGTCGAAGTGGCTTACAAACCACCTGTAGTATCCTACTAAGCCTAAAAAGGTTCTTAACTGCGACTTTTTTTCTGGTCTTGCCCAATTTTTGACTGCCTCCACTTTGTCTAGCTGGGGTTTTACACGCCCTCGACCAACAACGTACCCCTGATATTTGGCTTCTCTCATGGCTATGGCACATTTCTCTGGGTTAGCTGTTAACCCTGCTGACCTTAATGAAGCTAAGACCGCCTCAATTTTGGCTAAATGTGATCCCCAGTCTGGGGTATAAATCACTATATCGTCCAAGTAAGCGGCTGCATAAGCTGTCTGAGGTCGTAGCAATTTATTCATGGCCCTTTGGAAGGTGGCAGGTGCCCCATGCAACCCAAAGGGTAGGACTTTATATTGATAGAGACCATCAGGAGTGGAAAATGCAGTCTTTGGCTTGGCCGTGGAAGTCAGGGGAACTTGCCAATAACCCTTTGTTAGATCAAGGGTTGTCAAATAGTTGCTACCAGCAAGATTTTCCACTAGTTCATCCAGATGTGGAATCGGATAGGCATCAAACTACGACATACTGTTTAGGCGCCTAAAGTCATTGCAGAACCTAATTGTCCCATTGGGTTTCGGAACAAGCACAATGGGACTATTCCACTCAGTAGTGGACTCTTCAATCACGTCTAACTGGAGCATCTTCTCGATCTCCTTTATCACATCCACCCGTCTGGCTTCTGGAATACGATACGGCTTCTGCTTTACAATGACTCCTGGCGGAGTGACAATGTCGTGTTCGATTAAGGTAGTGCACCCAGGAATGGAAGAGAAGACATCCCTGTTCCGGCGAATCATTTCTTCAGTCTGTTGTCTCTGCTTAACGGACAATGCTGGCTCTATGGGCACTTCAGACTTTTCAATGGCAGTACTCACTACCTGAGGAGAGGTTTCCTCATCATGCCAGGGTTTAAGGAGGTTAACATGATATATTTGCTCCTCCCTAACTGGCAGACTCTGTAATTGACAGGACCGACAGCCTCTAGAACTTCATATGGCCCCTGGCAATGGGCAAAAAGTTTGCTTTCCTGGGTAGGAACCAGGACTTGGACATTGTCCCCAGGCTTAAAAGATCGAACAACAGCACTTTTGTCATAACTTTTATTCTGTCGTTCCTGAGCCTCTTTTACATGTTGCTGCACAATGGGCCTTATGTTTCCTAGCCTCTCATACATTTGGGACACAAATTGTACCAGATTTGGCTCCCTGGGACCTTGCTGCTCCCACCCTTCTTTTAACATATCCAAGATACCCCTGGGCTGTCTCCCAAACAATAACTCAAAGGGACTAAACCCTGTTGAAGCTTGAGGTATCTCACGGATGACAAAGATCAAATAGGGAATAAGAGTGTCCCAATCTTTTTTCTCTTGAGCCACTGCTTTCCTGAGCATGTGCTTTAATGTGCGGTTAAAGCATTCCACCAAGCCATCTGATTGTGGATGGTATACAGAGGTGTGAAGCACTGTAACCCCTAGCAACTGGCACATGTCCTTCATCAGTTTAGACATGAATGGAGTACCCTGATCTGTGAGAACTTCTTTGGGTATTCCCAAGCGTGTAAACATCAATACAAGTTCTCTAGCTATGGTGCTGGACTTTATGTTTCCTAGGGGAATTGCCTCTGGATACCTGGTTGCATAGTAGTACTATGTATATATTGGTGCCCCGTGCTGATTTTTCCAGTGGCCCCACAAGGTAAATAGCTATCCGTTCAAAGGGAACTTGTACTATTGTTATTGGAATGAGAGGTGCCCTGTACATGGGTTTGGGACAGGTTCTCTGACAAATGGGACAGGACCAGCAATACTTTTTTACTGCCATGTGTACACCGGGCCAGTAAAACCTAAGCAGAACTCGTTCCCGTGTTTTATCCTCCCCTAGGTGTCCCCCACAGACATGTGTGTGTGCTGCTTTTTACACTAGGGGTACATGGACCCGAGAAACCATTAATTGTTCTACTTTTTCCCCCTGTACAATAGCAACTCTATACAGGAAATTATTTTTGACAATAAAATATGGTATACCTTCTGCAGGCTGGGCGGCTTTCGCTACCCCATTTACCTCACTCACACTTTTAAAGGCATGTTCCAAAGTTGCATTATTAAGTTGGTCTCGAGCAAAGTCCTGCAGAGGAAACAAAACTGGTATTGTGGACCAGTCCGTATCTTCACTGACAGGCAGGGTGGGATCATCTGCGACATCACCGACCAATGCTAGTTTGGACCGTCCAAGTTTCCCTGCAGGTGGATGCTTTAGTGGAACTGTTATATTCTTTTCTACTGTATATTCTTTTATTGAGACAGTCTGGGTCTGTTTAATATACATTTGAATATGGTGAGCATGTGAATTTTGTATGATACGTTTGGGTATTGTTAGAACGGTTACCATGACGATGAGGCTCCGATTTTGGTCCTATAAGTGCATGGAAACTTGTGTGACATCACTTCCGGAGATGGGAACTTTGTCCGTTTGTATGAAAACGCATTGTAAAAACTGTTTAGAGGATATATAAAGTTATGGAGAAAATGTTCTTATCTATGGGAAGGTAAACATGCCGCCATGACGAGGGGGCTTGTATTATAGCCCTATTTATGTATTGAAGTTTGTGATGACATCACTTTTGGAAATGGAAGTTTTCAGTGTGAATTGGTTACCATGACAACGCGATGTAGGAGAAAAGTTATGTAATTAGGATATATGATCGTTTGGGAAGCATTTATGTACATATATAGGTAGGACTAGTATAGACGTTTACAAGGACTAATGAAGATCTCTCCAATTGAATAATTAGTTTGTGGCTTAAATGGTTGCTAAGCCCTGCCCTCTCCATTCAATGCCGTGAATTTTGGCAAATACGGGAGCTTTACCTACTCTTACGGGAATCTGTAAGGACCCAAAATTCGGGAGCCTCCCTGGAATTGCGGGAGAGTAGGCAAGTATGATATAAGTATGGAGTAGATACATCCTGTACCTTGATAAAGATCTAAAGGAGCATTCATTGAACTATCTATTACTGACTATCTTGTGGAGGACCATTTTGGACATGTTGGGAACTTGGAACCATCTTTAATCCCAGTGTCTGATATGTGCTCGACTATGGATTGATCTGGTAGGAATTTAGGTTACACTGAATGCTACATCAAGGGGATGAATTATGTTTTTAAGGCATTTTAATAAATTGTAATACATTTTGAAAAGGATAACCCGCCTAGATACGGTTTTATTCTTTATTTGTATATACCTCTGAATGATCTTGTTTGATGCCAGGAGGAGGAAAAGAATACGCCTTATGTTTGAAGTTGATTTTCATCTATTTTGATGTAAGCATATTACCATTGGGGTCCGAGGAGATATCTCAGTATTTTATAGCAGATATTGGGCGTCTTTTTTGTGAAGGATCCATCTTCTCACGGATTGTTGAGCTTTAGTATAGAATGTACTTCACTATGTACTAAATTTCTTCTCTTTTTTATATGGAGCAATTTCCTGCACCCATGGAACAGTGAAGATAAGACATTGTTACAAATTGTTACAGATACTTGGATTGAACTGTGGTGACTGTTATAATGTATTACTCTGATGTGACACAATCTAGCGCCATTTGCTGAATCTCGTTATATATATCTAAAACAGGAAAAAGTTTATAAAGCCAGAGGAACCAATGAGAGGTAAACAGGTGATTAGCTGCACAAGTGCAGCAACACTAATTGTATGTAACTAGAAACTGGCTAAATGCAAGTAAATGCAGAGAGACGAGGCTGGTTGCAGTTTACATGGCGTCCAACTTAGATCAAGGCACTGTTAGGAACCCCTCCAGCCGGTACAGCAAAGCCCGGAGTCTGCTCTGAAGTCTGGTGTTCACTGTTGCCCCTAGTGGTGGGGACAGATTTGGCTGCAGACAACAGAGGGTCGAGAGATGTGTACCGGCTAAGGAGATCCCAGGATTAGAGTGTTCCGGCAGACAGCAGCGTGGGGTCCAGGCCAGGATCGGGCCGGCAGTAGACAACATATCCCGAGAACAAACCAAGGTCAGTGGTCACAGGCATAGGTTCAGGATCCAGGGACAGGCGTAAGATCAGGGTCACTAGCAGAGAATCAGAATCCAGGTTCAGGCAATAGATCAGGGTCAGAAGCACAGGTTCAGAGTCCAGGAACAGGCAATGGTCATACACGGGAAATCAGTCATAGGTTGAACACCAAACACAGGGACAAAATAGCAGGCAGCAGAACTGAAACAGGATGCTATAACTGGCAGTGAGGCCCAGGACCACGACTGCTGACAGTACCCCCCCCCCCCATCTTGAGGAGGGGTCAAGGGACCCCGACATCCAGGCTTGGAAGGAAACCTCTTAAAAAATTCCCTAAGGAGTTTCTCAGCGTGGGGACGCTTCTGGGGTATCCAAGTTCGCTCTTCTGGGCTGTAACCCTTCCAATGGATCAAGAACTGGACCTGCCCCTGAACTTTCCTTGAGTACAGAATTTTTTCAATGATGAACTCGCGGTCTCCATTTATAAGCAGAGGCCGAGGTCTTTTAGAGGAAGATTGACTAAACTTGCTAGGAGCAACAGCCTTTTTCAGAAGAGAACAATGGAAAGTACAGGAAATTTTTAAAGATGGTGGTAGTTTTAGTCGGAATGCCACTGGATTCACTTTCTTTTCAATCAAAAATGGTGCGGGAACCAAGTTTCTTGCAAAATTGCCTCAATTTGATGTTTCATGTGGACAACCATACACGATCTCCTGCTTTTAATACATATGGACCACGATGGCGATCAGCGAAGGCTTTAGACCTAAGAGAGGCTTGACACAAAGCGGAATGTACCTTCTTCCAAACGGACTTCAATCGGGATACAACAGTAGATATCCTGGAATCCCCAATGGTAACGGCAGAAGAAAGAGAGTTCGCTTTCGGGTGGAACCCAAGATTGCAAAAGAACAAGGAGGTACGTGTTGCAGAGTGGCAAGCATTGTTATAAGCAAACTCTTCCCAGGATAAGAGGGAAGACCAGTTATCATGGAACTTGGAAACGTATATGCGCAGAAATTTTTCCAGGGATTGATTGGTTCTTTCCGTCTGACTATTTGACTGAGGGTGGTAAGCTGAGGACAAACTAACTTTGATTCCGAGGGAATTGCAGAAAGACCGCCAAAACTGTGCAATGAATTGGAACCCTCGGTCTGAGACTATGTCTTCCGGAAGGAGACGGAAGATATGGGTAATAAATAAGGTGGCCAAACTTCTGGCATCCGGCAATTTGAGTAAGGGTATAAAGTGTGCCATCTTGCTGAATCGATCAACAACTACCCAAATGGTGTTATCACCCGAGGACAAAGGGAGGACGACAATAAAGTCCATGGAAATATGGGTCCATGGCCTGTTTGGAGTTGGCAAGGGTAGAAGTTGACCCGGAGGACGGATTCTGGAAGCCTTGTTCCTGGCACGTTCTGGGCAGGCGCAGACATAGTCTTCCGCATCCGAAGACAAGGTGGGCCACCAAAGCCAGCGGGAAAGTATTTCTATGGTCCTCTGGATACCGGGATGATCTGCTGAGCGGTTGTCGTGGCATTCGATGAGAGGCGACTTCCTCAGATGAACTGGGACAATTTATCAGCGGGTGTCTGTGCTGGAGCAATTTTCTGAAAGTGGCAGAGTGTGGCCCCAAAATCCTGATTTAGACCGACATGAATGGAGGTCGAGGAGATTATAGGTTGCGGATCAGGAGGCTGAGGATGGGATGCCAAAAAACTCAGAGACAGAGAATCAGCCTTGGTATTTTTTGATCCTGGACGGTAAGTGATGAGGAAGTTGAACCGGGTGAAAAACAAAGCCCAGCGGGCCTGTCAAGGATTTAGAGTTTTGGCGGTCTCAATATACTGAAGGTTTTTGTGGTCAGTGAAGATGGTAATAACGTGAGATGCTCCTTCTAACCAATGCCGCCATTCTTCGAGGGCCCACTTGATGGCCAATAACTCTCTATTCCCAACATCGTAAATTAATTTCGGCAGATGAGAATTTCCTGGACAGATATGCACATGGGTGCAATTTTTTGCTTTGAGGATCCCTTTTATAGGGAATGGCGCCTCCTCCTACATCTGAGGCGTCTACTTCTACAATGAACGGGAGCTCAGGATCTGGGTGCCTGAGAACGGGTGCAGATGTGAAGGCAACTTTAAGGGCAGAAAAGCTCGCCAACGCCTCCGAAGACCAATTAGCTGGGTCACCTCTTCCGGGTGAGGGCAGTAATAGGAGCCACCAAAGAAGAAAAGGAGCGTATAAACCTCCGGTAATAGTTGGCGAAGCCAAGGAACCTTTGGATCGCCTTTAGGTTAGTAGGAAGAACCCAGTCTTGGATTGCTTGGACTTTACTGGGGTCCATGGAGAAGCCAGAAGAAGAAATGATGTAGCCTAAGAAGGCCACCCTGGGGACTTCGAACTCGCACTTCTCCAATTTTGCGTAAAGGTGGTGTTGACGTAACTTCTCCAGAACTTCCCGAACGTGTTGGCAATGCTAGGACAAGGACTGAGAATAAATTAAAATATCATCTAAATAAACCACCACGGTCTTACCCAAGAATTCTCGCAAGATGTCATCGATTAGATATTGGAAGAATGCCGGGGCATTACACAATCCAAATGGCATCACTAAATATTCATAATGCCCAGAGAGGGTGTTAAAGGCCGTCTTCCATTCATCTCCCTGTCTGATGCGGATGAGATTATAAGCGCCCCGCAGGTCAATCTTAGAGAAAATGGTGGCAGGCTTGAGCTGGTCAAACAGGACAGAAATCAAGAGCAGCGGATAAGTATTTTTAATTGTGATTTTATTCAGCCCACGGTAGTCGATGCAGGGTCTCAGACTGCCGTCTTTTTTGGCCACGAAGAAACATCCAGCACCTACAGGAGATTTGGAGGGGCGGATGAATCCTTTCTATATGTTCTCCTAGACGTACTGTTCCATGGCTTGCATTTCAGGGGCAGACAAGGAATACAGACGTCCTTTGGGCAATTTTGAACCCGGCACAAGCTCGATAGCGCAGTCATAGTCTCGATGAGGTGGGAGAGAGTCAGCCTTCTGTTTACAGAACACATCACTGAAGTCCTGGTGGGGTGCAGGCAACTATTCCAGACTAGGCTGCAGAGTTCTGAGAGGCAGGGTCAAACAAGAAGTAAAGCACTCTGAACTCCAACAGATGATCTCCCCTCTTTTCCAATCAATAAGGGGATTATGGCTTTGCAGCCATGGATACCCCAGAATCAAAGGAGCGGAGGGACAAGTGAACAGGAAGAATGTGAGTTCTACAGTATGGAGAGCGCCTACAGATAAGCGTACAAATGGAGTCTTGGCGAGTATTCGGCCCCCAAAGGGGACTACCATCCAAGCCACAGGCAGTGATGCTCGAATCCAGTTTGACTTCGGGAATTCCAAGGGTTTGAGCCAACAGAATGTCCAGAAAGTTACCTGCTGCACTGCTATCAAGGAAAGCCGACAAGTCAGTGGAACGATGTCTGAAGGCTAAGCGTGCAGGGACTAACAGAGAGTTCTCCGAAAAGGTTATTTGGAGACCTAAATGCACCTCTTCTCCAGCACTTGAGTATAGGCGTTTTCCCGCCTTGCTGGGACAGGAACGTACTAGGTGGCCTGATTGGCCACAATACAAGCAAAGGCCTAGTGAGCATCTTCTGGAGCGTTCCTCCGGAGTCAGGCGATAAACACCCAGCCGCATGGGTTGAGGGGTATCCAGCAAAGGAAAACCGGAACTGGGTGATGAGCCAGGAGGTAATGATGACTCACGTTCAGCTTTCCGCTCTCTAATTCGACGGTCAATTTTAATGACAAGCTGCATCAAAACTTCAAGTGAGGCGGGTACAGGATACTGAACAAGAGAGTCTGTAATTTGCCCGGTAAGGCCCAAACGGAATTGACTCCACAGTGCTGGATCATTCCAGGCACAATCAGTAGACCAACGCCGGAATTCCGCACAATATTCCTCAGAGGAACGACGTCCTTGCCTTAATGCCCGCAGATGAGACTCAGCTGAGGCCACTCTGTCGGGGTCGTCGTATAGCAACCCCAAGGCCTGGAAGAAGGCATCTATGGTTTGTAAGGAAAAAAAAAATCTTCTTATAATAAAACCCCTATACATCTAAGCTGACGATCGCATGCCTACATATCAGTAATCACGAGTGTTTGCTTCCAATGAGGACGGTTCTCAGGATATTAACGTATGGAGTAACAAGTTTATTGCATGTACATGAGCACATTTTTTTCTAACCATTCAAAGTGGAAGCTTCCTCTCTTTTTCCTTTTAAGCTGAAAGAAAGAGATCTCAATGATTCTATAAACAAATCATTACCAGCTGGTGTTATATGATTCTATGAAGGTGTATCCATCTGCGTGTTTAACAGTGTTTGCAATCTTAGCTATGGGGCTAGATTTACTAAACGGCGGATTTGAAAAAGTGGAGATGTTGCCTATAGCAACCAATCAGATTCTAGCTTTCATTTATTTAGTACATTCTACAAAATGACAGCTACAATCTGATTGGTTGCTATAGGCAACATCTCCACTTTTTCAAACCCGCCGTTTAGTAAATCTAGCCCATGGTATCTATTCTTTATTGAGCCGATATTAGAGCTTCTTATTTCAGTCTCTAAGGATAAGTTTATATACAGGCTTATATTTCATGCCATTTTTACTGTGGTCTAATGTTTTGGAAATGTCTATTTTGTATATTTGAACTTTTATTAAACTTTTAATTAGGTACTTCTGCGCAACTCTCAGTTTTTTTCCTTTTAATTTGCTGGGAGGTGTAGCACTACCTCCTTTTGTGGGTTGCTGCATTTGTTACCTGGAAGTTAATATTTTACAGGTATTTAAGCTTTGTATTAGCGCTAGAGATTAGTTTGGTTTATTATCCACGGTTTGTAAGGCTGGACTTGTTGGTGAAAGGGAGAAGGCCCAAGACTGAGGATCGCCCTGGAGTAGGGAGATAACAATCCCTACTTGTTGCTGTTCGGAACCAGAGGAGCGTGGTCTCAGCCGGAAGTATAACCTGCAACTCTCCTTAAAGTTGCGGAAAACGAACCTGCTTCCTGAGAATCGATCAGGCAAATTCAACTTCGGCTCTGGAGATACGCCAGAGGAGGCTTGCTGAGGTTGCGGGTCTCTGGAGGCCTCTTCTTGAGCTGACAAACGCTGGGCCAATCCCTGGATCCTTTGATACACGTGTCAACATGGCCAGCCAGCACTTGAAATGGAGACGATTTGATTCCGCTTTCCTCCATTAAATTTTGTCTCCGGAATTTCTGTTATGGCCGGTTATAATGTTAGGAACCCCTGCAGCCAGTACAGCAAAACCCGGAGTCTGCTCTGAAGTCTGGTGTTCACTGTTACCCCTAGTGGTGGGGACAGATTTGGCTGCAGACAACAGAGGGTCAAGAGATGTGTACTGGCTAAGGAGATCCCAGGAATAGAGTGTTCTGGCAGACAGCAGCGTGGGGTCCAGGCCAGAATCGGGCTGGCAGTAGACAACGTATCCCGAGAACAAACCAAGGTCAGGGGTCACAGGCACAGGTTCAGGATCCAGGGACAGGCGTAAGATCAGGGTCACTAGCAGAGAATCAGAATCCGGGTTTAGGCAAGGGATCAGGGTCAGAAGCACATGTTCAGAGTCCATGACAGGCAATGGTCATACACGGGAAATCAGTCATAGGTTGAACACCAAACACAGGGACAAAGTAGCAAGCAACAGTACTGAAACAGGACGCTATAACCGGCAGTGAGGCCCAGTTCTCACTGCCTTAAATAGTGCTAACAGCCAATCAGGGCAAAGCCCTGATAGAATTCCCAGGACCTGACTGATTAATAATAATGGTGGGGCCAATAGGATCTAATGCACCCAGCTGCACTAATGAATACACTGCAGCATGATTAATCAGCCAAGGATGGCGGGGTTAATACAGCCCTGTGCGCGTGCGCCCGGCTGTTTGAAAGCTTGCCGGGCGCAGCGGCAGGGAGCCTGAAGTGTCCCGGTTGTTGCCTAGGAAACCGGGACGTGGGAACCGGAAGTGATGCCCGGTCGTCATGGAGACGCCCGGGACGTCACGAGCAGGACAGGAAGGATCGCTGCGGCCACCGCCGTGACTGCTGACAGGCACTACCTCCTGGTGACCAACAGGAAGTGGACTCTGGCTGCTGTTGCTAGCAACTGGCCTGGCATGCAGGGGCACGCAGGGTGTCCCTGCGTAGGTCTTCATTGGGACTACCTTCCCTGGCAAAGGCTTGACCACACGATGAATGGACACCGGGCGAGCCACCATGACAGGATGATGTGTTAAACCAACCAACAGCTTGGCCTAAGGAAAACACAACTGCTTGGCAGGGACTGTTGATACCTTACTCAAATAGACTCACAGATGTAGCTGCTGCTAAAAGGGTTTTTGCTAAATATTAAAACAGGATTGGTACATTGATATTTGTGTAATCAATTCTTGTCTGTTTTTAATTTTAATTAATTAAAACGGCTTTATAATTTTTATTTACATTGCAGAATATTTTTTTTTGATCAGGGGTAATATTTCCGAAATAATACAATGTGATTCCATGATGTTAGAAAATAAAATAGGATAAGTTCCATTTTTTATAGCAATCATATGTATTGCACAATGTACAAATTAATACAAATAAGATGTTTTTATTGATTTATTTGTTTCAAAAAGGCAATTCATGTACACGCACCTCACAATTCTGATACTAAGTTTTATCAGTTGGAGGATGAAAATAAATTACTTGCAAAGTGATAATAAGCACTGGCCTAAATTCTGCTAGATAAAGTATGCATTTGATACTGAGTATACTGTGGTCAAATACTAGATTAGCAAGTAGTTAGGAATTCTGTTGGAAAACAGTAAAATTGTATCAGCAAAGTTTAATTAAATGAAAGTGCTGCTATGGCTTTATCTTGGAGGAACGATAACTGGTATACATGTATATTTCTACATATTATCAGTGGTTGATGTTAAACAAATTAGACTAAATAAAGCTAATATTGCATTTGTCAGCCATAGTGATCAATAGCAATAGTTTACTCTGAAACTGAAAATCCTTAATTTTCATCTCATTAAAACAACAGTGTTAAAATATAGATATTGATAAATAGACTTTATATTCGACCAACAGATTGGAATGTAAAATATATGGTTTCTTTAAGTAACCTAGCTCACTGAAGTTAAGTAAAGCGCATTTCTGTATTTGTGCATATTTATGAAAGAAAACAGAAAAAAACATCTTGCTTATGGTATTCCAAACACTTATAGACCATCATATTGGAAGTGAAGAAATATATCATTGAGCGATTCTTTATGTCTTCTTACTGAAAAACATATAAACATAGAAAGGAGAACACATTACAATACACTCATTTGTGTATATTTGCACATTTTATTACACAGTTTCTAGGTGATACTGAATAGCTCATATACAGTATGTAGTTGTTTTATTAAGCATTTTATGTTTTATTTAATTATACCATTCATTGGGGAAAAAACTACAATGAAAAATATCTGTTCCTCAAGGCTGGGGGGCATGTGGAAGGAGGTAGACAGCATTTTTATAAGATAAAGACTAAAATTGGAATTATGACAATAGTATATTAGACTGTGCAGGTCAGGTGCCTTAAATATCCTGTTTGCAAAAAGGATGCCTATTACAGGAAGGAGGGAATTAATAAAAGGATCGGGTCTGCGGAAATTTTACGATAGCATGATTCCAGGGTTTTTTTCGGGGGTGTTTGGCAAGGGGGTAATGGGCCCAGGGCACTCGTCTTGCTGACTGGGCCTATTGAGGGTGGGAACTGGCATTGATGTCCTTCCTGGTGACTTGGCCCTCCCTCGGGACCAGCTACTGTTAATTATCCTGTTGTTTGCAGTCATCAGCAGCCTCCTGACTGGTCACTCCCTGTCTTTCAGCCTCTAGCAGGATGTCCATCCTAATAGTGTGCACAGCCAATCAGGGCAGGGGACTGATCAGTTCCTCCACCCTGATAGTACACTCTTCTCCCCTTAACCTTCTTCACCTTCCCTTCTGGTACTCATTTCCTGCTTTTCCCTTTCCCCTCTACACCTCCCCTTCCCTTCCCTCCTCTCCTCTTTTTAATATATTGTAGTGTAGGAAATTAATGTGATATAGTGGGGCTATCAATGTAATCTGAGGGCTTTAAAAAATAATGTAGTGGAGGATGTTATTGTAATATAGTTGGATTATTATTGTAATATTGGGCTAATGCAGGATATTAATGTAATATGGGGCTTTTCATGCAATGTAGCAGCTGGTTGTAGTTATTAATTTAAAATGGGATTGATGAGGGCTATTAATATTTTGCTGCGAATAATAAATAACCTCACTAAACCACCCAATAGATTTCCCATTCCCCTGCTCGGTATCATCCTCAACTCTTTTTCAATTAGGAGATTACCAAAACCCTTAACCATTCTCTTGTTATCTCCTGTCTTAGCCTCTCTCCCATCCCTCCTCGCTAGTCTGCACCCATGAACTGTTTTGTTTCCTGTACCCACTACATTCGCCTAGATAAGTAGAAACAAACCTCACACCCACAAATCACAATCACATTATTATTATTATTATCATCATAGATTTGCAAGGCGCCACAGTGCTCCAAAGCATCGTACAGTAGGGAAAACAAAACATACATAAAAAAGAGACATATGAGGTAGACAAAATAATGCAAACAGGAAAAAATAGGGTATGGAGGACCTTGCTCATTAAAGAGCTTACTTTTTAAGTTTTCAGAGAGTGTCTAAAGATTTGAAGGTGTGGGAAAGCCTGATTGAGCATGGTAGGAAATTCCATATGTGGGGAGCAGCACGAGAGAAGTCTTGTATCTATCCTTGAGGTATTCATTTTAAAATCCTTCTACCTTTTTGCCATTTCAGAAACCTGGCTTAATTCCTCTGATACAAGATCCCCTGCTGTTCTCTCCTATGGGTTACTCTGTCTCAGCTAACCTTCCAAACCTGGAGACAGACAAGATGGTGTAGGTATTCTACTTTCTCCATACTGCACCTTCTGAGTCATACCGCCAGACACCTCCTTCTCTATCTTCCTTTGTAGTCCACATTATAGGCCTGATTCATCAAGGCATGTATCTATCACTTGATCTCACATGTTCTTTACTACTAAAATAAACAACATTCTTTAGATTTTCATCTAGATTGTATTATTAAAGCAGGATTGGTTATGCTGCCTGTCTGATTATACTCAGGCCAAAGGAAAGTTTATTGTGAGGACAGAATAGTAAAACATCGGCTGCCAGCAAGTGGGACACATATATTCTGATTATCAGACCTGCTACACTGCCAACTCAATTATCTGAATAAGACAACACAGCAGTTTATACACAGTCTGCAAGAGTGACTGCTCAGCAATTGTAGTACAGCAATTGACTTCAGAGAAACCTACATATTGTCAGTGCAGCCATCTGGATACGGCAATACAGCAGTCCCTGAATAGTCAAGCACCTACTTAAAGGAGCCAAGACCCTGATTTCTCAGCAACCAGCACACCATAAACGCAGTTATTGATATACTGCAATATAGCGATCTCTATACAAACACCTAACCCTCCACATCATGTCACAGAAAATGACATCTTCATACAAAACAAGGTCTCAATCCTGTAGTTCCTCAAAATCTCCATCTGTTGGGGGGCATGGCCTGACTGTCTACTGGAGTAGACGTGTCTCCCTTTTCTCAACGGCATCTCATGGAGTAACCCACTGCAATTGGAGGATACCCATATCCACTGCTCTTGGCATTCACCCATTGTGGTTCCGGTCACTCTGGGGATACCAGTACTACCTCGCTGTACCATCCATGGCTCACTTCCGGGATTGGATCCACCTGCACAAGGAGGTCATCACCTTTGTTCTGGCCTCCAAGTGTGGTAGCATTCTGGTGCCGAGCGGGACCAAGGCTCTCCATCTAGCTTGGCCCCTTGTGCCTTTGCTCATGGGACCCTTCATAGCTTACAGCCTGCCTGTGTTGCTGAAGTGACATATCTTGCCATCATACAGGAAACCCAACGCAGTCCATTACTCCTTTGGCTAAACCCCAGAGGGTTTTTCATCCTAACATATATCACTGCTCTGGCCCCCCCACTATCATTTTCCTAATGTCACGGAGTGTTTCAGGCTGATGGTATTGGCACTACTTCACAAGGAGGCGCGGAGTCTAACACGCCCCTGGTCTTCATCAGGGTACCCCGCAAGGATGTTTGAGGTTCGCTGCAAGGGGCGCAAAGGTCGCGGCCCTCCAAGGTAGCTACCAGCAAGGTGAGCGGTGAACAATCATAGTCGTACAGGCAGGAGTCTTAACCGTGCGGGCAGGCGAGGTACTGAGGAGTAGACGAAAGCGAAGTCAGGTGGCCAAGAGTCAAAACCAGATAACAGGAAACAGACCAGAGGGATATCCAAGGCACTGTCAGGGAAAGCTGGTTCGGTACACAGGAATTCAGACAGGAGACTGTAGAAGATACAGGAGTGCTGGAGCATAGGGAGACCTAGATACTCTGGCACCCTAATGGAGCCAGAGTCTCCCTGATATACAGACAACTAGGCTTTCATTGTGGACAGGGGGTTTCGGCGGTCAGCCACAGGAAGCCGGAAAGTGTGTCTCTTTGCCGTAACAATGGACGCACGTGCGCCCAAGGCCCGGGCAGTAGAAGTGGAAGCGTCCCTTTGCCTAGCAACGGGATGTGCAGTAGCCAGAGAATGGCGTCTGTGCCCAGCAGAGGAGGAGAAGCGGGGACGGCGCCTGACAGTACCCCCCCTCTCTCCTCCCTCTACTGGAGGAACCATTGGTCAATGAATGCTACTTCTGGAAAGCAGTCAATAGACGAGGAGCATGCAAGTCTTCTTCAAACACCCAAGACCTCTCTTTGGGACTGAAGCCCCTCCAGTGAACCAAGTATTGAGAACGTCCCTGAAGCTTGTGTACAGCCAATACTTGATTAATCTCGTACTCATTTCCAGCCGTGATTGGAATAGTTTGAGGAGAAGATGGAGTACGAGAAAATTTATTAAGCACCAAAGGTTTAAGCAATAAAATATGGAAGTTGTTGTGAATCCTTAGAGAGGGGGGAAGCCAGAGTCTGTAGGTAACAGGATTAACAATCTGGATCACTGGAAAAGGCCCAATAAAATGTGGTGCCAATTTAATGGAGTGCACCCGGAGGGTAAAGGTTCGCATGGACAGCCACACCTTATCACCAACCTGGAGAGTAGGAACCAGTTTCCAGTGACGATCCACAAAAAGTTTGTAGTGATGGGAAGACTTCAATAAATTTTCCTTGGTGGAGGACCAGATCTTGGCCATATCTCGGACCATGGAGTGGGCAGTCGGAACAGTAACTGCAGGAGAAGAAAAATCAGGGAAAATGGGATGGGCACCCACACACCGTAAAAAATGGAGTGAATCCAGAGGATGTATGAATATGATTGTTATGGGTGAATTTGGCCCACAGTTAGTTACTCCAGTCGGATTGGTTATGAGAAGAGAAACAGCGGAGGAAAAGTTCCAAGTCTTGATTTACTCGTTCCATCTGGCTGTTCGTTTGGGGATGACATCTAGAAGAAAATTTTAGAGCAACACCCAGGTCTTTACAAAATGCTCTCCAGAGCCAAGATATAAATTAAACACGACGATCAGAAATTATTTCTTGTGGACAACCGTGGAGGCGAAATATCTCCTTGATGAAGGCTTGTGCGAGGTTAGCAGCTGAGGGAGGACCCTTCAAGGGAACAAAATGAGCCATTTTGGAAAATCTATCCACCAATACCCAGATTGTGTTGAAGCTGTTATTAGAGACAAGTCAGTGATAAAATCCATAAAAAGGCTTAACCATTGGAGATTGTCTGGGAACTTTGTTTTGAGCACACGTCATATAAGAGGCTACAAATTACTTAACATCAGTACGAAAAGTGGGTCACCAATAGCACCAGGACGCAAAGAGAAAGTCTTTTCAAAACCGGCATGTCCAGCGAATTTGGTTGCATGAGCCCATTGGAGAGCTTTAGAACGAAGATAAGATTCCAAATAAGAACAACCTATGGGAGGAGTTCTAGTGAGAATGACAATGCAAGAGGGCTTGAGTATGGGTGGAGGTTCGGAGACGGGTAAAAGATCATAAATATCAAAAGACTGTGAGAGGGCATCAGCTTTGGAATTTAGGGTTCCGGAGCGGTAGGTAAGTCTGAGGTCAAATCTTGCAAAAAATGAAGACCATCTAGCCTGATGAGGGTTCAGGTAACAAGCATCAGCCTTCAATCCTGTGAGTCTGGGCCAATTGACGATTGCAGATAATTTCTCTGGGTCCATCTCAAGCCCTGTACCAGAAACGATGTAACCCAAAAAAGGAATTTGAGGAACTTCGAACACACATTTCTCGAGCTTACAGAACAACTGGTTAGACCGAAGACGAAAGAGAACCTCTTTCACATGAGAACGGTGAGATGGAAGGTCAGAAGAGAAAATCAAAATATCATCCAAGTACACAACCACAGAATTGTAGAGCAGGACTTGGAAAATCTCATTGATGAAAGATCGAAACACTGCAGGAGCATTGCAAAGCCCGAAAGGCATTACAAGATATTCAAAGTGTTCTTCGCGTATACAAAAGGCAGTCTTCCATTCGTCCCTTTGCCGGATGCGTATAAGATTATAGGCCCCACGTAGATCCAGTTTAGTAAAGATTTTAGACCCACTGATCCGGTCAAACTGCTTAATGATGAGTGGAAGAGGATATCTATTTTTAACGGTGATATCATTCAGCTGCCTGTAATCAATGCTTTTTTCTTTACAAAAAAGAAGCCAGCCCCCGCAGGAGAGGAGGACTTCCTGATAGCCTCGTTGGAGATTTTTGGCCAGGTATTGAAACATAGAAAGAGGATATATCCTGCCCTTAGGGAGAGGTTTATTGGGAAGCAATTGTAAGGAACAGTCCCAAGGACAATGTGTAGAAAAGTTTGATTCCAGACAGACAATACTTGAAGCATCGAGAACCCCATGAAGTAACTTGAGCGGAACTCCAATCGAACAGAGGTGAATGGAGTTTGCACCAAGGCAATCCCAGAATGACAGAGTTTACAGACCGGGGAAGCACCAAAAACTCAATAGACTCCGAATGTAGCACCCCTACCGTCAGCCGTACAGGAGAGGAAATCTGTGATACGGAACCATTAGTGACTAGATTCCCATCCATGGCAGTGAGAAAGAGAGGCTGAGGCAATTTTTGAGTTGGAATCTGGAGTTGCGAAGTCAAGGTGGCTGAGATGAAATTCCCGACAGAGCCGGAATCCACAAAGGCTGAAGTTACATAAGGACCGACAGGAGTGTCCAGCGAGATGGACATCAAAAAGTCTGAACTGGAACAGGTGTAGGGAGTGGTAACCTTGACTAATAGGTTGGCCTCCCTCTCACTGGCTAGGAGGTGGCATGTCCCGGTCTCTTGGTATACAAGACGTGATCAGGTTCCCCACAGTGGTGACAAAGATTCTGCTTAAAGCATTTCTTCCTTACTTCAGGAGAGAGCCGGGAGCGACCAATCTGCCTAGGTTTCTCTGGAGGAATCGGATTCTGGAAGTGGGGGAGCAAGACAAGGAGAAAGATGTCTGGTGGTAGTCTGTTCAAGAGAACGTTCCCAAAAATGCAGATCTATTGTGTTACACAGGGAAATGAAAGAATCCAGATCTGCTGGGAGCTCACAGTAGACAAATTCATCCTTCACACAATCTGCCAAGCCTTCCAGAAGGTTGCCACCAAAGCTTCGTTGTTCCATTTGAATTCAGAAGCAAACATACGGAACTGTATTGATTACTGACCAACTGTCACGGTACTTTGGCACAGATTTAGAAGACTGGAGGCCGCAGAAGAAACCCAGCCGGGCTCAGCAAAGATCTTGCCAAAGGCTTCTATAAAGGAAGAGGCGTTTTGCAGGAGAAGGTCATTGCGCTTACACAGAGGGGAGGCCCAAGCTAGGGCTTGCCCAGACAGCAGGGAGATGACGAAAGCAACTTTGACTCGCTCCGAAAGGAAAGATGCTGCGTTACACTCAAAATGGATCAGACACTGATTCAAAAAGCCCCTGCATTTCTTGGGCTCCCCATCAAACTTCTCCAGACATAGAGAGGAGGTAGTAACTACGGCAGTTGGTGGAGTAGTCCTAGAGGAGGTTACAGGATCCACCTAAGAGGCCGCCGCGGATGCCTGGAGGGACTCAAGTCTGGCAGCGACCCCCTGGATGCATTGGAGCAACTGAGCCTTTTCAGATTCTTGCTTCTCAACCCTGTGGGCAAGGTGCAATAGTAAGTCATGAGCAGACGTTCACCTGGTGCTTCAGAAGTCATGGCCATAGTATACTGTCACGGAGTGTTTCTCGCTGAAGACCACCTGTAGGTATTGGCGCTGCTACACTAGGAGGCACACCCCTGGTCTTCATCAGGGACCCCACAAGGAAGTTTGGGGTTCGCTGCAAGAGCTGTGCAGGTCGCTCCCCTCCAAGGTAGCTCCAAGGTAGCTACTCTGGTACGCTAATGGTGCCAGAGTCTCACTGATATAGAGGCAACTAGACTTTCATTGGTGGACAGGGGTTTCCGCAGTCAGCGTGGCTGACTGCCGACAGTAAGCTGAGACGCGCGTCTCGTTGCCGTAGCAACGGACGCGCATGTGCCCCGGGTTCCGGCCGGCAGAAGCGAAAGCGTCCCTTTGCCTAGCAACGGGACCCAGAGAAAGCAGAGAGTGGCGTCCATCCCCGGCAGAGGAGAAGCGGGGGCGGCGCCTGATACCTACTTGGTAGGTGGGGTCCATTGTCCCTGACACCTGAAATGTTACACATGCGCTAAATCTCCTTGCTCGCCTTATCAAATCACTATTTGTTTTTCAAGTTCATTCTTTATTTCCTTTCCCCCTGCAAGACTCTCCTCTGTACAATGAACTTCACGGTGCAGAAGCAGACAGTCAGGGACAAATGGGGTAATGTCTCCAAAATAACTTATCACTTATATTGTTGATCTCCAACAGCGCACCTCCATGGTGGAACGCGCCTATACTTAAGTCCAAACCTTTCATTCCAGGACTAATAGGGATCTTGAGTATCTCGGATAAGAATGAGGACTTAGAATAGGGAGAGGTGGAATAATCTCCGCATCCGACATATCCCAGGAAGCAATCAATCAGTCTGCCCTGGAAGCTTATCTATCGAGACTTTTTTTTAATTGGTGCCATCTTTGTCTGACTCCCAGATCATGATGGAAAGAGCTAATTGTGCTCTAAGGCCCAGGCCCAAGGATACTGACCACCCTAGAGATGTGATCCTAAAATTCCTCTCCTTTTCAAACCAATGACAGAATTTTTATGGCTGCTAGGAACTCTAACTACATTTCCTTCAAGGGGGAGACTCCAAATATTTGAGGGCTTGGCTCAAAGCGCAATCGCTAAGATGGGACTTAAAGGATATCACATGCACTTTTCGAGAGCAGGGGTACAAATATAGATGGGGATTTCCATTCCAGTTTATAGTGTATACTGGAAATAAATAGCATTCGATATGGAATCCTGATACGCTCTCTCCTGAGACAATTTAACCTCTCGTCTGCCACGAATCCTGTGGGTCCGGACCTCCAATCCAACGCCCAACACCCTCCATGAAGGGATTGATCTGGGATAGCTTTGGATGCTGATTTATAAACACAATATTGATATTTCTCTGTTGTTACTTATTTTCTCTCTCCTTTTGCCTGTAGGTGCTTAGCTGGTGGGCTTCTCTGTCCATTCAAAAGTATTGTACCCAAGCTATGGACAATTTTGATGTGCAACTGATCCTTTCCTGCAGCTTGAGTTCCTTGGGGACCAAGGATCTTTTGCAGTTGGAAAAATGTGTTCTGCCGTTCAGTATACAGTTACTCCTCGTTCTCGCATATCTTACTGTGTTGTTTCTTATGTTTATGTTCATTCTTGCAATGTCAGATTTTATGTTAACTGCTCTGTAGGTGACCAACACTTATGCCCCTTCAAACCTTTACCATGTCCCCAATACTCAGGGATTTCTAGTATGCTATAATTACGGGTGATTTTAATTTTTGCTCTTTGGGGCAGTCTCCAATCCCGACTCAGAGCCCACATTCCTCTACCCTCCTTTCTTACAGTTGGGGCTTAACTGGAGTAGGTGTGTGCCCAGCCTAGAGTACCCATAACTACTCTGAAAAATATAACCATATTGGCGGATAAGTTACAAGCCAAATGGGCTTCACCAGATATTTCCACCATAAGGGACGATAAGGGTATTAAAACATATCATCCCAGTGAGATCAATAAAAATTTAAAGTTATATTATGAGAAATAATATAATTTGAATGACTTGTGGGATGCTCAATCTAAACAGGCGGACACTGATTGGTATGTAACATCTTGTAACTCACCTACTATCAGTCCAGCTGCTGTCTTAAGTGAGAATGTAACAGATATGGAGGTAAAATTGGCCATTCAGTCCCAGAAACCCACCAAGGCCCCTGGCCCAGACGGATTTGCCATGGTTTATTAAAAATCATTTCCCCGGTCTGCAGCTTTTTGAAAAAATCACAGATTCAGCGCTCACTTGTATAAACTGATGATTCTGTTAAGCACTATATCCAATTAAAATAAAGACTGCTGTAACAGGCTGACTACACTGATGACGCTCTAATAATACATGTGAGCCCTGAATCTGTTTTTTTTTCCATTTATGCTTAAGATTGTGGACGGTATTATGATTTACAGTGGCTACTGTATATATTAGTTACAAGTTAATCCGTGCATGATACTCATGCATTCTAGTCAAATCAAGCTATTTAAGGTAAAAAAGGTTCTTGTCATGCATTTGGGCCTAGCCCAGGCCTCCTCAGGGGAAGAGCGTTACTTCCCGACGCAAGCGCCCTTTTTTAATGTGGTTTTGTCCACATGTCACCACCTCATCATTTTTCTCCATCACCTCATCCTTCATCTTTATCGCCACATCTATCCAGATGTCTATCCAGACACAGGGATCTCTCTCAGCGGTCCTGAGTATCACACTCCTCTCGCTCTGTCACCCCCGGCAACCACCAACCACTCCCAACTGTCACTTCTCCTTCAAGAAATATATATATATTTTTTTAAAATCTTTATAAACACTTTTAACAATTAACAAATTAAAAACATCTTAGTAAACTAGATTTCAGCCCTTTCTGAGTTTTTTTTTCCACACACACACTAAGGGGGTATTCAATTAGCCTTGATTTTGCGATTCCGATACTATTTAACGCGTTTTCGCGTTAGCATAGAGTGCACACAATTCAATTCCCCTTATTTTACGCGTTTAAGTCGGAAATAAACATGTTACGCAAATTCTTACCAAGCCCATAGAACAAGTGCAGGCAGGCTATTCAATTGTAAATTTTCGCTTTAACGCATGTACAACAAAATCGTGTTTAGTCATTTTTTCGATCGCACCATTGAAGGTCTTTTAAAAGCGTTAATGATTTCTTTGATTTCCAAACTTATTTAAATATGGGTCTTTTTTGTTAATATTATACTCATTAAACTTCTCTCAACTGATAATTGTGTATTAAAAATAACTTTAATCCCATGAAAATAAAAAAGTTTGTAAAATGATATTTAAATACACCCCCTTTAGAAAAAAGAAAATGGTATAGTCCACTGGATTAAAATTAAAAATATTAGTTTCATTTCTCATTCAACTGACCTGAGAGAAAACATTAAAGAGCTGAGACTGAGACAACTGTTTGGTTTTGTATATCTACATTTTTGTATAAAAATTTATATCTAGCAGATAGTTAAGGATTTTTATTTCTATAAAATTGTTAATAGTTTAATATCTAGCATTATTTATAGTTAATGATTTATATTTCTATAAAACTGTTAATAGTTTAATATCTAGCAGTATTTATACTGCTAGGTAGTTAATTAATAATAATAATAGTTAATTAATACTTTAATTAATACTTACATTTTTTTTTATTTTTTTTTTAATAAGAAATTTACAAAGGCATTAGTAATGGAGCCATTTTCGATAAACGTTTGGCAGTTTATGTATGCAGCATGTATTGATGAATGTGCACATGCTGGTTTGCTTGTTGGGGGAGAGGAAGGAAATGCTTTGGAAATAGAGGAGAATGTAGATGTGCATGTGGCTGCAAGTGAGGGAGAGAATGCTGTGGCTCCATTACTTGATGCAAGGCATCGGGTCCCACGGCCCCGTCTGTACCGCACACGTCGGTTACTTGATGGGGTCCCTGAGGATGAGGTGATAAGATTATATCGCCTATCCTCAGTTGCAATTTATTCTTTATATGACCTCCTTAAAGAGGACCTGGAACCAACAGTCCCCACAAACCATGCTGTGCCTGGATTGGCAAAGCTGCTTGGGGCATTGCATTTTTTAGCATCGGGAACCTTTCAACCGACATTGTCCGTAATTGCGGGTTTCTCCCAACCCACATTTTCACGGTGTTTGTTCCAGGTCCTTAAAGCCATGAAAAAACATACTAGGGAATTTATTAAATTCCCACAGTCTGAATTAGAATGGCAGGAGGTCAAATCCAATTTTTATAGTGTGGCACGTATGCCAAATGTCCTGGGTGCAATAGATTGCACCCATGTGGCACTCACACCTCCGCACAGAATGGAAGAGAGCTTTCGAAACCGAAAGCACTTCCATTCCATGAATGTGCAGATTGTGTGTGATGCCAGAAAAAAAATCCTTAATGTTTCTGTTGGCTTCCCTGGTTCCTCTCATGATTCTTTTATTTTGCAGAACTCAGGAGTGTTCAAGAGGTTTGAGGAGGAAGATTTTCCTCATGGATGGCTCCTGGGTAAGTTATATCTAGGTAATCGCTATTAATAATTATTTCTAAAATGAGAAGAGCACTAATAATAAAAAAAAAAAATTTTAAAAGGTGATGCAGGATATGGTTGCTCACTCCAGTGTCCAATCCAATTTCTGATGCTGAAAAAAGGTACCAAGCGGCACATATAGCCACCAGAGGTGTAATTGAGCATACCTTTGGGCTACTTAAGAGCCGGTTCCGCTGTTTGGACAGGTCCGGCGGTGCGCTTCTGTACTCACCATCAAATGTTTGCCTTATTGTTATTGCTTGCAGCATTCTCCACAATATCTGTTTGGCAAATAATTTGGAGGTAGAGATAGATTCTGCTGTTTTACAGGATCAAGACCTTTCTTCAGCCACAGCATTTGGTTGGGAAACAGGAACTCGTAAGCGCCAGCGTTTAATTTTGGATTTTTTTTCATGTAAGTGTAAATTTTGTTATGTCGTAATTTTTTTTTATAAATATAAATTAATTAATAACTAATAGTTTATCTTTTTTTTTTTTTTTTTCAGGACTTCAAATTAATTAGTGGGAGATATCTCAAACAATCGTTGTTCGGTTAAAGGATTTTTATATATATATATATATATATATATATATATATATATATATATATGTATGTTTTTATTTGAAAATATGTTTAATGTTAATAACAGTTAGTTAAGATAAAAGGATGATTGCAAGACGTAACCAGCGACTGGATTTTGAAGACCAAGGCCATGACGCTTTTCAAGAGCCAGCTTCTTGGACAGGTGGGTGTCATCATATGTAAACTGCACTATGCTATGTTCTGTGTGATGTAACCTTATGTAAAATAATACTACTGACACATACTCACACTGAAATTACCTTTTTTCTCTTTTCCTTTCTCCAAAATGTACCTGTCACACCCATTTCACTGTGGATTGCAGACGGAACAAGCGACTGGATTTTGAATAGTCCATGGAATATTGACCCACTTGTAATGTTTGTTTTTTGTTAAATATAATGTATACTGTTTAATTACCACAAAAATCTAAATTATAAGAGAAATGATTGTTTGTTTGTATCCAAAAAAGTTAATCACTCTTTAAAATGTATTAATACATTTTTTCTAACCAAATTGATGTGTTGAACAAATATTTATTTTTCTATTATATTGTACAACAATCTTTCTAGATTATAATAATGAAAGACACATGTTTTAAAGAAAAATATAACATCTTTTAATAATTTACATATTTTCTTTGTGCAATAAACTTTATATATATCAGAATTAAATTGTTCTGTGGTCTTTGCTTTTCTCCAATTTCTTGTATTTTTCACAGTAGTTCTTCTATCCTCTTCAGTTGGCTGTGAATTAATTTTTTATTTTTTTTTAAAAACATAATACAGTTGAATTAAAATTGCAACATTAGCATCATTAACAATCAATCCTCTATTTTAATTTTCATTAGGATTAAGTATTATCTTGTAAAAAATCACTGATAATATTTCTGGAACTATTTTTTTTTTTGCACTGTTATCAATAACATTTAACATTGATTTTTTTTTTTACAATGAATGTTACAATTGTTAAAAACATTAGCATATAAAAATAATTTAATATACATAATATATATCAATAACATACCGTGGTTAATTATAGGTAAAACTAAATTCTTGTCACTTCTTTGGGATAACTTCATGATTTGTAGCATAGACCATTAGATGATTATAAAATCTTTTGTCTAAGGGATTTAAACAGAAAAAAAATATATATAATACCTAATAATATAAAATGTAACATAATCAGATTAATTTTACCACACATATTACACTTACCATTGTTAAATATTCTTCCAGTAATTGAAGGATTACGTGCATTTTTCCATAGTAACTTTGTGTATTTTCAAGTAAAAAAAAAAAAAAAATACATTTTAAAATACATACATATAGGCATTCATATACACATATATCTATATATCTATACACACACACACATATATATATATATGTATAAATGTGTGTGTATATATGTATAAAAATAAAATAGAAGACAGGGGGCGCCACACATAGTGCAATTATAAGTGATACATAGTCGTATTCATCCAGAGATATATAATTCCCGTACCAGATATTCAAAGTAATCAAGCCAATGATTTATAGGATGAATTCCTTCTGATGGCACCACGAGTAACCTGGTAATCAAGGTAATCCTGGATAGTAGATATCGCCTCCTGACATAGGGCAAGATGAACAGCTGCAAACTAAAATACAAGCCACAATGGTGTGATACCGTAAATGAACCAGACCTGAATGCTTAAAAAGCCATATATTTAATAGCACAGTATTTCACACTGCAGGCTTTATAAAATAAATGGCCGTACATGAAACATAAATATAACCAGCTTATCTGTCCTATGGACACTCGCAAATGAGGAAGGTACCAGCCGTCGACAATCTAGACGTCCAGATTGTCGTCGGCTGGTACCTTCCTCATCTGCAGACAGGTGTTGAATGACTGGGGAGCTGCCTACTGAATTTAAGTATTGCTTAGTTTTTATATCTGCCCTTCACAAGCGCTCTATTGGAAGTTTTGGGTATATATATGTATATATATATATGTGTATATATATATATATATATATATATATATATATATATATGTGTGTATATCTATCTATATCTATCTATATCTATCTATCTATATCTATCTATCTCTATATGTATGTATGTATATATATATATATATATATATATATATATATATATGAAATGTATATCTTTATGAATTTTTAAAAATATCCAAATACATACCTTTTTACGTGTAAGGTTCATTGTGATCATCAAAATGAAATATTCCAAAATGTTCAAACGTTGAAAACTTGTAAAACTTGTTGCTCCATATTTATCAACAGATCAATTATCAATTATTTTCTATTTCTGAAAAAAAAAAAATTACAGAAATATATTGTTACTAAAATGTTGTTTATTTGCGTACATTAGTCTTATTAATTATTTAATATGAAATATGACCATAGATTGGGTTAGTGAACGTACTAAATATTGAAGTATTAGATAATAAAAAAAATAGATAGACATTTGACTTACGTTGGGGGTAGATTGCATCACTGGATCCTCTGATGATGAAGATGATAGTAGTCTTCTTCGTGCAGATTGCAATTCTTCTGGGCTTGGCCTTGCAGACTGCACTGTCAAATCCAACGGTATCTCTGGGGTCCTTAAGCTGCTTATAGCACTTTGTGGTTGTCCTGTTTGAGGGATGGTTCCTGACACATTCCACTCTGGAAAATTAACCGAAAGGTTTTCCAAAAGCCTTCTTGAGCGCATTTCTTCGTTTAAACTTTGAAGGTTGGTGGCTATGAGGATATTGGCTGCTGCAGTCTGTTGCTGGTTCTGCGAAATTTGGTCTAGTGTATTGGAAATTCTTCCAATACTCACTTCGGTTCTTTCTTGGGAGGCTAAGATTCCGGAAAGAATAGTGGCAATGTCTCGATTGGTGTTTATCTGTAATTGCCTTTGTTTCGACATTTCCTCAGTAAGTCCAACAATGGCATCTTTGATTCCTCTCATGTTTTCTTCCATTGTTCTCCGAAACACTTCCTGGGAGTTTTCCATTTCTCTTGCAAGTGTTGTAAGTCTAGGAAAACTAGATGTTGAAGGTGCACTTTTTCCACGTTGTATTCTAGATTGTGAAGTGTCTTCCAAACGGTGAAATGTTTGCTGCAGGGCCTCAAAAGCTGTGGTTGTTGTTGTAGCTATTTTGAAAGAAAAAAAAAATATATACACATACATACATATAGAAACTCACAACTATTTATTTAGAAAGATGCTATATTGTTTGACATTATTAATAAAAAAATATAATTATGACTCTACACTTACGCTGAATCACAGGAATTTCTGGTGAAAACGTTAAAGAACCAGACTGATGGGAGTCTTCTGATTCTGGAAAAATAAAACATTATTACATTTTTTAATGACGTTAGTTACATTTGTCAGTATAATAAGGTCAGTATGAACTTGGCACTTTGTATTAATGATGGAAATTTACTGGTAGATACACAAAACGTTTGATTTATATCCTAAATGACCAGGGCCCTCTTACCAACTATTTGGGCCCCCGGGTAAAGCCATGCACCTGGGCCCCCATATATATATATATATATATATATATATATATATAAAATGTATTATCTATATATGAGCCCTGCAGGCCATGGGGGACCATCTGAGGCAGCGCAAGACAAAAAAAAAAAAAACAGAGAAAAAAAACCACAAACTTACCTTTAGGACAGCTGGCGATCCGGCTACCTCCCTGTTCTCCTCCTCCTTCACATTCCGCAATGCTTGACTGGCAGGCGTTATGACGTCACACCCAAAATGCACTGCCAGCGCCACACGGAGGAGGACAACAGGGAGGGAGCCGGATCGCCAGCTGTCCTAAAGTAAAATTATTTTTTTTTCTTGCGCTGCTTCGGAAAGACTTACCTGCCCTGCAGGGCACCCGGGCACCTGCCCATTGTGCCCAATGTGAAAGAAGCCCCTGTAAACGACTAACCTATATACCTTTAACCAGTGGCCTATGATGAAATTTATAAATGGCTGCTAAGTTGAAATTTTTGGCCAAAGAAAATTTTTACTTACCATTTCTAGCAAAATTACATGTTTCTGTATCCTCAATAGGGGTTACATCACTGTCTGCAGCTCTTGCCTCTTGTTGCTTCTCTCTCAGGTTTTCTAAGGATAAACAATAAAACATGTTGCTATTATTATCTAATTGTAAATGATTTATTTCCTCATCAACAGATTATTTTAAACTAATGACAATTTGAAATATTTAACAAATAAACAAAAAAAAAAATGCATTGCAATGTTGAATGTAGAATGTATATTGGACTATCATTCACCTGTAACGGATTCCGAAATGTTCTGCAATGACGCCAATTCTGTCCTTGAACTACATGGTTGCTCTTCAAATGCAGTCTCTGAAACATAAGCAATGTTAAAAATTCTTCTTTTTTCAGTGATGTTAGTCACCGTAGAAACTGATGATACACGAATTCGTTTTCTTGGCATTTCTGTTTGAAATTGCTATGTTTTAGATTAATAAAAGACATAGATATATTATTTTTTAAAAAAATGAAAAAAAAAATTCATACATACCTGTTGTTGCACGCGATTCTTTTTTCTTAGCGAGTAGGATGTCTTTGTGTGTTTGAACTACCCAAAAAACAAAAAATTTAAATGGTTTTTAGATATTGATTGATGACATACACATATTTTTAAAACAAAAATTGCCCCCGACACTCAAAATTGACCCATGACTAATGTTTGCCCAAAAAAAAAATGTTAACTAGGGGCCTGATTCATTAAGCATTTAACTATATAAACTGCTAATTTTGGTCACTCGGACAAAATAATGTTACAATGAAAGGGCTGCAAAATATTATTCTGTTTTTCAAAAAAACCCAATACTGACTGTTTTTTCACATAACACACAAATATCATCTGTGTACAAATAAGCTCTCAAATATTAGTGCAAGAGGAAAAAACAGGCAGTATTTAACTTATGTGCAAAACAGAATACTAACTTGCACACCTTGCATTGTTGCATGTTTTTGTCCAGGATACTTAAAGAACGTTTCTAAACTTACGATCCTTAATGAATCATGGGCCATGTCATTAAATAGATTAGAATTAAATTTTTTTAAAAAAATATGGTTCAAGACCAAACTCCTCCTTTATATGCCTTCTTTGACAGTATCATATATATATATATATATATATATATATATATATATATACACACACACACACACACACACACCTGACCTAACAACACATACATCGATACACACACACGTATGTGTGTGTACATATATTATAATATATACACATACATACTATGGTGTAAGAGACAAGAAAACAAAAACACACACAAAAACATGTGCACGTTTTAGACCATAAGAACAGTATATTAAAGGTAGACGTGTACATATAAGAGTGTTTATTACGATAAAAATGGATCAATATCTACAATTTAACCACAATGGCTATATTTATCCATTTATATGTTAATAAACACACTTATATATACACGTCTAGCTTTAATATACTTTTTTTATGTTCTAAAACGTACACATGTTTTTGTGTATGTGTGTGTTTGTTTACTTGTCTCTTACACCATAGTATGTATGTGTATATATTTTAATATATGTACACACACACACACCTAAAAAAGAAAGATATATCTATATATAATCATATGCACACATTCACAACTACCTGTTTAATGTTTTTTCATTCATCTATATCAAAAATATAACTAAAATGGGTATATTTTAGATAAAGAGAAATGAGTATACATAAAACAGTGGTGATTGAGAATGTGTGCATATAAAATATATACATATATTTAATTTACATTGAAAAAAACTTTTGGCTGCATGATATACACACACCAAAATCCTATGTTATTATTGTCAAGGTGGGGTTCATCTACATATTGGTTTGTATGTATACAGATTTCAATCGACAGCTGTGTGTACATTGTAAAATAAATTTTGTATACAAACAACACAAATGTACAGTAACAATAACCATGGGCAATGATAATATATGATTTTCGTTTGAGAATATATTTTAGACATGAGATATGTGTGTGTGTGTGTGTGTGTGTGTGTGTGTGTGTGTACATGTGTGTGACTGCTAAAATATATATAAGTATCAATATAGTCAAACAAAAAACACTTACCAACTTGGCTGGCAGCTGTGTCAGGACGTCCTTTTGAGCTTTTCTTAGATGGCCGCTTGGAAGTTGGCTCTACAATTAAATGTAACAGTGTTAAAATTAAAATTATTTAAAAAAAAAAAAAATTAAAAAAAATTAACACATCATCATAGATATAAACATATATACATACCTTCAGATGAATATGTTGAAGGTTCCTCTGTGTCCACAGCACCTTCCACACCTTCCACGAGTACAGGATCCAGGACCTCAGACAGCCTCACTTCCCAGGGTTTCATGCTGATATTTGCAGGTTTCCCACCACCAGTTCCTTTTGCATGCCTCTTGGACGCAGCCATCTTCTTCTTTACAATCCGCTTACAGTCCCGGAAACGTTTCCTGCAATGCTCAATAGATTTTGGAACTTGCCCACAAGAAGTCACCTTGTCAGAGATCTGACGCCAGATCTGGTTGCTCTGCTGATGACTTGTGACATGTGCCCGTTTACCATAAAGTACATCATAGTTAGTTACTATCGTGTCCACCAGGATGTTGTTCTGCTGCTCAGAGAAACGAGGTGCTCTGGTGATGTTACTACCACCTTCCTCAGGATCATCACCATCATCTTCTTCAGCCACTGTAGATTGCTGCGAGGGTCTGGTAGCCACTTTTTTAAGGAATCTCTGTCTTCTTCTTTCTTGTGCTCAATCTCTTTCTTCTGTTTCATGCTGCCACTCTTCTCCACTGCTGATATCTTCTTCATCCAGGTGTACCTGTTCAGAAAGATTTTCCCTATGCTCCCTAGACATACTGATATATGTATGCTATGTAGCTGCTATGTAGCTGAAATAAATAAAACTAATGCTGGATCTAAAAAGTAACTAAACTTTTATTTAATTGTGATTATTGCACACTTTTTCTGTATGCAGTATATTGATGTCTGCTATTAAATAAAATGTGTGGTGTTGTGTAGTGTTTGATGTAGTGTGTGGTGTTAGTACTGTGGAAAAATATAACTTTCTATAATGTAATGCAAAATAAAATGTAATGCAAAATAAAATGTAATGCAATGTATGTAAATGATGTGAAAATAATGAATAAATGTATATAAAGATGCAAAAAGTACAATCCAGAATCTCACAAAACCAGAGGGTCTCAGGTATCAGCCACCAGCATCGAAATCTCTGCAAAATGGCACTTTGCAAAACAAAGTTGTTGTTTTTTATAGAAATGTGGGCGGGAAATCGCGAATGGCGGGAAAAGGGTAAAAAAAAAAAAAAAGCACTTCGTACAAGTCGGATATTACGCGATAAGGGGCTGGGTTAGGTATTACAATCGAATATCGTCATTTCCGGGAAGTTGATTTTTTGCGATGTCCGCGGTTCCGCTTATTCGCGATATATTACGCGAATACGCGGACAATTGAATACCCCCTAAGAATTTAGTAGGTCGGTGTATAACTCCGCCAAGCAGGTGGCGCTGCAGCTTGGTTTTTTTTTCCCACACACACACACACACAGACTAACACACGCCACTAGGCTTATATATATTAGATAACAGACTCTCATACTGCATTAGTCTTGCTGTGCGCATTTCCGTTCTATCAATTGTCCAGCTTTTCAAACACATATTTTAGGGGAATAGATTCCATCCCGACTCGCTCAGGTCTAAAATTATCGGAATCCCCAAACCAGATAAAGATCATACACTGTGTTTTAGCTTCTCCCCATCTCCCTACTGAATACAGATGACAAACTGTCCACGAAAATAATTGCTATGAGACTGAATAAGGTCCTGCCCACTCTCATAGACCCGCATCAGGTGGGCTTCATACCTCACAGACAGGCATAGTACAACACCCGTCAAGTTATTGAGCTGATGCACTATGCTGCTTCCAGGAAATTCCCATCATTTGTGCTGGTCTAAGATGCCAAGAATCTGCTGGCTCTATATAAATACATGTTGATGATGATGAATGAATCTTGTGGCCGTTTATATTCTCTACACTAGAAACTTTTGGCTTTCAGGGGGGCTTCTCTGCGATCTGTTCATGCCTTGTATAATAATCCCTCATCTTTTGTTTTGATCAGTGGGCAGCAGGCAGCCTACAATAGCTTTATCTGGCATAATAAAAAAACCTTGCGGGCGTGGCTTGGCGGTCACTCTGGACGGATGTTTCCTCTTCTGGCTCTCCCCTAAACCAGCCTTTATTCTATTTAGCTGACCCCTCATTTGCACTGGATCGCTCCCACCGTTTGTGCAAATCTTCCCTCTACAATCGGGTACCACTCTCGCCCCATTTGCAGCCACGCAGCACACAAACAGCAGTGAGGCCACTCAGTACCTGTATCCCCGGCCTGGCGTTACACTCGCCCTCGCCTCTCCAGCCGTGACTTGACTCGGGGCAGGAAAAAAACAACAAAAAACCTGCCGGCAGAAGCACCCCGCCACCACTGAACCAGCGGCTCACCTGGCCGTTCGTCTGGTTCCACAGTTGCGCCGAACTTCCGGTCGGCCACAGAGGAGTCTGCATCGGAGGGGACTGGCTGAGCTGAGGCCCAGCGCTTTCTGGATCTCCTGCTTCCTATCACAGGCTCCCATCGGCTGCAGGCTCTACGTTATATGACTCCACAATAACAGCAGGTCAGTTCTCGGGGGTCCTGCGCTACACAGTCCGGGACACGAGGTTGGGGACAGCTGGAGCTGTTAACCCACTCATTGCCTCTACTTTGGGTCTGGAGATTGTATCCACCCTGTGCCCACAACATACCTGCTGACACGGGGCATGCATATATCTGCACAGTTGGCTGCTTTGACCAACCAGCTCTCCACACATCATGCCTTACATATCCCTGACTACCTTAAGTGTGTAGAGGATCTGTGGAATTGCCTGTGGATCATTCATTGAGCGCTGGTTCTGAAACCACAGAGGAGTGGTGCCCTTACTTAACCCTCTAACCTCGAGCTACTAGCAGGGCTACACTCATTGGAGTGGCACTCCCCGACGGAGTTCTTCCAGCAACAACATCATCAGCCATCCATATCCCTCAATACTTATCCCCACTGTGTGGCCTGGGTGGCAAGATACTCCTCCACATGTGAACCTGTATTCCAACTCTGGACACACAGCTGTCCCGGCTCCGTATTCTGGGATCTATATTCTGTGTTTCAACTCAGCATTCCGCTGTTTGGACTTTGTCCGCTATCCCGTTTGGAGGATATATTCATCTGATTTAATTTCCTCCTGATACTCCAGTCCGAGCTATCCATGTTCTAACCCCACATGACTCGTGGGAGCGGGTCACTCTCTGAAGCATTACCCTGAAAGTAACCTCACTGCCTCTGCCGTTATTTACTCCTTCCGATTGTGTATTTTCTCGGAGTGATCATGTCGCATAAACCGAAGAAGAATCCTCCACCTCAAACACCCAGTATGTTTTCCAGAAGTGGCAAGTCTGCCACACCACCACCTCTGCCCCTGCATCTCCGAGTTCTGACGTTGACTCTCAGCAGCCCTCTATGGCTGAGATAGTGAAACAAGTGAAGGCTACCATCCAGTCAGAATTTCCGGCATTAGTTACAGAGTTACGCACGGAAATTGCTGCCTTGGGTGCTCGCACCGATTCTTTGGAAATAGCAACCACCGATCTTTGCGTCTTCCAGACTCAAACTGACCAGGATATAATAGCTATTCATGCCGACCTGGACACTCTCAAAGACCAGTTTGAAGAAAATCGTTCCCGACGGAACATTAGGCTCAAGAATGTTCCAGAGTCGATCGTGTCAGAGGAACTACCCACATACTTACAGGGTCTCTTTACCTCCTTGGCTCCAGACTTAGCTCCTGCTGATTTCCGCTTAGACCGTGCACATCGGGCCCTCTGACCTAAACCCCAGCCTTCTCAACCACCCAGATATGTCATCGTACGCCTTCATTATTATTCCACCAAGAAGAAGATTCTTCTCGCTGCTCACGATCTTTAGGACTTTTCCTACTCCGGGACCAATCCTCTCTTTTTCCAGGACCTTTCTCCAATTACATTGAAGAAACAACGAGACCTAGCTGACATCACCCAATGTTTACGCTCAGCGGGTACCCGCTATCATTGGGGGTTCCCCTTTTAGCTTTCCTTTTCCCATGACCACCATGCATATTCAATCAAGACCCCAGAACAAGGTCGGGACCTGTTACAAACTTTGAAACTCCCCGATATTTCGAGTTCATCCTCCACCTCGTCATCAGTGACCTGCAAACGACCTCCACAAGCTGAATGGTCCACTACGTAAATATTACTAATTGAACTGTTTGTAACTCTAATGTTCTTTATTTGTTTCTCTCGCTCTATTCTCTATCATGTGTATTTTATGATACATCGTTCACATTTGCTCGGGGTATTACCATTACAGGGGTGACCCAAAGCCTCAATCTAATCCCATTTGTCTGTGGGTTACTCTTGGGCCTCATGCCCTTTCCCACTAGCTCTTCCCCCTGATGGTGAGTCCCCTGATCAAACTCACTGTTCATAATCTATGATGCTGTTTCATATGCTTTAAATACTGTTGAAGCTATGTTAGCTCCTTATGTCTTGCGTTTGTCTCTGTATCTCACCTCCCTAAGACTCGCAACAGTATTTCATGTTGCGCTATACATGTCCATTGTTTATTATATATAAATAAACTGTTCATACTCTCTGTTGTTTCTCCTCTTGATGGAGATGGCCATCTTGGCGGACACTGAGAGGCGAGGTATTGCCTCCACGTAAAGGTTTCATGCTCAGACTCCTCCTAGTTGCTGCTATGTGTCCGTGGACATGGTCTGGCTCCACTCCTATGCATTGCATAGATTTAACACATTGATGAACTTACCTGTTTTCATAGATGTGATTTATACTCAGCTCTTCGTGTTTTTTCTTGTGTTTGGTTTACATGTAAATGCTTCATTTTTATATTCTCTCATTGGGTATTCTCACTGCCTCTTGTCTGACCTGCTATCCCGCACCCACGAACCCTTAGCGGTCGATTTTTCCGTTCACTCTTGGCTGTCCGTGCCTTGCCCTCCTTCTTCCGGTACTAATGTTGTACCTTTCGTTTCGAACCCAGACTAACTTCCCTCCTGGGAAGTTGGTCTCCCGCCTTCCCTTTTCTATCTCCTTTCTGTCTCTAATCACTAGCTCTCTTACTCTCTCCAAGCACCCAGACCCGCCAAGACTCTTAAAATTATCTCCCTTAATGCTAATGGCCTTAATTCTCCCACCAAACGCACAATGGCCCTTCAGCATTTTAAACGTCTTAGGGCTGATCTTGTTTTCTTACAGGAAACACATTTCAAGCTTCCTCACCCTCAACTGACATGCAAGACATATCCTCAGACTTATTATGCATCCTCTGACAGTAAACAAAGAGGCACTGCCATCCTCATACATCGCAATATCCCTTTCTCGCTGGAATCTCTATTTGCTGACCCTCTAGGCTGATATCTTATCCTTGTTGAAACTTTAGGTTGCGTCAAGCTTACTCTAGTTTCGTTATACGCTCCTAATGTGGGGCAGGGTACCTTTTTTTCCGCATTTTTTGAACAGCTTTCCACCATAGCCCAAGGTCAAATATTTATAGGTGGTGATTTCAATTCCACCTTGGACCCCGGGATGGATCGCTCCTCTGTCCCCTCCTCCCATGCCTCTGCTCGCCGAGAATCTAAAACATTGGTATCTCTCCTCAAATCCTACGACTTTCATGATGCTTGGCGCCTCGCTCATCCCTCCAGTAGGCAATACACTTACTTTTCAGCTCCGCACAACATCCACACTCGCATTGAACTCATTCTCATTGATCGCTCTTCCACTCAACATCTTATTAATTCTGACATCCTTCCGGTTAGCTGGTCTGACCACGCTCAAGTTCTCCTCGAAATTACCGTTCCTCGCCTGCGCTGCTCTCCCCCAAAATGGCGACTAGACGACACCCTTCTTCTAAAGCCCGATCAGATTACTTCCATTTCCGAATCCATTAAGGAATTTATCTCTCTGAACTCTTTGCCAGATATTTCCCCCACCATTCTATGGGAAGCATATAAAGCTTCCATACACGGCACACTTATTGGACTGTCCGCATCTCGCCGTAAGGCTGAACTCACTCGCGTCGCGGAACTTGAATCACAAATCGCAGCTCTTACGACATTACATGAGCGTTTACCAAAATGTAAGACCCGCTTCAAGTTAATCACTTTCCGCGGGCAATTGCAACAACTGCTCTCCAAAAAGGCAGCCAAAACCCTTGGTTTGCTCCACCAGAAGTTCTACGAGAAGAGAGATAGAGCGGACAGACTCCTAGCCCAGAAACTACGAGATAAACGCAACCGCAACGCCTATATCAAGAGCCATTCAGGGGATCTTACTTATGATCCGAAACAAATAGCTGATACCTTCAGAGACTTTTACTCCTCTCTCTATAACCTCCCATCTCAAATTTCAGACCCTGTATCTTTACAATCTAAAATTAGTGACTTTTTATCCTCTATCGCCTTGCCCTCACTTACCACTGCACAATTTGATTTCCTTAATGAGCCGTTTACATCCAACGAAATTGCTCAAACAATCAAAGAACTCAAAAATACTTCAGCCTCCAGCCCCAATGGCTTCACGGCTGTGTATTACAAAATCTTTGCCAACTCCCTAATGCCCATGATCCTTGAGCTATTCAATTCTATACTCCTCGGTTCTAAATTCGATCAGGCAACAACTCAGGCTGACATTGTGGTTATACCCAAGCCGGATCGCGACCCTCAACTCTGCGGAAACTATAGACCCATTTTTCTGCTGAATGTAGATCTCAAATTGTTTGCAAAACTTCTCGCTAAACGCCTGAACTCTGTCATAACCTCTCTTGTTCATCCCGACCAGGTTGCTTTTATCCTGGGTCGTCAGGTTTCGAACAACACCTGGCGAGCAATTGACCTGACTTATGTTTCTAACTCCCGCAACATTTCCACCCTGCTCATAGCCTTAGATGCGGAGAAGGCATTTGACAGGGTGGGCTGGCCCTATATGCAACAGACGCTTAAGGTCATGGGCCTGAAGGGCCCTTTTGTTCGGGGTGTTGCTTCTCTTTACTTTAATCCGACTGCCTCTGTTCTGGCTAATGGTTTCCAGTCCTCTCCCTTTGAAATTCGAAATGGTACTCGACAGGGATGCCCATTATCCCCACTTATCTTCGCATTAATGATTGAACTTCTGGCTCGCAAAATCCGTATTAATCCTGACATCTCCGGTGTTCAGGTGGGCTCCTCTGAACATAAATTATCTTTATATGCAGATGATATCCTTTTGTCAATCACAAACCCCCTCATATCGCTTCCAAACTTACTCAAGGACATCACTCTCTTTGGCACTCTTTCCAATTATAAAATCAATGCCTCCAAATCAGAAATTCTCGACCTTAACATCCCCTCTACTCTTCTTTCAACCCTCAAAACCAGCTTTGACTTTAGATGACAGCCCCACAAACTAAAATATCTCGGGATCTATCTCACTCGCTCCTACGATCAGCTGTACGCTGCAAACTTCCCCTCTTTATTTTCAGTCATTAAGACTGACCTTTTAAAGTGGGACAAACTCATTATCTCCTAGACAGGTAGAATAAACTACCTTAAAATGAACATCCTTCCTCGGATTTTATACCTGTTTCAGACCTTACCCATCAAAGTTCCCGCTAACTCCTTTAAACTCCTTCAACAAATGGCTACCAAATTTGTCTGGTCAGCTAGGAAGCCAAGAATTCGTATGCAGACACTTTATAAGTCAATTCAAGAAGGAGGTTTTGGGAGTTCCCCACTTTCTCAAATATTAACGTGCTACTCATCTTACTCAGTGTGCACTCCTTCATTCTCCTCCGGGACAGCGAGTTTGGGTCGATATTGAATCCGGTCTCACGAACACTACCTCGCCCTCCTTGCTGCTATGGCTGAAACCTCACCACCGGCCCTCTCTCTCAAGTCTCCCTCCTCTTCTAGCATTCTCGCTCGCCTGCTGGACGCATACAGTCTCCTCATATAATTTAGCTCCCAACTCATGGCGTATGACACCTCTATGGAATAATCCCTCCTTCACTTCGCCCGATTCAATTCCCCTACTTTTGCTGATATCCAAGCGCGCTTTTGTATCCCTTCGTCCTGCTTCTTTCAATACTTACAACTCCGACATTTTTATAACTCTATCCGACGTACAGTCACTGATATACACGTAGCGTCTCCCCTGGTCACGTTCTGTGATCTCCGCTCCTCTTCTCAGGGCTTGATTTCTACATTCTACTGCCTTATAGTTAAATTAAAATGCCCCCCTAAGGATCCTCATGAGCTCAAATGGGAGGAGGACATGGGGGATTCGCCTGAACCTCTCAAAGACCTCTATCTGCGTTAAGATAAGCGAAAGATCTTTTACCGTTGGTACTTGATACCTCACTGTCTTCATATAATATATCCAGGCTCCTCATCGCTATGCTGGCATCAATGTGGTCGAGAGGGTACCCTGCCTCATATATGGTGGAACTGTCCAAAACTACTTCCTTTCTGGAAATCGATCCACCGGCTAATTTCCAGTATTACTCAGGTTTCTCTTCCTCCATCTCTTTCGTATTCTCTTCTCCCTCGCTCCATTCCCAAGATATCAAAATCAACTCATAAACTTATTACACACATACTTAGTGCTGCTAGATACCAAATCGCCCTTCTCTGGAAAAACCCGAGTCCACCCTCCCTGTCCTCTGTTATCAGCCGTATTTGGCATGTATATCACATGGAGTACATTACTAGCATTCTCTGCCGCACCCCTGTCCAATTTGATAAGGCCTGGAGTCCTTGGACCGAGTATAACATAAAAACCTTGCCTCTGCAGGACTCTTCTTGCTATAGCACCCATTACAGGTGATCTGGGGTGCCGCAACTAGCTAATTATTACTACGCCACCCATCTGAACCAAGTTATGTCTTGGCATATTAACCAAGGGCTCAAGAAGTGGGTTGACATTGAAAATGCCATGGTATTGGACAAGTCGATGAGCTATCTACCATGGGTAGTTGGGTCCTACAGGCCCACCTCGGCTTATGTTTGTCCAGCAATCACCTTTACCCTAACCACCTGGGAAGCGGTGAATGCTAAATATAATTTCGCCCCTTATCCCTCCCCTCTGACACCGATATGGAAACATCCTCTTTTTTCCCCAGGTCACTCGGATGAGGTAGCTGCAGTTTGGAAAACTCGTAATTTTGATAGGTTTATTCACATCATGGGTGAATTAGTCCCTGTTACATTCACCGATATTCAAGAAAAATAAAATTTTCCTCTGTTGCTCCACCTTCAATATCTCCAGATCAACAGTTTTATTAAATCCCAGACCTGCTCCAAAAAATTGTGTCATCTTTCTCCTTATGAGAGGAACTGTATCTACTCGGTCAGCAGCAGGGGCACAATTTCCTTGATATACTACTCAATACTTATCACGAACACTCCTGATCTCGAACCCCATGACAAGGCCTGGGAGGGCGACCTGGGGATCTCCTTGGGTGCGGAGGGATGGTCTGAAAGCAGAGAGAGATTGGCCACAGTGCCTATTAATGTATGTGTTAAGGAGACCTCAGATAAAGTTTATACCCGATGGTATGTGGTTGACCGAAAAACTGGGAAGCATATACCATCACACTTCTATAGAGTGTTGGAGAACTTGTTGTGGTTTGGGATTGGTTCTCTATGTTTGGTGGAACTGCCCAGCAATTTTGGTCTCTTGTCACTGACTTAATTGAACAAGTCATTGAATTATGAATATCCAGGGATCCCCTAGTGTTACTCCTTCACGGCCCTCTTCCCTCCTTGAACAAGTGTGGGGATAGATTGGTACATCATATTTGTCAGGCTTCCAAATTACTGATTGCCAGACACTGAAAGACACCCTTCCTCCACAACTTTCAGAGCTGTTGAATAGGATTGGCCATGTAGCTACCATGAAGTATAGCTCTGCTCTGCTGAATAACACGGTGCATAAGTTTCACAAGGTCTGGGACTCATGGTACAATTTTGTAAATTCTAAGACACCGTGTGTGGAATAGAGTTATGCGGGGTGAGGTGGTGGATAATCCTCCATGTTATTTTGCTTTATATTGTTTCTTCTCCTTTCCTTCTTCATTATACCCATTCCCCTCTTTCTTTGCTCTACCCCATGTTCCTTCTTCGATAATAGTATAAAATCAACTGCACCATGGTTGTGAGATCCTTCACTGGGTGCAATACATCTCATTTCGTGAGTTATCTTTGTTTTTTTCTTACTGGAATCTAACATTAAGTGTATGTTTGTTAGCCTATCTTGGGTTAATGTAAACTCTGGAATTTCATGTACTGTTTGCTATTTGTCCTGCTGGGCTATGTTTGCCCCTCTATGTATGTTCTTTTGTTTGTGTTCATTTTTGCAGTTCAAAATAAACATTTTAAGAAAATCTTCATCAATCAGCAATGCAGCCATCATTGCCCACACAAAAACTGAAGTCGTGAAAGTACGAGTTAGCTGTGCAGAGCAAGAAATGCAACTGAAAGTAGAGAAATCACATCAGGAGGCAGAAATGGAAGTTGAAAAAAACTGCTTAGAAGCAATTATAGAATAGCTTGCTGCAGAAAAGGAAGCCACAGCTGCCATAGCTGAAACAGAATTCTTGGTGACTGCAGATAACTCTGATATGAAAGGAACCATCAATGTACTTGACTAAGAGCTTGGACCCCAAGATCCACTACAATGCACATCAGAGTATGTCCATCAAGTCTCTAAAACGAGCAGCAATCCTCCAGAAGTGCAAGTATTGTTAGGATTCCGGTTTCATAATAAACTTACAGAACTAGCGGTAGAGGTCTTCGCCTATAGCAGCCGCCTTTCCCATAGAGCTTGATCGGCTCACAGGTACTTGGATGCCCACATGTCTTAACTCTTATTGTAGTGTAAGTTTATTTACAAAACTGCAGTGGCAGGGCCGAAGGAGACACTTCAGATGGTAACAGATAGTTAGACGTAAGTCGAGGTCAGGGGCCCGAAGCAAGCAGAGTAGTCAAAGACGGGCCAATGAGTCAGGGCTGACAGCAAGCAGGAGTATCTAGATAACAAGCAGAGGAAAGGGGAATCAGAGTTCTAGCAGGTTCAAAACAAGCCAAGGTCAAAACAGGAGATCAATCAGGAGTCAGTAGCTCAACACACAGCAGGTCAGCAATCCACAAGGAATCAAACGCTATAACCGGCAGGGAGGCCAAGCACTCCCTGCCTTAAATACTCAAGACAGCCAATCACGGACAGGCAATTGCATGACAGAATTAGCCCCCAAGTGTGGCTTAATAAATGTAATTAATCCTAATTAGCCCGCAGGCTTAATAGAAGTCCAGGCGCATAAGCCTGGCTGCTCTGTATTGCCGGGGCGCGATAATCTGACAGATCTGCATCCGGCCGATGCCCTAGCAACGGTCGGGCCGTAAACCGGAAGTGACATCCCGGTCAGCCATGGAGACGGTCGGGACGCCAGGGATAGAGGGACGCGAATCGCGGTATGCAACCAGACATTATAAGTGAAACAAGTCAAACACACTGTGCAGTGCAAACACAAGTCAACGACAAATCATAAATTTACAAGCAAGAGAACCCTACACAAGATGAACCCATGAGGAACATGACAGGTGTTTGAGTCTGCAAACTACAACAAAGGCAGCGCCTCCTGCACACAAAAGTGGTATGATACAAGTCGGCTGAAAAAAGACAATCCTTGCAGGTATGACCACACACCACTTACTGACCATGTTCACACATCAACAGCATATCCTAGAACTAACCAGGACACACTAGACTTTGCTAAATTTCTTGCACGACAAGAGCTAATAACACAAGGACTTTGAAAGTTTAATGATTGCCCTGAGAGTTTGAGAGCTTGGCGATCCTCCTTCCAAAATATAATCAGAGGCATAGACCTTTCATATAGTTAGGAGATAGACCTCTTATTTAAATGTCTTGGAAATTAGTCTGTTGAACATGCTAAAAGGAACAGAGTTATTAATATAATCTACCTAGAATATGGCCTTATAATGGTATGGGATAGACTTGATGAATGTTGTGGTTCCCCAGAAGCAATAGAAAGTGCACTTTTCAAAAGAATTGATGATTTCACTAGATTACATAACAAAGGCTATCAGAAACTTAGAGAACTATGTGACTTATTAATGGATCTTTAAGTAGCCAATCTGAAGGAGACTTACCTGGATTTGCCTATCTTGACACAGCTAGATACACCAACCCCATAATGTAATAGCTACCTTACAATCTGCAGGAACAGTGGGTCACCCATGGCTACAAATACAAACAGCGGAGCAAGATCCCGTTTCCCCATTCTCTGTTTTTGTGAACTTTGTACACAAGCTAGCTAAGACCAGGAACGATCCTAGATTTGACTTTACCCTGACAGGTTATGCCCCAATGCTACCTACCCCACGCAAAATATCGCTCTCAGTTCACAAGACTAATGTGTATCATCCAGATTCTTTCTACAGGTCTGCCAGATATATCAATCAAGAGACTAGAGAAAAAGATCCTGGCAAATAGTTAAGTGCTCCTTCAAATGGCACTTAAAACACACCTGTTCCTTAAAGCCTACCAGCCATCCACCTAACCCTTTCTTATCTGCTCTGCTTGTTATCTCCTTTCTCCTCCCTTTACTCCTTTCATGCTATATTCCCTAAAATGACTCCCTTTTGTGCCCGATGTCTGTTTACCTCTCTTAGGATCTAAGCCCTTATGAGCAGGGCCCTCTTTCCTCCTCTCTATACCTGTTCTTCTGTTCCATCTTTACTGCAATAGCCATGCCTGGAGTTTTTAAAGTCTTGGTATTATTTGTTTATTGTTCAGTACGGTTTCACCCTGTATAGTCTACTGTTTGTGCTGTGTACGGTGCTGCAGAAATCTTGTGGCGCCTAACAAATGAAACATAATAGTAATAATAATAATAAAAATAGTGTCCTCTGAATCGGAGACCACATTCTCTCCTGAAATGCAGAGCCTTCAGAGAGGAGCCTCTGGAGAACCGGTGACACAATACTAGCAGAAGTGGAATCACTTTCGCCAACCTTAATTAGCATTGGCAGTAACAGAGGCGCAAAGTCTAACGAACCACCGGTTTTTACCAGGGACCCCCGCCGACTGTCCAATGTTTTTTTACAAAGCCTAGTACATTGTACAGCTGGCTTCGCCTGAAATTAGAAGTTTAACAGCATGACTCATAGTGTGGCCCTTCAAAGTTACGTCATTTTAGCTTGCCGGGATCTTCATTTGTTGGAACTGTTTTACGTCTGTTTTTGGAGCTGTCACTATTGCCACTCTGTCGGGGATTACATCTTCGGTGTCATAATGTCGGGGTGACTGTTGTCTGCATTTCCGTCATCGCTATAAGGTCCTCTAAAGACAAAATGCAGATATGACTGGGAAACAAGTTAAATACTTTGATCACTGCCTTTCACCTGGTCATAGATTATAAGCTTGCAAGCAGGGCCTTCTTACCTCTTTGTCAGTATTAACCAGTATTGTTATATTACTGTGTTTGTCCCCAACTGTAAATAAATGTGGATGATGATGATAGATATCTCACTGTATGCCCTCACAAAGTACAGAACCTTACAACCCCAGATCCAGTCATATACAGTACACTACAAAAACAAAGGTATGTTTTGCTCCACTGAAACAAGCACTATACAGTTCAACTGCAATGCTTATCCCAATATATGACAAATCCTTTACTCTTTTTACACATGAGCAGTAAGGAAATTCTTCAGGGGTTCTTACACATAGACACGGTAACAAAGACCTGTAGCATACTATAGAGACATCCTAGATCCTGCTGCGGAGCTCTACCAGTATGTTTCAAAGCTGTAGCAGCAGCTGCACTGCTAATTGAAAAATTTGCAGATATTGTCTTTGGACAACAACTGTTTTTGTATGTTCCACATGTAGTAGAAGCTTTGCTAACTTGTAAACAGACACAAAACATTTCTACTGCTAGGTTTACAAAGTGAAAACTTAGTTTGTTGGTTCCTTCAAACATCATTTTGCAAAGATGTACAGTCCTTAATCCTGCTACACTCCTACCCATCCCTGGGGATGATAAGAGTTTTCACTCTAACAGGTCAGAGGTGGGGAGTATACATCATAATTGTTTACAAATTGATAAACAAAATATTTCTCCAAGGTCAGCCCGTTAGATAACCCTAATCCTACTCTGTATGTTGGTGGGAGTTACAACAGATCTGAGCAAGGTGTTTTACAGTTAAGATATGCAGTAGTTACTGACAATAGGGTAATGGAAGCTAAGGCATTACCACCACCACACTCAGCACACATGACAGGACTTATTGCACTCACTAGACTCTGCCAACTTGCTAAAAACAAAACTGTAAATATATAGGTAACACCCCCTTTTCTCGGCTAGGGTGTGTGTACTATTCTTAGTGTGTCCTGTCTGCAAATTGATTTTTTACTCTCTAACACTGTTTAACAACCTCAATCTAACAGGGACAGGGCATTTGGTGTGCCCCATGATTTTGGGGTGTTATGGAAAAGTAGGAACTTCCTCACATCAAAAGGAACACCCATTGCACATGCTAAGGTGGTACAACAACTGTTGAATGCATTAATGCTACCAAAAGCAAAAGGCATCATGAAATGCCAACCACAAACATAGATATGGTGTCCAAAGGCACTAACAAAGTTCACAAAGTAGCAAAATCATTAGGTATTAAAATAACAAAAATGTAAAATAATGACTATGTAATCCCTGATGAGTAAACATAATCTATATGCAAACAGTTTGTTGTCCACAGTAGATCTCTAGCTGGCAGCAGGGAGGATGTGAACCAGACCACACAGGTTTGTGGTGCAGTAATAATGGTAAGCTTGTTGCACCAAAACGTTTGCACCCTGTTTTGGCACAGCTTAGTCATAGTTTAACACACTTATCAAATACTTCTATGGCTTTGTCGAAGTAACTATTAACAAAAACCCTATACTACCAAGTTGTTCAATAGAATGAACTAATGTACTTGAATTTTGTGTTTGTGCTTTTAAGAGAATGGAAAAACACATATTGCACAATACAGAAATTACATAACAAGAGACATGTTTTTAGTAAGTTTCCAGTATTTCACAATAGCTGGATATGGCCAAAGAAATATTGGCTCCATATAAGGTCAAGATGACCCATCCAAAATTAACATGTCAATTTAATTAAAGAGACTTAGGGCTAGATTTACTAAGCTGCGGGTTTGAAAAAGTGGGGATGTTGCCTATAGCAACCAATAAGATTCTAGCTTTCATTTATTTAGTACCTTCTACAAAATGACAGCTAGAATCTGATTGGTTGTCATAGGCAACATCCCCACTTTCTCAAACCCGCAGCTTAGTAAATCTAGCCCTTAGCGTGCCAGCAGTGATGTAAGCTGGGAAGGTGTGTTTCAAAGAAATAAGGTGTAACATATTCTATAAAAGAATGAGTTAATCATTTGAGACCCTGGGCGTATGTCTGCTTCGTCCAGTATGGCTGTATCTATGTATAATATCATTTTAATAATAAACTATAGAAATATTATATTTTGGAAACCTGCTCATCTCATTTATTATTTAAAGAGCAGAAAAGAGAAAATCTTATACAAGCTGGGGTCTCCTGTCCGATGGGTATCACATACCACACCTTACTCTCTTCATGACTGCTTTGACAAGGGGGAGACATTGATGATCTACACTCCTCTGCACTGGTGAGTATCAGATGTGTTAAATATATCTGTGCTCCGATATGCATTGAGGTATCGAAGCAGTGAGTGAAGAGAGGGTGGGGGTGGATGCTGATATGTAAAATAACCTAGGACCTTATTGCTAAATGTGTAGTAGTTAATTTAATGTGTTTCTGCAGAAACTTAGGAAACTTAAGAAAATATTGTTAGTCTAAATGTTGCTAAAATGTGCTTTTCTTCAGTATGGACTGGCCACCCATAAATGGCAAATTACATTTTAGTGTTTTAACACTGTGTATACTTGTTTTCAAAGTTAAGAGATATGACTTGCAATGTTAATGTGCTAAATGAAATGATTTTGCAGTACAGGCTGTTTACCTATATCTGGCAGAAGGCATTGTGATGTTTTGTGAACTACTCTTTAGACTTATTTGGGAAGTTAATAAGTTAATATTATTAATGAGTAGAAATGCCTGTTTCTCATGATGGACGCATCCCTTAGATCAGGAGTAGGCAACCTGCGGCTCTCCAGGTGTTGTGAAACTACAAGTCCCAGCATGCTTTTCCAGTAGATAACCAGCAGATAGGTAGTAAGGCATGCTGGGATTTGTAGTTTCAGAACACCTGGAGAGCCGCAGGTTGCCTACCCCTGCCTTAGATGAATAGAGACCTTAAGTAAGGATGGGGTCTGCTGTTTCTAAGGAGAGAAAGGGTGTGGCTCCCCGGGCAAGAGTGTGCCTGTAGAGTTTTAATCCTGATTGCATGAAAACTCTAAAAAGGAGATGCAAGGAAAAAGAACAAAGAAGTTATAAACTGTGTTTTCCAGAGACTGGAATTTTTAATGTTGAACCCTAGACGTAACGAGAGATGAAATTCTCTTATAAGAGTAAAGTGAAAAATAAGACAGGTAAAATGTTATTTAATTGTTAGTTGTTACTAAGTGATATGAGCAGTCAAAATTGCATAAATTTCAGACAGCAGAAAAAATGATGATATATAATGATGATACAGCCTTTTTGCGCAGCTTATAGCATTCTCATATTTCATCTCTCCCTGAAAACAAACTGAATGGTTTGAGGGTTTTTTTTTATATTATCCTGATGGTTTGCAAATGTTGGAAATACATCGAGCTAAGCTTCCAGAGGACGTGTCTGGTAAGAATAAATAACTATCCTGCTGTCTGTGTGTAATATACTTCATCTGTTTTTAGAATCGCAAACCTTACTTTAGCTGTGTTAATATTATTGATCAGTGAATTGTTTGTTCCATATATGATAAAATGATATTGTATATCTGTCTCATACTTCTGTCATTCTGCTATTCATACTGATACTTAGCTCTATTGCAATAAGTGCAAGACATTTAATTTTGTTATCACCTTGGAGACAGAAGTGTAAATAAGTTTGTTTTGTGAAGACAGAAGAATAAAGATAGTCTGATTTTTTTGTAGTGCCTGGTAAGACTTGTGTAATAATTAAATGTGGTTTTAAAGCAAGCTTAGTGTTAATTTTTTTTAAGTTTATCTTGTGAATGCGCATTCCAGAGTTATTATGTGTGTGATTTCAGTAAAACATCTGGTTTTAATAATGTGTCCAAATGTTAAGTGTATTTGTAGTGTGTAAGAAACAGTTGTTGAACATCATAAAAGATCATTAGAAAATATGCTGGTTTTATGAATCTGGAAGATGTACAGATTAAATTTAAGATTTAAAGAACTTCTATGGAGGTATTAAGTGAATGAATATTATTTGTCAGTTTTACAGCGAGCAACTACAAGACAGGGTCACTATCTCACACCCAGATTGGAAGGGACTGGAAATGTCTTTGCTGCTTGAATCGGCAGAAAGACATGAGATGAATACTTATACAAGGTCTTTAATGTGTTTTAAATAGTGATTTTGCAGATGAAATGTATGTTAAAATATTTTTAGAGCGATTGCATAATATTTTTGGCATGAAATGTGAACCGCATCTCCGATCATAGAACACAATGTGTGTGTGTGTTTAAACATTGAGAATTCTTTGCTGATTTGAATTAGAATAATTGTTATTTAAAATACGGCAACAAAACTTGTGTTTTATGTTAGCGTTAGCCGAAAATAGTTGCATTGAAAAATAATAGTTGGTGTACATTGAAAATGGCATCTGTTGTAATTTTACACAGTGAGATTTGTAGCTGCGTCAGTTCTATTTTGTTGAAGTTTCGCCATTTTACAAACATGTCTCTCCTCCCATCTCCCTCGTCTTATGGAATGAGGTGGATGTTTTATTCCCATGCCAAGAGTAGGAGTTCAGTATATGGAAATTTTCTGTGTTCTGAGCCTGTACCATAGAAATTACTGGACCCCACCCTGCATCTCGATGCAGCTCTATTGATTATAGTCATAGATTGTGCAGCACTGATTTTTATGCTAATAAGAACTATTCAGAATATTTTCTTTCGCTGTTACCTACAGGGGGTTCAAGCTTTATATGGTTTCATAGATAGTGCTAATTATTTCTTATAATGTTTGCAGAATAATTTGCAATCTTTTGTACCCACAGGAGACCAGAAACCAGAATATGTGGATGATGTTCTGCTGTGAAGATACTAAACAATTATTGTGTTTTCTTTCAGAAGTATCCAAGAATGAGAAAATTAATTCATCTATTAACAAGCTTAAATTGTTTGACACCTGGCCAGAGATATTTAGATTTTCTAAAGGGTGGTCTTGATATTTGAACACCCTCTAACGCAGAATAATGAAAAAAAAAATACAAAGAAAAATAAATAAAAGCAGTACATTTATTTCTTGATATGTCACAATTCTGTAGCCAGTGAATACAAGGATTTTCAGCCACAGGTGTATGCTAGATAAATTTGAACACATTCCTAAATTCATTGAGGTATTTGAAGAGATTAAAAGACTCTAGCCTTTACCCCGGCATTAGACATCTACAATTATAAAAAACAAGTTAACCCGTGCATGATACTCATGCATTCTAGTCAAATCAAGCTACTTAAGGTCTTAAAAAGGTTCTTGTCATGCATTTGGGCCTAGCCCAGGCCTCCTCAGGGAAAGAGCGTTACTTCCCGACGCAAGCGCCCTTTTTAATGTGTGTTCATGAGGTAAAATTACCTCACGAAAATGAGTTTGACCCCTCAACTCGTAAATTTAGCCTTTACTACCCCTCCCACGGAGGGAAGGGGGGATGATGGAAGTTAACTGACTTCACTATTCTAATTTTTTTGTCAAATAATATCAGTGTACCAAATTTCAGGTCAGTTGGATGAGCCCTTTCTGAGAAAATAGCTTTTTCCACACACACACTAACACACGCCGCTACACATGTGTGTTCATGAGGTAAAATTACCTCACGAAAATGAGTTTGAGCCCTCAACTCGTAAATTTAGCCTTTACTACCCCTCCCACGGAGGGAAGGGGGGATGATGGAAGTTAACTGACTTCACAATTCTAATTTTTTTGTCAACTTAATGTCAGTATACCAAATTTCAGGTCAATTGGATGAGCCCTTTCTGAGAAAATAGTTTTTTCCACACACACTAACACACGAATTTATGCTAAGAATTTAGTAGGTCAGTGTATAACTCCCCCCAGCAGGTGGCGCTGCAGCTTGTTTTGTTTTTTTTCACACACAGACTAACACACGCCGCTGGGCTTATATATATTAGATGTTTTCTATTGTACTGATGATAGCACTGTTTAGGATATTTAAAAGATAATTAGTGTACAATTAGATGGGTCGCAAAAGCATTAACTTCATATTTAAGGTTTATAGCCATAGCAGCTATTAGTGTGGAAAAGACACAGGATATTGTGTTGCAGCATGGATTACATTTGTTTGACCCTCGTGCTGTCACACAACTTCAGACTAATGCACCGACTAGACATGTGTCTGTAGCAAGGGTTATACAATGGGAAATTAAAATTAAGTTAAATTGCATTAATTCTTCTAACATTACAATACATAAATGTCAGAATCACCATCTTGTTACATCATTGCCTGAGAAACCTCACATCACAAGGAAGACAATGAGCATGACTGTATTAAGTAAATGTATACGTTTTATGGAGAAAGAGCTTACCTACGCTAGCAACCATTTCCTGTACCCACTCCCCTAGACCAGAGAACCATTTTACAGGGCTCAACCATGAGAACCAACCTGCCACCTTTTCCCAGACCTCATACAACAAAGAATTATGGTTCCTTCGAAATTCCCATTTCAGTTGCAGAATTTCATCCATCTTCCGGTCTATGACTTCCTTGGGGTCATCTGTATTATTGGTGATGTACGTGCAACATTTGACACCAAACTGGGTGGCCAATGTCACACAATAACCACCAATAATAGATGTTAGATAATTCAATACCAGTCTATGTTGCACCAACTCTTTTTTTTATACGCTTGTAGCTCTCTTCCCGTGTACCTGAAAGTGTCATCATACATCTCAGTGATATTGTCTATCAATTTAGCTAGATCTTGAATATACTTAAAATTTAAAGTTCCCCGAGCGGTCCTGGTGAGACCTAGAGCAACCATAACTTGAAAGCCAGAGGTTTCACTAATCAATTTTGTAGCTATGGGTTCTTCACCAGGAATCATATTTCTTTTCCATGGTGTTCATACTGTGTGGGTATGTATGGTGGGGATGTAGTCTTGTGAATGCCAACCATTTCTTCATGTGTAATAGTCATGATTTCAGGAACTAGTTTACCTAAGAAACACAAACCCTTGGAACTCGGAGTTACCCAGGAATAAACTTTTCTCCTACAAACAAAGTACACGTCATTTGGGAGAACATAAGGTACAGTATGCCCATTGATAATATCACACAAAGTTTTGACAAAACTACCCCTGCTTAGTGTCTCCATTTGTTCAAGACACGTATCAGCATGGATAACATTCTAACAATTACCTATAGAGACTTTCCCAATGGATACTTTCTTATGTCTGTTTACACGTCCTAGTTTATGGAGTCCATCAACATTTCTGCCTATTGGTGACCTTGCAAGTCTCCTTCCAAAATGAGTATGGCGAGCTATTGTCTGATCTTATAGGTCAGCTTCCCAATTCTCCAGTCGTTTTACATGTGAGATATTTACACAGTAAAGACCAGTCTAAAGAGTATTGCTGAAGCTTCAGACTAGGGGACCTAGTGTTATTGTACTTCCCTTCTATGGACCTCCCTCCACTTAATTCGAGGACCTCAGAGATGTTTAGTGGGAACGCACTAACCATTTGTTATGCTGTCCCTGAGGCACATGAGAGCACACCCAGCACTCAGTTTGGTTTAGAACCTTACCCACTAAGGAGTGATAATCCTCCAGAGGATGCCCGCTCATGTCCAGATTATTATTGGACTGGCATAGCTGGATGCATTTCTCTTCAACTAGGGAGTCACAGTACTTACAAATACAATATTCATCAGACTATAGCCCCTCACACTGTCTCCGAGTTCCAGAGCTAGCAGACCTTTTCTTAACCCATGGACCAAGCTTGATAATGGGCTGCTCTGTGTATTCTATCAACCTTTCTTCCAACTCCATCTCATCAGTATCACTACCAGATCCTGCCTCTGTCATCCATTCTCCTTCACAAAAATAGGGTGTCCTATAAAAAATGAAAACAAGAAAAATCCTGGAACAGAAAAAAAATAGAAATCGCCACTCCATCGCTGGAAAGATAGTCTGGGCAATGTCCTTGGCTCAGGTGTCTTGACTGCAGGCTCTAGGTCTCCCGGAACAGGTTTACGAGTGACAGATCAGTGTCGTCGGTCTCAGCTTTATCTCGTACTTTCTCCGGGTTACTGACTTTCCTGCAGTGGGTGGAATGGACCCAAGTGTCTCTTTCTGCAACCTTCAGTGATGTGGTACTGGTCAGCAGCACTTGGTACGGGCCTTCCCAACGGTCTGTTAAACAACCTGAGCGTAAGAAATTGCGGACCAATACATATTTCCCAGGTTCAACATCATGACAGTTCGTTTCTGGCATACCAGGTGACAGCATTTTTAGTTTTTGTTGTTGTTTTAGCTGTCTGCTCATTTTTATGAGATATTGCACAGTCACTTCATTATTACACTTCAAGTCGTCTTGTGGACTTACGATCAAATGTGGTTGTCGGCCGAACAGTGTATCAAAGGGGGACAGATTAAGAGGTGGTCTGGGAGTGGTTCGTATGCTATGGAGGACTAGTGGCAAAGCTTCTGGCCACGCCAACCCAGTTTCAGCCATTATCTTAACAAGCTTGTTCTTAATGGTACCATTTACTCTTTCCACCTTACCACTGGCTTGTGGTCGGTAAGGGGTGTGAAATCTTCTACTGATTCCCATGAGCTTACATATGTTCCAGAAGATATCACCAGTAAAGTGGGTACCCCTATCACTTTCTATGATTCTAGGGATAACGTATCTACACACAAATTCCTAAACAATTTTCTTTGCAGTGAACACAGCAGTAATAGCAGCTGCTGGATATGCTTCTACCCAATTGGAAAACACATCAATACATACTAACACATATTTGAAATTCCTGAAAGATGGTAATTCAATATAGTCAATTTGTATTACCTGAAAAGGTCCGTCTGTAGGAGGGATATGGGATGGCTCAGTTGGTATAGTTTTCCAAAGGTTTTTCCTCAAACAAGTAAGACATTACATTGCCTTCTTACCGGCCTGAGAAGAAAAACCAGGTGCACACCAATATACTCTCACTAGTTTGCACATACCTTCTTTACCCAGATGAGTCAGACCATGTGCTGCGTCAGCCAGGCTTGGGTAGTATGCTCTGGGAGCCACAGGCCTACCTTGTCCATCTCTCAAGATTCCCGAAGACTCTTGACCACATCCCTTCGCCTTCCAGACCGCCTTTTCCTGTAGGGAACACAAATCTTGCATTTCAATCAATCTCTGCGTGTCTAATGTCTGAAAATCCTTTATCGTTTTTGTCAATACAGTTATAGGTTGCCCTGCTGCCCATTTAGCAGCTTCGTCCGCCCTGTTATTTCCCAATGACACCGGGTCTTCATCAGATGTGTGGGCTTTACATTTTATGACGACTACTGTCTTGGGTAACTGTATTGCTGTCAAAAGTCCTTTTATGTGTTGTGAGTGTACCACTGGCATGTTTGCTGCTGTCGTAAAGTTTATAAGACGCCAAAGAGCCCCAAAGTCATGCACTACCCCGAAGGCGTACCTAGAGTCAGTATATATATTAGCTGACTTACTCTTTGCTAACTCACACGCTCTCGTTAATGCTACTAGTCCGGCCACTTGGGCTGAATGAGGTGGGCCAAGGGGTCCAGCTTCTACAACATCCTGATCGACTACAACAGCATAACCAGTACATAGTTCTCCCGTCTCCGTCTGTCTATGACAATTCCCGTCTGTATAAAACGTAAAATCTACATTTTCTAAGGGGGGCCTTGCAGTAAAGGTCTGGTTCAGATATTCCATACAATCATGCGTATCAGTATTCTTGCAAAACTCATCACCAACCAGGGTCTCCTCACCTCCCACCCTTTGAGCATCTCGAGGCACATATGGAAAGTATGTAGCTTGATTTAAAGTGCTACATCATTTGATGGTGATGTTTGAGGGTGCCATCAGAGCTAGTTCCCATTTTGTGAACCTAGCTGAAGAGACATGTCCGGTTTGAGCTGAATTCAACAGAGCTGATACTGCATGAGGTGTATAGACAGTTGAAGCATGTCCTAATACTATGTCCTCGCTCTTACTTACTAGAAGAGCAGTTGCTGCTACACTTCTTAGACATGCTGGGAGTGATCTTGCTACAGTGTCCAATTGTGCACTGTAGTATGCTACCGGTCTGTTAGCGTCACCCTGTTTTTGAGTGAGGACACCTGCTGCACAACCATCAGCTTCTGTACAGTATAGCTCAAAGGGCTTTCATAATCAGATATTCCCAATGCAGGTCCTCTAGTCAGACTATCTTTAAGGTTAAAGAATGCTTGCTCTGACTCCTCTGTGTGTACGACACGTTCTGGTTTTGAGGAAGAGACTAGCTCCTGCAATGGTAATGCCAGAATAGAAAAACCTGGGATCCAGGATCTACATATCCACACATCCCCAAGAAGGCACGGATTTGCTTCTGGTTCTGCGGCAGAGTCATATCTTGTATTGCCTCAATTCTGTCCGTTGTCAAGTGTCTTAGCCTCTGGGTGAGACAGTGTCCTAAGTATTTCACCTTAGTCTGACATGGCTGTAACTTGTCCTTTGCCACCTTGTGCCCTGTTTGCGAGAGATGAAGAAACAACAATTTAGTATCATGTAAACATGACATAAAAGAATCAGAGCACAACAACAAATCGTCCACATATTGAATCAGAACAGACCCTTTGCTCGGCTGGAAGGATGTAAACAGTACATGTAAGGCTTCGGAGAAAAAACTGGGGCTGTCAATGAACCCCTGGGCAGTCTAGTCCATGTGTATTGCACCCCCCTATAGGAGAATGCAAAAAGGTATTGGCAGTCAGGGTGAAGAGGGACTGAGAAGAAGGCAGAACAGAGGTCAATGACAGTAAAGTGACTAGCAGACGGTGGAATCTGCATGAGGATGACAGCTGGATTGGGCACTACGGGAAATTGTCTCTCAACAACTTTATTAATTCCCCTTAAGTCCTGGACTAATCTATAGCCAATCCCGTCACTCTTCTTCGCAGGGAAATGGAACTATTAGCTGTGCTAGATGTATGAATTAAAATCCCTTGTTGCAACAGCCTCTCAATAACAGGATACACCCCTAATTCCACCTCTGGTTTTAATGGATACTGTGGGATTTTTGGAGCTATCCTACCACTTCTTAGATTTACCATCACAGGAGCTACATTTGCCATCAATCCAGTGTTCTGTCCATCTTTGGTCCATAGGGAACCCGGTATTCCCAGCAACATCCCCTTTACCTGAGATGGACTTTGTTCTATAATGGTAGAGTGTAACATTAACCTTTGTGGGGTGTCCAATATATCCTGTACCTCATGTGCGACCTTCTCTGGTATATCTAGGAATACACCATGAGGGGTACAGTATATGACACATCCCACTTTGCACAACAAATCTCTTCCCAGTGAGTTAGTAGGAGCTGCTGCAGCCAAGAAGAAATGAATGCTTGTTATGCAGAGGCCCGATAGTAACCTCTGTGGGTTTAGTTAAAGGGTAATGTAACACTCTCCCCATTACCCCCATAGCTGGAATTGTTTTGGTAGTTACCTGTAGATTTAAAGGAGAGTTTATCACTGATCTGGTCGCCCCTGTATCTACAAGAAAAGTTTGTTTCCTACCAGCTATGTCAACTATCATTGTAGGTTCTTCCCTGAGACTCTTAGTTAACCTCACTGGCTGTAGACTACAGGTATGACCTGACCCCTAGCGCTATCGCTTTCCCGCGCAGCATTTGCTGCTATTATATGCGCGGGTAGCTGTGAGTCTTCTAACCTGTGTGTCTCTCCTTTGTGGGTATCTATGTGTCCCACCTTTATGTGTACTGTATCTTTCCTTTCTGCAATTTTTCATAAGATGTCCTTTTTCATTGCAGTTGTAACACCTGACTAATCTATGTCTCTTGTTATGTGGGTTGTATGCTGGTGGTCGTGTATGCATTCCCTCTAAAGTTTGTATACTTACCGTCATCAACCTATCACTCTTCTCTTCCTTCTTTCTAAAAATATTTTTGTCATGTTCCACAGCAGACTCCCTAAGGTAATCTACTGTGATGCCTCTCCTATTAGGTAATGAGGTTTGTACTCTTGTCTTTAAATTTTCTCTGAGACCATCCATTAATACACCTACAGCCACCTCCCTGTGATGTGGATCTTCTCTTATGTCAGATATCCCAGTGAACCATGTAATAGCTGACAGAGCCCTAGCGAAGTAATCTGTTGCAGTTTCACTATCTTTTTGTTTTATAGTAAAAATTTTACTCCAATTCACTACTACAGGAAAATAGTTAGCCAGTTGTGAGCTAATTCTAGCAATATTTTCTTGGTTATTCTCGTCTGTTAAGGTTTTGTCCTCCTCCAATATACAATTCTTAATAAACTTTTGTATATCTGTATTGGAAGGAAGGCAGGCCCTTAACACCACTCGCCAATCTTTATTGGTTGGCTCGTGCGCATTTCCTAAGTCTTTAATGAATTTATGACATCTGGCCAACTCTTTTCTAGGTTCTGGGAAATCAGTCATAATAGAATGTAGTTCAGATCTGGTCCAAGGGCAATGCATTGCTACATTCCTGATGGGAACTATACCATCCTTATCCGCTTTCCCATTAGGAACTGCTATTGTGCGGACAGGATAAGCAACAACCAGTTCACTACATTCAGGATTAATCACAGAAACTGCTGTTTCAGTACCTTGGATGTTCTCTCTCCTAGTGGTTACCCCACTACTCTCACCTATCTCAGCCGCTGCCCCTGCTGGTGGGACCGCTCCCTTTCCATACTTGCGCTGTATTTCTAATATGTTAATAGTATGGGCAATGGCTGAGATCATGGTGGGTTCATCCTCTTCTTCAGAAATGCTTGTTTTAAATTGACTCAAAACAGGATATAGCTTGTTAATTTCCTTTTTATCATTTTTGGTAACGGCTGTACTTGTGCCCCCTACTGCATACGGCGTCGTGGGTGCGCTTGCGCATAGTTATCCACGCTTCTCAATGGCTATTTCCGCTGTGCGCGCGCTTTTCTCCAAGCCTACTTCCGCTGTGCACTCGCTGATTTGCCACGTGTACCCTTCCATTTGCCACAACTTTAAACAGTCATTATGTTTAGTTCTCACTTTTGTTGATTTAATCAACCACACTTTTTCTTTAACGTTATTTAGTACCTCTGAATTAAAACTAACTATCGTTGGGAAAGGCCTATAACAATCTTTGGTCAACTTGACCCATTTGTCGCAATACGCCGTTGCGTATGCACCATATTTCTTACACATAAGAAATCTCGCAGATCTAATAGGCCCTTCCTTAGGCAATACATCGACCATCTCTAGCGTATGCTTAGCACCCATGTTGAACAATACCAATATCTATGCGGACCACAGGTATACCGCAATATCCTGTCTTTTCCAGCAAATACTTTCAACCCTTTGCCACAAGCAATCTACCGCTAGAGATCTTTAACGGCCGTGGACGAATTGCTCAAGCTGCGTCCACTCACTTCTTCTCATACCAAATGAGGACCCCCCACACAGAAATATCAACGTGAACCACAGGTAAACTGCAATACCCTGTCTCTTTCACAAATCTCTTGAGTTTATTATCACTGGTAGCACTAGTTGAATGAATCAACCAACCTTGCCAATATAATTCCTCCAGCTGCTCTCCCAAGTCACAATCACAGCATTACCGTGCGGTCAGATCGCACCGCTTAAAGATACTAATTATCAGTAAACGTTGCGATTACTATTGGGCGCACTTAGGAAAACTTTGTTTGTTTTCGCCACCGGTATACCTGCCTCGTATACCGTTCACCAGTTGGGCAACCTGCCTCGTCAGACAGCAACTGACACTCTATTCAGCAATAAATCATACCTTAGTCTATCGAAGTCACAAAATCACTCAATATACACCTTTTCTGTGCAGAAAATCAACTTCTCAACAATAGTAATAACGTTTCAGAGGCTTTAACAAGTGATTATATTATGCGTGTATAACAAACTATCAAAACGATTGTCTAAACATGTGGCAACAATACCGGAAGTTCACATACGCAATGCAGGAAGTACACATACGCTAAGCAATACAATACATTTAAAGCGCAAAATTACAATAAAAAGAAACAGTTTTCTCTCTTGTCCCTAGATTCAAGTTAGCGCTCCTTAGATAATGCAAAAACGGACATTCGGTTTCACAACACAGAATGATAAACAGGTTTTGAACACATTGCGTTCTTACCCGTATATGACGTGTCTCCACCCTTTGTTGAGGAACCGAAATCCTTAGGTCTTTCGTATCATCCGTTAGCGTAACTTCCGCTGCGAGTCCCCAAATTGTTATGCACGTCTAGTTGCTATTCAATAACGATTGTCGATTGCCGATGTGTGGTTCCAAAGCACAAAGTAATGTAATAGCCAAAAGTAGCAGAATAACAAGTCAGAATAAAATAAGTACAGCCGTTACTTATCGCAGGCGATCTGGATTCAGTGTACAGTCATTCAGGTCTGAAGGCTGTGGTCAAGAAGACTGGTCACTAGGTCCAGAGCCCCTGCTTATATACAGTCAGTGAATACAGTAAAACAATGCAGATGGTGTGGCTTGCTTCTATTGGTCCATGCTTCAGGAAGGTCCAGTGTACTGCAGGTCATAGGCCCGTTCAACCCAAAATATCCAAAGGTTGGGGTCAGCTCTCCAGGGGATGTACTCCGATTTTTCCGCCAAGTATCCAGTTTCAACTAGTCTATTTGCATTATACTGGTCAGTATCACTTTAAACATTTATTCCCTAACATCGCTAACTAGAGTATGCAATGTGCGATCTCTTCGGTGAATGAACTGGACAACTGCTGATGAATAGGGGATTAAAATGATACTAAACATGACATAGTTCCTGCAACCTGAACCTTTGGTTTCACTAACATGTATATAACTTATAATACCAAACATAACTACTGCTATATTTCAACATAAATAACTATGTGTTGCAACTACAATTAATGTGTGTAAAAGTGTAAAACCTGTTATTGCCACGTGTTGCGGCTGGATACGCCCCTCCACGCCGTAGCGTGCTCTACACATAATTTCAGACAAAGACAACCAAGTTTGCTCGATATTAATTGAAATGACTTTATCCAATTTGCTGACTTTGACAGCTAAAACTCCTTTATTGAGTAAAAATATGCCGATGGTATCTTATGAAGAATGACACAGATTAGTCCTGATATAAAATGTCAAGAACAAAATGGAGATCTTAGAGAATTGTTGAAAGTAAATGTAACTTAACTAAACCTTCGGTTATAGTTTTAGCACCACATATAACTGAATAAATTTATTTTTGTTTAATAAAACAATAAATGAGGTTAAAATGATAACACCTCGGATAAAGGACAGCATCAGTTATATACATTGCTGCCGTAAAACAATAAGTACTTTAAGTTGTAAATGTTAGCATGAATAAGTGTGATACAGTGGTTACAGTGCCCAAAACATATGGGCCCGAGTGTAAAGAACCTTGGAGATTTGGACATTACATAAAATGAGAAAGCTAAACTAGATAGGATTTCGAACAGATGCAATAAAGTTTGAAATATATGCCATTAAATCTTTTAAGAGTAAAATATGTACACAATGCACTTTGTATTATTATAATCAACTTTTTAATTTGACACTACCAGAACCCAACTCAGACGAAGAGAACATGATACCAGATACAAAATGACACTTGGGTATGCTAATCTCAACTATGGTGTTAAAATATTGTGGTTCATCTCTTTTACCAGGTAACATTTATTATATATATATACACATATATATATATATATATATATATATATATATATATGTAAATATATATATATATATATGGAAAATATGCATTTAAATGGTTATCGAATAATTATAAATTATGCTGTTTAGGAAGAGTGGTTACTCAGTTTTATACAGTGTTGTACGATGAGTTGAAAGAGATATTATTAATAAAAATATGTTCTACTCATTAATAAGTCAGTAAGACATAAAGTGTGTATAAGTATTGATAGTATGTTTACTTATGGAAATTATGGATTTATGAAATTGAACGTTTGTCAAGATTTAATTGATATTGATAATTAATAATAAATAATTGATAATGTGACTGAAATTTATCATGATATCTTTCATTATGTTGGACTTGAATTACAGGTATTTAAATATGAACTTTTACAACATTGAGTAGTTTTGGACTATTTAACGACTCATACAGGAGGATAAAGTTTAATCCTTGAGGCTGAACTTGGAGTCCATTGTTTATTACCTAATCAACGACACTTTCGATCCAGAAGCTATAATTACACGTTATATAAACAACGCCCATAATATGAAGAAGGATTTTGATGACAAAATTATTATAAAGACTTTCAAAATGATTCATTATGGACATGTTTAAATCCAAGCATATGGTTCTTTGGACTTGGAAAGTGGCTATCTAACCTAATGTATATTTACATGAAGTTTATTGTGATAATAATTGTGGCAATATTGTTTCTGTATTCTTGTTTAAAGTATGGATTGTATTGTATACAAATATTTGCGAAAGCCAAACCAATCTGAGAACATCAGTGCTAACAGAAATATATACTCCCATCCAATTAATTATAGTCACATGAAAAAGTACCTTTTTATGTGTATATAAAAGGGTGGAAACTGTCAAAGTAATTATTAACAAAAACCCTATATTACCAATTGGTTCAATAGAATGAACCAATGAATTTGAATTTTGTGTTTGTGCTTTTAAGAGAACGGAAAAACACATATTGCACAATACAGAAATTATATAACAAGAGACATGGTTTTAGTAAGTTTCCAGTAATTCACAATAGCCGGATATGGCCAAAGAAATATTGGCTCCATATAAGGTCAAGATGACCCATCCAAAATGAACATGTCACTTTAATTATAGAGACTTAAAGTGACAGCATTGATGTAAGCTGGGAAGGCGTGTTTCAAAGAAATAAGGAGCAACATTCTATAAAAGAATGAATTAATCAAATATAGTCAATTGGCATTTAATACCCTGGGCGTATGTCTGATTCGTCCAGTATGGCTGTATCTATGTATAATATAATTTTAATAATAAACTATACAAATGTTATATTTTGGAAACCTGCTCGTCTCATTTATTATTTAAAGAGAAGAAAAGAGAAAATCTTACACAAGCAATTGATTAAGGCCTATTGGTATGCTCCATTATTCTTTATACTAGCTACAAAATTCTGTGCTAGCTGTTTAACCTGTTAATAGGCAAATCCTGGACGCACTGTTGTCACAGAGCCGGCACAACTCCCAGCTACAGAGGGACCATACAAGGTAATCCAGACTGATTTTATTTAACTCCCAATGATAAGAAGGTTGCAATATGTTTTGGTTTGCAAGGATTTATTTTCTGGGTGGGTGGAGGCATGGCCCATGACCACAGCCACAGCAAATATAAGTAGACACTCGTGGAGGATTTAAGTGATATAGAATCTTCTGAGTAATGACTACTGCATTTTGGAAAGTGACTTTAGACTTTAAAGGCTATACACATAACAAATGCATGACCTAGGTGGTTTTTCAGTGTGTCATAGAAGGTCAGAAGGTATGTTTTTGAAGAAAGAAACAGAATTGGAACATAACTTAAAAAAATAATTTACATACTGGTACGGGTTACCACAAGTGATACCCTCAGGCCAAGAAACGCATTTCATAGGTAAAGTGTTTAAAATAATGTGGATTTGATGGGTATAAAAAAAAACGTTACACAGCAGGAGGATCACACCCAGAGGACCCTTGCAAATTTCAACTTATGAAGCTCGTTTTGGGAAAATCCCTAATGTTGCAATGAGCTTTTTACTAGACTGACCTACAGGGAATTACTTGACTGTAAAATACTTGGCTCAAGTGATCAGATAAATAAGACAGATCCATGATTCACTGCTTTCTATTCATCCACTTGATATTGATAAATGTCATGATCTAGTTCCAGGTGACTGTGCGATGATAAAGGTGTTTGTAAGAAAAGGGGGACTGTCTGATCAGTGGGAAGGTTCTTATCAAGTTCTCCTGACATCTTCATCTTTGGTTAAGGTGGGAAAGAAGTCAGCATGGATACAAGCCTCACACTGCAAGAAGGTAACTTCTTCCCCCAATACTACTGGAAAAAGAAGACACTTCCCCCAGTCTTTTTGTGACATCAACTCCAGGTACACCAGTTTAGACAGGCATAATAAAACCTAGCCTAGAGTTGCATCAGTCAGCACCAGGTAGATCTGGGGGAACCAAAAAGGTCCCTGTTGTGAAAAAAAGTAAGACAAGGAAACTGACAATAAATTTGTTAGGACCTAATCCAGATAAAATTCTTTGGGCATTCACAATAGCCACAACCATCTTTGTTGGAGGAATCATCTTTTTTTGGATGCATGTTGTCTGTTTCCTGACTCTTGCAAAACAAGTATTTTGACAGACCCACTTTTAAATATCAGAAAAATGGGTCTGGGGAGAAAAGTTGTTGCTATGCACACACTTAATTGCTGCTCAGGTAACCAATGAAACAAATTGTTTGGTATGTTCACATATACCTCCGGCAGAAGGGAAGATACCTTTGTAGGCAGTACCAGTCTCTTGTTCTGAAGTAACAGAGCCCGGTGGGTAAGAAAATGTATTTCACAGACTCAGAAAAAAGGTAATTTAATTTCAAATAAGATTGTAGTTGTTTCTGATTGTAGCTATGCTAATGTATCAGTAATTTTATAAAAACAAAGTGACACAAAGAAATTCATCATACTTAATGTAAATATGACATGCCTCAAACTCCATTGTAACACCTCTTACAAAATTGAATATTTCAAATGGTACAAAGTTGCCCAGACCATAAGTTAAGGGGTCACTTTCCATCATTCATGAATAATTGGCTCAATTCTTCATGAAAAAACGAGAAGCCCTGTGTTGTTAGTAGAGAGAGAGGAGTATGCAAATTAATAGGCCAAGAGTGTTGTACTTTTATTTCAGATCAACAGGATATTGATAAAGGGCATTTAACAACATTAGCAAATTACAGAGACAAAGGAAATTAGCAGACAGACATGGGATCCTCTATCATGGTTAGGTACAGGTTTATCCCAATGGAGATATAGTTACAATATATAGTAATAGGGCTTGTGTTACTATTGATCATTTATATCATTATGAGATGCTTTCCTATACTACTTAGTGCATTGTGCAAGCAAGCAAGGAAAAAGATTAAAATCCAGGTGAGAAAAAATTCGTCCTGAATATCCAGCATTTTATGAGAATTTTGGAAGAGGCGACATACGAACGTAAGCAAATTAGATGAATTGTTTCAATATTCAGTTTGGATAACAAAATGGAGTCTAGCAGCCATGATTGTATTTATATGCGTTTAATGAAACGATGTTTTGCAAGAAATGTTTATGACTTTTATGCTTCGTGAAATGTATGCTTTCCAAGGCCGTACTATTTTGTCTTTGTGCTTATTTAGAAAAACAGTTTTAGTGTCTCCAAAACTCAGAGGCAAGGCTTTATATTTTAACACATTGTGGTTAAGGAGGCAAATTCTTTGAGTAGAGGTGTCAGATCAGAGTCATGTTTGATTCCAGTGCCAAGTTTAAAGGTATCTCCTTAAATGATGTCGTCTTGACAGGACCAGATCTTAACAACAAACTGGAAGGACGCTATTGCCTTCACTGCTGACATTAAACAAATGTTCCATTACTTTCTCGTGAAGGAAAAAGGCAGGAATTTTTTAAGATTCTTTTGGTTTAGAGGCAATGACCCTTCTAAAGACATTGCAGAGTACCGTATGAGGGTACATATCTTTGGTAACAGCTCTTCTGCAGTTGCCATCTACCTACTCAGACGTTCAGCTCAAGAGGTTGCGCTAGAGTATGGTTTAGATGCAACACAATGCATAGAAAAAGATTTCTATGTGGATGACTGTTTTTTACCAACAGATGAGACTGCAATCAGCCTTCTCAAGAGGGCTCAGAAAATGCTTGTCTGCTCAAATCTCAGGCTTCACAAAATTGCTTCTAACAGTAGAGAAGTGATGGAGGTCTTCCCTTCCCAAGATCTCTTCATTTAAGATCCTTAATGAATCGGGCCCTGGGTGTCCGGGACCGGGGAGCCAGTTTAATTACAGAAAGTTGAGTGGTGTCCTTCTAAGAGGCTCTCTCTCTGAAGCGGGTATCCACTCGGTGACAAAGAGAAATTAGAGCGTCAAGAGAGGTAGGCAGCTCTTGGGTGCCAAGAACATCCTTAATATGGTCTGTGAGGCCTTGCCAAAAGGCAGCAGTCAGGGCTTCGTTGTTCCATTGGAGTTCCGAAGAAAGAGTACGGAATTGGATAACATATCGGGAAACGGATTGTGAGCCCTGACAAAGTCTGAGTAGACTTGAGGCCGAAAATGTGACTCGGCCTGGCTCATCAAAGATCTTCCGGAAGGCCGAAATAAAAGCTTTGCTGTCCCGGTGGATGGGGTCTTTTTTTTCCCAGAGCGGGGATGCCCAACTCAATGCTTGTCCAGATAGTAGGGCGATTATATATATAAGCCACTTTGGCATAATCCAAAGGAAAGTTCTGTGGGAGTAGCTCAAAATGGATTAAGCACTGATTGAGGAAGCCCCTGCACAGTTTTGGATCTCCATCAAACTTTTGAGGAGCCAGTAGTCTCAAGGATGAAACGACTGCCGCCGCTATGGGAGATTCTGGAACTTAAGCTGCAGCTTGCGGAGGATGGGGGGCAGTGACTTGTAAATTAACCACTCGACAATCAATGCTTGAAGGCCTTGGAGTAACTGTACCTGAGCGGCGTCTTGCTGCTCAACTCTTGCTACCAGATGTTGCAGCATGTCCCATGCAGAAGGTTCTTGGTCGGGATCCATTTTATGGCCAGATCTCACTGTCACTGAGTTAGAGTCAGAGGACTGCCCATACAGCCGGCTCACGTGATAATACCTACCGAGAGGCGCGGAGTCTAACAGTGAGGGAGGTGTTTGCTAGGGACTCCCGCAAGGGAGTTTGGAGTTAGCTGCTCGTCGCGACCCTACTAGGGGGTGATGAGCGAGGCTGTATTGAGAACCAAGATAATAACTGAAGATACCACGGATGAGAAGTAGTTTAATGACTGAGAGACTAAGAGGCAGTTTTCCAGGGCAATGGTAGAGCCAATGTACTGAGAGTAAGGAACAGCAGGCGAGTATTCAGGTTATACAGGAGACTGGTAGCCATGATCTGCAGGTAGATGTGCTGGAGACTCTTAGAACAGGTAGCAATAGTCTGCAGAGTGTTACCACAGGATAGTGGAGTAGATACAGGAGGACACCTGGAGCACACCAACAGTTTATTGAGGATTTCTTTGCATGGCTCCCTCACTTCTTATCTTCAGACATCCCCACCCTCATCCTAGGTGATTTCAACATCCCCATTGATAACCCACCTTCCAAAGCTGCTTCCAAACTACTCTCTCTAACCTCCTCATTTACACATTTAAATCTCTTCTCAATCCACCCATCCCAAACCCTCAGTCTACTATCAGTGCCCAGGATATTGATTCCTACTTCAAGGACAAGATTGATAACATCAGACTAGAAATGGTATCCTCGTCCTTGACAAGCAATCAGCTCAATTCCTTCCCACTACCCTCTGACACCCTCTCTTCATTTGACCCAACAAATTTCTGCTCTCTTCTTATCTTCTTACTCTACCTCCTGTCCTGTTGATCCTATTCCCTCACAAATTGGTAGATTCCTGTCTCCTGTGCTTATTTCGTCTCTAGCTAAAATCTGTAATCTCTCGCTCTCTACTGGCATCTTTCCATCGCTATGCAAGCATGCAGTGATTACTCCTATTCTAAAAAAAACAGGATTCCGACCCAAACTCTCTCTCAAATTACCGTCCCATCTCTCAGCTCCCGTGCCTCTCCAAGCTTCTAGAGAGATTTGCCTACACTCGCCTGACATGCTTCCTTTCCACAAACAACCTGTTGTATCCACTTCAGTCTGGCTTTCGTTCTCAACACTCCACAGAGACTGCGCTGACTAAGGTTGTCAATGATCTGATCACTGCAAAAAGTAAATGCCATTATTTTCTCCTAATTCTCCTGGATCTCTCGGCTGCATTTGGCACCATTGACCACTCTCTTGTCATACAAACGCTGCAATCCCTAGGTCTTCAAGACACTGTTCTATCCTGGTTCTCATCCTACCTTTCTTACTACTCTTTCACTGTTAATTTCTCTGGGGCCACCTCTGCTCCGCTTCCTTTATCAGTTGGAGTACCGAAAAGCTCAGTGCTAGGTCCTCTGCTGTTCTCTATCCATACCACTTCTCTTGGATATCTAATAAGTTCCTTTGGATTTCAGTATTATCTCTATTCGGATGATACCCAAGTTTATCTAACCTCTCCTGATCTTTCAACATCTGTGTTGTCCCGTGTAACTGACAGTCTTTCTGCCATTTCATCTTGGATGTCCTCTCGAAAACTCAAACTTAATCTTTCTAAAACAGAGATAATAATATTCCCACCCACCAACAAGAGCATACCTGACATTTCTATTTCTGTTGATAACATGACCAGCACGGTGGCGTAGTGGTTAACACATCTGCCTTACAGCACTGGGGTCATGAGTTCAATTCCCGACCATGGCCTTATCTGTGAGGAGTTTGTATGTTCTCCCCGTGTTTGCGTGGGTTTCCTCCGGGTGCTCCGGTTTCCTCCCACACTCCAAAAAACATACCGGTAGGTTAATTGGCTGCTAACAAATTGACCCGTGTCTGTGTGTCTGTGTGTGTGTGTTTGTTAGGGAATTTATACTGTAAGCCCCAATGGGGCAGGGACTGATGTGAGTGAGTTCTCTGTACAGCGCTGCGGAATTAGTGCCGCTATATAAAAAAATGATGATGATGATGATGATAAATCCCACCCGCTGCCTAGGTGTAATCCTCGAATTACACCAATCCTTTGTTCCCCACATTGACTCTATATCTAAATCATGTTACATACATCTAAAAATCATTTCCAGAATCCGCACATATCTCACACAAGACACTGCAAAAACCTTAATTCATGCACTTATCATCTCCCACATTGACTATTGCAATTCCCTCCTTACTGGTCTTCCGCAAAACAGACTCAAACCCCTACAATCTATTTTGCACGCAGCGGCAAGATTGATTTTCCTTGCAAATCGTTATTCCTCTGCTGAATCACTCTGTATGTCTCTACACTTTTACTAACCTACAAGGCCATCAACAAAGCTGCACCTTCATACATTTCCTCTCTTGTCTCAAAATATCTCCCAATTCTGCAACTCCATTCTGTACAAGATGTGCGTCTCTCATCCACACTCACTACATCCTCCCATTCCCGGTTACAGGACTTTTTTCGGGCTGCACTCACTCTATGGAATTCTCTCCCTCGCACAAAAAGACTCTCCTTTGGTCTACAAGATTTCAAGCGTTCTCTGAAAACCCACCTCTTCAGACAAGCTTATAATATTCTTCAACCACCCTCTTAACCTCACTACATTACCCTATTACCACCTGTTACACAATTTCACATAAGACAACTACCCCCTGACCAACATTGTTGTGTGACAGGATCATTTAGCTTATGAGTCACTTTTACCTTTGCAGTCTGGCTGGGCCGAAATGCAAAATGTAGACTTAACCTCATGTATCAAACTCCCATTGTCCCATAGATTGTAAGCTTGCGAGCAGGGCCTTCTCACTTCTTTGTCTGTTTTACCCAGTTTGTTTATTAGTTTACTGTGTTTGTCTCCAATTGTAAAGCACTATATAAATAAATGATGATGGTGATGATGATGACAAGTTGATCCATGCTTCATCTTTCTTTTAGTATTAATTAGTATTAAGGCAATTTACATCCATTAGCACTGGGCTTTATTTTGTGTTTTTGTGATATTCAAAAAATATTTGGACTACCTATAGATCTTGAATAGTTTAATAAAAGAAGGGCTGAATAGATGCACTAATGCTCTAAATTATAGAGGAAGTATGAATCACTTAAAACATAACTTTTATTACTGACATATCAGCGAAATATAAAATAAATTGAAAATCTTAAAACGTGATGTGTAGTTAAAAATTCGCTGGATGCTCTACTGAATCCTATTAATCAATAATAACATCCTTATGCTGGATCCTTATAATATCTCATGCAATATGAACTAGCCCAATGGATCAATTATCTCACCACGTCTGGTTTCGATAATATAAAGTAAATCGTCCTTAGGTAAGATCAGAGGTCACAATAATATAGCCATCGGTTCATTCACTTCCCTCCTGGCTGACTTGATAATACCCTTGGCTGTCTAGCTATCAATGGATCTATGAGGCACGGTAATCTAGCAAGTAATCTCCGTTTTTCTATATAAGGTGTATTGCTAGCTACCTAACATTAACTCCATCTATCTTTGGATCTAATAGGAGCAATGATAAGGATCTGAAATTTTTTAAATAGGTAAGTAGAAGAACCCAGCGAAACGCCGACGCGCGTTTCGCTATGTGTGCTTAGTCGTGGCTGACGGAGGACGCAACTGACAGCTCTTTTATACTGTCAGTATGGGGCTACGTGAATGTCACGTGAGGATTAGTTCCAATCATGTGGCGGGAATAAGATTGATGTCGTTAGCTGCCTATCACAGGTCTCACAAGGTACAAGTCAGTCTTATAAAGATTATCCAATAGAATCCTGCCACGTTCTTGCTCTATGACGATAACTCTTCCCATAGGATATTCTAAAATGACAGGGCAGATAGCATATCGCATCGGTACGTGGTAGTCATGGTAATCATATTGTAAACATATGTCCTCTGATCGGACTGCGATCCTGAAGATTACCCCATTCGGAATTATGGATACCTATCAGATATAATTTATATGAAGATTAGTTATGGCTGCTGATACATTTTAGCGTGATTATTGACCAATTGCAGTGTCGGAACTGACTTCTCGTGTGGCAAGTTCAAACGGCTGGAGAACCTTGCACAACACGGAAATCAGTCTCCACTGCGCTTGACTCAGGCGCATCCCCACTCCTTTGCCTATGTCGTAGGTGGCTGTGTAGGCTTAAATGGCCTTTTGCTGCTCCTCCATCCTCTGCAGCATATAGAGGGTGGTTCCAGAGCGTCACAACCTCTTGTTTGAGGTGATGGCAGGGCAGGTTCAGGCTTTTCTGATGTTGCTCGAGTCTTCGGTAGGCAGTGGCAGAATGCAAAAAGTGTCCAGCAATTTTGCGGGCCACCGCAAGCATATCCTGCACACCCCTGTCACTTTTCAGGTAATGCTGCACCACCAAATTTATTGTGTGGGCAAAACATGGCACGTGCTGGAAATTGCCCATATGTAATGCCCGCACAATGTTACTGGCGTTGTCCGACACCACAAATCCCCAGGAGAGTGTAAGTGGGGTAAGCCACTGACAAATGATTTCCCTCAGTTTCTCTAAGAGGTTGTCAGCGTTGTGCCTCTTACTAAAACCGGTAATACACAACATTGCCTGCCTTGGAATGAGCAGGCCTTTTTAGAGATGCTGCTACTGATGCAGCTGCTGCTGTTGCTGCGGAAGGGGATGCATCTACCCAGTGGGCTGTCACAGTCATATAGTCCTTAGTTTGCCCTGAATCACTTGTCCACATGTCCGTGGTTAAGTGGATAGTGGGTACAACCGCATTTTTCAGAGCACTAGCGTAGCGGTCAGAGCACTGACGTAGCGGTCTTGCAACTTCCCCTCTGGGAAGATGACCGACTCCCAGCAGCAACAGCAGTAGTAGGCGTACCGCTGCAGGATCCTCCGGAAGAATCCCGGATTGAAGAGGACTCAGTCATGCCGGTGACATGGCCTGCAGGACTATCTCTGATCGAGATCGTGGAGGAAATTGACGAGGAGGGTGTTGCTGGTGTAGATACAACAGGACCAAGGGATTTAGGTGTCCCTGGACTGCTGACGGTCCTAGCCACAGTTCCTGAACTAAACACTGAATTATGAAGGGTCTTCAGATGACGTAGAAGGGAGGATGTCCCTAGGTGGCCAAGATCCTTACCCCTGCTTATTGCAGCTTTACATAAACTACATATGGCAATACAATTGTTGTCCAGATTGGGATAGAAATAATTCCAGACCGAAGAGGTGGATTTTTTGGTCTTCTGCCCAGGCATGACGATGGGCTTTTTCATCCCATGGACAACAACTGTTTTCCCCCCTGGTGCCTCATTTAAGATAACCACATCAGCATCCTCCCCGTCAAGTTCCTCCTCAGTGCCAGCTACATCAATATCCTCCTCCCGGTGTACAACATTGACACCTTCATTATCCAAATCTGTAACTGCACTGTGGGTGATCCTTCCAGCATATGCAGAGGGCGTGCTGGAAATGGTGGAAGGAGCCACCTCTTCCCGTACAGTGATGGGAAGGTCAGGCTTCGCAACCACCAACACCCTTGGACTCGCCTTGGGGATTTGTGATGACATCTCTTTAGAAGGCAGAGTTGTTTGCTGTGTTGTTGATGACAGCTTAACTCTCTTAAATTTTTCAGAGGGGGGGGAGGAGGAGGGCTTAGATCCTTGGGTGAAGCTGAACCACTAGTCATGAACACGGGCAAGGGCCTAAGCCGTTCCTTGCCACTCCGTGTCGCAAATGGCATATTGGCAAGTTTCCGTTTCTCCTCAGATGATTTCAATTATTTTTTTTTGATCATTTTAGTGACCTTTGACTTTTTGGATTTTACATGCCCTCTACTATGAAATTGGGCAGCGGCCTTGGCAGACGACGTTGATGGCATTTCATTGTCTATGTCATGACTAGTGGCAGCAGCTTCAGCAGTAGGAGGAAGTGGTTCTTGATCTTTCCCTACTTTATCCTCCAAATTTTGGTTCTCCATTATATGCAGCACAAGAGAGCGTACCCCTAAACCACACACACTCGGCAAAGCCTTTAAAAATTATATGCGGCACAAGGGAGTACCACTGGACTGGAGTTATACAGCAGTACCAATGGACTTATACTGCAGGATCAGTGAACGTAGTTATTATATTGCAGTACACTACCAATGGATTTATACTGCAGGATCAGTGAACGTAGTTATTATATTGCAGTACACTACCAATGGAATTATACTGCAGGATCAGTGAACGTAGTTATTATATTGCAGTGCACTACCAATGGATTTATACTGCAGGATCAGTGAAATCCTATAGCAGTACCACTGTACTGGACACAGGACAGCACCACTGGATTAATGGCTGCACCACCACTGGACTGAGCAGGACAAAGCACAGGACACCACCACTGGACTGAGCAGGACAGAGTACAGGGCACCACCACTGGACTGGCCAGGACAGAACCACCGGAATGACCAGGACAGAGGACACCTAACCTAACACACCCTCCCTCTTCCCTGATCAATGACCGAGTGAAGATGGCGGCGGCAAGCGGGGAATATAAAGAATCCGAATCTCGCGAGATCCGACGGCGAGATTATGATGAAATGCCTCGTTTTCAGTTTGGAGTCCGCCGGGAATACCCGAACAGTCCTCGGATCGGGCTCGGATCCGCACTGTTCGGGGGTGCTCGGATTTACAAAATCCGAGCCCGCTCATCTTTACTTTATTATGTGGTGAGTATATGTATTAACTTTGTAAGGAGATGCAAGTGGAAAGGATTGGATTTGACCATTAAATCATTTCTACCATTGGCTGGAAAGAAACTGTATAGAAAAATACTGTTGAGGAAAAAAAGAGTTGTGTACAAATCAACTACTGTGAACCACTGGTAAAAATAAATAGGTGATCATTCTATTAGTATGTAAATGAGCTTAGAAGCTTTTTTTTTTGCACATCTCCCCACCAGAAACAACTATAATAAACATGTAAAGAGATACAAAAAAAACTAACTTTTCTATTTGACTTTATTAAATATTATTTGGTGTCATACATTAAGGATTAGAAATGTATTTTACACTGTGAAAATATCAGCACCGACTAGTGACATCTATGGGAATGTACACATTAAATTACTTTTAAAAAAAATCAAACTGATGAACGTGTGTGTGTGTGTGTAAAACTTTGAAAAGATGTTGATGGAGCACTTATCTGTTCTCTGGCTTGAGTATAAAGGACTGGAAATGCATTTTATATTGTGGAAATATCAGCTCTAACTAACATGACCTATAGGAACATAAATATCTCTGTAATTTAAAAATATAGACTGCAATTGATGTGTGATGTATAATGTGGCAAATCACACAGCATCATATAGCTTATTTTAACTTTGTAGTACATTTGTAAAGCACCACATTGCTCCACAGCACAGTACAGCAGGGAAAACAGGACATACATAAAACAGGGAAATGCAAGGTAGACAAAATAAATGCAACCATGAAAACAAAGGGTATGGAGGGCTCTGCTCATGAGATAGCATATTCTAAGTGGTAGAGGTCTACACCTGAAAAATGAGAAGCAACTGTGGTTCAGAATAGAGATTGGGAGTTGTAAGGCTGCATTAGTGTGAGTAGAATCATAGGAGATAAGGCATGCTCCATTAAAGAGATGTTTTTTCAGAGCGCATGTAAAGATTTGAAGAGTGTGAGAACGCCTGATTGGGTGTGGTAGGAAATTCCATAAGTGGGGAGCAGCATGGGAGGAGTAGGCATGAGTGAGAAGTTGTTATCATGGATGAGACAAGGCGCGGTCAGAGGGAGTTAGAGTATTATGTTATGACATTTAAAATGCATGACTGGATTCTGGAGGTCACAGGGATTTGTAAAGTGGTGCAGCAGATGTTGAGTGAGGATTAGGATTAGCCTTGCAGCAGCATTTAAAATGGATTTAAGTGGAGATACATGGGTGAGGGAAATGCCAGATGATAGGATGTTACAGTAGTCAAGATAGGAGATGATGGGAGAATGGATAAAAGTTTTGGGAGCATGTTGAGTAAGAAAAGGAAGATGATAAGTTCTGTTTTGGACATGTTGAGCTTTAGGTAGCATTGGGACATCTAAGTGGAGATAGCAGAAATACAGTTGGTTACATGAGATACAGAAGGAGAGAAGTCAGGAGAAGAGATATAGGGGTATATTTACTAAACTGCGGGTTTGAAAAAGTGGAGATGTTGCCTATAGCAACCAATCAGATTCTAGCTGTCATTTTGTAGAATGCACTAAATAAATGATAGCTATAATCTGATTGGTTGCTGTAGGCAACATCTCCACTTTTTCAAACCTGCAGTTTAGTACTAGCCCATGGAATTGGGTGTCATCAGAGTAGAGGTGGTACTGAAGGCTGAATGAACAATGATGAATGTGAAGAAGCATGCAGTTAGAAAAGTAAAGATCCGTGAACAGAATCTTGTGGGACCCTAACATCTCATCCTTAATTGTCACACATCATATACTTGTCAATTAATGATATTTGAGTATGACAAATTATTATGCCCAGCCTTATTCTGATTTGACCTTTTTATACTGACAAGGATTAAGTAATAAAAAGTACACTGTAAAATTGATAAAAGTTTTAAGTGGCGTAACTCACAGAACAGGATTTAACATGACAGACATAATTGAACTTTAATAAATAATTATTATATTTGAACTGCACAACAAATTAAATCATTGAATAATATAAATATAATAAATCAGGATACCTACCTCTTCTGATTGTTTCTGCAATATTTCTCTGACATTATGTGGTAATGTGTTATAGAGTTCCTCTTCAACAACAATTTGACTTCTTTTGAGGAATGGGCAATTGCCTATATCAGCAGGAAGATTATCAAGCTTATTATCAGACAGCTCAAATTGTCTAAGTTGTATTAAGTTTCCAATTGCTAATGGGATCTTTTGTATAAGGTTGTATGATATAATAAGTACACGTAATTTAGTGCAGCAAAACAGCTCTGCTGGTAATACTGATACTTTGTTGTGTTCGATGCTGAAAACTAATAGTTCTTGAAGTTTGGAAATCTCTTCAGGAATGACTGAAATACAATTATATGCAAGAGCAAGATGCTTTAGTCTTCGAAGATGAAACAAACCTGATGGCATTTCACTTATCAGATTTTTATTGAAGTTTAAGTATTCTAAGGATGTTACCTTTGATATGTAAGGCGATATGACTGTAACTGTATTACAGTGTAACTTAAGAGACGTAAATTTCTTGTGATTCTGGAAGCTTGCTACTTCACTCATACCAGTCAAATTATTTTCTTTAAGATCTAATTCCTGTAGGTGGCTTAAACTGAATGCCACACTTGGAATCCTATCTAGTCCACACTGCACAAGTTTCAGAGTATGTAGCACAGAAAGTTTTCTGATATTATTTAAGTATGTTAGTTTATTTTTTTGGTTATGTATACTAAGATGTTGAAGATGATTAGCAATATCGAGTATAGCAATGGGTACTTTAGCAAAGTTTGATCTAAAATGAAGAGACTTAAGATTTTCCAGTTCATGAAATGACTGCAGTGTGATAGCAGTTTTGCTATTCAGCTGAAAACTACCTTCAAAGAAAAGCTCTCTGACATTTTTTAAACTATAGATCCAATTTGGTATCTCTTTCAGTCTTTCAAATCGGACACGTACCAATTGCAAGTTGTTTTTCAAAAATTGCAGAGCTGCTTCTTCTACTTTAACAGTGCTGTTCAAAATCCACATTTCTTTTAATAGTACTAATTTAGAGATTAGTGGTTCTACATGTGCATCACTTATCAGCTCCAATTTGAGAACTTCTATATTCTGTAACTCATAAACAGCAGAAGGTAATCCAGGTAACATGAAAAGATGTAACTCACATTTATTTTGCACATTTCTAATCATACGTTGTAAAAGCTTTTCTTCTGTCCATTCATAATTCAAATTTAATTGGAGCAGCTTATTTTCACTAATGTCTGAAAGAAATATGGCAAAGTTTTTGGCATATAAGCTATCATACTGATCTATCAAATGCAACAAAAATGCAAAATCATTCTTAATGTCAGGAATGTCATTAATGTTTGTTTCTTCACGAACTTTTGAAAAGCAATATTCTTTCAAATTGAAAAGGTAGATCCAACCGAGTGAGTATACACAAGTGGAGCTGTATAATATAATGACTGCAATATAAGCATATGATAACATTGCAAATAATCGCAGTAATCCATGAATGCAGAAGAAATCAGCACATCCTGTTGAGTGAGAGGCATCTATGCAATGGATTATGTAGTGCATCTTTGGTATTAACATTGAAACATAACACAAGATACAAAGTGCTTGAAAGCAGCGTATGACCGTTTGGCGAATGTACATATTATAAAGTATATCTCCATCTTCAGTATGAAGCCGAAATTTCTTTACCTTCTCAAACAAAGCCTTAGCTTGCTCAGCTTCTTTCTTATCCAAGAGAGTAAGAGTTTGATTTCCTGAAATGCCACTGGACTCATGTGTCTGGGTCTTTAAGCCAGATTTGTCAATGGACATTGAATTTACAGGCAAATTGTGTTTTGTCAGCGACATCACTGAAGTAGCAGGATTTACCGTATCTGTTAATGAGGTTTCTAGCCTTGATGAAGCAATGCTACCGAGATATTTGTTATCAGAATGTTCATACATTGTTTGAGATAGGGCCTTTGTTGTCCATGGAGAATCTAAGCATTTATAAAGGACAGCTACAAAGTGTTCAATTTTGGAACTAGTTCCTGGAAATTTAAACCAAAAATTTGCGCATACCATGAAGATCATTGAATGGATAAGTACCAAGTATGGAAAATATTTTGAGTACCACAATGTGGCTGTGTCATAACACCATTGGTCAATCATGACATACTGTTTTCTATCCAAATAAAATCTTATGATTTGTTTTTGCTCATCAAAAGCTTTGGTAATTGTTGCATTCCACTTTAAAGTCTTTATATCAAGTCCATTTGGAACTGGAATACAAAGTATTTTGGCTGCAGATGAAATCTGGAATATAAACAACAAATAAACATATTCAGTTAGACAATTTCATATAAAATTGGAATAATAAAAACCAGCATGCATCTATAATAATGTTTTTTTTTACATTTACAACTCATTTTTAACACTTTTTAACACTTAACTTCTTAATATATTAAAGTACAACTCAGTCATATCCCAGAATTGATAATAAAATAATTTGTTAACAATGAAAAAAATAGCATAAAAGGATAATTCTTTGGCCAATGTAACATCATTTTTGTAAAAAACAAATATGTACAGTAAGATTAGCTGACCTTATGTTTATTAGCTATTGAATCACCTAACTGCACTTGACATGACACAGTGAACTATTTTAATTCTGTTCTGCAGTTCACACAATACATGTGCCTATATGCATCATCTGTCACTGGATTAGGAATCCCATTCTTTCATTTCTGATCCATTTTAATAGGATTTTGGATTGGATAAGAGGGCCACTTAGTTGAAACTGACCAAACTGTCCAACAATATACAGTGCATACAGCTTAACAGTAATATCAAAGAGAAAAGGATGTCAGATACAAGAAAGTGTAGCTTAACCTTCCGCATTAGAGAGTAGTGTTACTATTGTTATGACCCTAAAGACAATGGGCCTGATTCATTAAGGAAAGTAAAGCAAAAAAAAAATTAGTAAACTTTGCATCTTGGCAGAACCATGTTGCATTGGAGGGGGATACAAATTTAAAATGTGATGGCATATTTATAGTTGGAGTAAGGCAAGTTATAGATCAACTTTAAAATTCAGCTATCAAGTGTGTGCTACATGAAAAAACAGCCAGTATTTATCTTATGTGCAAAATAATAAACTAATTTGCACTCCTTGCATTGTAATATGGTTTTGTCCAGGAAAAAACTCATTTTTTTGCCTTACTTTCCTCAGCATTATATAAATTTAATACACATTTCACCAAGAATGTCTTATATGATGTTCCCATATAGCTCTCATTATCTGTCAAAATGATAGCACTGTTCCCACAATCATATATTCCGGTGCATATCAAAGTACATTATCAGGCCAACCAGCTTTGTTTACCTAGCCACCAGAACAGCTCCAGAGACACAAACCAGTCCGGGTACAGACAAATCCCCAGGTGTGACAACCCATCTTATTTTATTCATGTGAATGCTTTCATCGGGATTCTGGTGGTATAGCAACACATATATGCATTAAAACACCTCATGAAAGATCCAAACTATTAGCTTTTCAAAGTCACTTGATACAAGAGACATGATTGACCAGTAAAATACATAATTGTGTGGTATATGTAACTAAATGTTTGTCCTTCTGCAATAGAGGTAATCTGAGCTAATAAGTATAAGCACCGTTCCATTATTCTTACCATCGGATTGCAATTACCGAGGTTGTAAAAATTATATCAACTTTTTTTAATTGTGCCATGTGGGACAGAAACCCCAATCTGCACAGTGCACTTTTCAAACGCATAAATTAAATGTGCATTTATGTGTACTCTACATGGTCAAATAGTCTCAGATGATACCTGGCTTAATGTATCACTCTGTGCTGCACAGCTGGCCTGCCTGTATGCCGTCTATTCAAACTTCTCCTGGGATGCATACCCACTCCTATTTTAGGCTTCCAGCAAGGAAGTGATCCTGAGTCGCTGTCACTCAGCTTTTGGTGGACACACATCTCTCCAAGACTTGGATATGTAGATCAGGACAAAGGCAGTAGTCCATGGACAGATTGTCCCTTTCCCGTCTACAAGCAGGAACCTAGATCTCAACACCAACCTGACTTTAGCTATCACAGGGTAGTGAATGCCCTTTATTTGTTATCAGGAGCTATCTTTTAAGGGAGAAATGAGTATCAGGACCAGCCTGAAAGGTCTTTTTCTGTATTTACCTTTTCACAGATAGCAGATGATTTGCTCTTGACACAATTAGAACAGGTATTGTTCTGTGACTATACAGCAGAGTTTGTTTAAACAGGGAGGTTGATTATATAACAGGAGTTTCAGTCTGTTACACTGGACACTTTCTTATAGGTCAAAGGCCAGAGACAGTCCAAAACTTGGCTCACTATAGGTCAGCTCTTCAGTTCTTTGTTCTTGAGGCGCAGGTCTTTCTCCATGGTAACTGTGTTTGTGACCAACTGCTCATATCCCCAGCCACCCACCAGATACTGGTTACGCAACAATTTCCCCTTAGGCTTCAGCTATTAAAGAGCTACAAAAGCATACTTAATATAAGGTTATTTAAAGTCTGAGTTAATACACAATGAAACAATAACATTAATAAATTGGATATGATTGCAACATACATAGCAACTAACCACAAATATGTATGTTTAATTGCGATTGCATTGTACATGACAATCATAAATATACATTGATTCAGATTGATCTTTCATACAATTTTAATAATTTGACTTTAACAGGTTAAAAAAAGGGGGAGACATTATGGGTAGTTGAAGGGACACAGGGGATATGAGCGAAAATGAAACTGCCAAAAGGAGACATGGGAGAAATTTGGGAACACAGGAATCATTAGGGAAAATTAAGTAACAATGGAGGCATGAGGAATAGGTGGAAGGACACAGAGGAGAGTTAATTGGACACAGGAAAGGTGGGTGACACAGGGTGGATAACTTTGCATCATTTGTTTTACATTATACTATATAATGTTAAAATGCATCTAAAATTAATTTGATCAAAATCCCAAAAAGCTTCTTGGAGACCCTGGCCATTTACTTCAAATATGCTTCCCAGCACTTCAAAACCTCCACTTTGAGCACTGTGTAATATATAAATATATACGCGCCTATCAGCCACAACATTAAAAACACTGACAAGTGAGGAGAATGACATAGATTATCTCGTTACAAAGGCACCTGTCAATGGGTGGAATACATTAGGCAGCAAGTGAACAGTCAGTTCTTGAAGTGGATGTGTTGTAAGCAGAAAAAGCGTAAGGATCTAAGGCTAGAGAGCATCTCCAAACGACCGGGTGTGTGCGCCTCATTTACCTTGGAAAGAAAGGGCACCAGGTGCACTATAGGAAGCAGGCAAGCTGGCAGAGGCAGTGTGATGCTCTGGGCAATGTTCTGCTGGGAAACCTTCATGTAGAAAGCATTCATGTGTATGTTACTTTGACACATTCCACCTACCTAAATGTTGTTACAGACCAAGTACACCCCTTCATGGCAATGGTATTCCTTTATGACAGTGGCCTTTTTCAGCAGGAAAATCCTGCAAAAATTGAGAAACATGATAAAGAGTTCAAGGTGTTGACTTGGCCTCCAAATTCCCCAGATCTCAGTGCAATCGAGCATCTGTTGAATGTGCTGGAAAAAAAAGTCTATGTTATGGAGCCCCCACCTCGCAACTTACAGGACTTAAAATATCTGCAGCTAACATCTTGGTACCAGATACCACAGGACACCTTCAGAGGTCTTGTGGAGTCTATGCTTAGATGGGTCACAGCTGTTTTGGCAGCTGAGGGGAACCTACACAATATTAGGCAAGTGGTTTTAATATTGTGGCTGATCAGTGTGCATATTATATTATTATTATTATAAATAGTTCACTGTGTATGCCCTTCTTCACCTTCACCATACGTTGAATAAGATAACCAACTTATATAAAATAAAGACACGGAGACCTGAGTAAAGTGGCAAACTGACGTATTTTATTATCCTAATTAAACCTGGTGGCGGAGAAAGAGCACTGCGGATCAGCTCCAGCGATACCCAACCAAGCGTGGACATGGCAATATAGCCTTAAGTCCACCCACTTCTCTCATAACCCCACCGCTTGGCCGGCCCTAACCTGTTATCAGAGTAAACTGCACTCACCTCACTACTCACTCCCCCTCCCTCACTGAGCCAGACGAGGCCCCTCCCCATGGAAGGGACAAGAGTTACAGATTGCCTTGTAAGGGGACAGATACTTGCAGCCAATCACGATAGAGCCGCAAATATATCAGCCGCATATCGCAGTGCCTTCCTCCCACGCTGCTGCCCTAGGGGCAAAACAGCCCGCCACCATCCAAACTGAGCACTCTCCTCAACTCCAACCAAATGCTCTCCATAAAAATAAGCAGCCCCTCGTCCGAGAGGTGCACACCGTCTCTCCTATAGAGACTCACCCTATCTGCTGTTATCACCGGGTGATCCACCACAAATCCACCGAGGGACTTAATTACCTTCCGAAGTGCACTATTAAGCTTCCGCGCCATAATAAGGATATTTTTTAACGGTAATGTAGATCTCCAAGACAGCCTTGGGAATATCTCCTCTCCTGATCTCTCTCCCTCCCTCCTCTCTAGGGTGTCCACCTGCCTCTCTGCCATCTCCTCCTGGATGTCCTCTCGATTCCTCAAACTTAACCTTGCCAAAACTGAGCTCATAGTTTTTTCTCCCTCTCATACCCCATCCCCTTCTGACCTCTCCATCACTGTCAACAACACCTCTATCTCCCCTGTCCCCCAACTTCGCTGCCTTGGTGTCATCCTCGACTCCTCTCTCTCCTTTGGCCCCCACATCCTCTCTCTTGCTAAATCCTGCCGCTTTCAGCTGCGCAACATCGCTCGCATCCGGCCCTTCCTCTCCCAAGATGCCACCAAATGCCTTATCCACTCTCTGATCATCTCCCGCCTGGACTACTGCAACCTCCTCCTCACTGGCCTCCCCCACTCTCATCTCGATCCCCTTCGATCCGTCCTTAACGCTGCAGCTAGGCTTATTTTCCTCTCTCGCCGCTCCTCTTTTGTCTCCCCCCTCTACCTAGACCTTCACTGGCTCCCATTCCCCTTCAGAATCCTCTTTAAGCTCCCTACACTCACCTACAAGGCCCTCGCCAACTCCACTGTGCCCTACATCTCCTCCCTCCTCTCTATTCATGCTCCATCCCGCCCTCTCCGCTCTGCCTCTGACCGTCGCCTCTCTTCCCCCCTTATAACCTCCTCCCATGCGCGTATTCAAGACTTTGCCCGCGCTGCCCCCCTCCACTGGAACAAGCTCCCTCCCTTCATCAGAACATCCCCTAATCTGTCCAGTTTCAAACGGGCCCTAAAAACCCACCTTTTTCTTAAAGCCTTTCTGTCTCCCACTTAACTTCCTACCTTATCTTCTGCCTCTGTCCCCCTACTCTCCCTCTCTCCCCTGCGTCTCTCTGTCTGTCCACCCCTCCCCTTAGATTGTACGCTCCTCTGAGCAGGGCCATCTCTCCTCCTGTTTCCACCACTTCTAACTCTGCTCTCCAGCGACATAGCCCTCTTCCTCGAGGGTCCTCCACCCCACGTCCACTCTCGCTCCCTCCTCCCCCCTGGGGGTCTCCCTGTCTTCCGCGCCCTCCTTCTTGGGCCCCGTCGTTTGCGGATCCTCCCTCCCCCTTCCCCGCCCTCTCTAGCTGTGCATTGAGCTTACTGAGTTGCTGTGTTTACTGTACTGTGCTGTCTCCCATTGTATTGTAATTTTGTTTGTCTCTGTACGGCGCTGCGGATGCCTTGTGGCGCCTTATAAATAAATATTAATAATAATAATAATAATAATAATAATAATAATAATAATAATAGCGGACCAGCCAAGTATGATTTTTCGGCCATGTAGTCTTAATATAATGCATGTCCTCTCTCATTTGAATAATTAGGTCTAGGGATTTACCTTTACCTAAATCATTCCCTCCTAGGTGTATAACTAGATCATCAGGGGCTCCCCACCACTCTATCAGCTTCCTTAACCAAGGCAATAGATTGCTCCAAACCAAAGCCCGTTTACCTAAGCAATAAACACAGCTATTTCCCACACTGGTAAACCTCGTCTGAACCCCCGTCTGGTTAGCTGCCCAGAATATGTAAGAGTGCCCGATGATCCAAATATTTCTCGCAGTTACCACAGCATCTAAAAAAGAGATAAGTGTTAAGTACTGCAATATTTACCTGACCATCACACCCAGCACCAAGGTGCACATAGGGATTGACAAAGGCAGCCCATCAGACGAGCATGGAGCATAGCTGGTAAAAGGAAAAGGAAAACGGGGGAGAAATGGATTTGGGTAAGGGTAAGTTACTCACACGAAGGTAAAACCCGATCACACCCCAGAGGCACACCACTAATCAGGCCTCCGGAGAAAAAAACCGGGAGAAATCCCTTCGCGCCCTCGCTCAACACGACGAGCAGATAAGCCTTGAGTAACCGGGAAGGGAGTAGAGGGACCAAACAAAAGGTAATGTAAAAATAGGTCTAGATGTACTTGACAGTGACAAAACAATACTGAGAAACAGCCAAATGGAGAAATGAAAAGACAAAAGAAAAAACAACAACAAGCCAATAATAACATTCACAATACAATTGGTCACACTTTAAACATTAGGCCTAATGTAACCTTGGTAGGCCGCGGATTTCCATCTACCAAGTGATTTTATAGCCTCCACTGATGACCCCGCCAAAGCCGCGGATGTGGCTGCTCCAATTCTAAAAGAGTGAGAACTGTAAACAGAAGGGTTTAATCCTAGCAATTTAACTGCCTGCTTTAGAACCGCGTTAAATTGATATCTTGTCAGCTGCGCCCCATTTTTGTGAACTAGAAAAACTAGATTAACGGGCCTGATTTGAATAAAATGGGTGGTTAATTTTACCGGACATATCTCTTTATCATTTTGGGCCTGCATCTGTAACCATCATCATCATCATCATCCTCATTTATTTATATAGCGCCAACATATTCTGTAGCGCTGTACAATTGGGGACAAACATAATAAACTAATAAACAAACTGGGTAAAACAGACAAAGAGGTGAGAAGGCCCTGCTCGCAAGCTTACAATCTATGGGACAATGGGAGATTGACACATGAGGTTAAGTCTACATTTTGCATTTTGGCCCAGCCAGACTGCAAAGGTAAAAGTGACTCATAAGCTAAATGATCCCGTCACACAACAATGTTGGTCAGGGGGTAGTTGTCTTGTTTGAAATTGTGTAACAGGCTAAAGGTAGTGAGGTTAAAAGGGTGGCTGAGGAATATTATAAGCTTGTCTGAAGAGGTAGGTTTTCAGAGAACGCTTGAAAGTTTGTAGACCAGAGGAGAGTCTTACTGTGCGAGGGAGAGAATTCCATAGAGTGGGTGCAGCCCGAAAAAAGTCCTGTAACCGGGAATGGGAGGATGTAATGAGGGTGGATGAGAAACGCAGATCTTGTGTAGAATGGAGTTGCAGAGTTGGGAGATATTTTGAGACAAGAGAGGAAATGTATGAAGGTGCAGCTTTGTTGATGGCCTTGTAGGTTAGTAAAAGTGTAGAGACATACAGAGTGATTCAGCAGAGGAATAACGATTTGCAAGGAAAATCAATCTTGCCGCTGCGTGCATAATAGATTGTAGGGGTTTGAGTCTTTTTTTGGGAAGACCAGTAAGGAGGGAATTGCAATAGTCAATGCGGGAGATGATAAGTGCATGAATTAAGGTTTTTGCAGTGACTTGCATGAGATATGTGCGAATTCTGGAAATGTTCTTTAGATGTATGTAGCAGGATTTAGATATAGAGTCAATGTGGGGAACAAAGGATAGTGTGAGTCAAGGATTACACCTAGGCAGCGAGCTTGTGGGGTGGGATTTATGGTCATGTTATCAACAGAGATAGAAATGTCAGGTATGCTCTTGTTGGTGGGTGGGAATATTATTAACTCTGTTTTAGAAAGATTAAGTTTGAGTTGGCGAGAGGACATCCAAGATGATATGGCAGAAAGACAGTCAGTTACACGGGACAACACAGATGTCGAGAGAGCAGGAGAGGATAGATAGATTTGGGTATCATCCGCATAGAGATGATACTGAAAGCCAAAGGAACTTATTAGATTTCCAAGAGAAGCAGTATAGATAGAGAACAGCAGAGGACCTAGCACTGAGCCTTGTGGTACTCCAACTGATAGGGGAAGCGGAGCAGAGGTGGCTCCAGAGAAATTAACAGTGAAAGAGCGATTAGAGAGGTAGGATGAGAACCAGGATAGAACAGTGTCTTGAAGCCCTAGGGATTGCAGCGTTTGTATGGGAAGATAGTGGTCAACGGTGTCAAATACAGCCGAGAGATCCAGGAGAATTAGGAGAGAGTAATGGCGTTCAGATCATTGACAACCTTGGTCAACGCAGTCTCTGTGGAGTGTTGAGAACGAAAGCCAGACTGAAGAGGATCCAACAGGTTGTTAGCGGAAAGAAAGCGTGTGAGGCGAGTGTAGGCAAGTCTCTCTAGAAGCTTGGAGGGGCAAGGGAGCTGAGAGATGGGACGGTAATTTGAGAGAGAGTTTGGGTCGGAGTTTTATTTTTTTAGAATAGGAGTAATCACTGCATGCCTGTATAGTGATGGAAAGATGCCAGAGCACAGATAAGAGATTGGAAGTATGTTTGTTTTGCAGTGTCCAGAGCATTTCGGTAGTGGTGGTAGACAGAAGTATATGTGAAGAAGTCATTAGAGGTGCGAGATTTACAAGCAACCTTTTCCTCCCTGATCCGTTTTAGAACTGGTTATTTTGCATCTTAGATGATCCTCACGTATGACCACGTTTTCAGTAAGCAACCCTGCGGGGACATGAGCCTCCGCTTGCCCAACCAACTCGGAAACCCTGAAAGCCCCAAAAAATGTCAGACTAAAAGCAGTACGAAAAAGCAGGACCTCATACCCATCCCTTGCTACGCCTGCCATGGACCGCATAAGTTGAGATAATGTCTGGATAGTAATCGAGTGCCGCGTGTCTGTTGTGATCGACCTCGCTTTCGCCCAACTTTTAAGCGCTTTAGATATCAAAAAACCCTTAGTGACATCTACCACGCCATTCAGCCGTGACATAAACGAAATACCCGCCAGGGCAGATGACATACTAGCCTTAGAAGCGCCCTCATTATACCTCAACCACATGGATTCCATTACCGCATCCCGCTGACCTGCCTCTGACTGGTCCTTGGTGCTGCTGAACTGGACCCACTGCAGCCACGCTGCTCGATATACCCGCAACGTAGATTGTGCTAGGCCGCGTTCCGCCAGACCTCTTATGCGGGCGTGATGATCTGCCAAACACAAGAGGGACAGGGAAGGCCTATACTATTGGCCTGAGGGGCCAGCTCACGAAATCTCCTCCACTGAAAACGAGACAAGGCATCCGCTATTTTGTTTTTAATCCCGGGGACATGACGTGCATTGAATGTTATTTCGTGCTCTAGGCAACAAAGTATCAGGTGACGCAGCAGAGCTATAGACTGCGGGGAGGACGCCCTCTGTTTATTTATGGACTGGACTACCCCTAGGTTATCACACCAAACAACCACATGGCTCTTTGAAACTTATGACAGAAAACCCTACCCATTGTAATCACCCTGCACGCAAAGTTAAAAAGCCCCAGGAGCGACTGAACTTTCTTTAATGAGCTATAAGGGGAAACCAACGTGTAACCAATCGCCTCCTCTAATTTCTTTAACTTATCCTCCGGGAGCCTACAACAACCTGCTACCGAGTCAATTTCAATGCCTAGAAACGATAAACACTGTGTGGGGCTTTCTGTTTTATCGTGGGCAATGGGCACCCCCATCACCGTAAATAGGGACTGTGCTAATTGTAACACATCTAAGCATGCGCGGGACTTATCTGGACCTATGATCAAAAAATCATCTAAGTAGTGAGCTATTCCCGTGTCAGGTTCCAGCCTGAATGCACCAGTGGAGAAAGCTGCTAAACTTCTCAAACAAGGCACATGATATCGAGCAGCCCGTGGGTAGGCAGCGGTCCACAAAGAAACCGCCGCGGTGTCTAAAGCCGATAAACTGGAACGATTCAGGGTGGAGCGGTAACAGGCGAAAAGCTGACTCTATGTCAATTTTTGCCATCAGGGCCTCCTCACCACACTCCTGCACTAGGGAAAGAGCGTCCTCAAATGACTGGTATTGAACAGTACTAACCGCCGGGTCTATGGCGTCATTTACTGAATCGCCTAAATGGTAAGAAAGGTGCTGAATAAGTCTAAACTTACCCTCTGCCTTCTTGAGCACTACACCTACCGGGGACACTACTAAGTTGGGGATAGGTATATTTGTAAAAGGCCCTAACATCCACCCCAGCCGAACTTCTTTGGCTATCTTTTCGTCTAAAACTTCTGGGAATGTAAGGGCCGATTTAAGATTACGGGGCCATGGCAAATCTAATTTTTTTAATACAGGGATTCTGAAACCAAAATGAAAATCTTCCCTAATCGTGGCTGCAGCATCGTTGTCACCATAAAGTTTAAGCCACTTGCCTAGTTCATCAAGCCTAATTGGGGATTTGGCCTTGACCTGGAGCTGCCTGCGCAATTCTGCGTCCTCCCCCCCACCCCATGTCTGGCTTTACCGCATTCTGTGGAGGGGTGGAATCCGTTACAGGTAGAACAGGAGTGCCGGAATCTGCAGGCTGACTCCCTCTGACACGTCCCTGCGTTAAAAGCAAAACACTTTCCTTTGCCAGAGAGGTGCTGCTGCGCCCTCCCCGCCCCAGGAAATCGCCTCGCTTGGGTCTCCTCCTGCCTCTGACTACTGGGCCTCATGGGGTCCATCCATGTATCGATATCTTTGAAACCGAGGGGTAACCTCTCCCGACCAGTCATCTTTTTCCTGAACATTTCATCATACGCCCTCCAAATCACTGGCCCATTATTCAAGTAAACATCTGAAATCAGGTGTAAGTATATCCAGACTTCTACCTGTTCCTCCGGCCTATAGTCAGCGTAGATTGTGGCAAAAACACAAAACCCCTTTACCCATCTGGGGAATGTTTTATAATTCTCCTCCCCCATTCCGTTACTATCCACCGCCGCCTCTAAACCTTTCTTACCTTCGTCTGTCAAGGTGAACATGTCAACGTAAATTCCTCTTTTAATTTTATCCCTGACACTTGGCCTAAGGCCGTATAGCAATGCCTCGTTCTCTACTCTCCCGGAATCTCCAGCTCGCGCGACTATATCAGGACCTAAAGCCTGCAGGGGCCTGGTGGTTCGCTTTCCTATTAGCTGCATATGTAATAGTTTAATCAGCTTGCGGGGCCTGTGCCCCGACCCAGAGGATTCTTCACTCGTTGTGGACACCGGGAGGCTAACATCACGGTTTTTGTGTGTAACAGAAGGAATGTTCTTACCTCTCTCCCCAGTGATTTCGACCTCCCTGCAGGTGCCCGCTCTCGGGCCGACCCCTGGACGCTCATCAGACACTTCAGACGTTGCCCCTAGTGAACGATCCGCTATGCTTGCTGAGGACACATTAGCTGCCGTTCCCGGCTCCTCCTGCCGCACTCCCTGTCCTTGAGGCACCGGATCCTGACTCTGCAAAGCTGAAAATAAAACATTGAGAGTTTCTGGCACCCCACGGTTGACATTCTCAACCACCCCTGTGACTGGTGATGTTACGCTGGTTGGCACGAATGTTGAGGAGGCGGCGGGCCTACCTCGAGTGTCTGCACGGTATCTGGGCTCACAACCCTCGAGCCCGAAGCCCCACCCCCCACTTGCTGCTGCAGTGGTGCCCCTTCCCGTGCTATCCCCACTACTCCATTGGCCACACGACTCGCTGCCAACTGCCGGCTAAGACCCCTGCACTCTTCCGTCAATGTCCCCATGGTAATAGTCAAACACTCTGTCGCTTACCCGCTCAGCACGATAGCCGTACCCAAAATTCGTGTGTCCCCTGTCTAGAGGGCATACGGAAATTGGTGCCGCTGAACCCGACCTAAACTCTGCCCTGCCGAACCTCCAGAGAAAAATCCCTCCTCAGACCTGAGCTCGGGGTAGTCCCAAACGCCTAAATTCTTTTCCGCGCCAAGGTCCTGACTCCAACCCCCAGAGGCGTTGTCCCTGTTTTGGGCAAAAAAGACCCTTCTTTCAATGGCCACGTCCTCACTGCCAGCCGTAGACGGGTACAGTGACCTACGAGCGGACAAGGGATGTGGCTGTAACTGCGCCCCCCATGCCGATCCTCTCACACTACTAGGCAAAAAGGGGCTGGGGGGGAACAGCCAGCACAGGAGGGATTAACAGCAATACTACCCCTGTGCTGCTGAAAAATCTCTCCCCTGCTCCCCCTGGTGGCCTGTCACCCACACTGATGCCTGGGCACTCTGATTGCTGCTGAGGGAGAGGGGTCCATGCCCCCTGCGCCCCTGTCCCAACCTCCCTGTGCCGCCCTGGTGACATGCAGCTTGTCTGCACCCCCTCCCTGGCGCAGCCCCGGTTCCAGCGACGGGAGTGGACTCCCGCGCTGGGGCCCGGGATCTGCGCATGCGCGGCTCAGCGGCCTCCTACCCCGGGTCCCCGGGGAGGCTGGAGGTGCACTGGCCACCAATGAATTGATCCTCCGGTGGGGGGCACTGCCCCCAACCACGCCCCCATCCCCAAGATGGCGACGGGAATTGCCTGGGGAGGGGGACCGAAGCCTAGCCGGCCTCACCACAGCCCTTTTTGGATGGGGCATAACCCGGAATGGAGTGCTAACTAAAAGGGGAAAAGAAAAGGAGGGGGGGAAAGAAAGAGACAAGAAAATGAGACAGATAAGAGAAAGAAAACAAAAATTAAAACAGACACAAAGCAATAAAGATACAGGAAAGAAAGTTAAAATATAAGAAAGCAAACAATTTAAGGTCAATAAGAAAGAAGACAAAAGTTATACACAGCAAAAACAGTTAAGTAATAAAAGTAATCCTTATCTGTCTCCACGTGCACTCCCAAAGGATTTTGCCAACCAAGTGACTCAGACCAGGAAGTGCAGCATACTATACAATGACAAGACCCTCCCTTCCAAATCATTAGTCGGGTCTACATCCCATGTTAATCCCTTCAGGTAAGTGCAATCTCGAATGCAACACTGTCACTATTTAATTGCGTTCGTCTATAGGGGACTCTCTTGTAATTATTATAATATTATAGTGACCGAATGATCGAAGTGGGAATTTAGAACTGAATCTTGCTACTTCACTTTACATAATTCTTTAAAATAAATTTCCAAACTAAGCTGTTGAAATGCAGAATATAGTGCAGCTCCATTGATACTGTATATGATATATACTGTAGATGCAGGAAGAGAGGGGAGGTGCTTCATAGTGTATAATCTTTATTAAATCAGTCTTTTTAAAAACAATACACACGTACCAGTTATACAGTAGCAAAAGCTTACCAAGGTAAGCACAGTTTATGCAGTCCACTACCATCTGCAGGGGAGAAGCAGAAAAGGAGATTGGAGACATGTTTACAGCTACAGCCTCAGTCTTCAGAATGAACTTGAGCCACGTTAAATCAAATATGTCTTCATCAGGGGTGATTTGGAGCAGCGAGCTCAAATCATTGTGTAAGGCGCCATCCTGCACTCCTACCTGGTGCCGGGACGGACGCCTTCTCTACACTCGTCCCGTTGCTTAGCAACGGGACGTCACTTCCGCCCAGCAGACCGGATGTTCGAGCACATGTGACCGAACATCGCGTCTCTGTTGCTAGAGACACTCAGGGCCGCTTCCTGTCGGCGGTCAGACCAGCTGACCGCCGACCTTGACTCCCACCAATGATTGGCAGATGCTACTATTTAAGCCAGACTCTGGCACCCTAGTGTATCTAATCAGCTAGCCTGTTTCTTGGCTCCTTAGTTATATATATATATCTGTGTATATTCCCTGCTTGCACCTCCGGATTCTGACCCCTGCCTGCCTGACCACTCTCTCGGATTACCCCTGGTTCCAGTATTGATCTCCCGCTCTGACCCCTGGCTTCCAGACTTCTGTCCTGCTTGACTCCTTTGTACCTCGTTGCCCGCACGGTATTGACCCCGGATTGTCAACTATGCTTGTTCATCTATCCTCGCTGGTAGCTACCTGGAAGGGCCGCGACCGACACGTCTCAGCAGCTAAGTCCTGGCTAAGTCCAAAACTCCTTGCGGGGTTCCCTGGTGAAGACCTGGGACGTGGTTAGACTCCGTGCCTTCTTGCGTAGCAGCGCAGATACCAGCAGGTAAGGCCTTCCGTCTATCTTGTTTGTGACACATTGGCTTTCAGTGGTATCAACTCTCATAAAATAAATGTGGCAGTCACAAGAATATCACAATTGGGTATGAGCAACAATAATACAGAATTGAATAGAATTTGTTGGTGACACTGTGCTCAAAATTTCAAATCCACCTTAACTAGTAGAGCTGCACACATTAACAAGGTTTCCCTCCTTGATTACTGATGTATAGAAATAATACAAATTTCTAGCTCATACCAGATGACCCAAAAAGTAAGAAATGTTGATTGTAATTAAAATGTTGGTGTGCTAAGGCCCAACTCAGAAGAAACAAAAAGGTGGGTGAAGGTCATTATTATATAAAATGCGTAGGTGGCAGTTGGTTCTGTTTGTAACGATTAAATACCAGATAACATATTTAAACAAATAATGCCCAGTAGATAATATACTGTATGTATAACTCTGGAAACAACTGTAAACAGGGGAAAAATTGCGACGAATCAGATTCAGAATTAGGATGTGTACAAGAAAAGTTCAAATGAAGTGTAAATCAATCGTGAATTCAGATTGAGGGGTACCATATCATCCAGAGCTGGGTCTGCTCAATGTGTCCTTAAGAAGTCCTGTATAAGTGTCTTATGGTGCACAGAACTTCATTTGGCGAAATGTAGAGTGGATCTAGGTGAATTGTCTCTTATATGCGCCTTTGGGTGAATAGTGGGTGTAGATGTCACGGATGGGAAAGAACTTGATATGCTGTGTATGTCTCAAAAGTTTACGGTTTCCATGGAGTCTTTAGAGGGTGCAGTCCAAGACAAATACTTAGACTGACCAAGCTCAATACAAGGAATGTAAGTGACCTTGACATAGGCAAACCGAGGGGGGGGGGGTTCCTATTGCCTGGAAACCCCCTCCAAGCCTCGGACACTGTATAATTGAGGTGGCTGGACCCTGTCCCCGCTTCACATGGCTCTGCTTGAAAAGGGAGAGCTACGTGCACCTAACAGTAGTGCAAGCAGCATTGCCCATATATATTATGGGGATAGGAAGAGTTTGAGAGCAGCCAAGCACTGTCTAAAATTATAGCCACACCCCCATGCATGCTTGTCACGCCCACTGGTGGCGTGGTGTGGAAACCCCACACTACAAATCCTGCGTTTGGCCCTGTTTGAATCCACATTACCTGTCACTCACCGGACTGTGAGTGCTTCTTCCCGGACATTTAGGAACCGTGGCCGTCCGCCATCCTGAGGGTCTGCGCATGCGCAGCCCTTTCTAACCCTTCAGTGTATGTTCCTTTAACTTAATTGGCAGATCAGGCAACACTCCCTATATTAAGCACCTGTGGTCACTACCACGTTGCCTGATCTTGGAGTCTCATTCCCCATGAGCCTCTGAAGGTGTTCCTGTGTTTCCTTGTGTATTCAGCGCTGCTGATTCCTGTGGTTTCCAAACCACTTCTACCTACTGTGGTTTCCAAACCACTTCTACTACTGTGGTTCCCATACCACTTCTACCTTCCTGTTTATCATCGTGACTGTTAGCTGATTCCTATCCGCTGCCTCCGTGCACTACAGTCTGCAACCTGCAACTCGCCTGTGTTTCATCGTGACTGTTGGCTGATTCCTATCCGCTGCCTCTGTGCGCTTCAGTCTTCAGCTCATCTCAACTCTCCCGTGTTTCCTCGAGACTGCCACTACTATTGCTATCCGCTACTCTCCGTGATCATCAGTACCAGCTCAACTCTGCTCTCCCGTGTGCCATCGTTACTGCACCTGCTGGTTGCTATTGGCTACCTCCGTGTGTCCGCAGAGTCCTGCTGCCTCTTCTCCTCATCTCTACTCGGCCTTCAACTGCTGATCCACTCTCCATGCTTTCCTGTGTTCCCGCTGGTCTCTACCCGCCTGTCAGCATTGGATTCGTGTCTCACTACTTACCTCCCCGCTAGACCATCGCTATTCTTCAGGGTCCTCCAGGAGTCCAGTTCCACACTCTACTGATTCCTGTGTATACGTTTCCCTGCTGGTCTACCTACCTGTGCGCTGCACCTACTTGACTACCGCTTCACCCATCCAGGGACTTCGCTTCCTGCCGGCCTCCTGCCGTTCAGGTATCTCTGCACTCCTGTCTGACAGCCTGCTTCTGAACCACGGTATGCATACTTCTCATTGACTGTGCTGGTGTATTGCATATCTTGCTGGACTGTGTTGGTTCTTCTCTGGAGTTTGCTATCCGCTGAGTCTACTGCTATCATTGACTGTGTTATCTTGTGCCGGATTACCTCAAGAGACTTTCTATTATTACAGTGCTGTTCAGTCATTTATATATTGTGCATATTATTGTGGCTCAAGTTTAAGGTGCCCGTGTATCTCCTGTGTTGCAGTCTCTCCCCGTGCTCCTCCTCACATTTATATTCAGTGGTACAACTTGCTAGAGGCAGACCACTGATCCCTGTTCCCAGTGTCACTTGTTCCAGTATCCTTTCACATAGCAGTGGTCAACTTGCTAACGCAGACCACTGACTCCCCGGATACCTCCACTTGGATTCCATTCCTTCACTCAAGACAGCTGTACAACTTGCTATCCGCAGACCGCTGACTCTCATCACCCCCTCGTTTCTGTTGGACATTCCTCCTCACTATAGCAGTGGTACAACTTGCTACCGCAGACCACTGACTACCTTCACGTGTCCTTTGTCCATACAGTTCCTCGTGTATTATTACCTCCATATTACCAGTGCTGCTAGTCATAGACTTTCCTGAGCATCTCATCATCTGCTATTTCCTGTTCCGTGATCACCCTGCTACCAGAGTACCATAATACCACCTATATTGCTCTGGTAAGCCTATCACCTGGTGATCCCTGGGTAAAGACTCCTAGTGCCCGTGACATTACCTCAAAGTAAGCTGAGAAACAAGGTTTAGCAACGTATGCAATGATAAATTGTGGTAATATGTCATGTGGCAACCTATAAATCCACCTGTTAATGGATATATTGGGGGGTAGGGGCTTTTTGTTTTAGGTCATTTGTGTAACGAGCCGCTGCGTCTTCAGGCACCGCCGCGACTCGCTCCTTCAGATGCCCCCACGTCCCGGCCGTCGTCATGACGACCGGGACGTCACTTCCACTTTGTCTTGGCCGTTGCCAAGCCAACGGTTTGGACGCTCTCTGTCTCTGGCGCCGCGTCCCGGCAACTAGAGCAGCCGGGCGCATGCGCAGTGTTGATTACAGTCAGCTGGTTGTTCTCTGCCCTCCTGCTCCCAGGTCAATTTCTATTGGAGCACTTCAGTATTTAAGGCAGGAAGGGGCAAGCCCTCCCTTCCGGTTATAGTCCCTGCTTACTAGCACACTACCCTGCTCATTCTCTGTATTGCCTCCGATCCTGATTACTGTTGCCGACCTATTGCCTGGAATTGACTACGATTATTGCCTGTGACCCTTTGCTTGGATATTGACCACGATTGTTCGCTTGTGACCCCCGACCTTTTGCCTGGATACTGACGCTGCCGGCTTGCCTGTGACCTATTCGACCCTTGCCTGGACCTCACTTCATTTCCCTGGGGTTCCCCCAGTCAGTACGCAACTCACGACCCTCTGTTGTCTGCCGCCAAGTCTGTCGCCACCACTAGGGGCTCCAGCGAACACCAGGCTTCAGAGCAGACTCCGGGTTTTGTGGTGCTGCTGTTGGGGTTCCTAACATTATAACCGGCCCAAAATTTTTGAAGTGAGTGAATTGTCTGACACCGGTCCTATGGAACCAAGTCCGGCTCAAGTGTTGGCAGGACAGATCCAGACCCTGTCTCAAATGGTCCAGGAGTTGTCCCAGCGACAGGCTGCCCAGGAACAGGCGTCCGGAATCTTACAAGCTGCTCAGCCTTCTGTTGTGGAACCCAAGATGCATCTTCCAGACCGGTTTGCGGGAGATCGCAGGCACTTCCGTAACTTCAGTGAAAGTTGTAAACTTTACTTTAAGTTGAGACCACTGTCGTCTGGGTCTCCACAGCAAAGAGTGGGGATAATTATTTCTCTTCTTCAAGGGGATCCTCAATCTTGGGCGTTTAGCCTGGAGCCCAATTGTCCTCAGTTGCAGTCCGTAGATGCCTTTTTCGAAGTGCTTGGTTTAATTTATGATGAACCGGACCGAGTGGCTTCTGCTGAAGCACAGCTTTGATCATTAAGGCAAGGACGACGTTCCGCTGAAGAGTACTGTTCCAACTTCAGGCGGTGGTCCTCAGACTGTGCATGGAATGACCCAGCTCTTCGCAGTCAATTCCGCTTGGGTCTCAAATTAAAGACTCCCTAGTCCAGTATCACACCGCGGAATCCCTTGAGGAACTCATGAAATTAGCTATTCGGATTGACAGGAGATATGAAGAAAGGAAAGCTGAGAAGGAAGACTCTTCATCTTATTCTCCTATGCCTCCTCAAGTCGCCCCCGTGGATCAGGTTGAACCTATGCAACTGGGAGGGTATCCACTGTCATCTGAGGAACGTACCCGAAGGCATGCCTTGGGTCTCTGCTTATACTGTGGAGAAAAAGGTCATTTGCTTCGTACTTGTCCCATTAGTCCGGGAAAAGATCTGGCAAAGTGAACGTGGAGGGAGTACACTTAGGCCTACAAGCCATCTCTCCAACAAATTTTTTACAAATACCTGCGCAACTCACATATTGTGATCAAGTCATTTCAGTTCCAGCATTCGTGGACAGTGCAGCCGCTGGGAATTTTTTAGATTTAACCTTCGCTCATTCCTTGGGGTTCTTAGCTGTTCTCCTAGATTCCATAATTTCTTTGTGCGGTTTGGATGGGAACCGTCTCAACCACGGAGAAATTCATCATCGTTCTCCTCCTCTGCAGTTGAAGATTGGCGCTCTTCACTCCGAAATAATCTCATTGTACTTAATTCATTGCCCTTCAGTGCCTTTGATCTTGGGTCATCCCTGGCTAGCTCTGCATAATCCTCATATTAATTGGATTATGTCACAAATCGGGATCTTAGCCGCACTTACCCCATTCGCCGCTGTCATATCATGGCTACCTGGGTCCCTTTTGGTCGTCTGAAACATTCCCATTCTCCACACCTCCGTTTGTAAACAAACACACACTTTTTGTTCTGCTGCATGGGCACGGCCATCTTGGATGCAGTCAGGTGATCATTCCAGACCAACCAGATTCAGCAGCTGTGATCACATGAACTGATCAGCCAATAGTTGTTTGGGACACCCTATTTAAACCTGCTGCTGTGATCTGTTCATTGCCAGAACAACACACTTCTCTCCAGAGGATAGTTCTTGGCTCCAGTGTTCCTGACTGCATTACAAGTGCAGTGTTCCTGACTGCATTACAAGTGCATTGTTCCTGACTGCATTACAAGTGCAGTGTTCCTGACTGCATTACCAGTGCAGTGTTTCTGTCTGCATTACAAGTGCACTGTTCCTGTCAACATGTCCAGACTGTTCATTCCCCTGCTATATTCTACAATCAGCCAAAACATGAGCAGGAAGATCATCCAGGCTGCTAGGCTCTGTTTCAGTCCTGCTCCTGCTAGTCCCAAGGGTCCCGAATCGGATCAAGAAATACAGACGACCGTGACAGATTAGGGGCGAGATAATTCAATGGGGTCCTAAATGCTCTTCTTCCTGCTTGTCCTTGCCAATTAGGATTACCCATACTAGTTCTGAGTTTCTGCCTCCTCCGTACCGTGAGTTCCGGGACGTTTTTTCTAAAAAAGAAGCTGACATTCTTCCCCCTCACCGGGAGTACGATTGTGCAATTGACATCATCCCGGGTTCTAGATTACTGAAGGGAAGACTGTACGCGTTATCTCTTCCAGAGACCCAAGCCATGGAGTCATATGTAAAAGAAAATTTACGAAAAGGTTTCATCAGGCCTTCCAAGTCACCCGCTGGAGCAGGATTCTTCTTTTTGGCCAAAAAGGATGGTGGCTTAAGGCCCTGTATTGATTACAGAGGGTTGAATAACATAACCATCAAAAACATGTATCCTTTGCCACTTATCTCAGTCATCTTTGACCAACTTAAAGGAGCAAAAATTTACTCTAAAATTGATCTACGTGGAGCTTATAATCGGATACGAATCCGGAGTGGCGAGACGAATGGAAAACGGCCTTTAATACTCAGACAGGCCATTATGAATATCTCGTAATGCCCTTCGGCCTCAGCAATGCTCCCGCTGTCTTTCAAGATTTGATCAATGATGTCCTTTGTGAGTTCTTGAGCTCCTTTGTAGTGGTCTATTTGGATGACATATTAATTTTCTCCCGTTCATTAAAACAGCATCGAGTTCATGTTCGGCAAGTTCTTACGAAACTTCGTCATCATCTATACGCCAAGTTAGAGAAATGTGAGTTCGAAGTTACTAAAGTCACTTTCCTGGGATATGTGATCTCCCCAGAAGGCTTCGCTATGGATCCAACGAAAGTACAAGCAACCCTAGACTGGGTACAGCCCTCGAACCTTAAAGCCATCCAGAGATTCCTAGGATTTGCAAACTATTATAGGAAATTCATCAGTTCCTTTTCTATTCTCGTTGCTCCCATCACTGCTCTGACTCGCAAGGTTGCTGATCCAAAAATCTGGCCACCTGCCGCAGTGTCTGCCTTTAAAGCTTTGAAACAGGCTTTTGTGTCTGCCCCTGTGTTGAGACATCCTAACCTAAACCTTCCATTTATTGTTGAAGTGGATGCTTCAGAGGTAGGAGTAGGAGCCGTGCTGTCACAAAAAGACCCAGAAGATCATCGCCTTCATCCTTGTGCCTACTTATCTCGAAGGTTCTCTTCCGCTGAAGAGCAGTAGGATGTAGGCAATCGAGAGCTACTGGCCATTAAATGGGCATTGGAAGAGTGGCGCCATTGGCTTGAAGGAGCAAAACATCTCATCACCATTTACACCGACCATAAGAACCTATCTTACGTCCAATCAGCCAAAAGGTTTAACTCTAGACAGGCACGATGGTCCCTCTTCTTCTCCCGGTTCCATTTTATTATAACTTTCCGGCCTGGCTCGAAGAAACCTAGGGCAGATGCCTTATCCCATAGTTTCATTTCGTGTCAGACTCCTACCACTGAGCCGTGTCTGATTGTTCCTGCCTCATCGGTTTTGATTGCCTTCACTCAGGATTTGAGAAAATTTCTGTTACAAGCTCAATCGCAAGCACCTCGTGAAAACCCCTACAGACAAACTGTTTGTGCCTATCCACCTCAGGAAAGCATTTTTTTCTGAATGTCACGATAACCAGTCTTCTGGACATCCAGGAATTGCCAAGACCACTGAAATCTTATCCCGGGCGGTATGGTGGCCATCTATGTCTGTGGATATTAAAGAATACATATTATCCTGTGATCTGTGCTCAAAAAACAAGATTTCTCGGAAATCACCTACCGGGCTATTGTTACCATTGCCCGTTCCAATCAGACCGTGGACTCACTTATCCATGGATTTTATTGTCGACTTACCGCCTTCCTCTGGGTGCAACACCATATGGGTTACTGTAGATAGGTTCAGTAAAATGGCCCACTTCATTCCGTTGTGTAAACTACCTTCAGCACGCAACCTAGCATCATTATTCATTAAACACGTATTCCGAATCCATGGCCTCCCTGAAAATATAGTATCGGATCGAGGCTCTCAGTTCATTGCAGCCTTCTGGAGGTCATTTTGCTCCCTGCTCTGTATTAATCTTAGTCTGTCATCCGCCTATCATCCGCAGTCTAACGGACAGACTGAGAGAGTGAACCAATCTCTAGAGCAATACCTGCGATTATATATTTCTAAAAGCCACGACAACTGGGTGGACCTTCTCCCATGGGCTGAATTTGCCTACAACAATGCATGCCATTCGTCATCCCAACATTCTCCATTCTACTGCAATTTCGGATATCACCCCACAACCAACTCATTGTCTTTCTTGCCTACCGATAAGTCGTGTGAACCTAGGTCTACGGCCACCCGGCTTAGTAAAATTTGGAAGATGGTACATCAATCCTTACTCCGAGCCTCTTTTAAGGCCAAAGTTTTTGCCGATCTTCACCGTTCTGCCTGTTCCTTTAAGGTTGGAGACTTCGTGTGGTTGTCAACCCGGAACATCAAACTCCGCCAACCATGCAATAAGTTAGGACCCAAGTTTAGTGGTCCTTTTCCCATCCTGAAAAAATTAACCCAGTATCTTTCAAGCTGAAGCTTCCAGAATCATTAAAGATACTCAACACATTCCACTGCTCCTTGTTGAAACCCGTTTGCTCCTCTAAGAAGTTCAGACATCAACGACCTTCTAAACCTCAGCCTCTATCCATTGATGGACAGCAAGAATATGAGGTCGAGAAAATTTTGGACTCAAAAAAGGTCCAAGGACAAACCCATTTTTTTGTTCATTGGAAGGGGTACGGCCCTGAGGAGCGGTCTTGGGTGCCGCAAAGGAGTCGACATGCTGAAAAGCTACTTTTTGAATTCTTCAAAAAATTCCCGGGAAAACCTGCTTTTCGGGGTTCCCTGACCCCTCCTCAGGGGGGGGGGGTACTGTAACGAGCCGCCGCGGCTTCAGGCACCGCCGCGACTCGCTCCTTCAGATGCCCCCACGTCCCGGCCGTCATCATGATGACCGGGACGTCACTTCCGCTTTGTCTCGGCCGTTGCCAAGGCAACGGTCGGGACGCTCTCTGTGTCCGGCGCAGAGTGTTGATTACAGTCAGCTGGTTGTTCTCTGCCCTCCTGCTCCCAGGTCAATTTCTATTGGAGCACTTCAGTATTTAAGGCAGGAAGGGGCAAGCCCTCCCTTCCGGTTATAGTCCCTGCTTACTAGCACACTACCCTGCTCGTTCTCTGTATTGCCTCTGATCCTTATTACTGTTGCCGACCTATTGCCTGGAATTGATTACGATTATTGCCTGTGACCTTTGACCCTTTGCTTGGATATTGACCACGATTGTTCGCTTGTGACCCCCGACCTTTTGCCTGGATACTGACGCTGCCGGCTTGCCTGTGACCTATTCGACCCTTGCCTGGACCTCACTTCGTTTCCCTGGGGTTCCCCCAGTCAGTACGCAACTCACGACCCTCTGATGTCTGCCGCCAAGTCTGTCCCCACCACTAGGGGCTCCAGCGAACACCAGGCTTTAGAGCAGACTCCGGGTTTTGTGGTACTGGCTGTTGGGGTTCCTAACAATTTGTTGGTAGACCACTGTGGTGGTAGGAAAGCACTGCGATTAGCGACTAATACATATGGCGATATCGCTGATTAGCCGCAGGTCTCTGTCCCCTTCAGGGTAAAGGTGGCTCTTGGTTCTTTTGTATGGAGGACCGCTTGAATTTATTTGTGTTGGCACCTCATTGTGATTCAGATTTCCGTGGGAAGGTGATTGTGCAGTAGAAAGGGGGCATCAACAATATGCAGTTTATATCAATATTAATGAATGCCAGCATTCTGTTCAGTGTAAGAGTTAACTAGATGCACCTTTAGGGCACATACTGCATATTGGCTTCAGTTAAAATATCTAAGTTGAGCTTGGATAACAATTAACTCAAACATCAATTTCCCTAAACAATAGCTATATTCATAAGAATGCATTGATTTTTGCTATATCTGCTGCAATCGATAAATGGTGCAATAATTATTTAATTTGCTGTAAAATTTCTCTTGGATACATTAAAAAAATGAATGCAACTTGTGTAATAGTATGTTATTTTTAGTGTATATTTTCAATATATTTTATTCAGAGTTACTGATTTAGTAGTATCTGACGGTCTAGGTTGATATTCTCTTCCTCTAAAATGAACATAGAACCGGACTGTATTCGGTTTTCTAGGGATATATTTTATCATTTCATTCAAAGTTTTCCTCAATGTACTATAACAAGGATGCCAATTAAAAACCTACATTTAGACCCAACAGTGTGAGGATCCTCAATGTGTAGATCCATTCTGATTCTTCGTGGTTCAATGTTTTTATTGAAATCACCTCCTCTCTAATGCCTCTTAATCGATTTTATAGCCATGAACTTCAGTTCCGAACGGATCCTTTTTGTGATGAATCTCAAAATGGTTTGAGAGGTTATACGTATCCAATCCCATTTTAATATTTCTGATATGTTCATTAATCCTGGTTTTTAATTTTCTAAATGTCCAGCCTACATATTGCAAACAACATGGGCAAGTGACTGAATAAATTACACCCATGGAATCACATGTAAGCCTTTCTTTTATGTTGAAAATCGGTGTACTTACTTTAGATACAAACTGTGTCTTGTGTTTTGTAATATCCGGGTGGTCCTGCAGGCCACACAACTATGGCAATGGAAAAAAACTTTCCTATTTTGGTTTTCCGTCAACCAGTTCTTGTGGTAAATGACTTGGAACCAGTTATTGTTTTAGGTTTCAGGTATTCCTGAATGAGATTTTAGGATTTTCAAGAAGATTTTTGGAAAGAATGTCATCCTTCTGAAGTAGATGCCAGTTTTTCTTAATGATTCTCTTAATATCAGTAGCCGATTCTGAATATAGTGTCACAAATGGAATAAAGATCTTTCCTTATGTATTTCCTGCCATTCTGTTTTGTTTCTGTATTCTGAAAGTTCTTCCCGGGTTCATATGATTGTTTTTTTCAAATGCCTTATCTATTCTCTCCTTTTTATAACCCTTTTCATTAAAACGGGATTTAAAAATGTCTCCATGTTTTTTAAAATCTTCCAAATTCCAGGGGCGTGGCTTGGTGGCCATTCTGATTAGACAGGTTGACTGTCGGCTCTCTGCCACCTAGGATGTTTTCGCTGGCTACCAGGGTCTTGCTGTCCTTAAAGTTGCCCAGACTGTGGCCTCAAGCAGCGCTACTCTCTCCTGCATGCCAGGAACTTTGGATGGTCTCTGAGACTGGCCTATATCACCTGGAAGGTGTTGAGGCCTACAGCCCTCTGGTCCCGAGAACGGGTGCAACTCACCCCTTGGCTGACGGTCCGGATGGGCCAGAACCCACAGAGTCTACCCATCCGGCAACATCTGCCACAGACAGACCAAGGCTATCCATCCCACAGCGCCTGAAGCCGTGAGCCGGGTGAGTTTGAACCCGAGGTCTGGCTCTGTGACAGAGTCAAATTAAATCCTGATCCCCTAGTTCTCCAGGAAATTGCTTCTGTTCGGGGTGAATGAAATCTCTTATTATCCCACCAGGTTGCTAATAAACTGAAGTGGCTCAATCAGCGCTTTTATGAAATGGGCGATAAGGCCGATAGATTGCTGGCCACTAAACTTAAGAGCTAAGATAGCGGCCCGGAATCTCCTGGCTATCAGGGACTCCGATGGAGTTTAACATTATGACCCTCAGCAGATATGTGCTACCTTACAATCCTATTACACTAAACTTTATAACCTTCCCCAGTCCTCTGATCCCTTAGTCTCTCAACAACACTCGCAGTTGATTGAGCCTTTTCTTTCTTTTGCTAAGCTTCCGAAACTCTCTCCACAGGCCAGTACTCTTCTGGGGGATGAACTTACTAGGGATGAGATTGAACAGACCATAACGTCTCAGAAATCAAGAAAGGCTCCGGGGCATGACGGCTTCACTGCTGTTTATTATAAGAGGTTTGCTGGGCTTCTGGTCCCTCGTTTGCACACCCTCTTCAACTCAATCATAACAGGGTGTTCTTGGTCCAGGGATTCCTTGGAGGCTCGGATCTCCGTCATTCATAAAGAGGGTAAAAATGTTCATGACTGCGCTAGTTACCGCCCTATCTCCCTACTTAATACAGATTTCAAATAATATGCTAACATTTTGGCTAAAAGATTACATTCGGTCCTTCCCTCTTTTGTACATTACGATCAGATCTGATTCATATCATCAATACCAGGAAGGCTCCTGCTATTATGCTCTCCTTTGGCGCCAAGAAGGCTTTTGACAGGATGTCCTGGAGCTTTATGTCCCGAGCCTTGTCTCCGTTTGGAATTTTGGGTAGCCTCCTCACTGGTATTCAAGCCTTGTGTTCTCAACCCTCTGCGCGAGTCATGATCAACGGCTCTCCCTCTGACCTTATCACCATATCCAACGGTACTCGCCAAGGGTGCCCTCTGTCTCCTCTCATCTTTGCCCTCATTATAGAACCTCTTGCTGCCTCTAGCCGAGCCTGTCCGGATATATGGGGTGTGAGAACGGGGGATCTGGAGAGTAAGCTCTCTCTCTTTGTTGATGAAGTCCTTTTGACTCTCCTGCAGCCAGAGGAGTCGCTTCCCAGACTCTTCAACATTTTACACCAATATGGGTGCCTTTCAGGTTACAAGATAAATATTGCAAAATCGGAAGCCCTCCTCCTTAATATTTCCTCCCTAGAGGGACTGGCACTCACCTCCCGTTTTAACTTTTGGTGGCAAGGAAAGAAAATTAAATACTTAGGTAAATTTGTTACCAACTCCTATGACTCCCTGTATCGGGAGAACTACCCAGGCCTTTTTGCTAAAATGAAGTCAGAACTTTTCTCCTGGCGCTCATTGATCATCTTGTGGCTGGGTAGGATTATTTCTGTCAAGATGAACCTCCTTCCTAAGCTTCTTTATTACTTTCAGACCCTTCCTGTTAGAGTCCCCCTTTCGGATCTTTCATCTATCCAAAAATGTCTATCTAGATTTGTCTGGATCGGTTGGTCTCCCAGGATTAAGCTAGCTCTTTCAAAGAGACCCACCAGATGTGGTGGTAAAGGTTTCCCAGATTTGAAAATTTACTATTGGGCGGCTCGTTTGAGCTAGATTGTAGCCTCCTCCCCCCCCCCCACAGCACTGTCGTGGGTTGACATCGCATCCGCTTATCTTAAATTTCCAATCCTTTCCTGTATATGGGGTCTCTCAAAAATAGGTAGACCTCCCCTTACCTCCCGATGTCCCACCTTACTATTCTCAGCTGCGATCTGGGAGACCTGCCGGCCCCATCTCAATATTCCGATGTTCTCTCTTACTGTTCTACCTCTTTGGGGTAACCCTGCCTTTCCTCCTGGGCTCTCCTCTGCCTTCAATAGTCCCTGGGTCTCTGCGGGAGTTCGATTTGCCGGAGATCTAATATTCCAAGGTGCATTTATCTTCTGGGATGATCTACACTCTAAATGTCTAAGTCTCCATCCTAAATTCTACGAGTATTTTCAGTTACCACACTTTGTGGGCTCTCTCCTCGTGGGGGGGCTCCTTCCCCATCTCTTGATTCCCCCTTTGAAACCTTATGTCTCTCCTCACCTTTGGGTAGGGGCAAGATTTCCTTTATCTACAGCTTAATTCTCAATGTACTTTTATCTCCAGGCGGTAGGAATGAGAGGGAGTGGGAGAGGGATCTGGGCCCTCCCCCGGGGGATTATTGGGAAATTATAGGGGATCAAGTCGCCACCAGCTCTATTTCCACTTTGGTGAAGGAGAACGCATATAAAATATACTATAGGTGGTACTACACCCCTGACAAACTCACTAAAATGTTTCCCTCTAGTTCTCCATTATGTTGGCAGGGTTGTGGGCAGTTGGGATCTTTCTTACATATCTGGTGGACCTATCCTAAAATTTCCTCCTTTTGGGACCGATTTAGGGCCCTCCTCTCCTCCCTTGCCCTGTCTGGAAAGACCCATGGTCTTTTCTTTTCTGTTATCCTCTGATTGAGAATGATAGACAGTCTGCGAAACTGGCTTCCCATGTCCTTGCAGCTGCGCAATACCTAGTAGCTAAGCCTTGGAAACAAGTTGAACCCCAACTATGGCAGCCTTACAATCCTATATTTGGTTTATTGCCCAGATGGAACAGATTACGTACCACCTACACGATAAGGATGATAAATTCCATCAGATTTGAGCTCCTTGGCTTTACTTATAACCCCTTAGCTCCTGCACCGAATTCTTCCTCTTAAGAGAACTCCCCATGTTTATACGTGGCCTGACTCTTGAAACAAATTGGTCCAACTCAACCATGGTTGCAAACTTGGTCCTTTGTAGCAGATTCATCGAAGATATAATATTCATTTGGAGAGGAAACAAAGAATATCTCTTCAATTTCATTTTGAATCTGGACAAGAGTGATAAAAATCTCCAGTTTGTCATCTCTGTGAGTAGAGAACACGCCATCTTCCTGGATCTGGAAATATTCATTAAAAATAATAGGACAGAGTAACAGACATACTTCAAACCTGTCGACTAACAGTTTTATCTCAATCTACGTCATGGAATCCCCACAGTGTTTAACAGCCAGCATAGTGAATTGGCTGTGAACGGGCTGCCTCGGTATGTTAAACCTGCATGGGCATTTCGGAGCAGGCATCATACACTTTGGTTTATGTATATTCTTCAAAATGTGACTGTTTCTAACAGTTTTAATAATTCATTTGCTAAACAGTATTTTACTATTGGTTCCTTCTCCCTTTCTTATATGCATATCTACTATCAATGGAAGGAGGTGGATCTAAGAAATAACTGCAACATAGATCCAAGCTAAGCGCCACATGCAATCATTAATTAATTAAACATTCATAACTGCTCATAAGTGGACTGTGAGGAATTTCTAAAGCTGGGTACACACTACACAGTTTTCGTCCAATAATCGGCTGAATCAGCCAACATACAACCGCTCGTTCAAAAGTCGGGTCAGTGTGTGCATTGACACGATGGTCGAAAGTCTGCCCAAATGGACGATTGTCGCCTCATTTGGTTGGTCGTACCGTTTAATATTTTCGTTCCAATCTAGTTTCCGTTGTGTAGTGTGTATAAACTTCCGACCGATCCACAACAGTGAGTACGAAATTACAGTCATTGCTCACGACAACATGGCTGTAAAAAGTCGCTAAAGGGACGTCCGCTCTTTCCTTTATCGTCCTAAACAAGACTAGTGTGTATGCAGTCCATGGACCAAGTGATCGGATCATCAACCACATGCAAAATCGCTCGGCATAAAAAGTTGGTCGAAATTTCTGTAGTGTGTACCCAGCTTAAGCCACAGACTAGAGACGCTAACATCTTAATTGAATTAAAACTCAGACTTAACCCTTTGCGAACAAATGAATTTGGGTCTGATTAATTTGGTCCATTATGGGACAAATGTTTAATTAATTTTGAGCAATAGATTACATTACATTCTGTACTGTTCCCCTGACAATTTCTTTATTGTAGGTTTATTATTTGACATGTATTGGTGTAGTGCAACCAACCATAGCACAATTAATTAGTAAAACTGATCAGCTTTATATCCCCTGTCCTTCCCCACCCCAACCATTGAACCCTGTTTCCAATTGTAATTATTAACACACTATATAACACTTCCCAAATGAGAAAATGCTACTGTTAGAAACCTATATAGACACACATTTTTCCTATACACATCACAGACTAATAGTGGACAACAGAGTGCTGAATAAACCCTCAGATTTGTATACTATATAGAATGCTGTCAACTATGGCATCATTTGTTTACCCTCTACTTGCTTAAGGCTCTGTGTCAGGTTAGCTCACGAATAGATGAGTGAGATCCTGTTGTCTCAATAGGCATTAGCTAGACTTCCCTAGACACACAGAGTCTAACAAGGTGGAAGGTATTCACCAGAGACTCCCGCAAGGGAATTCGGGCTTCAGCGGCTTCCACCCTACAGGTCGCGGCCCTCTAGAGAAGTTCCCAGTGAGACAGATGGAGAATAAATTAACAACAGAAGAAATCCAATTAGGACACCCAATGGTGATAATAACGATTACCACTTTATTGTAAAATATAATACAAGTTCATTGAAGGTTGAGTAAACTGCAGATGATGATAACGATAATATACAGAGAATGGGAACCATCAATGAAATTCAATAATGCAGACTGAAGGCCAATAACAAATCACCACTATACCACTGAGGAGTGGAACATAATACAAAGTTCAATTAAGTACTGGAGATAAACAGTTCAATGAATTCCAGATGCAGCAGCGTTGAATCACACATCACTATAAAGATGTAAACGAGCCAGCATAGACAATTAAGTTGATAGAATAGATAGCAAGCGTTGTTCCCACAGGTAAGTGAAACTAATATACTGAGGTCAGCAGAATCAGATATGTATGTAATTTATATATATATATATATATATATATATAGCAACGATGGACTACAGCTCACCACAGGATTATGTAACAAGGCAGCAGTAGTCAATAATGCAGGCTGAATAGGTAATGGGTGTTGATCACAGTGATTACCACAAGTAGTGGAACTGGTGCACAGAGAACAGCAAAGTCCAGAAACATACAGCAATGGGGAGCCACCGCTTACCACCAGGTCATGGAACGAAACAGCAGCAATCATTGGTGCAGACGAATGAATGGCGGGCGGTGAACATAACGATTACCACAGTAGTGGAACTGATGTACAGCAATTAACAAAGTCTAGATACAAAGCAGCAATGAGGCAAGGCTTACCACGGAGATGTGGAACACAGCACCAGTAGTCAGTGCTGCAGGCCAGGTAGATAGTAGAAGTTGATCACAGCGATTACCCGGAGATGTGGAACACGGCAGAAGTAGTCAGTGGTGCAGGCCGAGTAGGCAGTGGATGTTAATCACAGCAATTTATCACAGGTAAGCAGAACAGGTGCGTGGAGATCAGCATAGTCCAGACACAGCAGCAATGAGGTACAGCTTACCACAGAGATGTGGTACACGGCAGTAATAGTCAATGGTGCAGGCCGAGTAGACAGTGGATGTTAATCACAGCAATTACCACAGATAAGCAGAACCGATGTGTAGAGATCAGCATAGTCCAGACACCCAGCAATTTAAGCATAATTACCACAGAGATGTGAAGCACAGAGGAGGTAGGTCAGATATGACTTGAAGAACCAGCAATGCAAAGGTGAAAGGAGGGATCTTATAAAGAGAGGCTGACCAATAGCTGAACTGACTAACACAGGTGAACTAATCACAGATACAAGGCATAGATGACAGCCTGTACTAAGAAGAGAGATTTAAAGTGATAGTCAGTGTTTAGAGGCTCGGGTGGAGATACCCGGGAAATGGAGTGTGACACTCTGTATTGACAGCAATGCACAGTATTGCTGTCAACTATAGCTTAATTTGCTTATATTCTCTTTGTTTAAAGCATTGCATGAACATGTACCTATAACTCAAATTTATGAAATTTACTATGATTTAAATTGTCATATGTTTTTATACATGGAAAATCTAAAAAAAGCTAAAACACTGAGGAAAATTAAAATCTGTCACACTGTCCTGTGTGGCGACTGCAGACACCAGAGACCCTCTGAACATCTAACCAGACGAAACGCATTGAGGAGTGTCTAAGGACCTTTCCATCATCTGTTTGGATATCGTGGTACTAGTGTGGTGGGAGCGCTGCAGAGATCTACATATGAGCTGATTGATATCTATGCATACATCTCTGAATACATCCCAGATGAGTACCTAAAGATACCAATATATGTTTGTTACCTTGTGTTTTTATTTACAGTCCTAACAGAATTATACACTTGGATGAGTGACGTTACTGGTAACAGCTGCTCAGATTTGGAGTTTTCCATTGAACTGATTCATACATCTTCTGGTTCTATCATCTGGTTAATGCACCAGATTGTTTTTATCTTCACTGTTTATGAGTGCAAGAGACCATCAGGATGAAGTTGGAAAGAATCCAATATCAGCATTACCTCTGAGGGCTTGAAAACTTCCATTGTGAAGTAAGCGCATACCCTAAGGGGGATTCAGTTTGGAGTGAACACACGGGTGTGGTGTGCAGTAGTTTTATCTACACACGGGTTCAGATTCCAGTGGGATATTACAGATTGGACAATTTGTGCTTATGATCTGCACTATTGTTTTTTTTCTTGTATCATATATCCTCCTAGCCCAGAGACCTGAAACCTGAACACAGAATTCATATGTGCATGTATCATCTTTCCCAGTGTGTGTGAAGACAGCGCCTAATGTATGTATTGATATTGTCAAATTGTTTGTTTGCTTGTTGGCGAATATCTTCCACGTCTCTCAAGGTAAAGCTGCCAAGTCTTACATAGTTATTTAGTATAAAAAAAGTAAGATATTAGACCACATGGCGACAACGAGACAGAGCAACAAATATTGAAAACATCAGTTTTGGGTTGTAAACAATTGTTTGACTACTGAAGAGAAATCTTGTGACAACACAACAAAATGACGACAAAGCAACAAATATTTTTTTAATTAGAATTTTTAGTCTATTTACCAAATAATTGACATATATATAAAAACTGACCTGCCCAATGCCGGGTGACTGCTTGTCTTATATATAAAATTCATTGGTATGTTTGTTTGCTTGTCTGTCCGGCTATGCATTTAGACACCCCTGCACTGATTGGGATGAAAACAGCTGGTCCAGTTGGATCCTCGGCAGGTTTTAGAGGGGTTAGGTTCCCGGTCTGACCTCCCGTTGCTGTATGTTGGGCAGAACTTTGAACCGGGGAGCCTCTACTGAGCCTTCCACTGGATGGATTTGGATGAAAACTTCACAGTGTGTTAACAATAGAATCCAGAAGACATACTAGGAGTTTGAGGCCTCGGTCGGACCTCCTGTTGGTGTACCCATGGCAGAACTATAACACAAGGAGCCTTTTCTGGGCCTTCCAATGGATGGATTTGCATGAAAACTATACAGAGGGGTGACAATTGGTCTGGGATGGAGTGGTTGGAGTCCCAGGCAGACATCCCGTTGGTGTACGCTGGACAGAACTTTGACAGGGAGCCTGTTCTGGGCCTTACGCTGGATGGATTTGGATGACATTTTAGCTGCTAATTATTTTTAAACTGTTGACAGTTACATCAAACTCATTGATAACGTAATAACTTGAAGATATAAATCTGGGCAACGCCAGGTAGTACAGCTAGTATTAAAATACATATCAAATCACATTTGCAGTCATTTTATTCAATATAATTTGCAATCTATATTAATCACTAAAAAGAAAACTGCTTACCTGTAAGGATATGCCCAAGACTGAAACCATAATCATAAGAATAGTGAGATATTCTGTAAAAACATCCCACCAGGGCTTCAGTATTTTGAAGTTTTCCTGCGGATCACCAAAATATTTCAGATCTGCAACAGTGGCCATACCTAGTAAAAATAGAAAAATAATTACATTAATCTTTTCCCCAAAAAATTAAATTTAAAAATCATATACATCTCATTGAAATATTTATATAACTTACCATTACTTATATAAATACTACTACATGTATAATCACTTTATTTTGAAATATTAGGAGGAGTGTAGATTTTCACAGTTTCTTTCATATTGTTGGTGAGAATTTCCAGGTGATGGGAAAGTGAGAAAAGCATTATGTTTTTGTTTGTGATGGTTTAAAATTTATGTTTTGCTGTCTTGAATATGGAGGTTATTTGGTAATTTAGTGTTCTGGATAAAGCCTCCATTAATTAATAATAGTGTAGCTTTAAATAGACTCTTAAGTTTCAACATTCTCCTCACTGATTGGTTCTCAGGTCATGTGTGGGCGTAGGCACATCAGTCGCTGATCCCTTCTATACCATATCTAAAATGGTTAATTTCACCTCACCTGTCCTTAAAGGAGCATCTATCATTCAAAAACAATAGCCAGCTGTAACCAGGCAGCTAGAGGTGTTACAATGCCGTTCACACACAACTAATCGCAGTAGAAAATGCTGCTGCACATGCTATATAAAAGCTGGAAAGGCAATCATTGAGCCCTGCCATTTTGTGATTCATAACTATATAACCTTTTAGCTCCTGAAACCTTTCAATTTCTCACTTTCTGTGTTGCCTATTGTTGGATTTGCTGGTAAGTACAAGGACAAAAGTGGAACAGTGGATATACAATGAAAGGTTTTTTAAAAAGTACTGGCTTTTTTCTTGTTTAGAATTGTTTGATGATGGCTAAGCCAGAGCAACCTGCCCAAGACAAGGATCAGAAAAGGCACCTAAGAAAAGGCAGCCTAATCTAATTTCTCTGCCAGAGAGGTAGAATTGCTGGTAGAGCTAGTGGTGTAGAAGCTGCATACTACCAGCCAGCAGCTCTCCACCCCAGCTAAACAGAGTATATGGGAGGATACCACTATGCAGTTCAATGCTGTGGCTCCAACTAGATGAGTGATTGAGGTAAAAAGACAAAAAAAAACATTGCTGACCATTTTTCTATGTTGTGTTATTATATACAGTATATAATATATTGTGCTCTGCATACCTATATAACACCCCCCCCCCCACAGACACACACACAACCCTGACAGCACCACTATCCCCCCCCCCAGGAAAATTTCAGATAACAATACATGCATAAAAAATTCAAATCACTAATGTTTTGTTGAAAAGAATATAAATGCACACAACAACAATATAAATATGGAGGGTTTTTAGAAAAATACACTTGCATTTGTAGCGCTTGTCAACGTGAATGCAAAGAAAACTCCAAAATCCTGTGGATTTATACTGCAATCTACCTAGTCTATTGTATAATCTGGGTATGGAAACCAAGATAACTGATTTTCAGAGAAGATTTAGAGATTTAAAATACATGCCTAGCTAAAATTCCCATTAAGCCAAATATATGCACTTGTCTTTTCATATGGTACAATCATTATTTATTATTTTTGCTCTACATGACCACACATATACAAACAGACTTTGTCACACTCCGGTCCCGCTTACGGGCACCTGTCTCGTTACCTGCCTCTCATTTATCTTGAAACTGGCATACCATGGCGTCAGGCTCACACCATACATTGCTCTACTATCAGATCTGAGCAGGTGCAGAGTCTGTTTTCCTTCTGGACCTCCTCCCTTTTTCTTATTGGCTAAAGAGGTTTGGGAGCACTATTTAAACCTCCTGGATTCACCTGTCTGACGCCTGTTCGTCAAGCTCACTTCCTGCAGCCGGTGGTTCTGGTTCCTGTTCTCCCTGTGGATTGCGTGTACTTCAGTCTGCTCTCAGCTCGTGGTCTGTGTTGAACTATCGCTGCTCCAGTATCTCTATTACCATCTCCAGAGTACAGCATCGTGTCAGCATCGGTTCTCCCTCCACTGACGTTCAAGTTCCTATAGTTTCTAGGACTCCTCCGCTGCAGTCCTTAATCTCCACTGCTGCATTCTCCTTTGTGACCATCAGTATATATTACCACAGTTCCTGTGTCTCTACCAGCATTTCTCCTTTGCATCTCCTGGCTTCTCCACATTGTTCTGCTGTTCACTCACTCGCGGGACCACGACCTGCAGGTTTGGTGCCGCTACGACCAAACTTCCTTGCGGGGGTTTCTGGTGAAAACCACCTTCCTGTTAGACTCCGCCCCCGTGGGTGGGCTTAGCCATGCTCAGCAGAGACTAGGGATTTATTTCCAGTAGTGCCAACCGTGACAGACTTCCAGTAAAAAAACTAAAAGATTGTTATGAAATCTACTAATATAATGCAAACCTAAATGTAGAAGCTTATGTAATTTTTTTTCATCCACTATGTTGATTGGAGATGCAGACAGAGAGAATGAAGATGATTCCACCATGGAGGACACTGGTGATGTTTCAGATGTATAACCCCTGGATGAGGCAGTAGGGGGCAGTGGGCAGCCTTCAAACCTTGAACAATTTTATTCCCATATGTGTGCCACAAATCAAAAACACATCAACTTAACACAACCCTCACCCTTATCCTTCACACTAAACCAGACATTACCTTCAATTGGCTCACCAACCTCGTTGCCAAGCATGTCATCAATAACCCTCCTGCCCCTTTGCCACATTATACCACATCTTCCACTATGATACGTTTTCATTGATGACAGACATATTTCCGACGCTACAAATACTGACATAATAAATCCCGCCATCAAAATACCTAACGCAAAGAGCAGATGCAAAATAAATACTGACATGTAAAATGAGGACAGTATGTAATTGGTGACACAATTAAATCCCGGCACATATAATCCCTACACCTGAAAAACACTGACAGTCATAAATCCAAACATATTTATATAGCTGATATAGCAGAAATCCAGACACATATAATCCCAACGCCTCTAAAACACAGACACTTACAATGTAAACCCACAACTATTCTGACATGATAAAAATATGGAGAATGAAGAAATCCAGACATATATATTTAGGAGAGATATAATTCTGCCAGTTAAACCACCGACACATATATAGGTCTACATATATATGTAGACAGATTATGTTTCCGACAAGTATGTAATGATGTAGTGAATTACCACATCTTTAATGTAAACCAATATGCATTCAACGATTGTGCAATGTGTCACCCAGTGTAAAAGGTCCATATGTTCAATTAGTATACCCACAATTGCTACTTACAATGTTTTTACAGTATGCACTGTGTCACATAAGTAAAAATTGCATCCATTTTTTTTCACTAAAAGCCCTCAAACTTTTTTAAACACATCAATGTCAAGTTACTTCCATTTATGATACCATACTCATAAACGAAGTGATGATCTTTTTAACTAAGCAATGTATAGCTTGCATAGAAATAGTTAATGTAGAAGCCAATTCGTTAAAAAGATTAAGGTACAGACCTTCATAGCTAAAGCAGTTCCAATTAGATTAACAACCTATGTGTCAAGTATGAGCGGGTTTACTTCAAACCCCTAGAAATAACTAATTTATAGAGATAAGAGACACAAGAACACGAGACTAGTCTGAAGAAAAAGATTTACAGATGTCTTTGTACAAATGATGATTGTCATAACTACAACGAAAAGGATTGTGTTAATTTCTGTTCATTTATTAGAGACACCACTGAGATTCTAAACCTGCTGGAGAAAACTAAATGGGAAAGTCATTTTTGGTTGGTAACAAGCGATGTCAAAACTCTCTACACATGCATCGATCACAATCAGGGAACACAAAGTGTAAGATTTATGTTGGAGAAAGAAGGAAGATTAAAATCTGACCAAATTGACTTCCTAATAGAAAGTATTCAATTCATACTTACTCACAACCATTTTTGGTTCGAAGATAAACATTATCTTCAGATACGAAGAACCGCCATGGGAACCAAGTTCGCACCCAGTTATGCCAATATATTCATGAGTAGGTGGGAGGAGGAATATATTTGGGCAAATCCATCTCTGGTTGCGAACTTGGTCCTGTGGCGGAGATTCATTGATGATATCATATTCATTTGGAAGGGGAGCGAATAGTATCTTCAAGAATTCATTTTAGATATGAACATGAATGACAGGAATCTGTCATTCACTACCACCTACAGTCGAGATAGTGTAACATTTCTTGATCTAGATATTTATATTCAAGAAGGCAAAATTGAAACCAGAACTGCAATAGTTTTATTGAACTGACAAGCAACCATTATCCAAAGTGGTTACAAAACATACCCTCTGGACAGTTCACTCGAGTTAGAAGGAACTGTTCCAATATATAAACCTTCAAATTACAAAGTGAAACCCTAAAAATGAGATTTGTAGAGAAGGGATATGAACCGGAGGAATTAGATCAGGTTATAGAGAGAACATGTGAAATAGATAGAGAAGAATTACTTACATATAAAGAAAAACAACAGGAGGATCTTATGTCTCAAAAAAACCTTTCATTTATCACGCAATATTCGGATTCAGCCCCACAGGTTAGAAAGATCTTTAGAAAACATTGGCATTTACTTTAGAAAGATGCCACCTTGGGAAAGATATTACCAAAACAACCACAGTTTGTATTTCGAAAAGCACCTAATTTAAAGCAAAAAATGGTACAAAGTCACTTACCCCGGAACTTACCCGGAATAACAACAACAAAAAATTGGTTCACAGATGAAACTACTAGATCCCAATTTTTATACTGCAATAGTTGCATACCATGCAGAACATCTGGGACTAGAAGTACTAAGGCAGTACAAGAATTTAAATCCAACACTACTGGCAAGTGTTTTAAGATAAAGGATAAAATGACATGCAATTCTAAGGGAGTCATTTATTTGATCACCTGCCCCTGTGGTATGCAATATATAGGGCGGACAATAAGGAAATTGAAAACCAGAGTGGCAGAGCATATTCGCAATATAAAATTGGGGGTAGAGACACATAGCTTATCGAAACATTTTAAGGAAGCACACAATTGCAACCCATCAGGATATAAATTTATTTCGATCAAAAAACTAAGAAAGGACTGGAGAGGAGGAGATTTTACAAAAAAACTAAACTGTGAAGAAATTAAATGGATATATGAGATGAGAACATTGACGCCACTAGGACTGAATATTGATTTCGAACTGGCCTCTTTTTTATAATAATTTTTGTGGCGGTAAGAGGTCTCAAAAATGCAGGAAAAACCTCACATCACTCCTTAAGAATCAAAACACTAATGCTTATAATTTTAATTATTAACTAAGGGAAAGATTTTGAGAAATAGGACATTTTTTGTTTTATAAGAGATTTTTAAATTTTCATGTACAGAAAAATATGCAAAATGCATTTTAAATATTGTTATGTTCTGCAAAACTAATAACTATTAATATTATACGACATTTTAGAAATTTTAAATCACTGAGATCTTATAAGAATATTACAATCAAGTAACTAGATACATTGTGATAACAGCAGTAACACTAGTATGCACAAAATGTTTTTAACTGGGCAATTATTGACATGACAATTTGAAACCTATTTGCCATTTTAGTTTGTATTGGTGTAACACGTCAGAAAGGTTTAAAATACATTATATGCTGTACCTGGGGACATCGCTATTAGAGGAATCCTATTGGCTGGAATCCATTATATAAGAACGGACTATGAACATTGTATACACCCAATGATGAAGTCACTCTGTGATGAAACGCGTTTGGCCCAATTGGAACACGACACGTAATAGACCACGCCCCCTCTGATGCTGCGGAGTTTCCCAGGGCTATCTGAAGCCCAGCTGGTTTGATCGTGGCTGGGATATAGCAGCTGGAGACTGCCGTTTGAACGAGGGAACGTATGAACTGAAAGATACCTTTACATGAGCGGTTCTAGTTTTCAAAATGTGAGTGTTTTTTTTTTTTATAATTCTTTATTTTGAATGGTCAAGCGATACAAGGTATACAAGATACAAAATCTGAAAGTTACAGTGTGTGCATAGGAAAACATTTACATTGTACTGAAATCCTGGAAGGACATCCACAGGGAACTTAAGCTGTAAAGTGACCAGTTTTTTATATTATTTCTTGCTTTATCTTACATAGATCAGACAACATCAAAATAGTATTGGGGGGGGGGTTTGTAAGAGAGGGGGGGTGGGAAGGAAGACCACAGAAGTTAGGCAGGGGTACAGTCAGGGGGAAGGTAATGAATGTGTGTTAGAGGGTCAAGGGTTGGTAGGAGCAGGGACTCACTCGCCACACATGGGCCTCCACGAGGAAATCAAGTATCAGAGGGAAACGCGCTTGCCGCCATTTGCCATGGAGCCCAGACTTGAGTGAAAGCGTAACCTCTATCGTGTAGATGGTAAGTAATCTCTTCCATTGCTGCCACATTCCAAATTTGTTTTTTAAGGGCCGAAAAAGATGGAGAGGAAGCACGCTTCCAGTTGAGGGCAATAAGAGATTTGGCGGCTGTGAGGATGTGCGCCGTCAGTTTTTTGGCGAATTTATCAAGATCCGGGGGAGGGTAACAAAGGAGAAAGATCCAGGGGTCCTTTGCAACGGGAATCTCAAATAAAGAATTGATAAAGCCATGGATCGTGTCCCAGAAGGGAACGATAATTGGACAGGTCCACCAGATATGTAGCATAGAACCCCTGTGGCCGCAATTCCGCCAGCAGTCCAGCGACGCGGAGGGGAACATTGCGTGAAGTCGAGTGGGGGTATAATACCAGCGATAGTAAATTTTATAGGATGTTTCTTTTAGTCTGGTCGATATAGAGCTTTTGGCTATCCCCAGTCTCATGTCCTCCCAGGCCTCCTCATCTGGCGGAGGGCCGAGATCTCTCTCCCACTCAGCTTCGTGGGGGAGCTGAGGGTGAAGAGTGGAATTGAGAAAGATACTATAAAGTTGTGATATCATGCCCTTGGACATGGGGTGGTGTTTGCATAGGTTCTCAAATGGAGTGAGGGGACGCAGTATAGAATTGGGTGGTAGGGATCGCAGAAAATGGCTGATTTGAAAGAACTCAAAGGGGCTAAGCGTCCGGTGTGGGGAGTGAAACTGGAGCTCAGCTAGTGGAAGCCATTGGCCCTGTTTCGAGAAATCTGATGGAAATTTAAGGCCGGCCTGAGCCTAGAGACGGTGTCTCAATCTAGAGAGGCCGGGAGGGAATATGGGGTTAAACCAGATGGGGGTCAGGGGAGAGAGGGCAGATGTAAGCTTTAATTTGAAGGAGTAGGAATCCCAAATCTTAACGTCAAATTTAATGGTGGGAAGGAGTTTGGAGGGCGAGGGGCGGTGTATAGGGGATAAACCCCAAAGTGGTGTCAGATCAGGGAGGGCAGTATGCGCCGCCTCTAGATCCAGCCATGACATGGAACCTGAGGGTGCATATGATGCAACAATTTGAGAGAAGTGAGAAGCTAGGTAGTACATCTTAATATCGGGTAGACCCCTCCCACCATCGGGAATAGGCTTCTTCAGGACAGCCACCGATACCCGTGGGGGCCTATGGTTCCAAATAAACCGAGTGAGGGCCTTCTGGATGTTGGATAGGAGGGTAGCAGGGATAGGAACTGGTAGGGTTTGGAAGAGATACAGCCATTTGGGTATGATATTCATTTTTACTGCGATGATCCTACCCAGCCACGAGATAATAAGGCGGTTCCAGGAAGCCAAATCAGATTGCGTTTTGGCGAAGAGAGGTGGGAAATTCTCTTGGTAGAGGAGGTCGTATCGGGATGTGAGGTAGACTCCCAGATATTTTATTTTCCTGGTCTGCCACTTGAATTTGAAAGAGGACCGTAACACTTCGGCCTCCTGGGGGGAGACATGGAGCAATAGGGCCTCTGATTTTGTATAATTTATTTTATAGTTAGATACGTCACCATAGGCCTGAAGAGCGTTATACAAGTTAGGTAGGGAAATCGTTGGTTGGGAGAGTGAGAGCAGGACATCGTCCGCAAAAAGCGAAATTTTAGAGTTGATGTCCCCCACCTGCACACCAGAAATGTTAGGGTCATGGCGAATTTGAGAGGCCAGTGGTTCAATCACCAGAGCAAAAATAAGGGGAGAGAGGGGACAACCCTGCCTCGTGCCGTTTTGGATGGCTAATGGATTTGAGGGTACCCCGTTAATCAAGACTTTAGCTGAGGGTGAGGAATATAGTGCCAGGACGCCAGTGAGGAAGTTGCCAGCGAAGCCAAAGGCCTCAAGAGCCGCGTTCATGAAACCCCAAGAGATCCTATCAAATGCTTTTTCAGCGTCCAGAGAGAGGATTATAGTGGGAGATCTCCTGGTGTTTGCAATGTGTATGATATCAATGGCTCTTCTGGTGTTGTCCCTCGCCTGGCGGCCCGGAATAAATCCCACCTGGTCATAGTGGATCAGCGAGGGGAGGAATATGTTTAAACGATTTGCTAGGATTTTAGCGAAGATTTTTAGATCCAGGTTGAGAAGGGAGATGGGTCTGTAGCTGGAACAATGAAGTGGGTCCTTCCCATCTTTTGGGATCACTACAATTCTAGCTTCAAGCATTTCAGGTGGGAAGGGGGTTCCTTGTAGGACACCATTGTACAGGGAGAGCAGGTGAGGGGCAAGCACACTCGAAAATTTTTTATAATAAGCTGCCGTGAATCCGTCTGGGCCTGGAGATTTTCCATTTTTTTGGGATTTAATAGTAAGCTGAATTTCCTCCAATGTAATTTCCTCGTTGAAGAATTGTAGGGCCTGAGGGGATAATTTGGGAAGTTTAGATTTAGCAAGGAAGTCTGATATCAACGAGGAGTTAGACTGCTGCGGGTTAGAGGCAGGGGGAGATGGGAGATTGTATAGGGCGGAGTAATATTGCTGGAAAGCCTCTCTAATGGCAGCAGGGTCATGGAGGAGCTGGTTCTTAGAATCACGGATTGATATGATATTTTTGTGGGACCTTTCTGAACGGAGCCGTGCAGCGAGGATTTTATCCGCCTTATCCCCCTTTTCATAGAAGGATTGCCGGAGCCATTTAAGGCGTTTGGCTACCTGCTTGGAGAGAAGAAGATCTAATTGGGCCTTAGTCTCGCGGAGGGCTAGCAGAATGGAAGGGTCCGGAGTAGCCTTGTGTTTGGCTTCTAGAGATTGTAGTTCAAGAGATAATTTATTGGTCATGGTATGGGTTTCTTTCTTCCATCTGGAGGCAATGCTAAGCAGGTGACCCCTCAGGACCGCCTTGTGCGCTGTCCATAGAGTGGCCCTAGAGATATCTGGGTGGTCGTTGAGCTCAAAGTAATCTTCGAGGCGAGCCCCAAGTTGGGAGATTATATCCGCATTATGGAGCAGAGAATCATTAAGACGCCAGGTCATGGGGCGGGGTCGGTCTGGGAGGCCGCATAGATCTATAGATATAGGGGAGTGATCAGACCAAATCATTGGGTGAATTTGGGCCGCCTGGATGTTTAATGCGAAGTTGTGGCTGAGCAGGATCATATCAATGCGTGAGTATGAATGGTGTGGTGGGGAGTAATATGTATAGTCCCGAGAGGACGGTTCCTTCACTCGCCAGGAGTCGTAGAGAAGCTGGGATTTCATGAGACTGAGGAGAGATTTAGAGGATAAGGGGTCAGAAGTATTAGGGGGGGCAGCCACAGGGGGGGAACGATCCAAGGATTGATTCAAGACAGCATTGAAATCTCCCGCTACGATAAGGTCCCCTTGACGAATACGGGACAGCAATACATCTAATTTGGAAAAAAAGCGGTTCTGATGCTGATTGGGAGCATAAACATTAACTAACGTACATAGCTTGTTGTTAAGCCTACCCACCAAGATGAGGTATCGGCCTTCTTTGTCTGTAAGGGAGTCAATGAGTTCATATGTCAAATGGCGGGCAAACAAAATCGCCACCCCTCGTTTTTTGGTTAAGTGATCGCAAGCATGGTATGAGACGGGGTATGCTTTGGAACGGAGTTCTGGATGAAAGTTATGTTAAAAATGAGTCTCTTGTAGAAAAATTAAATCGCCCTTATGAAGTTTTAGGGTAGCGAAAAGCTTACCCCTTTTCTGGGGGCTATTTAACCCATTAACATTAAAGGAAAGTGCTCTAAAGCCCATGTGCAGCGAGGAGGAGGAAGATCAGGAGAAGATCCAACACAGAGTGGTCAAATAAGAGAGGGGGAGGGTTTAGAGGGGGAGTGGGAGAGGAAGGGGGGGGGTGTATGGTCACTCGGCGAAATAGGCCGGGACCTGTAGTGCCGACAATGGGAAGGAAAACTATGTGCTGAGGAAGCACATAGGTCAGCAAAAGAGCCGTAGGCTCTAGGGAGGCGTGGCGAGGTCGCGAGGGGGTACATCACCGGGGAGCGAAGAGCTAGGCTCTAGGTGTGCATCCCTCTGGTTCACCTGAGATATTGTAAATATTAGCAAAAGTAGCAGAAATTCACGAGTGGAAGAACCGGGTGGGCGAGTATGGGAGGGGGGGGGGAACGTAGTCCCAAGGCAAAATAGAGGGTAGGAAATGTATTGCCGGGGATGGGGGGGTGTTGCATCGGGAAATAAGAGGGAAGGCAGTTGAGGGGAGTCTATGAGGTAGGAGAAAGTAGTGTGAGAGTTAAGTAACATCAAAAAATTTTTTAGCAAGTTAAGTAGTAGGAAATAAACTTAAAAAAAAAATTAGCAGAGCACAACAGTTTCTTTGAACAACAAATTCACGGCTCGAGTGGGGTATCCCCGGCCGTATCTCACAGTCACCCCAAGGTGGACGTGAAGAGAGTGGTAGCTCTGGTTAACATTGGCTTAACATTGTATAACATAACCTAACATGGTATAAGTTGGGAATCCCAGGCGCCCCAGGACGCGCCCCCTCATAGGGGAGGCATCCGAAGGGAGCCGGGATCCAGCAGCACAGTTATATCGAGACCAAGAACATCAGGAACAGGCCAACAGGTAAATAATACACCTATGATAACCTGCAAAACATTGCGACTAGATACAGTGAGACTTTCAGGTATCATAGCCACACATCATTAGCATAAGGGGGCAAATATTGCAACAAAAAAAAAGAAAAAAATGTAAATGAAAAAAAATTTTTGGAAGAGAAACACAAGACAAAAACCTGGTGCTGCAAGTCAAGTCCCAGAAGGCTCGGTGGGTCGTGGAGAAGATGATGAGGTCGGTGGGATCGTGTTCCACTCGGTCCTGGGAGCTTGACGCGTCGACTGTTTAGACGGCCTCTGGGGGAGGGGAGAGGGTTCAGGGAGGACGGGGAGTCCTGTAGTAATGCCAAGCTTGGGAAGTAGAGCTTGTGCCTCAGGAAGGGTTCTGGCCATGAGCATAGAACCTTGGTGCCAGATTAGGAGACGAAAGGGGAAACCCCAGCGATACTTGATTTCCTTTTGGCGGAGAAGTGCAGTTATCGGTTTGAAGTCCCTTCGTTTGGCCAGAGTGAGTGGGGAGAGGTCTTGGAAGATCTGGAGGGTGGCATTATCGTAGGTAATTGAAGGAAGTCGACGTGCTTCCCGCATGACAGCCTCCTTTGCTGTGAAATAATGCATTCTAAGGATAACGTCCCTGGGTTGAGACGGGTCCTGAGCGCGAGGTCTAAGTGCACGATGGGCCCGATCCAGTAAGAGATGATCCTCCGGGATTTGGGGGGAAAGTTGTGTGAAGAGCTTTTTGAGGTAGAGTTCCAAGTGGGCAGACTCCACACTTTCGGGTATCCCCCGAATTCTCATATTGTTGCGTCTGGCTCTGTTATCCTGGTCCTCCTGGCCCTCCTGCAGCTGGAGGATATCTTGGCGGATCTGGTCCAGATCCGTATCATGTGTTTGCTGGTACGTCACCACCTCTTCGACACGGTGTTCCAGATGGTCTGTTCTGTTTCCAATATTCGCGATATCTGTCTTCAGGGAGTGGAGAGCCTGCACCGAGGTTTTGACGTCTTTCACCTCTCTGAGGAGGGACAAGAAGTCCCGGCGGGTGATGGGTGAGCTATCGTCTTCGTCAGATCCTGAATCAGAGTGTTCACCAGATCTAGCCTGGTTTTTTTGCTTGGAAAGGTAGGGGAGAAGGTCTCCTCCTGCAGATTTTTTGCCTTAAGCATTTTGGTAAGGGGGGCAGGGGAGGATAAGCAGGCGGTACAGGTGAGGGGAGCCCGGTTGTTCCACAGGGTGTAGCTCAGGGTCCAGAGGGACACAATTACATAATTAGAACCAAGTCATTTTAGAGGGTTGGGTCAGGCCACAGAGCAAAAAGGTAAGCAAGTAGCCAGGCTGGTAGAAAGGACCCGTACACCCGGTCAATACTGAGTGAAAAAGACCTCAGGCAGGCACAGGGTAGTGGGCCATCCAGGGGGAAGCAGTACAGAAAGGGGGCATACAGTAGTTGCCAGTGCTTCTTACCCTTCAGTGGGGTCACAAAACCAGTGCAGCTGGGAATCAGGCTTCCGGGTAGGTCCTCCTTAATGCATCCCCTCAAATAGGCAGCCGTAGGCGATGTGCAGCCCTAGGGGTCCGGCCAGGAGCCTCAGGTAGGGGGTGTCTGACCCCTGATCTGTAAAGCCAGCCAGAGGTATCGGGTCAGTGCCACTCAGCGATGTAGCCCCACCCACCGGAAGTGAGCGTCCCGCGAGTCCCGTCGGCACTCGAGGTCTGGAGCCCCGACCGGAAGTAGGCCTGTCCCCGGAGGGATCCACCGATCATCGGCGTGAGGGAGCCCACAGGCAGTGGAGGGGCAGCGGACAGCCGTGGAGGTCACAGGAGAGGCTCGGGAGCAGTGCTCAGCGGGCGTCCCAGGGTCCAAAGAAGCGGACAGCTGGAGGTGTCAGGTGACCTGTTGCCGTTTAGACGGCGTGAATGTGCGCTCTGAGTGTCCTGCTTTCCTAGTTGCTTCTTTGAGGCAGCTTTTGGGGACAAGAAAGCCCAGTTTTAGACTTTTAATTGAATGGGTCCACGGAGCTCTTAGCGAGAACAGCTTTCCGGAATGGCGTCCTGGCCACGCCCCCATGTGAGTGTTTTTTAACCCTATGTTTAAATCGAATAAATGGAGAAACGTACAACACCATGAGTTTTCTCTCTGTTCTCTCCCTATGTGCACTTTGGTAAGGAGAAGAAAAAGGCTTTGAGAGGAGTAAAAGTACATTGTGGTGGTGCTTTTTGAAGCAAGTGGACATACTATTCAAATACTGTATGGAATAGAAGGGATCATATTGTTGCAAATTCATTATCTGAAATATCGGTATAGGTGGAACTAGAAGATTTATAACTATATTGACTTTGGGACTGATTTCCCCTTTGCAATTTCAATTCTTGTGTTTTTTTACCCTTCCCCCCTTTTTGCACCCATCCTTTGTTATTTATATCCTTTCTGATACTTTTGGAGATTACAGGCAAATCTCCTTAGAAGGTAGTGGCTGCATCCCCATCCCTTCCCACACCTCTTTTTGTGCTTGCCAAACGTTTTATTGATTTATTTGTGATTTATTTTCTACCCCTCCCTACCCTATCCAAACAACCCCCCTCCCAGTACATCCACCCCCAACTTAGACATACTTGGATCCCATTACCCCTAACCCGCATCACCTAAAACAACGCACTCAGCTATCTCCACGTATTTATGGAAACACCAGTATACACTGAAAAAAGGAGAGGGAGATCGCGACCCTTTAAGCAAGGGAAGACCCCCAGCCTATAACTTTACCCTACTACTCCTCCAGTACCCCACATCCACCCGATCCACTAGCACCAAATATAAGATCCAAAAAATGTTTTCCCAGAAATATCACCTTATAATTGACACCTTCGTAAACATTCAGTAACTTCTATATTAATCAAAGCATTTCAATATGTATAAACATAAATGAAAGTGATATACATCCACTGAGCTTATCTCTCAAACATTAAAGCTATCAAGGCATATAATTTTTAATAGCATCATTTCAGTCCAAGAGGTCGATACGTCACCAGAAGCATCTTCAATCCAGACGAAGACCTCCAGGAGCTCTCCTATCCAGCCAGTGAGTCGACTCCGACGGCGATCCAAAGAAAAGGGTAGTTCCATCTGCAACCACACGCAATCTAGCCGGGAAAAGCATAGCATACGGCAATTGCATCTCACGAAGGGGACGCTTCACCTGTATAAACTGAGCTTTGTTCTTTTGTACATCCACCGAGAAGTCAGGAAATACAGCCACTCTTTGGTTTTGATACATTAAGGGGCCCTTGGTCCGAGCCAGGCGCAGAATAGTATCCCGGTCCTTATAGTGTAGCAGTTTAGCAATAAATGTGCGCTGCTGCGCACCCGGAGGCGGCCTCTCCACCGCAAACTGGGCCGTGAACTCCCCTCTGCCGAATGTCTGGATCATCCAATTCTCCAAGAATGTCTCCGGAGCATCACCCTCTGACTTTTCAGGGAGACCCACCAGCCGAACATTGCTGCGTCTGAGGCGGCCCTCCATGTCTGACATTTTTTGTTTAACCGACACCATCTGAGCCTCCAGACCAGCAACCTTCTGAGGTAAAGGAACTGTAGTATCCTCTAATATTGAGATGTGGGCCTCCGTCTCAGCCACACGCTCACAAATCTTCTGAAAATCCTGCCGCATCAACGATAGGTCAACCTGCACCTCTCCAATTTTATCCATTAGCTTCTTTTCAGAGGCAGCGATAGCTTTCAGGACCTCCTGAAGAGTAGAATAAGCAGGTGAATCCGTATCTTTGGAAGGCTGGGGTGCCTGCAGTTCAGACGCAGGAGCTCCTCCCGAGGCCGTGGCAGGATTAGAACGGGCATATTTCCCCAATCTGCCTGCGGCAGTGGTATTCGCAGAATGTTTACCCATACTAGGCCTTTCTATTCACAGGTGCTGACGGGTGCACCCTAGATGTTGTATATGTAGCTTTAGATACAAAAAGGGGCCACAGCAGAGTGTCCAGCAGCAACTGATGTTATAACCAGAATTTGACCAGTGAAGGACCAATTACTGCACACAGTCCAGCCAAAATACACACTTAGAGAGACGACAAGAAGAATGGGCCTCCAGGCAGCATCAACAGCAGCACAGAGTATTTTCCACACACAGAGAGATGACAGGGAGAAAGAGCTTCCAGACAGCCACAAAAGCAGCACAGAGTATATTCCCCTTACTGCTCCAGGAACAGGGTTTTTACTGCTGCAGATAGGGATTGATATTATGTCAGCTGCCCCTTCAGTGCTGTCAGACTGTATGCCAGTCTTTTTTTTATCGACAGTTATGTCCAAGATGGCACCGCGGCCCGCTCCACGGCGGGAACTCCAGGACTCAGAGACTCCTCCAGCAGCAGACAGGCAACCTGTCACCACCTAACAGCCTCCCCAATGGACTGGCAGTTTTTCAATCACCACAGATCAGCAGACCAAGCACTGCCGGAGGAATGAATGAACAGCTCCTTCCTGCGCGCGCGACTCCAGCCACAACACAGCTCTGGGGGATGAGCGCCACTCACAGCTGCCCTGAACCGCGACTACAGCCTGGACTTGGACCAGAGAGTACAGAAGGGACTCCCACACAGGACCAGGTAAGTTGTAGCAGCCGGCACCACAGGAGGATAGTTACGTTGGATATTAAGGCTGAGGAGCTCCGCTGCAAGCACCCTACTCCATTTCCCACCAGGCCAAGCCCCACAGGTACCTTTTTTTAATTAATTTCCCTCTCCCCCACCACCTTTAACAATGTTCATAGAAAATGTCATGCTTACTTAAAAATGTCAAAATCTATAGTTGAAGTCACTCATGTACACTGTACATAAAAATTTTACTTACTGCTTATTTACTCAACTCACTTTGTAATATGTATTGCCTCTCTTTAATGCACCTGTTTTTACACCATATTCCTTTTATTTTTAATTTGACTCCTACCATCTATTGGATTCAGACATTTCAAATAACAATCCTTACTTAAGGTTGACACATCTCTAAATTAGGTTTTATTTTTTTTACAAATATTCTACGTTTTTTGGTCAGCTTTTGTTGTGTCCCAATAGGTAAAACATTAGCTATATTGTAGAGCTGTGATATGTTACTTATATATTTGTTAATGGTCATCTGTTACGCTATTTAAGAGGAAGGTGACACACATTTGTTTAGTCTGTTCATTAGAAATTTAAGCTGCGCTGGCTTACTTTTATGGCTTTTAACCTATTTTTACAATAGTCTATTTGTGATATGTAATCTGTTAAACAATGTAGTGGCTTTTGACCTCATGTCAATCTACTTAATTCTGGGTGGTATAACTTTCTTTTTTGATTTATAAAACAAAATTTTATCTTGAGATTTTTTGCTAAATTAAAAAAATATATATATTTTTCAGTATGCCATATCAACAATGTCAATATCATACTAAATATATTGTAAAAATGTATTACCCTACATTTAGAATTGGTTTTATAATATTTATATCTATTTTTTTTAGTTAATGCGAGTCAAGGACACGGTTTTTGACAAACAGGGTCAGCTAACACATAAAGATCTGGAATTCAGTCGCCAAAGTTGTTTCGGCGCTCCATGGTACAGCTAGAAGCGAGGAAAAATTTAAGAAGAGGTTCCATGACTGTAGGATGGGCACCAAGGCCAAGATTGTGAAGAAAGCACAAGTGTCCTTCAGTAAGAAGAGATCCAAGGTCCACCTCAAGCAATGGGGGGGTGGGGGGGAGTTGTGTGATGACCTCAACACATCTGATAAAGATATTTTGCCAGTAAAAACCCCAAAAGGAGCCTACAGATCTCATGGTAAGCTTCGTATTAATGTATGCTACGTGATAAAGATAATGTCCCTGATTCATTAAGAAAAATAAGGTCAAAAAAGCTGAAATGTTTCTCCTTGACAAACTATTTTACAATGCAAAGGGTGCAAAACAGTTTATTAATTTGCACTTAAGTAAAAACTGGCTTTTTCTTAATATAGCACAAAAATACTTTTTTTTTAACCTGACATTTAAAGTTGACATGCCATACCCGATTTGTTAATCTGTACCCACATTTTAAGTTTACTTCCTCCCCCAATGCAATATGGTTTTGTAAAGGTACAAAGTTACTACTCCCTTTTTGCTCTACTTTCCTCAATTAATCAGGTCCACTGTTAATATTAGAAAAATTACACTCTATTCGTGTAAACTATGTTTCTTAAGTACAGCTACCTTGTTATTATACTATGGTAATTCTTCATGTGAACAGCAGTATTACATCCTGAAATCACCCAAACCATTAACACATATTTGTGCATGCATACAGTAATTACATTTTTTTTGGGGGGGTGGGTTATTCAGGCATACTATTTACCACATCACATATATGAAATTATTCAAACAGTACTCACAATTGTTTTATGAAATGTATTCATTCTTTGTTCTTTAATTTTCCACAGTCAGAAAAGTGACGTCAAGCATGAGGAAGAAGTCAACTGAAACCTTAACTGGTAATTGTACTTAATTTAGATTTTCAGTGTAACCATTTAATAAAATAGCTTCTAAACTAAATGAATTTACAATTTCAGATATGCCCACATCAAGGATCATTGAGTAGTCCATACATGACCCAAAAGAAAATAGACAAATCATTGTGAAAGAAGAATCCTCTGGCTCCTCATTTTCACCTGTGAGAGGTTTGAACCTTATTACATACTACCAAGAAACCCCTCATCTTACCAAATGTACTCACAAAAATATCATTACTAATGAAAAAACTTTGTCTATATCATCAGTGAAGAGAAGATGACTGTTTGTCAGGGAAGTACCGGAGTATGGAAGTACTGAAGAGACTGTGATCGATTTGGAGCATTTATCTCCTGAAGTAAATCCAACAAAAGATGTCTGTACCATGGAGTCTGAAGCAGACTGAGCCACAATTGAGGGCCAGGACACCACATGAATCAGGCACAGCCACAATTCAGGTCCAGGACATCATGCAACCTGAAGAGGTGGACACAGCCTCAAAACCGGAACTGGTGAACACACCTCCAACAGAAATTGAAGTTGAAATGTCACCTGAACTAACATAGCATGAGGAAGGAGTTCATCATGATGCGGGTGAACATGAGCCAGTTACTTGTTCCTCTGTTATTTGCATGCTTCTGGGCTATCATAGACAACTTTTGGCCAATCACAATCTGTTTGCACAATCACTTTTGAACCTGGGAATGCATTAAATGGAGCAGTCAGCAGCACTCGGAAATGTACAACTGGTACAGTATCAAATGTGGGCCACTTTGAATGAAATTTTGATCACACAGCAACAGGCGGCCGCTGTGAGTCTTGCAGTTTCAGCAAGTCTTCAACTGATAGTCAATGACATGAATGGAAAAAGTGTCCAACAGAGTGCTCTAACGGCATCCCAATCAGCTCAGGTACAAACCTCAGATGCATCAACACAGGTTGATGGAACAAAAGGTGAAGAAACAATAACATCCTGTTAGAGATCACGGCGGCCGCGGGCGCCGACGCAACTCTTCCTGCTTCGCTGGGGACGCCCCGTCTGTTGCTACGGCAACCGGGGCGTCACTTCCGGTTTCAGCGTCCCGGTTGCCTGGGCAACAACCGGGAAGCAGGGGAGCTTCTGTCGCCGCGCCCGGCCAGCTGTCAAACAGCTAGGCGCGTGCGCATAGGGAGAATTTGAGTCAGCCGTGCAAGGCTGTTGTAGATCAGTCAGTCAGGGCTGATTAAGGAGTTAGTTTACCGCTGGCACTCTGTTGTTTCCATTGGCTGCAGGATCTGCATTTTTATTATGCTGCAGCTGAGGACACATTCTGGACTGTGTCCTGATTGGCCATCAGTACTATTTAAGGCAGTGAGGACTTAGCCTCACTGCCGGTTATAGCATTCTGTCCTCAGTCCTGCTGCCTGCTTGTGCTATCTGTTTCGGTTCCTGCTACCTTGGATTTGACTACCCGTGTTTTGACCCCTGCTTGTTATTGGACCTGTGACCCTTCTCTTCTGACCTCGACCTGTTTTGCCTGGACTTCAGATTTTGCTTCTCTGCCTGTGTGTTTGACCCTTCGCTTGTCTTTGGATATTGCATCTGTGCTTGTGACCCTTTGACCTAGGATTCTTCTTAACTACAGTCCGCCAATCACTCCACTCCTGGGTACTCCTTTAAGTCAGTATACTTTACTCGACCCTCGGTCGGCCCGCAGCCCAGTCTGTCCCCACCACTAGGGGCTCCAGCGAATACCGGGCCTTCAGAGTAGTTCCCGAGTTTCACTGTACTGACTTGGGAGTTCCTAACACATCCACAGAAGAAAATCATCATCATTGAAGACAGAAGAGCCACAGCTTGTACTAACTTCCCTGTGTGACTGCATATTAGGTAATGACATTTCTGCCTGCACATTTCTCTCTCTTTGTCATTTTTTCAAACTTTTACTGTGTGTGTCCACACTTTGCCTTTTTATGCTGAAAAAAAGCTGTTTCACACGTTTTCTTCTTTTGTTTCCATATCTACTTCATTTATTGGCCTGGTATTGTTCTAATTTTTTTTAATCTATTTGCAGCAGACTCTTGAGATTACAGTCAAGCCTGTTTATAAACTGTATCTGAAGACTGTTAGGGCCCACGACCACCAGGATGAGCTTTTAGAACAGTAGTGTAGAGATCTTTACCTTTAGCAGGCGCCTTTACCGTAGAGCTTCATGTGCTCACAGGTACTCAGATGCCCCCAGAACTTAGGCTCAGAGTAGTAAAAGCTCATACAAGATGGCCGCAGCGCAGATGGCACCGGGAGTGCTAGCCCAGATTGGAGCTGGTGGTCAGAGTCAGGCTGAGGTCAGAGGTCAGTAGTAAAACAGCGGATTCTAGAATACCAAAGGTCAAAAGGTCAGGGTCACAGGCAAACAGCAAAGTCCATAATACAAGCCAAAAGGTCAGGGTCACAGGCAAACAGGCAAGGTCCAAGGTACAGGCAAGGGTCACAACAGCAGATCAGGAAAATAGATATCCAACAGCAGGTCAGCACAGCACAGGACTGGAACGCTATAGCCATCAGGGAGACTAAGCCCTCCCTGCCTTAAATACTAAAGGTAGCCAATCAGGACCTTGCCCTGAAAACCATCCCCAGGCACTGCCTAATTAATAAATACAATAATTAATTAGCCCGCAGTTTGTATAGCTTCTGCGCATGCGGCCGGCTGCCCTGTATTGCCTGGACGCGGCACTCAGCAACGGTCGGCCCGTGATCCGGAAGTGACGTCTCGGTCATCAAGGAGACGGCCGGGACGCCAGACAGTGAGGAGTGCGGGCCGCGGCGGCTATAGACACCGCCTCAGCTCGTAACCCCTTGAGGAGGGGTTAGGAAACCCCAACACCCTGGCTTCCTGGGGAAAGTTTGAAGACGTCCTTAATAAGTCTATCGGCATAAAGGCGCTTCCGTGGAACCCAGGCACGCTTCTTCTAACCACGGCCCTTCCACTGGACCAAAAAGTGAATCTGCCTCTGGATTCTCTTAGAATCAAGTATTTTTTCTATCAAAAATTCCCGGTGTCCTACCACATTAACAGAATGTGACCTCCGAAACTGAACACGTTTAAATTTACTAGAAGAAAAATCGCAGGTTTAAGCAAGGAGCAGTGAAACGTGTTAGGGATTTTTAGAGAGCTTTAACTTAAAGGCCACAGGATTGCCTTGTTTGATGATGGAAAAATGGCCAATAAATCTGGGTCTGAGTTTTTTACAGGGTTGCCTGAGCCTGATATTACGGGTGGATTACCAAACCTTCTGACCAACCTTGAAAGAGCAGCTCCTACGGTGTTGATCCGCAAATTTTTGGGATTGGAACGAGTTTCACTTTAAGGCAGAGTGAACTTCCTTCCAGATATTCTTAAGACTAGAAGCCGTGGAGCAAATTCCAGGGAGACCAGAAGGGTTAAGCAAGGCCAATGAGTTAGATCTAGGATGGCAACCAAGATTACAATAGAACGGAGAGATACAAGTGGAAGAATGGCAAGAGTTGTTGTATGTGAACTTTGCCCAAGGTAACAAAGCTGACCAGTTGTTGTGGAATTCAGAAATGTACAAACGTAGAAATTGTTCCAGGGGTTTGTTAATCCTTTCAGTTTGTCCATGAATTGTGGATGGTATGCTGAAGAAATCTGATGTTTGTTCCAAGAAGTGCACAAAAGGACTTCCATAAATGAGCAATAAACTGAGAGCCACAATCAGAAACAATATCTACAGGTAAACCATGGAGCCAAAAAATATGCTGGACAAAAAGTGAGGCCAAGGTCTTTGCACTAGGAAGTCTGGTTAACGGTATGAAATGAGACATTTTACTGAAACGGTCAACCACTACCCAGATAGTATTGTGGCCTGCTGAGGAAGGGAGCTCCACAATAAAATCCATAGACAAATGTGTCCAAGGTCTTGTAGGAACAGATAATTGTATGAGCTGACCAGAGGAACGGTTCCTAGGGGTTTTGTTTTTAGCAGATTTCACAGGACATAACAAAGTCTCGAACATCTGAAGACATGGTGGGTCACCAAACAAAGCGTGATATGTTTTCTATGGTTTTACAGATACCGGGATGTCCGGAGGTTGTATGGTCGTGGGCCTCAGGGAGGACAGCCTTTCGAAGGTGGACGGGCACAAATAAGCGGTTTTCGGGTGTCTCTCAGAGGGAGCCAATTTTTGGAATCTGCGAAGGGTTATACCGAAGTCCTGGGCTAAACCTGCGTGGATAATTGAAGGTGGTATAATTGACAGTGGTTTTGGAACTGGTGCATGATGAGAGACAAAACTTCCGGATAAAGCATCAACCATAGTGTTCTTAGATACTGGTCTATAACTGATAACAAAAGGGAAGCAAGAAAAGAACAATGACCTACGGGCTGGCTTTGGATTCAGCTGCTTTGTTGATTCAATATATTGAAGGTTCTTATGGTCAGTGATGACTGAGATGACATGGATGGCTCTTTCCAGCCAGTGATTGATCATTCTTCAAAAGCCCATTTGATGGCTAAGAGTTCTCGATTACCAACATCATAGTTGGACTCTGCATCAGAAAACTTGTGGGAGAAGAAGGCGCAGGGAAACAGTCAGTGATTACCAGGATCTTTTTGAAAGAGCACAGCGCCCGCACCAATGCCAGAGGCATCAACCTCCAGAATGAAAGGCAGCTCAGGATTAGGATGTCTTAAGACAAGGGCGCCTCAAAGGAATTAATAGCTTCTGAGGACCAATTACCAGGATCTGCCACTTTTCTAGTGAATGCAACAATGGGAGCCATCAAATCGGATGAGATTGTATGACCCGTGAAGGTCAATTTTGGTGAAGATGGTAGCACCTCGAAGTTGGTCAAACAGAACCTAAATGAGAGAAAGTGGGCAGGTGCTTTTAATAGTGATTTTGTTAAGACCTCTGAAATCAATACAGGGACATAGTCCATCATTCTTCTTGGAGACAAAGAAACAGCCAGATCCCACTGGAGATTTTCAAGGCATAATAAAGCATTTTTGTAAATTTTCCTCAACGGATTCCTGCATGGCCTTGGTTTCAGGACTGGAGAGTGAATACAGTCTTCCTTTTGGTAATTTAGAGCCTGGAATTAACTTGATGGCACAATCAAAGTCCCAATGTGGAGGTAGAGTGTCAGGCGCTTTTTTAGAGAATACATGCCAGAATTCACGGTACTGAGGGGGAAGTAATTCAGAAGCAGGCTGCAGCATCCGAAGAGGCAACCGAACAAGTCTGAGAACACAAGGAACTCCACTGGGTAATCTCCCTTTGTGCCCAATTAATTACAGGGTTATGAAGGTGCAGCCAGGGATGCCCCAATATCACCGTTACAGACGGGCAATTAGTAAGGTAGAAAAACAGAATTTCTGAATGAAGGGTTCCCACTGTGAGGTGTAACTAGGGAGTTTCATACAAGACCTTGCCGTCTGGGAGTGATCTTCCATCTAGATCGCATACAGTAATAACCATACTGATACTCTTGAAGGAAATTCCAGAAGATTTGGTGAATCCAATGTCCAGAAAATTTCCATCGGCACCACTATCAATAAAGGCTGAGATATCAACAAAATGAGCACCATAAGTGATGTGCGCGGGAACCAAAACTGCATTTTTAGAGGAGATAATCTGCAGACCTAGGTCAACCTCCTCTTTATCTCCTAGGCCAACTCTTTTCCCGACTTGTTAGGGCAAGAACGAGAAAAATGTCCTTTGATGCCACAGTAAAGCATAGACCTTGAGTCTATCTTCTGTTTTTTTCCTCTGCACAGAGACGGTAGGCGTCTAATTGCATAGGTTCCTCCCTGTCCAATGATGCAGAAACAAATGCAGATGATGAACAGGATGGTGCCTAATTCTCTGCCTTCCTCTCTTTGGTCCATCTGTCGATTTTGATGGCGAGTTGCATGAGACTCTCCAACGAAGTTGGAGAAGGGTACTGTACCAACGCATCTTTAATCTGCACTGACAAACCTAAGTGAAATTGACTGCGTAACGCAGGATCGTTCCATTCGCTGTCAGTAGACACAGTATTCCTCAGCAGAGTGCCAACCTTGTTTCAGGGCCCTAAGGTGACCTTGGCTGAAGCCACACGATCTGGATCATCATAAAGCAGGCCTAAAGCATTAAAGAATGCATCAACGAACTGCAATGAAGGGCTTGCAGGAGACAGACTGAACGCCCAGGACTGGGGGTCACTTTGGAGAAGGGATATAATAATACCGACCCTCTGCTGCTCTGAACCTGAAGAATGGGGTTTTAGCTGGAAATAAAGCCTACAGCTTTTTTGGAAAATGCGGAATAGGTCTCTCTCCCCAAAGAAACGGTTTGGCAGGTTCAACTTAGGGTCAAGAGCCGATACCAGGGGACCTTGCTGGGCTTGTGAAGTCCAAGAAGCTTCCACTTGCGCGGATAAACGATGAAATTGTCCTTGGACCATCTGGGACAGGGTTTGGATCTGCCCTGCTAAGACTTGGGCTGGAGAGGGGTTCGTCCCATTTTCTTCCATGAACAATCCTCTCCAGTAAATTCACTGGCTGGTTATAATGTTAGGGCCCACAACCACCAGGATGAGCTTTTAGAACAATAGTGTAGAGATCTTCACCTTTAGCAGCCGCGTTTCCCATAGAGCTTTATGTGCTCACAGGTACTCAGATGCTCCCAGGATGTAGGCTCAGAGTAGTAAAACCTCATCCAAGATGGCAGCAGCGCAGATGGTACTGGGGGCGCTAGCCCAGACTGGAGCTGGTGGTCAGAGGCAGGCCGAGGTCAGAGGTCCGTAGCAAAGCAGCAGAGTCCAGAATGCAAGCCAAAAGGTCAGGGTCACAGGCAAACAGCAAAGTCCAGGATACAAGCCAGAGGGTCAGGGTCACAGGCAAACAGGCAAGGTCCAAGGTACAGGCAAGGGTCACAACAGCAGATCAGGCAAATAGATATCCAACAGCAGGTCAACACAGCACAGGACTGGAACACTATAAAGGCAGGGAGGCTAAGCCCTCTCTCCCTTAAATACTGAAGGTAGCCAATCAGTGCCTTGCCCTGAAAACCATTCCCAGGCATTGCCTAATTAATAAATACAATAATGAATTAGCCCACAGGTTGTATAGCTTCTGCGCATGTGCCCGGCTGCCCTGTATTGCCGGGACGCGGTGCTCAGAGTCTCGTGATCCCACCGTTGCCCTAGCAACTGTCGGCCTGAGAACCGGAAGTGACATCCCGGTCGTCAAGGAGACGGCCGGAACGCCAGACAGTGAGAGCGGACCGCGGCAGATTTGGACACCGACGCCGCTCGTAACAAAGACAACCTCTTCAACTCTAAATATACAGAGAGCAGACAAGACAATTAATCGCAGGGTCTAAATGTAAGTATATATAATAATTATTGTCATTGCTATGTCTAAGAATTGTGTCCTCATAAAGTTTTTCTAAATCTTCAGTATTCTTATTTTACTTTCTGTCCTTTCTCTTTTAACCCATTTAAAATCTGTTGCTACATCTTTGTACATAATGTTTTACATAATAATTTATATTTTGTTTATCCATTGTTACAGATTTTTAAGAATATTAATGAACCTTAAAGCAACTAGTGTCCTGAAAGAAAATATCACAGCATGTCATTGACTGAACATTTACTGAATATCATCCTCATCAAGATCCTTATCATCAGGAATTTATATTGCTTCGATATTGCACCAGTGCTGTACAGACATCTCTATCACATCTGTCCCTTGACCATTTGAGTTTACAGTCTAAATAGCCTAACCAACACACAGACAGAGAAAGACTAAGGTCCCTGTGAGACCAGCGAATGTACCTACAATCAGGGGCGGATTGGCCATAGACCTTACAGGGAAGTTTCCCGGTAGGCCGATGGCCTAACGAGGCCACCTGGAGGCCACCTCAGATTTTCCTGGGGGGGGGGGGGGGGGGCGCGTTTGGATGCGGCGGAGGGAGGCACGTACAGGAAAGCAATCTAAAATATTGGTGTTCAGTGGGCAGCAACAGGCAGCCAATTGCTAGGCTCCCATGGTGCTGTTCGGCAGACAGGAAGTCTGACTTCACTTCCTGTCTGCCTGATGTGAGAAGAGACGCTGCTCAGAGCAACTGAAGGTAAGTGAGGGGGGCTTAGTATAATATACTATACTAAGGGGGGGTCCTATACTATACTAAGGGGGACTGCCTATACTATGCTATACTAAGGGGGGCTGCCCATACTATACTAAGGGGTGGCTGCCTATACTATACTAAGGGGGGCTGCCTATACTATACTAAGGGGAGCTACCTATACTATACTAAGGGGGGCTACCTATACTATACTAAGGGGGGCAACCTATACTATACTAAGGGGGGCTATCTATACTATACTATTTGGGGGCTACCTATACTATACTATACTAAGAGGGAGCTGCCTATAGTATACTATACATTTGCCTTGCATGGCTTTAGAGATGACCCACTGTGTGTAAAGTCATCACATCTAGGTTTTCCTAAATGTTACTACAACCAAATTCCTGTAGTTCTAAATCCCGCCTACTTTTGTGTTGGCCCCACCTACAGTTATTTTGGTCCCGCCGACATGAGGCCACTTCAATAATTTTTTCCAGAGCCATTTTAAGTTCCCAATCCGCCCCTGCCTACAATTATCTTTTTATACATGTTGAAGAGAAATTTTAGGGCAAGAATAATAATGAGTATTGTATGAAGTAGAGATGCTCACTGACTCCCGTGTTTTGATTTTGGATCTGGATTACCTTCGTGTTTTGGTTTTGGCAAAACTGCTCTTGCGTGTTTTGGTTTTGTTTTGTTTTGCAATTTGTTAAAAAATTCAATTTTTTTTGGGCTAAAATAACATAATTTAGTGCTCCACCTGTTTTTTCGATAAGTGAGGTAATTCTACAGCTAATAAATGTCGACGAGCGCTGACCCACCGGGATGTGTGCTTTTATCAGACACACACCAATCCAGGGTGCCAGACAATGCACTAAGAAGAGCCATTGCAATTCATAGCAAAAAGCCAGTTCATCAGTGAGCTTCGAATCAGCCCCAATTCCCACTAACTTATAATCTAGTTAGGTACCTATTATGTACCTATTAAGTGCTGATTACAAACACAACAAAACACGTGTGGGAGAATGTGGCCTATAAGAGGCTGACTACTACACACAAAGACATTGCATGGATGGCTATCCAGGGATGTCTGCCTCTCAGGACATTCATGCACTTCGGGAACCTGCGCCAATGTGTCCACTGCCCCTTCTGCATCACCAGAAGGGAAACAGCACAGTGTTTTTTTGGGGACTTCCCCACTGCACATGCACTGTTGGATGCCTTGGAACATGAACATAAGGACAGTGTGCAAAGAACTTGTATTTCATACAATTCAGTATTTCATGGATTATTTCCTGGGACCCACATCATTGGGGCAATCCAGGAGGCCTGGAGCCTAATGAAATGCTTTAAGGACGCTATTTGGCTTGCCAGGAATCGCCTCATCTTGAAAAGGGAGAAGATGACCATCCTACTAAGAGACTATAACACCACTGACAGTCCTGAGGAAGAGGAAAATGATTCATTTTCTGTCTCCATCTTCTCCTTCTCCCCCTATGTGTCTTATGTATTCAATGTAATGTAATACTTGTCTGCAAATTCTACAGACAAGCCTGCTTGTCTTCCTCTCCATCTTTGACTATTGGCAATGGAGCCATCATCTTTGGGTGTATATTATACCCTACACTTATAGTTAAATAGAAAAAGGAGCAGTCTGCAAAGACTATGTTATAAATATAAATGCCCAAAGCAGATGTTCTGTTCAGGTCTAGATGACTCCCATAGATTAAAATTGCAATAGAAGAAGAAGAAGCAGCATGCAAAGACTGTACAATAAAATAGAAATACCCAAAGATGATGTTCTGTTTAGGTCTAGATGATTCCCATAGATTAAAATTAAAATAAAAGAAGCACCCTGCAAAGACTGTACAATAAAATAGAAAATGGGCAAAGGCAATTTGGTGTCTGTCTGTGTATCACACCCTACACTTATAGTTAAATAGAAAAATAAACAGCCTGCAAAGACTGGACGATCAATAGAAATGGTCAAAGCATCTTTCTGTTTGTCTATAGATTACACTCAAACCTTATTAGTGCAAATTAGGAAAAATACACTTTAATTCCTGGTAGGCCGTCCTTAATTCTACAGCTACAGACACCAATCCAGGGTGGCAGCCAACGGTCAAAAAAGAACTATTGACATTCATAGTAAAAAAGGCAGTTTGGTGTCTCTCTGTATATGACACCCTACACTTATAGTAAAATAGAAAAAAAATAGCCTGCAAAGAGTGGACGATCAATAGAAATGGTTAAAGCATCTTTTCTGTGAAAGTTTTAAAAAGATGCTGTCATCATCATCATCCTCACCCTCATCAGTGTGTACATCATCATCACAGACTATTAATTCATCTCCGCTGGTATCCGCCATTAGAGAACTGTCAGTAGTTGGATGTATTTGACGTTAAAGGCCTTCCTCGTGGAAGATGTAGTTCATTTTGATGAACATCATCTTTTCCACATTTTTCGGAAGTAACCTCCTAAGTCGATCACTGACAAGGTTTCCGTCTGTGCTGAATACTCGTTCAGAGTACACACTGGAGGGTGGACAGCTTAGGTATTGCAAAGCAAGTATGTACATGGGTTTCCAAATGGCTTGTTTTTCTTCCCAATATGGAAAGGGGCTGTCTGATGTTTCCATATCAATTAACTCTTAATAATCCTCCACCATCCTTTGCATGTCAATAGTAGGATCGGATGGAGTTATGAGCAAGGTCACACATTTTTTGGTAAAATCTTTCAAACCAGCCCAGATGTCAAACTGTTGTGGTCTGCCCCCTGCGTCATCCCTGCTTCCCTTTGGAAACTGCAATTTTTTCCGAGCAGCAGCTGCCTGAGTAACTGAAGGAGGAGATGTCGTCAAGCCAAGGGCCAGTTTAATGGACAACTTGCTGACCAATAGGTCCTTGCAAATGTTCACATCTCGGTCATTTTGAAGCAAAAATATAAATTTTCACTTCATCCTCTTTAATTCCAAAGTGGCATCCTCAATTGGTGTATCACCGGCTACACTCGGGCTGTTCAGGGACACATCAGCAGAAATGCTGAAAGGGCCCTACTTTATGGGTACACTATCAGAATGGTCACGATTACACATACCACTCGTGGACTCTCCTCAGGGATTGGTGTAATTTCTGATTCTGAGCATATATTTTCCTCTAATGCCTTACTGTTTTCTTGCAGCTCTGCTTTCACATGTAACAGTAGTTGTGCACCACTTTTGGACTCCAAATTACTTGGTCTTGAGTGACCTTACAAGAAGAAGGCTCTGTAACATTTTTAGATCTCACACTAATAGAGAAAGGCGAAGGCCTCATTCTTTCTTTGCCACTGCGTGTGTAGAATGGCATGTTGGCAATTTTTTTTTTCTCTGCAGTTAACTTTTCATCAGTAACACCTCTTTTTCTCTTCAACACGGTAAAAGGTTTTTTTTGGTGTCTTTTTTTTCTCTGACTTAAAAAGACTATGTAATTTTACATAGGCTTTACCAGATGAAGTACAGGGAAGACTACCATCAGGATTGGTGCCAGCAGCTGCTTGCTGATCCTGCTCATATGTGGACTGCTGTGAATCCATTTTAATGAGACCCAAAGCACTTGTAGTTCAAATTCAGAAATATATAGTGCTGGTATATAATAATTTCAACACCAGAAAATAGTTTTTTTTAGAACAGGGGAATATGTGACACCCCAAACACTTGTAGTGCAAATTCAGAAAGATATAGTGCTGGTATATAATAATTTCAACACCAGAAAATAGATTTTTGGGCAATGGGGAAAATGTCACACCCCAAGCACTTGTAGTACAAATTCAGAAATATAAAGTGCTGGTATATAATTATCTGCAAAGTGAATGAAATAAACTATAATGCATAATAAATTGTAAAGTATTGCACTTTTAATAAAAAAAGAGTTTTACATATCAAAGTATGTGGACGTTACATTTATTCCTAGTGTATTTGATAAGTAAGGTTCATATAGAGAAGTATAGGTAAGCGGAAGCGTACAGAAATATAGGGAGGGTGGAGTGTATAGAAATATAGTGACGGGGAAGTGCATAGAAATATATTGAGGGGTGAAGTGTATAAAAACATAGGGAGGAGGAAGTGAATAGAAGGGAATAGAAATAAAGGAAGGGGGAAGTGTATAGAAATATAGGCAGGGGCTCGGTGGACACAGTATTTTATCATATTTTTTAAAAAGAAACCAAAAGTACAGTAATTAAATCTGTAATTATGGTCTTGTAACAAAAATAGATGACATATAATAGGTACATATGGTGATTAGACAAATTACAGTCAATGTTATGTAACAAGTGGCATTTGGCTGTGCCTTACAGTCTGCACATATTCACAAACTGGTAAGATGTTGCAACCTTTAAAAGAAAATAAAGTTCACGCAACCCTGTCTATTGACCATATGTCTGTTTGAAGTGAAAACCAATTCAATTATAAACAGTCAATTACTCCAGCTAGACACATGCTGACATCTGCAACTTTGAGTTAACGTTCATCCATGCTACCATAGTGAACGGATTTGCATCATATAGGTAGAGTCGCACCTCACATTAGCCCATATAAAAGTGTTTTCGACCATAGTTAAATTACCATTTATTACTACTGAATAAGCTTGCTCATTCTTGTTGTATATCTGATTTTGCCTGACTCTGATAAAGAGAATGGATTTTGAGATCTACAATATTCTTATACCCAATTGCCATTCTGCTGGCATCCAGATTTGGGACCTATTGGAGGAAAGTATTGGAATTTATTTAGACACGGATTACTAAATTGTACAGATTAAGGCTGTAGAATCTGTTACCATGGTCCCTTCTCAAAAGGGAGGATTCCTCTTGAATATTGATGGATTTCTGTTCAGCAAGAACACACAGCGTGGAGAACAGTGCTATTGGAATTGTACTGAGAGGAATATTGGCCGTTGTCATTCATGGGCCATCACGATTAATTTTGTCAATAGCAGAGACGTAATTTCACACACCGAACATAACCATCAAGCGAGGGATGAAATATCTGATGTACCCCTAGCAAGAGAGAACATCAGGGAACAGGTCCAGAATACGTTGGAGAACCCAGCACAGATCATCCAATGTGTCACAGCTGAAGTGCCAACAACAAGCAGTTTATATGCCAAATAGACATTCTCTCAGGCAATCGGTGTAGAGGGCGATACTCGCTGATATGCCAGTACAGCCTACGTCCATCAACAAGATAAATGTCCCAGAAACTTTGAAAGAAATTGAAGGAGAGAAGTTTCTTGGACAGGACAGCACCTTTGGAAGTTAACGGATTTTACTGTTTGCTACTTGGGACAATTTGCAGAAACTGCAGGAAGCCACATATTGGGTGATGGATGGCACCTTCAAGACATACTCAACATTATTTCATCAGATCTATACCCTCCATGCTATGGTTGGTACAGCTGAAGAGACCTGACCTTTTGTGCCCCTGGTGTATGGAATCGTTGGTAGTCAGTGACTAGCCCGACACAGAACAGAACGACATGAGGATTCCGAATGAATAGTACATCGACCTGTGAAAAAAACCTACTTACAAGAATGCACATTACTTTACATCACGACTCCCTGCCTTGCTGGCTGGAGAAAATGATGTCATCAGCAACCGCGACTTGCCTTAAAGCGGCGATGGACGGACCTGCCTGACATTTATGTAATGTAAGTAATCTTTTAGCGGTTAAGGTTAGGGTTATGGTTAACCCTAACTCCTATCCGTAATATCCCTAACACCCCTAAAAGAGTACTTACATTACATAAATGACAGGCGGGTCTGTCCATCACAGTTTTAAGCCAAGTCGCGGTTGCTGATAACGTAATTTTCTCCAGCCGGAAAGGCAGGGAGTCGTGATGTGAAGTAATCTGCATTCCAGTGAGTAGGTTTTTTCACAGGTCGGTGTACTATTCATTCAGAATCCGCATGTTATTCTGTTCTGTGTCGGGGTAGTCAGCACCGTTAATAGGTACTACCACCCTATGAAATACTGTCAAGTAAAAGCTAGGGGTGCTATGACTGGTTCTTGCGAGACCTCCAGAAGTATGCCATGGAAATTGACATCAACCTGGCACCACAATACATTGTGACCGATATTGAGATTGCTGCTATTAATGCCACCCAGGGTGAATTTGGAAACTGCAGTCATAAACGTTGCTTGCTTCATTTGGGCCAGAGCATTATTTATGAACCATCGAGACTGCAGGATTATCTCAGCTGTATGGCATGGACATTAGTTTTGCACTCCTGATGAGGCATTTGCAAGCCCTGGCATTTCTGCCACCTACATATATACCAATTGTTTTTGAAGAATTAAAAATACATTTGCCAGAAATTGCCAAAGCAGTGGTGAAATATTTTGAAGATAATTATGTGCTGGGAAGATGTCGCAAAAGAACCAGAAGCCAATCTACAAGAACAGTACAATTATATCCTTCAAGTATGTGGTCCTTCACTGAAATTAACACTTTGGGGATCCCTACAACAAATAATAAATTGGAAGATTGGCACCGCATTAGGCAAGAAGAAGTTAGGTGTCTACAACCATCTACTTCATAAAATAATAAAACACCACAAAAGCCCAAATTGAGAAAGTTACTGCCAACACTCGAAGGACACCACCAAGAAGGGAGCAAGAAGCAAGGGAAACTGCTTTACAAACCTGCATCAGGCAGCGAGAAAATGTGGACCTGATGACATTTCTAACAGAGATTGTGTACAACTTATAAACTTGTTGTACCTGATCGACATTGACAAATGAAAACCAGCACTTTAAAAGTTTGCGACCCAAAGTTTCCGAATAAGTGCGTACTTAGCAAAAATGTCTGTGCATTGCCAATACTATCCAGTGCTCAACCATGTTAAACAATTATGTGTTTTGTTTAAGGTGCTGCTGTAACAAAGTAAGAGTCTGGTGTTGTCTGACTGCAAATGGCTGTATGAAGCTTAGTTTCCACAAATTGCCGGTGAGTGTGCACTCTGAGCAATGTCAGAGCATGTCAATGCTGAACAAAGCGATACCAAATTGAGCATACAAAGAGATGTATTTTGCTGGTAAAATTTTGCATTCTGTCTGTAGGAAACCATGTGCCTGATGTGATCTTCAAGTATGGATGTCAAGCTGCCTTCCTGCGAATTACCGGTGAGTGTGCACTTTGAGAAATGTCAGAACATGTGCAATGATGATCAAGGACCTACCAAATTGAGAACACTGTTAGATAACCAAAATAACTGATCTGTAAAAATTTGACATTAACCGGTCACCTTTCATGAAAATAGGAAATAAGATCATGTTGTATGCTAAGAGGAGGCTGCAGAATATGAATGACTTGAGCAGGGGTTAGGGCTCTCTGTGGGGCTCCTCAATTATTATGGGTTAAAAAATGTATTATGTATTATTAAATAATTGTACTTTCTATTATTTTTTCCCCGTTCTCAATAAAGTTTGTTGATAAAAAACTGTTCACGATTTTCTGTATGTACCTTACAAATATTTACACTCAAGAGGATTAAGCCCCTCTTCATACACAGGTCACTTTTGTATAACAATGAATTAATATACTTATATAGTAATATCAAATTACTAAATGTGGGTATTTTTGTGTGAGCAATTTTCCATGTGAGCATTTCTCTTGTGGGTATTTATGTCAGTAGGGTTTTATCAGTAAGCAATTTTCCTGTGGGTTTTTTGAATGTAAGCTTTTTTAATAGAACCGCAGCCTGCATCATCTATGCTAGTATTGGTCTTCGAAGATAATTCAGAATTAGATTATCTGGCAAATAGCCCCCTGGTGAAGGCTCTATATTGAAGGCAACATTACAGGCTCAATTTTAACAGTGTGACTGCATAAATCCCCTGGTGAAGGCACTATATAGGATGGAGCACTGTGCCCATAGTGCGGCAGAGACCTATCTATGCTATTATTTCGATTGAACATTTTCAAGAGATCAGTGGTGCAACATGGGATCTGGGCAGACAAGGCAAGAGCAGATTCTGCCTTGGTGGAGACAGCACTGTATAATTTGGTGTTGAGACATTATGTTGAGTCTAGGAGGTTCTGTGATAAATGGTCCCAATTAACAAGCATCAGATTGTTTGGGGTATCTAGAAAAACACTTGTCTGGAGAAGGAAAGGTGAACGCTAGCATCAATCCTGTATCATACCAACAGTAAAGCATCCTGAGACCATTCATGTGTGGGGTTGCTTCATAGCCAAGGGAGTGGGCTCACTCACAATATTTCCTAAGAATACAGCCATGAATAAAGAATGGTACCAAAACATCTTCCAAGATCAACTTCTCCCAACTATCCAAGAAAAGTTTGGTGATGAACAATGCCTTTTCCAGTATGATAGAGCACCTTGCCATAAAACAAAAGTGATAACCAAGTGGCTCTGGGATCAAAACATCAAAATTTTGTGTCCATGCCAGGAAACTCCCCAGACCTTAATTCCATTTAGAACTTGTGATCAATTCTCAAGAGGCAGGTGGACAAATAAAAACCCACAAATTCTGAAAAACTCCAAGAATTAATAATTAGGCAAAAATTGGCGGCCATCAGTCAGTATGTGGCTCAGAAGTTGATTGACAGTATGCCAGGGCGAATTGCAGAGGTCTGCAAAAAGAAGGGTCAACACTGAAAATATTGACTCTGCATAAACTTAATGTAATTGTCAATAAAAGCATTTGACACTTATGAAATGCTTGTAATTTTACTTCAGTATACCGTAGCAACATCTGACAAAAAGGTCTAAAAACACTGAAGCAGCAAACTTTGTGAAAACCAATACTTATGTCATTCTCAAAACTTTTGGCCATGACTGTATATTACCCCCATGTGGAAATTATCATAGATGATTAAGAAACAGATGAGAACTTTTCCTGCTATCAGCTCATTTGATACGAATATCCTAGAAGATTAAAGTGTTGAAATATTATAATAAATTAGCCAATATGATTAAGAAATAAGCAAAGCAGACAATGGTAGAATTTATAATTAATTACTTTTATGTTTTTATGGCAGTAGCACGGTGGCGTAGTGATGAGCACTTCTGCCTTACAGCACTGGGGTAATGAGTTTGATTCCCAACTCCCAAGTTTGCATGTTCTCCTGGTGTTTGCATGGGTTTCCTTCAGGTGCTCTGGTTTCCTCCCATACTCCAAAATACTGTTAGGTTAATTGGCTGCTAACAAAATTGACCCTAGTCTGGATGTGTGTTGTCAGGAATTGAGACTGTAAGCTTCAATGGGGCAGGGTTTAATGTGAGTGACAAATATTCTCTGTACAGCGCTGCGGAATTGGTGACGCTATCGGTGACACTATATAAATAAATGGTGATGTATAGAAAGAAACAAATATTCTTGAGTGTGGCAAGCATGGATTGCATAGCTTTAATTGTGATAGGGCCATCCGCATCGACATGGGGGGGAGAGGACGGAGAAGCACTGTTGGGGCCCTCTATCGCGGACGGTGAGGTAGTTAGCACCGAAGCATTTGCAGGATGTTTGTTTTTCCCCACATTAGAGGAAGAGGAGGCCTGTGATTTAAAGAATTGACCTGGCGGCGGTGATTGGATAGGTTTCACTCTTTTGGGTGCCATGGCGCCTTGCATAGATCCAATTATAGACTGAGAAAAGGTAAATGCCAGGCTAAGGGCTTGAAATATTAATTGAATGCAGGATCCGGGTACAGTTGAGAATACTAGGCGAACCAGCGCCACATGTGAGGGGTGTGCTGCAACATGGTAGGGGACCCAAAAAAGCTCAGTCCAGCATCATATGAAAAAGAGCATAACACTACCCCACTGGTATGATTTGGGGTGAGTGCCAGGTGGGTGGAGATTCTTTACATCAGAAATATCTTCACATGCACATAGAGATAAGGGCTCACAGGTACCTTTAACTGCAGCAGCTATACAACAGCCTCCAGCTCAGCCACTGCCTCCAGGCTTTTCCAGTCTCCAGCTCCAGTTGCCAGCCCAAATACCACTGCTATGGGCTACTAATGAAAGATGAAACCGCTCTTGGGCTATAGTCCCACTCTGCACCAGCCGTTTGAACCGCTGCCCGCGACCGGAAGTCCGGACCCGCAAACCGGAAGTGATGTAACCGGGGGGCCCTGCGCAACTATAGACCGCTGCTGTGTCAGCCTTGAACTCCTGCCGTCGCTGCCGGGCACCGGAGACTCCCAGGAACAGGTAGGACGCTGCGCAGGCACTTCAGGGGCCACTCCTGGGCGACAGATTGCCTGCAGCCTCACTGCCCCACTCAGCCTGATGCTCCGCCGCTCGACAGCGGCCCCAGGTCCGCTTCTCTCGGGGTCACACTGGTCTCTACAGCCTCCCTGCAGAATCCTCCACGTGCTGGCTTAGATTAAGCTGTTTTGACAGCTCCTTTTCCGCTGCTTAGGGAGTAATTGCAGCGGAGCTCCCTCCACATACAGCCAGACAGGATGGCGACCAAGCTCCGCCCCCAAGAAACAAATATTCTTAAGTATTATAAAGAGTGAATTGAAACAGATGAAGGGGAAACTTAATAATGCATTCAATTTAAGATATTGAATATCGAGTGAGATAAGATTGAAGAAGTTTAATAGAAATAATAAACAACTTAAATATATTATTTGTCCCATTACAGTTTATGAGAATCAATATTCTCAGCAGATGAACTGTTAAGAGTTGAATTTTTAATAAATCAATGATTGTATCTTTTTAGAGTCTAGGGGGTAAATGTATCATCCTCCGATTTCTGCAAGTCCCCGGAAATCATCGACTTTGCAGTGAAAATTTAAAATGCTGATGGCTTGTAAAGGTAAGTTTGCCTTTAGAAGCCATCGAAAATGTCACTATCATATCTGTTGTTAAATCTTAATTAATTTAAAACTAAATATGACTTTATTGATTGTAATATTTTTATTTAAGATTAACCTGTAATTAATTTACCAAAGATCCAGATGTCAACATTGCCTGATGAACCAAAAGCAAAGACACCATTTCATCTGCCCAGAGACAAAGAACTTATTACACTTTATAATCAACTTCTTTTTGGAACACTGTAATAATTTATATTTATTTGTAATCTGTTTCCATTGTTGAAATGATATAAAAACGTCCCTTTTGCTGACTGGTCAGAGGTTCAGTAATGAAATTCCAAGCTAACAGGTTGGTTGTGCTGCACAATTCAATCTTAAACTAATGTATTATTAAACAAATGTATGTATTTTCCCTTTAAGCAACTGGATTGGACAATCATTCTTTTTTAATAGACCTTTCAAAATTCTTCAAATAGTCAATCCAATGGTATTCCAAGTAGAAATTACCACATTCACTTTGTATCTCCAATACCTTTCATCTCTTTTTTCAAGCCAGTCATTATCAATCATTTTTATTCTTCCTCTTCTCCTTCATCTGTAATCAGCACTCAGGAAGGGGATAAATTCAAAGTCAAACAGATCCTTGATTCCAGATGTTCCCAAGGTAAAATTCAGTATTTGATGGATTGGAAGGTTTTGGCCCTGAAGAACGATCCTGGGCTAACTCCTCTGATATTCATGCCTCTACTCTTCTGAAGAAATTCCATTGTGCCTCCTCCAGGCGCTGACGGGTCCGCCGGCATCTTTTTTAATTTTCCCTATTCAACCACTGGCTAAATTCCTGCCACTCCCCCTCATTCTCCAAACTATTTAAGGCACCTGTTTTAGCAACACGGGTTTAGGTGCAGTTTGCCTGCAAACCAGCAAACTGGTGGCTTTTGCTTCAAAAGTCATGCTATGTGCAGGACCCAGAGGAACTGTTAACACTAGTATTGTCATCTACCAGACCCTTCAGCTCACTTACCAGGGTTCAGTGCGCAAACCTTGACTCCTTCATCGGGCCTTCTCCAGGCGCTGACAGTTCCGCTGATGTCCAAGGTGGCCACCATCTTGTTTTCTGGTCTGTGCATGCGCAGCCCCTTCTTTTATAATATTCCTTATTCAGCCACTGGCTGATTACTTGTCACTTCCCTTTATTCTCCAGACTATAACACATATTTTTACAAGATGGTGGTGTCAAAGTCAAATAATTGGATGAAGTCATTTTAAATGAATAAATATCCGTTCTTATAGTTTACTGTGTGATTGTAATTCGTACACATCGGCATACAAAAGTTAAATCACAATAAATATACTTACACTCACATCTGTAAATAGCTCACTGTTAATAAAGTTTCCAACTCACAATTTTTTATTACATAAAGGTAAACCTACATTAAAGATATTTATAGTTCAGGCCCTAAGAAATGTTTTGTGTTTGGTCTTATATTAATGCACATTTCACCAGCAGGAATCCGATGTCATCGGGGAAGCGATAGCTAGTTATGATTAGTATAAGATTAATTCTCAAAAATACTCTGTTAATGGGTTAGTTTAAACCAGATTATTTGGCGGTTCCCTGAGGGAAGACACATACAAAGCTGTTGGAGTGAGTTGCCCCAACCTTTGGAGAAGCATTGTTTGAACTGACCTATGACCTGCATTGTACTGGAACATCATAAACCTTGAACCAATGAAGAACTATCTTAGTGTTAGCTTTGTGTACATTGTGACATCATTACAGTTTGTTTCAAACCAAACTGTACATAAACAGGACACTGGTACAGTAACAGTCTCTTTGACCACACAGACTTCAGTATTGATGAGATGTTATTGGATCCAGGGCACAGTATATGTATCGGTTATACTTTGCTGTATTTTTTTTACTAATAAATCATTCTGTTTTGGAACCATGCTAATCGCATTGGACAATCTTTATTGGTGACGATAGTTAGACATTACAGTGACAAATCTTCAAGTCCTATAGTCTGCTAAACTGCAGGATTATTTGGCTATACTGTATCCTGGCATACTGTATCCCTTTCTAATCTTCAGGTCCTGGCATCCAGCGCCCTATGCTTCTCAGCTAATCCTGGTATCCTGTATACGTGGCTATTCATCAGATCCTGGTATCAAGTGCTACATGGTTCTTAGCTAATCCTGGTACTGTGTATTCATTCTTTTACAACAGATCCTTGTATCCTGTGATATATGCTTCTCAGCTGATCTTGGTAGCCTGCTATCCACTAACTGTTCTTACTCTGGTCATGCTTTGCCAGCTACAACATCTTCCCCTGTCAGTCTCGCATAGTACTTATCTGGAGGACCGCGACCTGTGGCTTGAAGGAACGAAGCCCAAACCTCCTTACGGGAAACCCTAGTGAAAACCTTCATTCCATTAGAATCCACACCTCCGTGGTGGGTGGAGTCAAACCTGGCAAACTGCAAAGAGTCCAATCGTCCCTGTGAATTTCATGTAAGTATTCGCAAGACAGAGGTTCCATGATTACATCTAGGGCCACTGCAAAACAGTGATTTGGAATTCCTGTGTGAAAAGGCTTTTTAGAAGAAAAGATATCTTGTGGAAAAGAATGAAGTGAAAGACGGTGTACCAACAGAACGAATATATGAGGAGCTCTAGAACATCATGTATTTCGTGAGTATAATCACATGTGAAGGAGAAGGAGTGGATTGAGTTTCAAGATCACCATTTGTGATTTTTTGGAACTATATACATTATTGAACTTTTGATTGGATTATTCCTATGCTCACATACCAACTTTATTAGACTCTGAGATAGTTAGAGGAAGCGCCTTAATTCCTCCTCTCATTTCTTTGATTTATACATCTATTGGCAGGACTAGGTGTAACTGCTTTTTGGAGGAGGGAGCATCTTAGTAATGCGAGAGCTGATTCTGTTACTTTTTGATTGTTTATCAGTGCCCAACCTCACTAATGCTTTTGTAGTTGAATGGATGCAAATCCACACAGTTATGTTCTGAAAACTAGTGGAGAGCCTTCCCAGAAGAGTGGAAGCTGTTAAAGCAGCAAAGGGGAGACCAACTCCATATTGATGTCCATAGTTTTGGAAAGAGATGTTCTACAAGCATAAATGGATGTGATTTTCAGTGTTCACATACTTTTTTTTTTTTTTTTTTTTAAAAGTCAAGTAATTTTTGTTGTAGAATTTAGACAAAAGATATAGTATAATGAAATAAAACAAATTAAACAAAAAACAAAACAAGATAAAGCTGTACAGCATAAATAGTTAGGTCCGTTTGATTCAAGCAGGATACATGGATGTATATAATTGAACATATATATATAGACAGAGGACACTTTAAAAATGTGTCATGTTATAGAGTGGTAGGATGTGTGTAATTAAACGTATATATATGTGTATGTATTGTTGAAGTCGTATAATTGGATGAACGAAAGTATATTGGTTGAATATTGGTTTGCCATGCGATTGCGAAGCGTACGCAACATAACACGCACGCACACACTTGCATTACAACATTTAGTTATTTATATAATTTCATATTGGTTCCGTTACACTGTAATTCAGGAGCAGATAGTATTTGGTTTATTATTAGTCTATATATATTATATATATATATATATATATATATATATATATATATATAGTATGATTATATGTACATTTTAGTGTTATTAAAGGTTTAGGTTATAGGAAAGGTGTCATGCCTGATATCATATTGATCCCCTAATCATCAGCAGCTGTCCGGTGCAGTCGGCGAAGATATCACACATTGCATACTTTAGTTATTGATATTAGGGAATAATCCTTTGTATGATGCTGGCTATGAAAGGAGCAGACCCCCTGGAGAGACGACCCCCACCTTTGGATTCCTTAGATTGAATCAACCTATGATCTGTTTACCCTGGACCCACCCAACATCTGGACCTATAGAAACGATCTACGTCATCTCTATTGTTCAAGTGTAACACTGTGCTGTATATAATCATAGCTGCACACCCTCTGGTTCTCAGTCAACTCTGACACAGTATTCTAACAGATATACTGTCCACCGGGTCCCGTGGGTGTGCAGCGAGTGCATGCGATTGCATTGGTATGTATTTATCTTTTGGTATTGGCTGTGCTGTACTGTACTTTATCATAATATAATAATGTATTGAATTGTTGACTATTTACATCTGCTAAAAATAAATAACAAAGTGCTTTGGAAACACATACAATTGTTTGGGCAATGCTTATTTTAAAACGATAGAATTACTTTAATAATTGGGGGCTCGTTAGTTTATGAGTTACGTTATCGGCAGGTATGCAACGCTCACGGCATTCGGTTCCTCAACAAAGGGTGGATTGACGGACGCGTCGCATAACCGTAAAGAACGCAATGTGTTTAAGACCTGGGGTTCACTGTGTGTTGCGAAACCGAATGTCCATTGTTGCATAGACTGAAGGAACACTAATTGGAATCTAGGGACAAGAAAGAAAAATGTTTCTTTTTATTGTCGTTTTACGTTTTAAAGTATATTGCATTGCAGAGCGTATGTGTATTCCCTGCTGTGCATACGCAAACTTCCGGTAGATTTGCCACGTGGTTAAACAATCGTCTTGATAGTTATTATATGTGCATAGTATAATTACTTGTAAAAACCTCTGAGACATTATTACTGTTGTTGGGAACTTTCAATTTTCTGCGCAGAAAAGGTGTATAGTGTGTGATTTTGTAACGTAGATACACTGTTTATTATTCATTGTGCTCAGTTGCTGTCTGACGAGGCAGATTGCCCAACTGAAGGACGGTATACAGGGCAGGTATACTGAATGCGAAAACCGGGTTTTCGCAAAGCGCTACCAATAGATCGCAAGGTTTGCTAATAATTAGTATTGGTAGGCTGTGCTATCTAACCGCACGACAACCATCAGTGCGAATTGGTGAAGCAGCTAGGAGGAATTATACTGGAAAGGCAGGTTGATTCTCCCAGCGATAATGAACTCAGCAGATTTTGTGGTGAGCCAGGGTATCGAGGAGCTGATAGCCCTTGGGGCCCACAGTGATATTTCTGTATTAGGGAATTCTTGTTCGGAACAAGAGAAAGCGAGTGGACGCGGCTATCTGGAAATACGTTCACAAGGGCATTAGAGATCTCTAGCGGTAATTGTAGCAACAGAGTTGAAATTGTTTGCTGGAAGGAACAGAGTATTGTGGTATATCTGTGTTCCACAAACAACAAAAGTATTATTTGGTGGAAGGAACAGAGCATTGTGATGTGTCTGTGTTCCACATAAAAGAGTACTGTTGGCCGGAAAGAACAGAGCATTGTGGTGTGTCTGTGTTCCGTGCTGAAGGTATTGTTTAACATGGGTGCTAAGCATACGCTAGAGATGGCCAATGTACTGCCTAAAGAAGGCCTTATTGAGTCAGTGAGATTTCTCATGTGTAAAAAATATGGTGCATACGCAACTGTGTATTGTGAAACGTGGGTCGAAATGACCAAAGATTGTGATAGGCCTTTTCCAACAATAGAGAGTTTTAATGCAGAGGTACTTAATAACGTAAAAGATAAAGTACGGTTGATTAAGTCAACAAAAGTGAGAAATGCACATAATCATTGTTTAAAATCATGGCAAATGGAAGGTAACACGTGGCAGAGCAGCGAATGCACAGCGGAAGTGAGTGTGGCGAAAAACGCGCGTTCAGCGGAAGTAAGCGTACCGGAAACAAGCAGTCCGGAAGTGTGCATTGCTAAGCGTGGCGAACTGAGCGCAAACACGCCCAAGATAAATTCGGTCGGGGCGGATAGTACAGCCAATACCAAAAATGTGAAAACTGTAACTAGTAACCTCTATGTTGTTTTAAGTAATGTTAAAAGTAATGTTTCAGGACAAAGAAGAAGGACACATTAGGAGAGATTGTAAAAAGGAAAAAACACAAAGTGATAGGTTAATGATGGTGAGTATTCCAGCATTAGAGGGACTGCACACACGACCACAGTGTAATAACACCTGGGTTAAAGAAAAGAAACAACATGAGTTGAGGAAGTGTTTTCAATAAAATAGGACACCTAGCAAAACATTGTGCAGACATGACAGGGACGTGCTTCTACTGCCGTAAGAAGGGACACATGAGTAGGAACTGTGTAGAGAGAAGAATGGATACCTGGGTTGGAAATCACATAGACATCCACAAAAGGAGGCGTACATTTTTCTCAGAGGTTCCCCTACAATTGATTGCACACTCTGTAACAACTAATATTCTGGGGGAGAAATATAGCCGACTCTAGAGTTAATCTGTGGTAAGTATTAAGGTGCAAAATGTAGAAAGAAACTTATTTAAAAAGTAATCTTTGTTGATTTTGTTTGTTTTATGTTGTCAAATGCTTGTTTTCCTAATCGCTGGCCGATGGTAAAGAATGAGAATGCTTGGTTTGTTTGTTGTTTAAAGATAACTATCTTGTCTTTTCTTCACAGATAAAGGCAGACAAAAGAAGTATAGATGAAGTGTTTAAAAGGGGTGAGATAGAGAAATAGAAGAATTACTCTTGAAATACTAAAAAACAATAGACAAATGGAACACTCTTTGTTTTAGGCTGCAGTGTCTCATGATAATTTGTTTGGCTGAGAATCATTATCCAACAATGAAGTATATACATACTTGCTCCAAAATATCGTTTATGTATCTCAGATGAGTCATCAACAGTTAATTTTTACATTTCTCTATTATAAGTTAGGAAAGTCCGTTGAAAAGGTATGTAGTCAATGAGATACCGAGTTCTTAATGAACAAATGACGGACGACACTGGATTGCACAGTTAAGACCCCCTAGTCATTCTTGGGAGGGATCATAGTTAAAGGAATACAGCCATTTCCCCATAGAGTCAGAGTCCAATCCAGCCGTCATTTTGTTGTAAAAATCTCCCTTTCTGCATGTATGTTTGTATTCAAATCTTTATATTCCCATCATTCATTGCTTTCCTATTTCTCATTCTTTACACAAATGCTAGTACCTCTCTCTCTCCCTCTCTCTCCCTCTCTGCTCTGGTGGAGATAAAATCAGACACAGTCTCAACAATGGGACTAAAACATTTTTTTTTTTTTTTTTTACATAAGACAAGTTCAGAGATACACACACTAGATTAACATGAGTTACAGAAACAGTCAGGGGTTTTGTTTTCATGTGTATAGAAACTGCTGATTTTAAGCAGAAAGGTTCTGTTGTGGAAATACGATTCATGTTTTATAGATTGCATATTTGTTTTTTTTTTGTTTTATGATTCGTGCCTCCTGTACAAAAATGTGCCTTTATATGGAGGCACAAAGGGTGGATAGGAGATTGCTGGAGGTTAGGCATACAGATATGCATCTCTGTATAGAACATTGGAGTAGGATTTTTACCACAAGATACGACATAATGTGAAACCCTAGAAAATGTTGAATTTTCATGTTTTATATTTTTTTACTGTTAGACAGACATGTACTTGATACTGTTATATTTGAAGAAAGTGTTATAGAAATAGACCCCTTTGCCTTTCCCACTTAGTCAAGTAGCTGAATGTGAGGTACTGAGAATGACATGTGAGTTGGCAGAGGGAAAATCGATTGATATACATTGGTCTTCAGCATTTTTCTAGTCTAGGGGGCGATGTTGAGGTGACTGAGAAATCGTTTTATAGCAATACCAGCACATGATTAGGACACTACATAGAGGACTTTATACAGTGACACAGTTACTGACTGAAGTAGCTGCTAGTAAGGTCCACACTTACACACACGACCATACATGACTGTCACACCAGGGCGAACATAGCTGTCAAATAGACAGCAGGGTTTTATGTGACAGTTAACAAATCTATGTTGTTTTGTTTTTCGTTGTATTGTTTTAGTTCTAAAATGTGAACACACACACACACATGCACGCATACACATATTGGTTAATATATAAAGATTTCTGTTACCTGAGGAATAAACTGTCTGGAAGGTGAAGAGATGTGGTGAGGAGTCTGGTGGACTCTGGAAAGATGGACAAAGTAGACCAATAGAGCCATCCCATATCCCTCCTGCTGATGGGTTTTCCTCCAGGTAAAACAAATACACGTCATCCAATTACCACCATGCAGGATCCTCAAGTATACACTGGTGTACCAATGAATTATGTCTGGGTAAAGGTGTATTGAAATGTGTCTAATGTATTACTATGTCATACTCAAAACTTTTGTTATTCAATGTGATAGTCCTAGAGTTATAATAGATGATAGGGGTATTCATGTTATTGATAATAGAGGTATAATGTATGAGTTGTGGTAACAAATCACATACTTTCAATTAACCATAAACCAGTGTGAAACAAAGTAGTGGTACTCGGTAGAACGAATTGAATAGAATAAGAGTTGGAACTTGATTGAAGGGACTGATAGCTTCGGCCACTAGTCCTATCCCGCTACCAAAAGATCACTCCTGGGCAGACTCCTAATCTGTCAGTTTTTGAAATGTTCTTGACCCCTCGTGAGATGAGATTGTAACTGGGAGGCTAGGTTAGACCTTGAGAGAAGGTGAATAGTGAGACAGCAACCGAGAACGTCCAAAACACTGTTTCCTGAAAGGTCACACTAACTGTCAGGATGTTGGATCGGGAGAGTAAGTTGTGGAGCAATAATTTCTTAGGCTCAGGTTATTTGACAGACAGGTACCAGGTGTAGGCTACCAGCATCAAGGCTTCAAGGGTATCAAAGACACACTGGTGCCCATTCCACCCACTGCAGAGGGGCCAACACTCAGAGAAGGGTCCAAGGGCACTCATGAGTCTGTTCTGGAAGGCCTCGAATGCAGTTAGTAGCACCTGATCCAAAGGCTAAGACTGTTGTCCAGCATGAAGTTGTAGTTTTTCCTGTTTTGTGTTCTCTCATTTCATTCTCTTCTAAGGGCGGTTGATTCTTTTGATTATTAGCAGGTGACAGAGACTGGTTCAGGTAATGATAAGGAGGTATTGGGGAGGAAGGAGAAGTTAGTAGCATAATCGGTCCAGCCAATTACTCTATTCAATTCAGGGGTAAAAGAAAATTTGGAAACCTCGGAGCTTGGAAAAAGTCTGAGGGGCTATTGTCTGAGTAGCATTACGTCCGTAAGTACGGTGACCCCATAGTTAAAAAAGAAATACACCCAGCGATGCCAGTCCAGTAATATCCGGACTTGAGCAGGCATCCTTGAGAATGATTATTATTCTTGGGAGGGTAAGGTTTTAGACCAAACAAAGTGCTGGGCGTG